>NC_141549.1:17712500-18462500 GCF_021556685.1 Rattus norvegicus | reverse complement strand
TGCAAAAGAACAACTGTGGTGTGGACATCATGGGGCGCCGTGGGGGCCCAGACAGCATAGCTGCAGGGGGATCATAGAGGGCTTCACAGAGGAGGAGGCAGGCAAGTGGATCTGAAGGCCTCCTTGTAGAACATGGGGACTCGGGGCACAGGGTGCAAGGGTCCAGGGGCACAAAAGCTACTGGCAAGCTAAGGGCCAAATTCTGCATAGCTGGGGACAGAGAGCCCGCATGGCTGGGGAGAGCCTGGGGCTACCCCGGTGCTTCTGAGCACAGGAGCATGAGCACCCACACACGTTACAGGATACAGGCTCTGAGTCTGATCTGGTAGTGCAGGGAAGACCGCTCCTTCTACTACACTATACTACACAATGAGGCAGGCTTATCATGAAGTTAAGCAGGAGAGTGGATGCAGGCAAGACCCTAGGCCAGGAATACAGCATAGGTGGCCAGCAGACACAAAGGAATTCAGCCACAAAGGTGTGGCAGCTGTGTCCAATGTTAGACAATGGAGTGAAGAACAATGGGGACAGAGGTCTGCTGGGAGGATCCGGACCTGATGGTGAAGTCGATGGTGGGAGCGGGCGGGGCACACTAGCTTGGGTTCTCCAGTCCAGGCTTGAGGCTCACCTGGGTTCCTCTGCCGGCCGCCACTCCACAGAGTGGTATAAACCCTTCACTGCCACCAGCCACTCTCGAAGTATGGCTGAAGTGTTGTCAGTATTATGATCTGTGGCCACCCTGTGAGCAGACAGGACAAGATGATGGCACTGGGGGGTTTCCCATCCTAGCTCAGACCCAACAGCTATAAGGCCTTGGATAAAACTCGCTACACTCCGGGGTTGGGGATTTAGCTCAGTGGTAGAGCGCTTGCCTAGGAAGCGCAAAGCCCTGGGTTCGGTCCCCAGCTCCAAAGAAAAAGAACCAAAAAAAAACAAAAAAACAACAACAAAAAAAAAAAAAAAAACTCGCTACACTCCAAGCCTATTCATTGCCCATCTGTCGGTGACAGACAGGGCAGTAGAGGACACCCAACTCACTAGTACACAGGCTGAACAGAACCTGCTTGTTTGGAAAGCACACTTGTGTGAGACCCAAGTCACAAAGATAACTTCATTGACTTTGTTAATGTGGAATGCGGCCCGAGCCTCCAGAGTCTCATCTGGAAGCTGCGGAGTTCTCTATAAGGGTCTGGAAGCACCAGCCTGGCCCATTCTGAGGGGTCAGGAGTCCTAGGGTGGCAGCTCGCTGTGTGGGCTGGCAGCAACCCAGAACAGATTCCTATATACTTGGGGGGAGGAGGCAGTAGTAGCTCGGGGTCCCAAGCCGCAGTGGGGACGAGGCCGAGTACTATGGGTACAGAGCCCAGTCCCCTCAAGTGCGTAATCAGATCCTCGGGACACAGCTCAGGTCCCCAGGTAGAAGACCGAGTTTCCCGGAAGCATAACTGAGTCTCTGCAGTGAACAGCCGAGCCCACCAAGTGCATAACCGTGTCCCTCGGTTACGAGCTTGAGTTTAGCCTAGTTCCCGTGGCCAGCGCCAAGGCCCGCAGCTCACCACAGCGCCGTGCGCTCCCGTGGGTGGCGCAGCCGTTCCAGGGCGCCCAGCGTGGCCGGCAACGCGGGTGCGGCGTTCCGCGCCAGCAGCGCTATGAGCACGCGAGGCGCCTGTAGCGGGGACTCAGGGCTCCAGCGCTCCTCTGGGAAGTAGCCATCAGCGCCGCGCGGACCGCCCAGAAGCAGCAACAGGAGGAGCAGCGGCAGCAACAGCAGCCCGCGCGACCAGCAGGGCAACGCCGCCATCGCGCCACGCGTCGCCTTTAAGCCGCTTTTCTGCCGGCAGACGAGGGCTGCGCCTTAAAGGAGTCGGGCGGAGGGAGGGGTACATTCAGGTCCCACCCCTGACACGCTCCTTAAAGGAAAGTGGCCCGCGGGCTGCACCGAGAGTCGTCCGGGAGAGGGCGTGACAAGGCCATACCTTTAAAAGTTACCACTGCTTTCCGCCGACCGCAATGATCCCGTTACATCGCGTCACTTCTGGGCGGTTCCGGAAGCCCCGCCCTGGCTCACACCTTAAAGGCACAGATTCGTTCTGTGACCGCGCCCTAGGAGTGTTACCTGTTTTGGAGCCCTCTAAACTCATGCTGTATGTTTGGGTATTTCTGGAAAAAAGTACTCATTATGAGGGGTAGCAAGGCAAGCTAACTTGGTCGATGTTGGGGCATATATACGGCTGTCAGTTTGAGCGCATGTTTGAAATTTGTCATTAAAAAAAAAAAAAAGCTAGGGGTTGGGGATTTAGCTCAGTGGTAGAGCGCTTGCCTAGCAAGCGCAAGGCCCTGGGTTCGGTCCCCAGCTCAGAAAAAAAAAAAAAAAAAAAAAGCTAAAAGATCATAGTGTGGACTTCATGAAATCTCACACCACGGAAGTAAACTAAAACAGCAGCGGGTGCTTCCTTGACTCTGGCAGGCAACAAGTGTTCTCAAAGAAGGCAGTAGGTCACATTCTTGCATGCCCTGATTCCAGAATTAGCGTCTGCTTTGTAGCCTGGGTCACGGTGGACGTCGGCTGCAGCCAGAGATGCAAGATGTATAACTTAAATTAAAATGTTCTAGTGCTGAGGCGGGGGCTGGGGTGGGGGTGGGGTGGGAGGGATGGTAGGTACGGAGTGGTGGGAATAAGGGGTGAGACTGACACAGCTGGACTGCTTGGGTCATTGTCCCACACACACACACCTCCCCGCCCCCTCCCCCACCCTACCCCGCTTCCTCCCCGCCACCCTGTGCACACCCCCTCTCTGCTTCCTCCTGGCCCAGAAGGTAGTGTCAGGGAAAGCTCCTGGAACCATCCGGTAGCAGCTGGGGAGGTGGTGACACGTGAGCCAGGGTGAGGGAGCATTTGTCATTTGTCAGTGCTGGCCCGGAAGGCAGGACAGCGGATCCCAGGGCCTGTGGACCAGAAATCATTGCAAGGCTCTGGCAAATCAAGCTCACAGCCCTGGGCATTTTAAAGTTCAATTTAGTCATTCAAGCAGTTTTTAATCAAGCGATTGATAAATGTAAAAACAGGGGCCAGCGAGATGACTTAGCGGGTAAAGGTGCTTGCCGCCAAGCTTGATGACCTGAGTTTGAGCCTCAAGACCCACTAGATGGAAAGAGAAAATCCAACTCCTGTAAACTGTCCTCTGACCTCCACAGGCCCAAGCATGTGTGTGTACACACACATACAAAGTAAACAAAGTTAAAAAAGAAACTTTAAGAAACAGATTTTTAAGAAAAAATTAAATAAGAATTAAAATGACATTAAAGAGATACATGTATCATATTAACAGGGGTTTGGGGTTGTTATTTAGAGACAGTGTCTTATTACAGTAGCCCAGGCTAGCTCAGAAGTCGAGTGTACAAATTTTAGCAGGAATATTCCATCAATGATTCGTTGTTGGATACATGACTGCCAGAAGAGAAGCATGCATGTGCTTGGCCCAGAGAAGCCACTCCTGGTCTTCATCCATTGTCCGCCAGGATGGGTGTTGATGGATTAAAACTCAGCTCTGGAATGTTCTTGGAAGCCATGTTGTACAGAGTGGCTGCATTTGGCCTGCAGAGTCTCTCTCAGATCTGAGCCTCAGCTTCCTCATCTGTGAAATGGCAACTGTCACTTGGGTGTTCCCCATCTTAACAGGCACAAGAATGTCACATGTCACAAGCTGGGTACGGGGCCTGGAGGATACACAGGTAACGAGGCGGGAAAGTGGACAGGGCTCGAAAATCAAGAGAAACCAATGGCTGTGTTGTGCAACACTGTGGACTGGCCCAATGGATCACAATTGGGGAATACTCTAGAGATCCCTACAAAAATGCCAGCCTACCTCTTCACAGCCTGAGATCCCCATGGGAATTTATCCATAGTGCTGAATGCACCTGGAAGGGATAGACTCAGACCCACCCCTTGGTATGCATGGTGGGTGGAGGGTACGTAAAGCTCTTCCCATGCCAAGGGTCTTTCTTTTTTCTTTTTTCTTTCTTTCTTTTTTTTTTTTTTTTTTGGTTCTTTTTTTCGGAGCTGGGGACCGATCCCAGGGCCTTGTGCTTCCTAGGCAAGTGCTCTACCACTGAGCTAAATTCCCAACCCCGCCAAGGGTCTTTCGATGGCTCCTTCCCCTCATGTGACTTCATGTGAATACTGACTAGGTCCACATCAAGGTCAGAGTATCTGAGTCAGCAATGGCTATGTAACAAGTGAGCCCAAGTTATCTTGCCTCCGAGTGCCTTTGCTGACAGCAAGCCACCATCACCATCCCCCTCCCAATATTGTTAGCAGAAAGTAATAGCCAAGACATCCACCACACTGTGTGTAGGCTGCAGAAACTGGGGCCTAAACCTAACACCATCTCCACCAATGTGTGTCAGAACCTGTGGCTTCTCTGCCTGTTCACCATGATGCTGGCCAGCCCAGCCATGATAGGAGATAAAGTCTGTTCTTTTCCATCCACTCCGCCCTTGCCATACTCTTAAGCACCCTGCATAACCACAGCCATTCCTTGTCACAACCCAGAACCTGTGAGGTGCTCACCTGCTCCTTCCTGGTCCCACTGGGCTACTGAGCAGTCAGCTGGGGCACGGGCTCTGTCACCGGCACCAAGAACCTTTTCCAATTCTAGAATAAGAGATAAATCCCTGCACCTAGCTGAGGAAGCCCAGCTTTTGGCTCTCAGAAACCTCTTTCAATGTTTCACCAAGGACAGACATTGCTAGTCAATACCTGCACTCCACCTAGCCACAAGACTGGCAGCCCTACCCAACATTGCTGCTCTGTACAGACATCACAAATCAATGGCAACTGGATTTCATCTAAGGATGGACACGAGCATTAGGGTCAGAAGCTCATCCAGGTCACCATTTCTGGACTTAGCTTGGAGCCATTTAAAACTTATACTCTCGGGGTTGGGGATTTAGCTCAGTGGTAGAGCGCTTGCCTAGGAAGCGCAAGGCCCTGGGTTCGATCCCCAGCTCCGAAAAAAAGAACAACAACAACAAAAAAAAAACCCTTATACTCTCTTTTCTTTTCTTTTTTTTTTTTTTTTTTTTCCCCCGGAGCTGGGGACTGAACCCAGGGCCTTGCACTTGCTAGGTAAGCGCACTACCACTGAGCTAAATCCCCAACCCCAACTTATACTCTCAAAGAAGATGGCTCAGCGATTTAGAGCACTGGTCACTCTTCTGAATGACTCAGTTTCAATTCTTAGCACCCACATGGCAGTTCACAACTGTCTGTGATTCCAGTTCCAGGGGACAGGGAAACCTTCACACAGACACACATGCAGGTAAAACATCAATGCACAAAAAAAGAAAAAGAAATCATTAAAATAAAGAAACAAACAAACTTGTACTTGTGGACTCAGGAACCCAGCAGTCTGAGGCAAGAAGGATTGCTTAGATGGCAGGCTTCTGCCAACCACCTCAGCTCCATTTTTTTTTTTTTTTTGATTTGGCCCGTACATCATAGACTCAGCCTCCTCCCGTTCCCTGGTTCCCATGGTGCCACCATCTCTGTCCCTGCCTCTCCTCTAGTCCCCTGGGTCTTCTCCCTCTACCATTGTCAAAGACAGCCTTTGTAAGCTTCCAGAGCTCTTGGTTGGCATTCTAAACCAACCACTCTCTGGGAGTTGAATGAAAACATGTCTATTGACAACTGCCTCTCTCATCTTCCTGAGAACTTCACCTTAAGCCTGAATATCTCACCCTAGTGCCTCCCCTTCGTGGAGCCCCAATGTAGTCCACCCTACCTGAGAGACCTGTGCCAGCACACACAGGAATAGACAGAGACTGAACAAGGCTCAGTGTGCCCAGGCAGGGGCAGCAGGCTCCCCTGAGCCACAGTGGGGAGCTCACCTCTGTCAATCCTCTGCAGCAAGAGGCCCTGGATGACATCCCTGTAGACACCCTCGGTGGTCAGAACCTGGCAGCCCACGGCCAGGATGTCCCCATCTGCCTCAGGCGTTTCCTAGGACCATATAGTTAGGAGCATGGCTAGATGCAGGCCTGGGCTCCCCCAGCCCTGGCTTGATCTGCTGTGTCCTCTGGCTTGTTCCCCTCTCTGCAACATGGACTTGCTCCCCCATAATCCCACAGGCCATAGCATGTGTCACAGTATCAGAAATGGATTAAGGCCCACACATCCATCCTGCCTCCCAAATGCTACAGTTGTAGCCCTGGAGTGTTCTAATAGCACCTGAGACATACCTATACTTGGTGACCCTGACCTTTAGGTAAACTGAAGGCTGGGTCCTTCCCACCCACACCTTTCCCACTGTCTCTTCCCTCAACTCTAGCCTCAGCTGACTCCTCTCTGCCCCTTAACATCCTAGGCCCAGTCTTGCCCCAGGACTTTTGCACAGGTGGTTCTCCCATGTAAACTTAGACCCATGGACTGAGCTCGTGCATGTGTAGCAGTACTGGGCTAGATCTCTGGGAGAGTGTGGCTAGTAGGTCCTGGGGATAAAGCCAAGATTCCCATGAAAGCAAAGAGCCCAAGAGAGCCCCCCACCCAACCTGGGGAGCACTCTGTCCCCGCCAGACAGATGTCTCAGGTGTCCACTCACCAAGTTACATCTCATCCCAAGATGGCCCCATACAAAGGGCCAGAAGATCCCCAACAGCCAGTCCCGGGTGAACCTCCACCGAGTGGTCTCACTGTCTGAGGTGAACTTCTGCAGGGGTCACAGGCAGCCTGTGTAGTGGCCCTCATAACTCTGGCCATGGGGACCCTTCCGCACACACACCTCACCTTCAGCACAAGGCCCCTGACTTTCTCCAGCTGCTCAGCTGCCTGGCTGCAATCCAGAGCCGACGTCAGACACTGGTCGGCCAGCTGTAGAAAGGTGGTAACTGCAGCCGCCATGAGCTGTGAAGGAAGCGCCAGATGACCCCAGAACCCCTGCTGTGGCCTCAGGCATTAATGCCTGATGCCTTCCCAGCAGTTGGCCTTGGCCCGTCCAGGCCTGTCTTGAGGCACTAGTCTCAGGAAAGGTCTCCTTCCGTCTGGATGATGGCACCAGCTAGGGATCAGCCTCCCTGAGGGAGCATTGCTGTGCAGTGTACAAACCGCCAGGCTCAGAGGTTCACCTCAGTTTGCTCCTCCCTCATGCACCAAGTTCACGGCAGGGCCCAACCCCTCAGCCTTCAAAACATGCCTTTCTTCTTGAGACAGGACCTCACATAACCTGCACTGGCCTCAGTCACTATGAAGCTGAGAACAACCCTGACTGCCTGATTATCCTGCCTCCACCTCTTAACAGCTAGGATTGGCCTGATCAATCACACCCACATCTGGACAGCCTCCTCCACCCCTGTCCTTTATAGACAGAACTCCTGACAGCAGACCTTCCTCCAGCCATGCCCCTGTCCTTGCTCACACACTTGCTGAGACCCCTATTGGCCTTCACAGGAGCTGCATTCTCTTCAGGCTCTGCCTGCCTAGCAGCTGGGCCCACTCCTTTTCCATAAATGTACACATCTCTCTCTCTACCAGGGGTGTGCCCAAAGCGCCCTTCCCATTCACTTTCTTCACCTGTTGTGCAAAGTCTTGAGCCCCAAACACCAGGCTCCGCATCCCCAGGAAGCCAAAGGGTTTTGCCAGCTGGGTCAGATGATTGTGGTTCCTCTCTGCCTCCCGGTAGCAGACCTGCATCAGCTCTGGGTCCCAGGGTATCTCCCCAAATTCATAAACCTATGTGTGCATACCATTCGGATGAGAAACTATCCTTGGCTTCTAGTACAGACAGACCAAAGCGGACAAGCCACGGCTGGCCCACGTGCTAACCTCCCTGCGCAGCTGAGTGCCAGAAGGGTTCTTGCGAAGGTAGTGACACAGACGGTCCATCCCCCGGATGAGAAGGGTCCGAACAGCTTGGAGCGTGGCTTCCACGAGGCTCACCAGCACCAGGGTCAGCTGGGGCAGTTGCGGGTCCACCTTCTGGCACAGGCATGTCTCTAGTGTGTCCTGGATCTCGGCTAAGAGTAGATGTGGGGCCGGTGATTTCCCCACCAGACACTCAGTGTATGCATAGGAGCAGAGACCTCAGCTGGGCCAGTTGGATACTACTTTACAGCTCGGGAAACTGAGGCTAGCAGTAAGACCTGGCCCAAAGGCATAGGCAGAGGAAGTGTAAGGAGAGTCAAACACGGGTCTTGATAATTGGGCAGTAGAGCAGATCCTACAAGGCCACAGCTACCTTCTGCCTCCCTACTTTGCCCACAATGGTCCCTCCAGGCTCCAGGCCACGCCCTCTTGCGCCGCACCCTTCTTAGAGATTCTTGTATCCAGTGTGCCTGTAAACCACATCTGTCACTTCCCCAAGTTTAGATCCCAGGCCCCACCCCGCCCCACTACGCCCCGCCCCCCAACAGCCAACAGACTGCGCCTCCTCCCGCAAAAGTGCCTGCCTCCCTGCTAGCTCCGCCCTGATCCTGCCTCCAGGCCACCCTACCTTGCTAACAGGTCCAGCTCTGGAAACTCTAGGCCCGCCCCCGAAAGGCCCCTCCCCTAATATTCATGACTCCGCCCCTCGGCCTCTTGCCCCAACACTCCTAGGCCTCTCCCCGCGCTCCCTGACCCCATCCTGCTCACCAGGCAGCCTTCCTGCCCTCACTCTCCCGGACTTCCAACCCCACCTCTCACCTGTGGCCCCGCCCCTTATCCCAGACCCCACTCCCGCCCCGCCCCCCTCACCTTCTATTCTGCGGGCCCCGAGTGCACGCTGCTGCAGGATCTGCTCAAGGTCTGCGCGCACCATCCTCTCCAGCGCCGCCAGCAGTGCGTCCTTTTCTGGCTGGAAGGCACGCAGCCTCGAGGATGCCCAGGACAGGACGGCCGCGTGCACGGCGTCGAGGAACTGCAGAGTTCGAAGGCAGCTTGGGTGAACGCGTGGGTCCTAGGGCGATCCCCTCCCTTTCTCTCCCTCCCCTCGCCACGCCATGCTTCGCACCTCCGCGCAGGCCCGGGCTCTGGCGCGTCCCACACCGCGCAGGCCTCGGAGCGTCTGTGCTCGCAGCGCGGGCAATAGCTCTCGCATCAACTCGGCGCTCAGCACCTGCAGGGGAGGCGTGGGGCTGTTGGGTGACGGACAGCGGAACGCGCCCGGGGTCTGCGGGACACTGCTCACCTCCGCGTCGGAGCCCAGTGCCGCGTCATCTCCACCAGCGTAGCCCCGGCGTCGTCGATAGAGCTGCACGGCGTCCAGGAAGGCGCAGGCTGCGGGCGCCCGGCTGCGCTGCAGGACTGAAGGCGCGATCAATGGCGCGCTGCTCTCAGGGAGCCCCGCACCTCCACCCATCTAACTCCCGCCCCTCCTACCTGCACCCCGCTGCTCCCGGGACTCACCGGTGGCTCTCAACCGAATGGCACCCTGCAGGCCTAGTCTCCAGGCGCGCTGCGCCCCTCTAGAGCCAGCGCAGAAGCAGAGGTGAGCCCGGAAGGGGTGCACGAGGAAGAGCGCGAAGCTCACTGGCTCCTCCAACACCCGCAGCGGCTCCTCCTGGGCAAGGTCTCCTGAAAGCAAGAGGAGAGGTCGCCCTTCAGGCCCCTGTTCACTCTCTTAGGACAGCAGCCTGAAAGAGTCCGGTGTAGGGCATCCTGTCATCGGATCGTGAATTACAGGCTGGTCTGGAAGTCTGGAAAATCTTGTCTCAAAAACTACACACAGCAGAAACCCTAATGCCAGTGGACCTTGCAAGGTCGACTGTTGGCTACATCTTGTTGGAGCAGATGAAAAGGGACAGAAACTGGAAGCCCAGAACCCCAGCTGGGCTTGTACGCTGGCCCAAACCTGCCCACTGCTTCCCACAGTGTCTTGCAGGATCACTGACACTTCATATTATGGGTTTTAAAATTATTTTTAATCACCTGTATGCCTGTTCCCCCTCTCCCTCTGCCCCCGTGTGGTGTGTGTGTGTGTGTGTGTGTGTGTGTGTGTGTGTGTGTGTGTTAGCGTTACTGCGTGTGCAGATACCTGAAGTCAGGGGCATCAGATCCCTGGAGCTGTTGTGAACAGCCTGATTTGCGTGCCAGGACCAAATTCAAATCCACCAAGTCATCTTGCCCCCCCCCCTTAATTTAATTTTGTTTTTGTTGGTTTGGTTTGTTTTTCTTGAGACAGTTTCTCTGTGTAACCCTGGCTGCCCTGGAACTCACTCTGTAGACCAGACTGTCCTCGAACTCAGAAATTCACCTGCCTCTGCCTCTGGATGCTGAGGTTAAAGGCATGCTCCGACTTTTATTTCATGTGTAGGAATGTTTTCCCAGTATATATGTCATATACAGCAAGGACATGGCTGGTGGCTGCAGAGGTCAGAAGGTGGCCTCAGATCCCTTGGAACTGCAGGTACAGCTGGTTGTGACCCATCGTGTAGGTGATCGGGGTCTCATGATGTAACCTTGGCAGCCAAAGCTCGCTGTGCAGACCAGGCTGGCCTAGAACTCACCCTGCCTCTGCCTCCCTGTGCACCGCCAGCAGTACTTTGGCTCTGTCCCTTAGATAGTTTGCTATTTACGTTTTGCTCCACGAACTGACTTCCTCCCAGGAACAGTGTGTGTTTCTTTTCCTTCCCAAAGCAGAAGTGCTCACTCAAGGAGCTCTGCCACCCACCAAGGGACGGGTGGCAGCACCTGCAGACATGTTGGGAGTCACACACACTGTGGGTAGGAAATTGCTACTGGTGGAGGCCCAGGGCTGCTTCATGAAGTGCACAGGGATGGTAGAAAGGCCTAAGGACTGGGGAGAAGGGAAATGACTTAGGGGACCCAGAAGTCCTTACCAGAGGAGCTGGGGCAGAGGTCATCCAAAAGGCAGAGGTATTCACGCTGGGATGTGAGCAGTGTATACCCGGTTAGAGCTGCGGAGCCTAGCGGACAGCCCCCAGACTCATAGTTCTGTGACCAGACAAAGACATGAGACCGAACTGGCTACCACTCCCCAACACAGGAGGCAAGTCAGCCAGAACACACACAGGTCACAACACACTCCCCTACCCCTCCATAGGCCATCTATGCAACTCAGGACCTTGCCTGTTATTGCCCAAGGTTCCACCCCTGAGCCACATCCCCAGCCCCTCACTGGGGAATTCTGGACAGGGACTCTGGTTATCCACTGACCTCCTTGTGACTGAACCATTCTAGATGTCCATCTCCACGCAGAACACAGAAGATGGGCCGCCATTGTGGCGGCTGGCCCTGCAGCAGGGTCAAGGGTCCTTGGTGCTCCCTGACTCGAGGCAGCTTCTGCAATGGGATGCTGGCTATGGCTGGAGCAGATTTGGGGTTGCCCGAACTCTTCAGTTTGGTCACATACCAGCAACACTCCCAAATCTCAAAGGCAGCAGCTGCCCTCCAGACCCTGTTAGCTCCGCACTAGGAAGGCTGAGGCATGAGCCTGTCAGCCTCAGCGACACAGCAAATTCAAGACCAGCTCAGTTACATGACCTCCATCTCAAAACAAAACAAAACTGTAGCAGGTATGAGTGATGCCCTGCATGGGACAGGGAGACCTCAGTGGCAGGGCCTCTGTCCACAGAGCCTCCCCTCAACAGGGAGGGAAAGGAGCCAATGGGAAATCCTGGGTTCCAACAGCACTTGTACTGTGTAGCCTTCAGGCACTCACCCTATCTTTCCGGTCCTGAATTTCCTCATCAGTCAAAGACTCTTCCAAGACAGGGGAGAGGTGGAGGCCCTTGGTTGCCCATCTGGATAACTCAATAGCTTCCCCCAATGGGTAATTTGTTGTCTTCGTACATACGTCCAGATTCCCCATTGGGATGTCTTTTGGTGAATTTCAAAACTTTAACACTAATGCCTCACCTAAGGACATCAAGCTGAAACACCTTTGGAATAATGTCTGGACTCAGTACTCATTAGACAATGGTTCAAAATGGCCACATAATGGCTAAATTCCTCAATTTTATGGGATCTTCATACTTACTACCAGCAGTCTGGCAAATGGAAGGAGGTTCTTTTTTTTTTTTTTTTTTTTTTTTCCCGGAGCTGGGGACCGAACCCAGTGCGCTTGCTAGGCAAGCGCTCTACCGCTGAGCTAAATCCCCAACCCTGGAAGGAGGTTCTTTAAGTCCATGCATTCATCTCCCTTCGCTCTAACCCATCTCTGTGTTCCTCTTGTAGCCCCACCCAACCTCTCTTATCTAAGAGACAGGCACCAGATGACAGTACAGCCCTTGACCCAGTTAATGAACCGCCTCCCCTTTGCCGCAGGCCTGCTTCCACACTTCCAAAAACCCAAGCCGCTGCGTCAGTTCCTCCTCACCAGGTTACCGGAGAGCCTCCTCCATCGACCTCTCCAGACTCCTCCCCTCCTGTGCCAACTGAAGGACGCTCCAATCTCCCTGCACTGGCACCCACTTTCACCCCTCCTATCACGCGCTCCAAGGACAGCGCCAAACCCCCAAACTCCTCATCGCCAGAGACGCCTCATCCAGCACTGGTCCTTCTATTAAGAGAGGTAGCCAGTGCAGATGGGCTGGTCAGGGTACATGTCCCTTTTATAGTGAGTCAGGCATACTTGGCTGTTGCCAGGTAACTGTGGGGCGGAGCATACCTGGCTGTTGCCAGGTAACTGTGGGGCGGAGCATACCTGGCTGTTGCCAGGTAACTGTGGGGGTGGAGCTTAGACAGAATGCCAACACTGGGCGCCTATTAGTAGCTACAGTTCCAGGCTGTTAGACTACAATAACAACCTCTGAGCTGCCAAGAGCAGGGAGCCTATAGGCACAGGGTCAGAGGGACAAGAGGACAAAAAACATGGGGTCTCATAGAAGAGTGTCTCCCTGGCAGGGTAGGGTTGCAACAGATGGAGCAGTCACACACGACACAAACTGGGAGTCCCTCATATCTAGCCTGTCGCTGCCAACCTCAGGACTTTTGTACATGCTGTGCCCCTGCAGGGAATTCACTTCCCCAGTCCTCCTCCGCCTGCCTTCACCTCCAGAGCTTCCTGGTTCATCTGTGCAAAGGCCCTGTGGTCAGCCCTCCCCAACTCCACTTCCGCAGTCTCATGTCAGCACCACTGAGAACACAGAGAGATAACTGCAGTTGGGTCCCCAGGTTCCTTCGGGATAGCCTCCTCCTTGGTGGTACGCACTTTGGTGTGAGACAGCTGGCATGCGGCTGGCTCCTGAGGCCCCAGCTCCTGGGAGATGTGCCTGAGTACAGCTGTGGCCAGCTGCCTGCGGTAGCAGGGCAGGAAGGTCCTCAGCAGGCCATCCACCTGACCTGTAGAGAGAGGGGACCAGCAATGTGAGCAGGGCACCTGCCTGCCATCCGGGGGCCGGCCGCCTTGCTGGAGTAGCCAGAACCAGTGAGTTGCCAGTATAGACCATGCCTCAGTGAATAAGGTGGAAGGAAGTCTAGAGGACAGCTGATGTTAATCACTGGCACGCATATGTGCACACACAGAGGCCTTTCATCCAAATATATTGCTGCCTCAGGAGAATGAGGCCCAGAGAGGGCAATTTATTCACCCAGCAGCACACAGCAAATGCAGGAAGCAGTCAATCCTGGGACTTGGAGAGGTGATTGGCAGCACAGGCAGGACTTTGCATAGGCTATTCCCCTTCCCAAATGCTGTTCCCACACTCACAGGTAACCCCACATCCTCCTCCAGCCTGGCCTAGCCACCTCCCTTGGGAACACCCACCAAGTCCTGCTGGTCTGGACACTCTCCCAGGTGCAGGTGTGGGACAGGACAAGAGCTGAAGTGCAGCCTGGCCTTGGCTTTTCTCCCACTGAGAACTAAGCCTTAGTCCAGTTCAGTGTCCATGCAGACAGTCTTCTCAGCCTCAAGACCAGCTGGGGTCAGATGGGGCCCCTTCCACCTGCCTGTGCCCCCATACCCACCCTCAGTGGGCCCTAGCTTCCACTAACGAATCAAAAACTTCACATTTTACTTTGTCTTGAGATAGGGTTGGGTGTAGCCCAGGCTGTCTTGGAACTCACTCTGTAGACCAGGCTGGGATGGCAGGTGTGCAACCCTGTATTCAGCCACTTGGATTTCATTTAAATCTGGAATCCTCCGAAGCCAGGCACAATGTGGCGTGTGCCTTTGATCTCTCTGAGTTAGAGGCCAGCCTGGTCTACAGAGGGAGCTCCAGGACAGCCATGGCTACACAGAGAAACCCTGTCTTGAAAAACCAAAGAAACCTGAATCTTCCAACACTAGCCCACCCCTGGCGAGACCAGAGACAGCCACAATAATGAACCCCGTATTGGCACCAGGGGCACAGCCAGTGTGGCCTCCCATGCAGTGGCAGCGTGACCCGACCCTGACCTCTGCTCACCCCGAAGCTGCTGCTGCTGTTTCTTGCTCAGGGGGGAGGAAGGCTGTGCTCCCATTCTGCCACCATTCAGAGCCGTCCTGGTCCCTCTGCTCAGGATGCTGGGTGTCAGCTCAGTGGCCCAAGTGCCAGGAGGGTATGTGTGGCCATCTGGTACCACCCTCCACCCCTCCTGTCTGCACCTGCCTCCTGCTGGCCTCTAGGGACAGGCTGGACCAAGACTGGTGGTTTCTGATTGGGGTAATGGGGACAGCCCCAGGGGAGACCAGGGAGTGTGGGAAAAAACAACCCCCTGGTACAGATGGGCATGGTGGCACATCTCTGCCATCCCTGCACTCAGAAAGCTGAGGCAGGGGGATGGGGAGTTTAAGCCATGGAGGCCAGCCTGGGATACATGAAGTCTTGTCTCTGAAAGTCAAAGGAATGGATTGCTGACTGAACAAAGGAATGAGCAGAGAAGTAGGTTATCAGTGTGAAGGGAACTTTTTTTTTCTCTTCCCTTCCCAGAGGCTGGAATGTGATGGCCGGAGTATAAGCAGCCACCTTGGAGCATGAGGCAGATCCTATGCATCAGTGGCAAGGCAGTAAAGTGTCGTCCCCCCCCCCCCCTGTGAGACAGGGATGCTGGAGGTGAGAGATGTTCCACACAGCACTCACATGGGATCCTCACGCCCACAGCACGTTCCCTTCTTGGGGTGTCTCAGCCTCTGTCTTGGCTGTTGGGTGGGTGGCCCCTGCCCTTATAGAAGTCCCCAGGAGGACTTTCCACTGTGTCTTCTGTCCCAGCCCATCCCACTTCCTCTTTGTCACAGCTGAGGAGCCCTCAGGCACCAGACATTTGAAGAAACTTCACATTTGTGGTTCTGGCCCCACCCTTCTGGCCTACCTGCCAAGTAGGCTCAGGGAGGTTTCAATTCCCACCTCACGCCTGGCTTGTGATACCTTCATGAGGGGATGCCCCCTTAGACTCCCTCAGCCCAGCCCGCCAGCTTCCCCAACTAGGTCCCTGGAACAGGTAGGGGACCAGAAAACAGGTTGGGCAGTGATGCACCAATTCACTTCATGGTCCAAGGTGGCTGCTGTCTAAGGGAGTCCCAAGAATCACCCCAGACACTTCTCCCATTGGTATGTGACCCTGTGGAACCATCGAGAGCAGCTTAAGGTAGCTCACCATGCTCAAGGTTCTGAGCAGGCTTGAAGGAGACAGGGCATCTTCACGGGGCCTTGAAGGCGCTGGCTGGGCCCCAGATGAGCCCAGGCTCGTTCTTAGTGTCCACTCCCTTCACCATGGCTGGAACATAAGCAGCCACTTTGGACCGCGAGTGCCTCGGTGAGTTGGTGTCTGACCCTTGGAGCAGAGAATGTGGCCTGACTTGGAACAGTGCACACACTGCCGGGCCAGAAGTGTCTGACCCTTGGAGCAGAGAATGTGGCCTGACTTGGAACAGTGCACACACTGCCGGGCCAGAAGTCCAGGTCGCACTTGTGTGTGTGTGCGCGCTCTGCTCTGTCGGCCAGCCCCGCCCTTTGCCACCAAAAAACCACAGGGACCAGAGTTCCAGCAAAGCTGTTTAATCTGCAGGTAGTCCTCTCCCGTAGTCTCTGCGGCCCGAAGTGCCCACAGCGTGCGTGGTGCGGCCCCTATAACGTGGAATGCTTCTCGAAGGGCACAGACAGCAGCCGTGCAGCTGCCTCGTCCAGGAACCAGCAGAGGGCGCCCGTGCGCGGCTGCACCATGGCGGCGGGCAGCGCGCTCTCCTGGTCCTCCAGGATGCGCTGTGTGAGAGACCCGGAACCGCCTCAGAAGCCGCGCAGAGCCAGTTGGGGCTCGCACTTGGCATCTGTTTGGTCTGGGGACAGGGTACCCATAGGATATTGCTCTGCGCTCCACCTCGCACACCGTGGGCTCCAAAGCTTCCCGGCGTGGAATAGGATTTGTTTGTTTTTATTAGTGGGGCCTCATCTAGCACGGGCTGCTTTGAACATGCTCTGTAGTCAAGGATTCCTCTTTTCTGCCTCCCTGTTGTACGGAGACAACAGGAGGTACTGGGGACTGAACTCAGGTTGTCATGCTTGGGGGCACGCACCTTTCTCCACTAAGCCATCTTGCCCCATCCCTGCCCTTTTAATTAATTAATTAATATTTAATGTGTACAGTGTTATTCCTACATGTGTTTCTGTGCACCACGAGCATGCCTGGTGCCCACAGAGGCCAGAGGAGGGAGCTGGATCCCCTGGGACTGGAGCTACAGCTGGTTGAGAATGGAACTCAGGTCCTCTGAAAGGGCAGCAGGTACTCACCGGTGGTAGTTATCTCTCCAGTCCTGGCCTTTTTTCTTTCTTTCCCTTTTTTCTTCCTTCCTTCCTTCCTTCCTCTCTAAATGTGTCTAGTGTCCTGCTCTTTCACCCTTTACCTTATTCCCTTCATACAGCGTCCCTCACTGAGCCTGGAGCTACATCATCAGCCGAGCATCCTGCTTGTGAAGGAGCTGGGGGGAGGGGTGCAGGGACTCTACCCCAGGGTGCTGTGCCTTCTCAGTGACTCCCTTCTCACATACTGGAAATGTTTGTCCCAGGCTCCATGAAAGCCCCTGGCTGACCTCTGCTGTCCACCTCTTACCTTCAGCACAGCTGCCTTGCCTTCCCCTGTGGCCACGAATATGACACTTTGGGCTGCGTTCAGCACAGGGAGTGTAAGGGTCACCCTCTGCGGTGGTGGCTTTGGGGAGTCACCGATGGGAGCCACGATCTTCTCCCGCTCCTGGGGAAGGCAGCCAGGTGAGTATGGGCCTTTCTACCCTTCTGTTGTGTTTGTGGCACTGGGATGGAACCAGCCCCCACCAGGCCCCAAGTTTACAAGGCCAACAGTTTTCCTGTTGGCCTTTTGGGTTTCTGAGACAAGGCCTGACTTTTAGTGTCCAGGCAGCCCTCAACCAACCTCACAGCAACTACTGGGATGACAAGCATGCACCACCATGACCACGGGAGCGGACGCTCTGTAGGGCAAGGCTGAGGGGCAGAGATGTTCAGATACCCAGAAGATAGACACAGGCCTGGGCAGACCAGGCCCAGGAGGGGGCCCCCGTGCTCACCTGGAGGAGGGGATGCCCAGGGAAGAGCGAACAGGTGTGGCCGTCAGGGCCCACTCCCAGGATCAGCAGGTCAAACACAGGGACAGTGTCTCCTTGGAAGGCCTGACAGGAGGACGGTGGGTGGGTCAGCTCAGAGGGAACACACACAGAAGCTGAAACCAGGTTCCTAGCTCAGCTTCGACCACCTTCCAATGACAGTGTCCTTGGGCAAGGCCTGCTCAGGACATTCCCTGCACATTGAAGCTTCAACACAGTGTGAGGTCTGTAGGGCTTCTCAAGCATAAGCACCATCTTCCAGCCCAAGCTGGCCTGAACTCTCGACAAGCCTCCTGCCTTAGTCTCCCAAGTGCTGGGGTCACAGATGAGATGCGTTGACACACCAGACTGACCCAGTCTGGAGCCTGTTCCCCATTTTAGTGGACAAGAACCTCGGGTCTGCAGATGAGTGTCCCTACGATGTGAGGCCCCAGCCCGCGTCTCCCAGCCATGGCTGGGCTCTCAGAGTGACAGTCACTTCTGCCACGGTCTTCTGTTGTTTCCCACCTGTCCTGGGACCCACCTGCCTCAGTTTCCTGGCATAGTCCTCTGCAGCGTCCTCCACAGGTAGGGCGGGATCGATGGTGAGGACCTGGCTGTCTGGGATGGGCAGCTTTGAGAGCAGGTGTGTCTGTGGAAGGGGAAGGAACAGTCAGCGAGGAACCCTCCTCAGTCACACTGCTCCACGGCCTGGCTGACTCTGTGGGGTGCCTAGGGCTCCCCCAATCAGGGGCTCAGCCTGGTTGCATCTGGCACACAGCTGGCACCTGATTATACAGAGGTGGGCCCCAGGAAGACTGTGACCTACTCTGAGACACCCTGCCTGTGTCTCCCATGTCTGGCTCTTGGAGTTTTAAGTCCAGCTCCACAATGCCAGGGAGCGGCTGGGGGCAAATGTTGGGATGTCTGGATGCTGTGCCCTACAGATAGGGCTGCTGAGGTCCCTGAATGAGGAGGCAGGACACAGGGCTCCAGACCGGGGGGCCTAGGGAGGTGTGTGAGCCAGGGAGGCAAAGGGGAACTGGCTGCTGAGTCTGCTCTACACAACTCCTGTCTCAACCCACTGGGCAGCCTAGGTGCAAGACACCTACTGCTCAGGGTGTGGGTGAACCTCTAACATCTAAGTGTCATCAGACTCCACCTGGTGGTGAAGTCCTGCTTCCCTCAAAGAACTGGCTTTTAACTGTGTCGGCTCAGAGGGACCTACTTAGGGAATCTTAGCTTTATTTTCCTTGGGTGGGCAGCATCAAAATGGTCTCATGTAGCACAGGCTGGCCTCCAACTGAGGAGGACCTTGAACTTCTGATCCTCCAGCCTCTACTTCCTCATTGCTGGGATGACAGGAGTGTACCACCATTTTTATATGATGCTGGAAATGAAGCCTGGACCTTATGCATTCTAGGCAAGCACCCTACCAACCAACTGAGCCTTGTGCTAGCACCCACAGTCCACTGTTCAGTGAAGTTCTTTGGCAGGCACCGTGTTCAAAGTGGTACAGTTTTAGGTCCCTAGATGAGGGCCAAGGAGACATGAATCTTCTGTTTCCCCACCTTGAAGTAAGTGTAATGGCCCCTCCCCTGCTTCAGAGCCCATGCATGGCACTGGGTCAGGTTCCCCTAGGAGGTGGTGGCAGTCATCCAAGTGTGCTCGGAGCTCAATCGTCCAGGCCTGTTTCCCTGTGTGTGAAACAGGGATCTCGGTACCCTATAGGGCGCCTGGTGGCCATCATATCCCAGGCTGCTGGGAGGCGATGGCCAACGGCTCCTGTTAAAGGAAACTGAGGCCCAACACACTCTGGACACTAGAGGCAGGCTGAAAGCACAACCATGACCCACGAAGCCTTACAGCCGAAGTACGGCCCTCAGGAAGATACGAGGGACGGAGGCCCAAAAGGCTGGACTTGGATGGACATCACTGCGCATCCAGCAACACCCCGTGGGTCCCGGAACCCGCGGGTAGGCGTAGAAGCAGATCCTGGAGTTTCCTCGGCAGGCTGAGCCGACTCCGCGTGGCCCAAGGCGGCCCCCGTAGCCTGCGTTTCCACGGAAGGCTGAGCCGACTTCGCGTGGCCCAAGGCGGCCCCCGTAGCCCGGACGGTGTGCGCCCCCGCAGCGCTCACCCGGTAGAGGCCGTACGTGCTTTCGGCGTGGTCGAAGGGCACGAGGCGCTCGTCACAGAAGCCGAGCGTCCAGCGTGCAAAGCTGGCGGGCCCCGCGGGAGCAGTGGCGGCGGGTAGGTCTCGGGCCAGCATGGAGACCAGGCTGCCGCCTGACAGGCCAAGAGCGAAGCGGCCACGGTTCCCTTCCAAGCAGCTAGCGGCCCGCTGCGCCACCAGCTGCGCCAGCGATGCGCCCAGCTCCTGTGGGCTGGAGAAGACCGAGATGAGACCGGGCGCGGGTGCGGCCATGGCGGCGGGGAGGCGACAGCGCTCCGGGCAGAGGCCAGTACGCCAGTGCGCCTGCGCGACGGCCGAGCTGCCATGGGTCCGAGCACTTTGAGCCAAGGCCATAGGCGCATGTGCAGTTGCGCAGATGAAGCGAAGCCACAGTGCGCCTCAGGGTTTTGGGGTGGGTGGTGGGCGGGTAATCCACAGTGCTTCCCTGAACTGGGGACGCCTTCCTGGACCGATTTCTCGCATTTTATTTAGTTTTTTAAGACGGAGTCATGTAGCTCCGGCTGGCTTCACGCTCCTGATCGTCCTTCCTCGACTTGAGGGCTGGGGTGACCTGAATGCACCTGCACTCTTGAGGGTGTAGCGGGTTTCCGGGGTGCGGTTGGACACACAGAGTGCGCCAGCTGCAGTGTGATAAGGTCAATAAGCCAGGCGTGATGACCTACACTCATGCTAGCCCTCAGGTGGCAAAGGCAGGCGGCTAGCCCGAGTTAGAGGCCAGATTGGGCTAAGCAGTGGGACTCTTGTCATACACACATACTTATGATGTCCCTGTGCCTGCACGGCCCTCCCCACATTCGCCTATCCCGACACCCCTTTTTTGTGTTACTAAAGCGGATGCAGTGACACTCCGCTGCCTTCCGCTCACAGCTGCCCACAGCAGAAAGAGGACTCCCCGGGACAACTGCTGCCCAACAGTTGAAAACATCTGCATTTGGGTGTGAAACTGCCCCCATTCATGTGCTTCAACAGGTGGCTCCCAGTGGCCCACATACGGAAACTTTGGGACTGTTAAGAGCCTTGACCCAAGTAGATCAGTGAGAAGGTGACAGACAGCTGCTTCCACCATGAAGACCCAAATAAACCCCCTCTGGTTCCTCTCTCTTAATTTACTCCTTTATTTTTGCTTAATTTATTTTTTTTCAATGAGCATGGCTGTTTCTCCCGCATGAGTATCTCTGTGCCAAGTGTGTGCAGAGTCCAGGAGACCCTGGGTCTGAGTTAGATCGTTGCATGGAAGGAAGGAAGGAAGCAAGCCCAACGAGTACTCTTAACCACTGAGCCATTGCACCCAAAAGACGACTGATAATGTGTCACCCTCCCGAACTCAGGAGAGCTCCAAAATGCAGTCGGTCACTGTGCTGGGACTAAATCCAGGGCCTGCTGAATGCTAAGTCCAGGCTGGATCATTGGCTGCACCCTAATCCCAAACCTACAGCCTTGAGTGCCCATGGGTGGCTTCAAGTAGCAAGTTATACACTGTGAAACACTCCAAGAACTTTGTTGTTTAAGAGTGACTGTTTAGGGGCTGGGGATTTAGCTCAGTGGTAGAGCGCTTACCTAGGAAGCGCAAGGCCCTGGGTTCGGTCCCCAGCTCCGAAAAAAAGAACCAAAAAAAAAAAAAAAAAAAAAAAAAAAGAGTGACTGTTGTTGTTGTGGCCCTGGTTGTTCTGGAAGTCACTCTGTAGAGTAGGCTGGCCTCAAACAAAGACCTGCCTGCTTCTGCTTCCCAAATGCTGGGATTAAAGGCTTGTGCCCCCATTCAGGCCTTTGAGTACATTTTAAAAACCTTTGTTTCTGTATGAATTCACATCATGCACCCTAATCCATCTCATCTCCCCACCACCCTTACACCACCCCCAATAGAAAAAAATCTCATTGGAAGCTATAGTGTGTTACAGTGTGTTCCACAGAATAACCTGTTGTACACACTTCTTTACTTGCAAATGCTCATTAAAATGACTTGATCTGGTAGGCCGCCTCTGACTTCTGCTACTCTATTAATACTGGAAGTTCCCTGGGACTCTTCTTGGATGTTGTGGAGATCCTGTAGTTTTGGATCTGTAGGGCAGGTCCATTCATGCACTTCAGCAGGTCATCTATGGGGTAGATTTTGGGGTAAGCCAACTCGAAGCCCTGGGTCTGGGCCTGAGAGGTATCTAAGCTGGTGAGCACACTGGCTCTCCTGCTCTCCTGCCCTCGGGGCCAGTTCATCAGCAACCCCAGCAAACCAGGGTCAGGTTTACCCTACTGCCCAAGCAAGGTATAGGGTCCACTCTTCTGAATGCTGCAGCTGGTAAGGGCATAGCCAGTTCTCCCACACTCGACCCAGGGCCAACTCTGACCTGCCATAGGTGGTGAGGAATGAGAGAGGGAGGAAGGCATCTCTCGGTCTATGGGAGGGACCAGCTTTCCCATGATGCCCAGGTGAGGAGTGGGGCCAGTTCTGTACAGCCTTCAGACATCAACATTTCCCCCAGCAGCAGCCCAGACCAGGGATGTCCACCTAGCCTTTGGTGACCCTCTGCTGCTGGGCCATGGACCCAGACATGGATCCCAGTGGCAGCACAAGTCAGGACCCCACCATGGTCTCAGATGCCTCACCGGCTACTCACATCAGGCTGTTCCTCACTACTCTCCAGTCTCCAGTTCTACCTCTCTTCATTGTGCCCACCTTTTTGTTTCTCTTCCTCTTCCATTTCTCCACCACTTACTTGCCTGTCTTAGTGGTGCCCAGGGTCCTCTCAGAAGTGTTGTTCCTTGCTTATGCATTATGGCCCTGGGCAGGAGTCACTTTGGGCATGGGTTGCAACCCCTAGCATGTCCAGTACCAGGCTGGTGGTCATCTCAGGCTAGCTCCATCTGGGCATCATGGTTCCTGTCTGGTTGTTTCCTTGGGCTAGCTCCTTCCCCTGCTCAGGGTGGAGCCTTGTGTAGAGTCCCCTGTTGAGGGGCTATGAGTGTGGCTTAACCATTGAGCACTCTAGTACTACCTTGTGAGCATGAGTCCTAAGGCTTCATCTTGAAAGATATAAAAGGAGAGAGGGGAGAAGGAGAGGAAAGGAGGCAGTGAAACCCAGACCAGCCCTTTTCAGTGTGACTAGCCTGTGGACTGGTTCACAGCGATGCCCTCTTCATGGGAGGGAAGAGTGAGTAGCACTCTGGGGCAGGAATAGCTGTGGGCTCATCATTCTTCCAATTTAAAATTGAGGCTTTCGGGGTTGGGGATTTAGCTCAGTGGTAAAGCGCTTGCCTAGGAAGCGCAAGGCCCTGGGTTCGGTCCCCAGCTCCAAAAAAAAAAAAAAAAAATTGAGGCTTTCAAGAAATGGCTGGTTGTTGCCAGGCAGTGGTGGCACACACCCTTAAGGGCCCACCCCCCCCCCCCAGCACTCAGGAGGCAGAAGCAGGTGGATCTGAGCTTGAGGCAAGCCTGACTTACATAGTGAGTTCAGGAAAGTCAAAGCTACACAGAGAAACCCTGTCTCAAACATGGGAAAAACCTTTTTTGCGTTGGGTGTTCTGGCTGTTGATGTGGGGTATTCCTGCCAGGCTTGGGTTGACCTGGGACTTAGCATCTTATTTCTCAGTTTCCAAAAGGCTTTGATGACTGACAAGGGTCTGTGTCCAGTTGGACCTCCCTTTTTCAAATTCTTTTTTTTTTTTTTTTTAAAGATTTATTTATTTTATTTTATATGAGCACACTGTAGCTGTTTTCAGAAACACCAGAAGAGGGCATTGGATCGCATTACAGATGGTTGTGAGCCACCATGTGGTTGCTGGGAATTGAACTCAGGACCTCTGGAAGAGCAGTTAGTGCTCTTAACTGCTGAGCCATCTCTCCAGCCCTGGATCTCCCCTTTTTTTTTTTTTTTAAGAATTATTTATTAGTTGATTTATTTTATGTATGTGAGTACACTGTAACTGTCTTCATGACACCAGAAGAAGGCATCGGATCTCATTGCAGGTGGTTGTGAGCCACCATGTGGTTGCTGGGATTTGAACTCAGGACCTCTGGTAGAGCAGTCAGTGCTCCTAACCACTGAGCCATCTCTCCAGCCCCCGGATCTCCCTTTTTATTTTGCTTGTTTTATTCTGAAAAAGCATCCTACTGGCTGGATGGAAGTGGCTGTTTCCTCTAGAACACATGTTCAAGCAACGTCCTGCATTGTGACAATAGACTGCCCTTGGGCCTGTTTCTAATAGCCATGCCTGATCCACTCCACTGTCCTGTCAAGTGTGCAGTGGAGAATGTGCAGATCCCAGGAATGGCTGCACCGCCAGCATACCAGGCCCTCCTTCAGAACTTGCTGGTCCCACAGGGAGATGCTTCATCCCACACTGAGGCACCAAAGCCCAGCCCAGGAATAGGAGGATCTGCAGACACTGGGGCTGAATGCTGCTTAGTGCCCCTGCCTGAAGCTCCCCTGTTCCGTACAGGCCGGCATGGAGGCCAGAGCCCTGTTGCTGTCAGAAGGGCTTTCCCCAAATCCATGTAGCTTTGACACACACAGCCTTGCTGATGTGTTGGGAAGGTAGAAATGGTGCCTGTGAGACACCTCAGCCAGTAAAGGAGCTTCCCACCAAGCCTGACACCTGAGCCCCACCCCCAGGGCCACACTGTGGCTGGAGAGAACTGCTATTTGCTCTGAACCTCATTGGCGCTTTGACACATACAAACATGCACATGGTGGAAAGTCAGTCCCATTACAGTGTTCAGAGATGCAGAACCCCCAAAACTGAGCTACTCAAACCTGCTTTCTGTAAGGTCCCAGCCGCCAGTCAAGGTGTCTCTTTTTTTTTTTTTTTTTTCTTTTTTCTTTTTTTCGGAGCTGGGGACCGAACCCAGGGCCTTCCGCTTGCTAGGCAAGCGCTCTACCACTGAGCTAAATCCCCAACCCCTCAAGGTGTCTCTTAAAGGTGGCTTGAGCCAACCACAGATACCTCTTTCAGAAAAAAGTTTCTAACTTGTTTTTTAGATTTTAGTTTGTGTCATGCTTACACTTACTCTGTGCATGTCAGATCCCAGCGAAGGGGAGAAGGAGAGCTGCCAGCTGTCATGAGTCACTGCCATCCTGGTGCTGAGAGGCACCTAGAGGAGCACCAAGGGCTCTCAACTACTCTCCAGCCAGCTTCCTCCTCTAATTTCTTTGCATTTTTGTTTTGTTTTCCAAGGCAGGGGTTCTCTTTGTATCTCTGGTTGTCCTGGAACTCATCCTGTAGACCAGGCTTGTCTTGAACTCAGAGAGACACCTGCCTCTGCCTCCCTAGTACTGGGATTAAGGTATGTGCCAGGGGCTGGAGAGGTGGCTCAGCAGCTAAGAGCACTGACTGCTCCTCCAGAGAGGTCCTGAGTTCAAATCCCAGCAACCACATGGTGGCTCACAACCATCTGTAATGGGACCTGATGCCCTCTTCTGGTGTGTCTGAAGACAGCTACAGTGTACTCATATAAATAAATAAATCTTTATAAACTAAAGGTACAATGCCACCATTTTCTATTTATTTTTTTGGAGACAGATTTGTACTGGTTAGTACTTATGCCAACTTGATGCAGGCCACAGCCATTCAGGAAGAGGAGCCCTCAACCCTCAACTGAGACAGTTGTCTCCCAAGATTGGCTGGTGGGCAATCTGTCTTGATTGGTGATTGATCACGGAGGTCCCAGTCCACTGTGGGTGCTGCCATCCCTGAGCTAAGAGAACATGCAGCGGTGGCTCACGCCTTTATTCCTTGCACTGGGGAAGCAGATCTCTGAGTTTGAGACCGGCCTTGTGTAAAATGTGAGTTCCCAAACTTCCAAGTCTACCCAGAGAAACCCTATCTTGAAAAAAACCAATAAACAAACATTTAAAAGGCTGAACAGTCGTGGGGAGCAGGCCAGTGAGCAGCACCCTCAATGACCTCTGCATCACCTCCTGCCTCCAGGCTTCTGCCCCTGCTTCCTCAGTGGATGTTGATTCACAGTATGTAAACCAAACAAACACTTTCCTGCTCAAGCTGCTTTGATAGGTGTTTCATCCCAGCAATAGTAACCCTAACCAGGATGGCCTGTGGGTGTCCAGCTGCAATCTGCTCAGGTGTGACCTACAGAAACACTGTGCTCTACCAGGTGTCAAGGCTCAGCATGTTTATTTTTTTAAAACAAACAAGGAAATAACACTTGCATGTGGGTGACTGTGGGCAGCCTGTGGCTGCTCTGTCCACACCCTTCATGCCCTTAGAGCTGAAGGAAGGCAGAGGCCTGGCTTGGTGGCTGAGGTGAGTCACCAAAGATCTCAATGGGGACCATGGGAGCCAGAAGGGTAGACCTCAAATGTCATAGGCAACAGTTTGGGCTATCCACAGCAGGGAAGCATGTCCAGGGCTGCCGCCAGGGGGTGCCCAAGAGAACACCACAGCAACCTTCCTGGGTCTCCTGCTGTGATGTGAGGACATCCAAGCTTTGCCAAGGTTAGGGCCTCCAGAGATGATGCCTGGGGACCCCTGAATTGACACACGTGGGCAGGGCCAACACTAGCTACATCCAAGTGATCAGAGTCAGTTCTGGAAGGTTTTAGGACATGAGGGGAAAGCAGGGACTCAGAAGACCCTTAGAACAATAGTGCATACATGTCATCAAACTGCAGGCTGGTGCCCGGAGGCAGTAGAGTGGTGAGCCTGAGGCCAGCTTGGCCTCCACAGTGAGACCCTATCTCAAAACAATAATACAAAACAGTATCTTCAGTTGATTGGGGGTCAGTGGGAGACTGCATGTGTCTCCCAGCTGACATGAGGGTGCATTTGCTACCAACCCTCAGCAGGGACAACAGCTATGTGGGTCCCCACTTGCTTCACCGGCGAACAGTGGAGGAACCTAAGGCACAATGGGGAAGGGAGGTGGGCACCAGTGCGGGTCACAGCCTGCAGCATGGACCCCTAGACACCGGTCCCACTGCAGGACACAGCAGCCAATGTGTCTGTGGGGCTCCTGCTGGGCACGGAGGAAAGAGATGGAGAAAAAGACCAAGGCAGAGGCTAGATGTGTGCATAGTGGGTTGTAGGAAAGGGACACCCGGCCACTCAGGTTCCAGTTTCCTGCACCCACAGGTGCTGCTGGCCACGTGGCCAGGCAGGAGAAACACCTGAACAGGGGTGTCCGGCTCCCTGGTCTCACAAGTCCAGGGCCATCCCACTCACCAGGCTCAGAGTGAGAAGTCGCCTGCGCAGATGCGGGCATGGACTCTCTCATCCAGGGGTAGGTAGCGTCCCTGTTTCAGGTCTAGAAAGAAGAGCCGGTCTGAGGTCTGGCGGGGGTCAAAGCCTTCACGCTGTAGTCGGGTCTTCTGGATCTTGAAGGTGCCTGGAAGTTAGGAAGGACAGAGGTATGGACCCTGAAGCAACTCTGCACAGAGATTGCTGCAGCAGTGGACACCTCCCTGTAAACACTCTTCGGTTCCCAAGACAGGAAGAAAATACCAGTTCCCAGGCCAGAGGCAAGCCTGGCTGTGTGGCCCTGTTGTGCTATGATTGAAGTTTGATCTGCACACCCAAGTGTCCATTCTCTCAGCTACTTTATGCTGCTGTCTCTGAGCTGAGCCACACTGTATCCGAAGCTGCACCCAAAAGTCCAAAAGAGGTATCCTGGGTTTTTGTTACTATTAGATAGTGTTATTTTCTTGGAAACCAGTCTTGCTCTGCAGTCCCTGCTGTGGTGCTCATGCCTGTAACCCTAGCCCTCAGAGGCAAGTGGGTCTGAGTTCCAGGGCAGGTGCCTGTGGGTCCACATTTACACAGGGGAGTGGGAGCCTAAATTAGGGTAAAGAAGGAAATGGCTCCCAGGCAGGGACTGTACCTGTTGTATCCACTTGGGGCAGAAGACGCAGGAAGATGGGCTGGGCATAGGATGCAAGAACCTTCTGCAATTCCTGGTACATTGAGTTAGGGTCCAGCTGGTTGTGGGGGTCTGCAATGGCCGCCATGCCGGCTTTCCCCTCCACTCCTGCAAAGAGGGCTCAGCTGAGAACGCCCTGCTCACCTGAAGTTAGTCCTGGTCGTTACTCTCTGACTGGGATAACATTAGTCCTGGTAGTATTCATTTTATAAGGGGCTCTGTTTCCAGCCCTCTGATCCTGAGAAAGGATCCCCAAACTGAGGCCCAATAATAGGAATGTGAATAGATGCCCAACCCAGTGCCCCACCCAGTCAGCAGCAACACAGTTTTTCACCTTGTGCATGGCCCGCGGGTACTGTACCTGCAGGTCCCTTCTGGATGGACGCCACGGGGCTCCTGCACCCCACAACCACCCCGTATCCCCAGCTTGCCTGGCACAGCCACTCCATACACAGCCACGTCCGTCTGGCCCAACAGGCGGCTCAGCACGGCTTCCACCTCCGTGGTGGATACGTTCTCGCCGCGCCATCGGAAGGTATCCCCGCTGCGGTCACGGAAGTACATGTACCCCAGCTCGTCCATCACTAGCACGTCACCTGCAGGGAGACGGGCACATGGGACCGGGCTTTGCATTCTGACAGCCAGCCCGGCCACGCGGCTCCGCACCTGAAAGGTAGGCGCTGTCCCCCTTTCGGAACACGCTGTGGGCAATCTTCTTGTTGGTGGCGCTGTCACTAACATAGCCATCGAAGCGCCGCAGAGGGTCTTGCTGGTTGATCTGGCCCACGAGAAGGCCAGGTTCCCCTGGAGGAGGTGACACTCAGGCTGAGTAGGTGTGGGAGCTGTAGGGACCCCAGCTCCCCGAGGCACCAGGTAAGGCCCGCGCTCACCGGGCTGGCACGGGATGCAGAGGCCTTGGGAGTCCCTCAGTGGCTCCATCGTGTCCTCGTTGACCTTGACCAGACGGATGGGGTACACATGCGTGAGGATACGGCTGTTGAAGCCGCAGGAGCCGACCTAGGGTGGACATGTCGGTGAGGAGACAACAGCGGCCTGAAGGCACTCATGCCGTGTCGACCCACACCTCACAGCCGCGAACCTTGCCGTCCATGTTGGCAATGCTGCAGTTGCATTCGGTGGCGCCGTAGAACTCGCCAATCTGTCGCACACCGAAACGCTGCGTGAACTCCTCCCAGATGGCTGGCCGCAGTCCGTTACCCACGGCCAGGCGCACGCGGTGCCGCCGCTCTACATCGCGAACCGGCTGCCTTAGCAGGTAGCGGCATATTTCACCGATGTACTGCACTACCTGCGGTGGCCAGGGGCGGGGCTCAGGCAAGGCCCAATGAGGAGCACGACTCGGGGATGGGTGGGACCTGACCAGTGATGGAAGAGCCTTGCCACCACCTATTTTAAGGAGTCAGCACAAGAGCAGTACTGAACCAAGGAGAACCAGCACTGAGGACTTTTTAAGGTGCTAGGGACAGAACCAAGGGCTATATGCTAAGCCCCTTTTATGGTTTTTGAGAGACAGTGATCTTATGTAGCCTAGGCTGTCCAGGAATGTCTTATCCCCCTGCCTTGGTCCTCCAAATGCCAGGATGACAGGTGTGTACTGAGTCTCTAATCTAGGGTTCCTCTTGTCTCAGTCTCCCAACTATCTGTAGCCACAGGTGTTGGTCTCCACACTAACATCTCCTTTGCCACCCTCCTCTTCCCACCATTGTAAAGGGAGAGCTAAGAAAAGCTAGCCAAATGAAACGGAAGGCTACTAGAACCTAATCGGTGCATAGTCTTGGCTACATAGCAAGTTCCAGGCCAGCCAGGACATGAGTCTGTCTCCAAAAAGGAGGAGGGAGGGAGGGGGACAGAGACAGGAGGAAGGGAGGGATAGAGAGAGCATGCCCTCCTGGAGGGAGGGACTGTGCCTGCCGGAGTGTCCCTTTCATGGTGCAGCATTCCCATGCCTGTGACTGAAAAGCCAACTTTTAGAAACCGTAGACTTAGGGTTTGGGTTTTGGCTTCTGAACTGACTAAAACCCTGCCTAAATCCAGGACTGCCCTCGAGCCTTATCTGCTCAGTTTATATCACACGACTGCCATTCAGCACTCAAGAAACTGAGGCAGGAGGATCATGGGTCCAGGCTATGCTGACTGTCAAGTAAGACCCTGTCTTAGAAACCGAGTGAGGGCTGGAGAGATGGCTCAGCGGTTAAGAGCACCCGACTGCTCTTCCAGAGGTCATGAGTTCAATTCCCAGCAACCACATGGTGGCTCACAACCATCTGTAAAGAGATCCGATGCCCTCTTCTGGTGTATCTGAAGATAGCTACAGTGTACTTATATATAATAAATGAATAAATCTTTAAAAAAAAAAAAAAAAGAAACCGAGTGAATCCCAATCTACCAGGGTACAGACACAGCCCAGAAAGGTTTCCCAGCAGCCTCTGTTCTCTGGTGCCTGTTGAACAA
This sequence comes from Rattus norvegicus, assembly GCF_021556685.1. Lineage (NCBI taxonomy): Eukaryota > Metazoa > Chordata > Mammalia > Rodentia > Muridae > Rattus > Rattus norvegicus. The sequence goes on along the minus strand of NC_141549.1, from coordinate 18,432,520 downwards.
AGGCTTCAGCGCTCTGCCCCTCACCCCACCTCCCCGCTCTTCACTGCACATCCCCGTGTCCCTCCCCTGACATCCCCACCCTAGAACCTCTCTGCCTCACAGGGATTTTCATTACCACACAAGGTGACAGAAAGGGCGCTGAAGGCACTGAAAGGAGTGCACTGTTCCCACAGCGAAGGGTCTAAACAAAAGGACCTGGGTGCCATTGGGGTCTGTGACCCAGGGTACACTCCACCACAGGCAGGTGGACAACACAGATCCAGCAATGGTGTGCCACTGTGGTACAAGGCTGTGTTCCCAGCACTCAGCAGGCAGATGCAGGTAGATCTCTGTGAGTTCCAGGACAGCCAAGGGCTAAGGAGATATATATGTATGTGTACACATGCATATACGCCTGACATCATGCACAAAATGCAGAACAGAGAAGTGGCCATCCTGGGCTCAGCATGTCCTGTAATACAGGCTGGTCTTACTGCCACATGCTGGATTTCAGAATATGGAGAGGATTAAAAAGTAAAGCCAGCATGCCTTCCCAGAGCCAAAAGACCCTGTGTGTGTGAACTGGCAGCATGAAGTACATACATCAGGGCTGAGGAGGTAAGAAGTAGGGACCACAGGTAGGGACGGAATGTTCTGGAACTAGACAGAGGTAGAGGTTGCAGAGCATGCAGCATCTGGGGTGAACCTAGGGTTCCCACTTGAGTTTTAACATGAAGTCACCCAGCCACAGCCGTGTGCTGGGGCTGTGAGGGGTAGGTTCCAGGGCCCTGAACACGCTGGGCTAGGCTCTGTGCCGACCTGCTACCACCCAGCTCCTCTGGCTTTTTCTCAAGTGACTTTAGTGTTTCAATTAGCACTTTTCCTAAGACGGATGCTGTGCTGGCAGAGTACAGGGCCCTCCAGGGGTGCCATGCGAGGCTGTGCGGCCTGGGTCAGCCCTGCCACACACTGGGCCTGTCAGTCAACTGCTGGTTCCTCTACACCAGGACACACAGCACTTCCTTCCTCTCATCCAGCAGCCCTGCACCTCTGCTCAATTCTGCGGGTCCCACGTTCCAAGGGTCAGGGAGAGCGCTTGCAGCCTGGTGTGAAGGAGCTCGGCCTGTTTGTGCTTCCAGCATTCTAGCCACAATACCCTGCCTGTGCTTAACCCCTCACCTAGGGCTCTCCCTGCCCACAGAGCTGATCCTACCCATGGCCTCTGGCCCTTCAGAAGGACCCCAACACCACGCAGGTAGCACCTGGAGAGATTCAGGGCACCTCCGTCTCAGCTGCATTACAGCCTCAGTTTCCCTGACTGTAAAACAGGTACAATGTCTTGGTGATACTGTAGGAGGCTCCAAAGCATTTACATTGCATTTAGCATTGCAGGGACACAGGCTGGTCCCCTTTCCTCACTGAGACAGAGGTCCCACCATCAAGGTGGGCAGGCAGGCTGGCAAGCAGGAAGGCAGAGTGAGTGGGGCTTAACTAGATGGGACCACCTAGTTAAGAGCCTGGCCTGATCTGGTGGCACACAGCCTGGATGGGAGCACCTGGCCTGTGCAGGTGGGACCCAGCCTGCCTGGGTTAGTGTGGCCTTGCAAGAAGGGTGGCGACTAAGCACAAAGAATGGGACTTGGCCTGGGAAGATGCACCTTGGTTGGTTGAGTAGGGCGGGGCCTAAGGGAGAGGCAGGACCTAGCCTAGGAGGAGGAATTGGCTAAGCAAGGAGAGACCCGGGTCAGTTGGGGCGTGGCTGAGTAGGAGGGGCGGGGCTTGGGAAGTCGGGAACACAAAGCAGTCAGTCGAGGAAGCAAGCTTAAGGCGAGGTCTGGGTAGAACAGGGGAGTGGCAGAAAGTGGAGCCAGAATGGGGCGTGGCCAGAGCAGGAGAGGCGTGCCCTAAAGGCAGTTACTGATTCGCTTGGGGTCAGCTAGACAGAGAGGGACCTCCCATGAGGGCGTGTCCTGATCCAGCCAGAGCTCAGGGACTGCTGGGCACCTGGTGTGATGGGAGGAGCCCGCGAGTGGGCGGAGCATACCGTGCAATTATATTTGACACAGTCGTCCCAGAAGCGGCTGGCGGAGAACTTCTTGCGCAGTACCACCGTTAACCCGTAGATGATACACTGTCCCACGCCCATGATGTTCCCTAGAGAGAGGGTAGCTGTGAGGGTCGCTGAGAGATTCCGTACACTCCCCTAGGTGCCCACATACCTGCTGAGTGGTAGAGAGGTAGGCAGTCATAGAGCACATCGTTGGCCCGCATGCTGTAGGAATGGTGGCCGAAGGCTGCGATGCGGTAGTACCTGCAGGGAGAGGAAGTCACTGGTGGATATCTAGAGGTGACACATCTGGGAAAGGGTCTTCTGATTGGAGAGGACCCTGAGTCCTTTGGGAAGGCTATCTGAGAGTGTGGCACATGGAAAGATTCCAAGGCTTAAAGGACGGTGTTTGGCTGGAGGAAGAACTGGGGGCCAGAGAGAACAAAGTAGAGCCAAAGCAGAATGGTCATGGGATCTAGGATATAAAACCCTCAGGATACTAGCCAAGGCCCGGGTCAGGGAGGGCAGGAGGCAGAGCAGGAGATAGGTGGGGCTCAGCCAGAGGGGAGGGAGACCATGGAGGACAGGTCCCAGCATAGGCAGGCCATGGGGAAGGGAGGGCCCTAGGACCCTGCTTACCTGCTGTGCACCACAATGGCCGCCTTAGGAAGTCCGGTGGTCCCAGAAGTATAGATGTAAAATAGCCGATCTGCAGAAGAAGCAGACGTTGTGCACCAGGAATGCCAAGGACAGAGGGGATAAATGTCAGGGACCCCTCCACTTACCATCCATGCCCTTGCCTGGGGCCTGTGCCAGGGGTGTGGTGGGCGCCTCAGCAAGCATGGGGTCCAGAAGCTGCGTGTCAGGCAGGACGCTCTCAGGCCCCAGATCTCCAGAGCAGAACTTGAGCAGGCTCTTCCCCAGCTGCTCACTCACCTCCGCCACCGCTGTGGTGACAGAGGCTCAGGGTCACAGTCACGAAGCGCCCCTGGCCAGCATCTCCCTATCCCTGAGGTCCCTAGGTCCCCACCCTCCTGGTATCCACCAGGCCTCACCCGCTGCCATCTCCCCGCCATAAATGAGGGCCTTGGCAGCTGATGTGCCCAAGCAGAAGGCAAGGGGCTCCCGCCTCAGGTTGACATTGAGAAGCGCAGCCACTACACCGGCCTTGGCCAGGCCCAGCCACAGTCCCACGAACTCGGGCCGGCCTTCCAGGAACACAGCCACCACATCGCCTGGCGCAAAGCCCAGCTGGAGGAACAGATTGGCCACAGCATTGGAGTAGGTGTCTAGCTGTGCGAAGGTCCAGCAGATACCGCTACTCGCATCTACCAGCGCCAGGCGCTCCGGCTGTCGCTGGGCCACGGCCTGGAAGATGCGTGGGATCGTGTCTCCTGCTCGCCGGTGTCGTCGTAGCTCTAGCCGCACGCGGATCAGAACAGAGAGGCCACTGCAGAGATGGGGACAGGGTCACTGTCCAGAGCTGCCTGTAGCCCTGGGGGCCTCAGGACAGCTGGGGCCCAGTAAGGCTTCCTTTAATGGTTGATATCTTAGGGCAGGGAGCATTAACCAACCAGACAGGAAGCTATGAATGCCCAAAGCCAGCTTGTCTACCACATGAGAATTAGTCACCGAGTAGTTGTCCCTAAATGCCCTGGTGCCCTTAATGTCAATTGTCAGATTCTCTTTTGTGCTCTGGGGTGTTGTATATGTGTTTAGCAGGCAATCTACCACCACGCCCTCAGCCCTTCACTGGGTAACTCTACTCAGGAGCTCCACCCCTGAGCCAGACCCATAGCCCCTCACTTGAGGATTCTAGGCAGGAGAGTCAACCTCAGCCCCTCACTGGGGGATTCTAGGCAGGGCTCCACCCCTAACCCAGCCCATAGCTCCTCATTGGGGATTCTAGACAGGGCTCCACCCCTAAGCACCCAGCCTGCCTTTTAGTTTTTAGTCAGGGTCTCCATAAATATCCTCTAACCTAGAGCTTGCAGTCCTCCTGCCCCATCATCTGGAGCACCTGGGTTGACAGGCCTGGTTATCAGGGAAGTCTCAGAACTCATCCTTGTTCCTTTCTCTGGGATGTCCTTTGAGTACTGTACCCCATCTTCAGAGGGCAATGGGAGATGGTGACCACAAGCCAGCCAAGAAGAGACACCAAGCCTGCAAGTGCCTATCCCACATGATAGGTTCTTGCTACTCCAGGCTAGCCTTGAACTCACAGCAACCCTGCCTCAGGCTACAGGACCCCAGGAGCTTCCTTTCTTCCTTCATCCAGTCTTCCTCCTCTCACTCTTCACTTCCTCAGGTTGCCCAACTGCACTCTATCTACTCTGAAGACAGGTCACAGCCCTCTGGGAGACCACCACACACTGATGAGCACTGGGCAGAATCGAAGGTGATGGGAGGGATGACAACAGTCAAAACGAGAACTCTTGACAGTGGGGACTGGGGAGGAGATGGGTGGCTTCCCCCCAGCTGGGGCGAAGGTCCTAGGCCATGTGCCCTTATGCTCAGCTTAGGTGGCTAGAGATGGCAGCTAGGATACATCGGAGAGACCAGCTGAGCCCCAGAGTCTCTTGTTTTTCCCCAATAGCTAACACCTCCTATGTGCCTGGGTGAGACTTAGAGAGGACAAAGAAAAATGCCCTGTGCCATCCCCATGCCAGCTGTCTCTCTCCCATCCCTCCCTTACTGGAGACACGCCCAGCATTGTCTGCCCCAGTTCCCAACTGCACTCTATGTACTCTGAAGACAGGTCTGTGTACTCTCCCTCAGCATGCTCTCCTCCCCAAGGCCTGGCTTCGCTGTTCCATGCTCAGAACACTCCAGGACCCCTGGAAGTGTTGCCCCTGCCTTGGCATCTCTCCCCTGGCACCCAGGACCTTCCAACCCCATGGCCTCTGCTGACTCACTTCCTGTCCTGTCCTATTTCCTGGAGGGAAAGAGCAGGGGATGGGGCTACAAAGCACCTGTCATCTAAGCATCCAGAAAGCTGGGGCAGCGGGAGTGGGAGTATGAGTCCCGACGCTGCTATGGAACAGGATTCAAAACAAAACAAAATAGGCTGGAGAGATGGCTCAGCAGGTAAGAGCACTGGCTGCTCTTTTCAGAGAACCTGTGTTTAATTCCCAGCACCCACATGGCAGTTCCCAACCAACTGTAACTACAGTTCCTGTTGCAAAACCCTCTTCTGCCTTCTGCAGGCACTAGGCATGCACATGGTACACACACATACGTGCAGGCACACATACATGTACATGGTATACGCATACATACAGGCACACATACATGCACATGGTACACACACATACGTGCAGGCACACATACATGCACATGGTATACACATATACATGCAGGCATACATACATGCACATAGTACACACACATATTCAGGCACTAGGCATGCATATGGTACACACACACATATACACACAGGCACACATACATGCACATGGTACACACATAAATGCAGACAAAACTTTTGTACATGTGAAAAATAAATTAAAAACTAAAACTTATTAAGTAAAAATAATTTTTAAAATTCCTTTTTTATATTTTATGTATCAGTGCCCAATCTGCATATACACCTGCATGACAGAAGAGGGCATCAGATAACACTATAGTGGGGAGCCACCATATAGTTGCTAGGGATGGAACTCAGGACCTTTGGAGTGAGCAGACAGTGCTCTTAACTTCTAAGTCATCTCTCCAGCCTGTAAAGATAAATTTAAAACTAAAAGGGCTGGGACAGTGATGGCTCACACAGTGATGGCTCACACCTTAAACCCCAGCCCTAGGGAAGCAGAGGCAGGTGGATCTCTGAGTTCCAGCCCAGCCTGGTTTACACAGATAGTAGACAGCCAGGGCTACAGAGAAAACCTGTCCCAAAAAACTAAAGGTGAATTAAAAAGGGGGGGGGGTTGGGTATTCAGCTCAGTGGTAGAGCACTTGCCTAGCAAGCGCAAGGCCCTGGGTTCGGTCCCCAACTCTGAAAAAAGAAAAGAGAAGAAAAGAAAAGAAAAGAAAAGAAAAGAAAAGAAAAGAAAAGGGCAAAGAAACCAGGAAAGCATTTTAGAAGTTTGTCTGAGGCCCAAGGCTAGCCCTCCCGGTACAGTGCCTACCACAAATAATCCTAGAGGGAAGGGAGTCCAGTGCCAGGGTAGCAGCTCTGCCAGGAACACTGCTGCCCTCACAAACAGCTGCCCCAGGGTTTGGAGGTCATCAGAGCTAAAGACAGGGTGAGGGCTATGCTGAGGACTTTGAGGTGGTAGGTAAACTAGGAGAGGGAGGGCCCTGAGAACTGATAAATGTCATCAGTAAGGTAGCTGGCTATCATTAAAGCAGGAGATCATGAGCTCAAAGCCAGCCTGGGCTACATACACAGCGATTGTGAGGCTAGCCCAGGCTACAAGAGACAGGGTCTCCTTTAAAATCTTGTCTCAAGGACTGGAGAGATGGCTCAGTGGTTAAGAGCACTGACTGCTCTTCTAGAGGTCCTGAGTTCAATTCCCAGCAAACACATGGTGGCTCATAACCATCTGTAATGGGATCTGATGTCCTCTGAAGATAGCTACAGTGTACTCATACATAAAATAAATCTTAAAAAAAAAACCTTGTCTCAAAAAATGTTAGTACAATGTTAAAAGGCTTTATATTTAGAAAAAAATTTCAGACACTGTCTAACTGTGAACTTGCTATGTAGACCAGGCTGGCCTCAAAACTACGGAAATCATCCTGCCTCTTCCTCCCGAGTGATGGGATTAAAGGTATAAAGATGGTCCCCATACTTCCAAAAGTGCACGTGTGCGCTCACACGGGAGCACACACAGACACGCGCACGTGCGCTCACATGGGAGCATACAGAGGACGTGAGTAATATAAAGCAGGCAATGCTTTCACTGCTCTGACTCAGCTTGACACGTTCCACCCTGTCACTCAGAGGTCATCTGTGATGGGACACACTAACACCTCTGTGAACCCAGGATCATTTCCTGATGCTTGCAAAATGAGGAGAACTTTAACTTTTAAATTTGGTTGTGCTTTGTTCTGTTTTCAAGACAGGGTGTGTAGCCCTGGCTATCCTGGAACTTGTTCTGTAGGGCAGGCTGGCCTCAAACCTATAGATATCCACCTGCCTCTGCCCCCTGCCCTTCCCCCAGTGCTGGGATTAAAGGCATGTGAAACCACATCCAGCTAGTTTCATTAATGTATTCATTGTGTGTGTGAAGACCAGAGGATGACTTGTGGGAGGGAGTTCTCTCCTCCACCTTGAGGGTCCTGGGAGGAGGGTCAGGCAAGCCTTCTGACCTATTCACACCAAAGTCACCTACTCCTAAGGGTGCACAAATCCACTCCCTTTCCACTCCAGCTGGGTACCGTGCTCTACCCTGCTGCTTTTCATCCCTGAGGGCTGTGTTTGTCACAGACATGCTCTGCATGGTGAGGCTGTGCTGGGAAGCAGACATACTGTGGTAGTCACCACAATGTAGACAAGTTGCAGAACATGGCGGTTGCCCAGGAGCTAGGCTCCTAGCTACCACAGGATAAATAAGGCCAGTGTGAAGAAGACACAGCAGCTGCTGCTTGGTGGGTGGATGGGCAAGCATCCTGAACTTGGCTGATGGCGCTCACCTGCTATCACAGGACTGGTGGGCTCAGCAAGACCCTGCCCTAAAACAAAATTGGGGGCTGGGGAGGCAGCTCTACCGCACCCAGCACTCAACAGGGCTGCTCACGAACATCCGTAGCTGCAGTTCCAGGAGACCCAGACCTCCTTCTGCCTCTGTGGACACGGGGAATGTCCATGGTGCTCATATAAACCTATGTGAAACACCCATCCTTATAAAATAAAATGATAAATTTTAATTAACCATTTTAAAGGTTGTTTTTTATGCTCATCCTGGAGTTAAAGCCTGACAGCTTGGGGCTCACGACTACCTTTTAGGGTGTTTGTGTTCTGGTCCCTAAACAGTTGAGTTCCTGGGGTGAGGTTCCTGAGATCCCAGGAACCCGGGACCAAAATAAACAGAGGGTACTGTACTCACGAACCAGAACACAGCTCAGATGAAAAGCAGAGTAACTAAGAAAAACAAATACAAGTACCAAGAAACAAAATTGGGGTGGTCCAGGCAAAGACGTATAGCCCCAGAATTTATTGAACACCCAATATATACCAGTGCTGTGCTCTGTTTACAGTCTCCCAACTGGGACTTGACAGATAAGCTGATGGCTCAGAGATGTGAGCTGTCAGAGATGAGGTGTCACACACAGCAAGTAAAGGGCAGGATGAATCAGAACTGAACAAAGCTCACTCAAGACCGTGCACGGGCTCACCACAGTACAGATGCTGATGGTGCCCAACAGCTGCTCAATGAAAGCTGCTCAAGGACCTAAATCAGAATTAAGAGGCCTGCCCAAGGTCCACAGTCAGCTCTCGGATTTCTACTTCCACCCAGTGTGTTATCAGCACGTAGCCTTGAACAATTACTGTATGACGACTGGCTATGCTTGGAGCTCCACTAACTGCCCCACGGACCCATGAGACGGGAAGAGAGGGGTTAGTTGAGAAGTCAGGGCTGCAACTGGCTGTAGGAAGCACTCTTTCTAGAAGCTGCAGATGGGAACCAAGCCACAGCTGGTGGGTCTGAGGCAGGCCAGGTTCCAGCAACACTGTGGGCCTGTCAGGACCCTTCCCTCTGCCCTGCCTCTCATCAGCAGGCCCATGCCAGCAGGCAGGGATCCGGTGTTTTGTCCCTACTACATGCTCTGGCACCCAGGTTGGCAGCTGCCCAAGCCGCCCCCACACTGAGTACAAAGACACCTCTGTGCAGCCGCCCTTCCCAGGGCCTCTCCCATCCTCAGCTTCTTTCATCCAGAGTCCCAGAGCTCAAGCCTGCAGCAAAGCAGGCCCTTGAGAGACTCGGCAGGGTTTGGCAGAGGCTCCAGTACAGCAGGTGAACTGGACACAACAGGGCAGGGATGTCCGCCCTGGAAGGCTGAGGCAAGAGGATTGAGAGTTTAAGGACACCCTGGGCTCCAGGGAGACCCAGGTTCGAAAAATTAAAAAATAAAATAAATAAAGACAAGGCAGGCTGAGCAGTTCAGAGTGCTGGCTGCTTTTCCAGAGGACCAGAGTTCAATTCCCAGCAACCACATAGTAGCTCACAACTCTCTGTGATTCCAGTTCCAGGGAATCTGATACCCTCACTCAGACCACACGCAAGAAAAACACCAATGCACATAAAATAAAAATAGTTAAAAAAAAAAAAAAAAAAAAACAGAGACAACTCCAAAAGTGAAGGCAGCAAAAGTTCACAGCAGCCAGCCAGGTTTGGAGTCACACTGCCACATTTGCCAATGGCTGTCTGTGACACTGGGTGCATTCTACACCCATGTCCTGCTTTACTCTGCTCATTAAAACGTGTGTGTGTGTGTGTGTGTGTGTGTGTGTGTGTGTGTGTGTGCATAAGGACAGGGACCTGCAGTGGACAGAAGATGGTGGTAGATGACCTAGAACTGGAGTTTGGTGCTGAGCCAATCCCAGGTCCTCTGGAGGAGCACTAAGCCTTCTGGGTGCTGAGCCATCTCATCAAGCGGACTACACTCATTTTAAGACTGCCACTGGCCTGTTAATCTTGGGCAGGAGGATCCCAAGTTCTAGGCCAGCCTGGTCGAGAAAAAAGACAGAAAGGAGAAAGACAGAAAAGAAAGAGAAAGCTGAATGCCACAAGTGCCTGGCTCACAAGGTAAAGAGGCTAGCCTGGACTCAGTAGGCAGAAGGCAAAGAGTCCTGTGCTGACTCCAGCACTGCCTCAACCACATGTGCTGTCACCCTAGTCCGGGAAGATAAAGGGAGAGGATCAGGAGTTCAAGACCATCCTGGCTTCCTGAAGAGTTCCAGGCCAGCCTGGGCTACATGAGAGCTCATTTCCCAAAACAAGCCCTGGAGTCCTCAGGAGTGACTCACTCCTCACAGTGTTGCCTCTGACCACACAACTAACTTGCTTCAAATGAAGTTTCTTTGCTACTTTGAGAGAAGAAAAACAGGAAAAAAAGAGAGAAAGAAAGAGTCCAGGAAGCAGAAGGCAGATGAGAACCACTGAAAACTCGAGCCAGTGAGCCTCTGCCCCCACCACCATAAATCTGTTTCCTCACTCTTAATGATGCTCAATCTGCCTCCCTGAAGGAGATCTGTGAAGGCACCCAGATGAATCCAAGGGTTGACCTGAAACTTTGAATTCAGCAACACTAATGTTACCCTAGAAGCCTCAATGTTCCCTGTACACTATGACTCCTCAGAGAACCTCACCTCCAGAGACCCTGCACATACAGCGTGAATACATGCGGTACATACATACATACATACACACATACATAACCTTCTCACAGACTCTGAACAATGGCCAAAGTTCCACACTCAGATGTTACCTGAGGAGCAACACCCTTTAGAGACTCTTTATATACCTTAGCCCTGTAGACTCCCCAAGATGCTCCTTCACCCCAAACCTGTTCATTCCAAGAATCCGGACAGTGGGTTGCCCCCAACTAATCACACAGAGGCATCTCACAGTCTGCGCTGCACCACAGGAACTGCCAGCTCTCTCAATACCCACCAGTTATCCGCTCTTAACAGTGGCCAATGACCATCCTAACAGCACACCAAGTCCCAGTAATGTACTCAATTCCCTCCAGAGTTCTGTCTCCTGAAGGTCCCGGCAGAGCCCTCCAGTCACTCCACCTTCTGGTCCCATACCAGATTATAAAACCAACCCCAAGCCATAAAGGGATCCTCATACCACCCTGGAAAACTCTTGACTGCTTGAAGGCTATGCATCCATGACCTCTGACCCCCAAGTTACAACTCCCATTTACTTACAAGAGGTCTCGCCTCGCCGTCTTGCAGACGATACGCAGAAATCGCCAGCCACCGCTACCCACGTACACACCGAACGCCGCCGCCGCGCTCCAGGTCCACGGAAGTCCCAGAAGCCAAAGCAGCCCCAATGAGGCCACAGAGGCTGTTCCTGCTCCCGGAGTCCGCATCCTGCGGAAAACACGGCAGAGACTGTGGGTCCCGCCCCCCACCTAGTCCTGACCCCGCCCAGGCTACGTCACAGACCCTGACCCTGTTCCTTTTCCTTATTCTGTAGCCTAAACCCAAAAGCGTTTACAAACCTGGCCCCGCCCCCAGCGTGTACCTTGGCATCAGGCCCCGCCCCGCCGCCGCAGAGCAAGGCTCTATCTAGGGAAGCCAATTCCAACCAGTTTACTTAGCGTTGCCCGCCTCAAGGTCTGGGATTGGCTACTTCTTCAATCTTTGCCCTCCGCCCATCAAAGCCAGATTCTTCTCTCCAAGCATTGACCACGTGGTTAGACACTCCCACGGCCAAGCTCCACCCCTGAGCTTCAGCCCTCCAAGCCTGGGGTCGCTTAGTAACCAGCACACACCTAGGCCCTACGCTGCAAATGGTCCAGGCCATGCCCTAATGTCACCTTATCCCTCCTCTGAGTCTCAAAATTCACACGCTATCCTCATGCTTATCTAGCATCAGAGGATGGGTGTTCTATCTATCCCCTATCTACCCCCTCATCATTAGGCCCCGCCCCCAACCGAGGCCTCTTTCTCCGCCCTCACTGCGAGCCTCAAATCAAAGTCTCGCAACCTGGTCGAGGCTCCTCCCCCAGATGAAGGCCCGTGACTCCACCCCCTAGCTCACACTTGATCACTCTTGCCCTAAGTCCCTCCCTACGGGTGAGACCTATGGCCCCGCCCTCAGCAGTCCCAAGATTCCGCCCCCATCGGCCTCCCCACACTGACTCAGATCACTCTCCAGGTGATGCCCATGGCTCCGCCCACAGACACGGGCCCGCCCACAGTCCCTAGACTATCTGGCACCCTGGACCGAGATTCTACCTGAGCCTCCCGCGCCGCCTCCAGGTCTTGTCAGTCACTGCTCACGGAAAGGCCGGGTCGGTGCGGCTCACCCAGCGCCTAGCTCCGCCCCAAACCTTCCAATCTACCGCCAAACCCTATCGCCCCGCAACCCTGCTCCGCACCAGTCGACCCCCTTCCGGAGGTTTAGACCATAGAGAGGAACCGCGGGCCAGAGAGCCCGCAACCCAACGAGACTCTCAAGCTAGAGCGGCCAGCCCAGGGTACCTACGAGTCTCCACGGCAACCAAGCGGCGAAATCAAGCCGGTACTGAGGGCGGGGTTTTAGCTCTAGGGGGTGTGGTTCTGTCCTGCCTAATCCCAGAAAGTCTCCAAATTCCCCATCCCAGCCCCCGAGGTGCCCAAATCCTGCCCAGGGCCCGCTTGTGCTGGAGCTTGCCTGATCCAGCTTGTCCTAGATCCAAGCTCCAAAGCTTCTCAGCATTCCAGACTCTGAGAGAGTCGTAATTCAGACCCGGGGTGGCGGTGGGGGTGAGGGCCCGCAGAGGCCTCAGTCTTGAAGATAAGGAGCCTGAAACCCCAATTCTACCTCCCAAATCTTAACAAGTCACATCCCAGGGCGCACATCAGCTCCTCATCCTTCCTCCACGTGAGCTCCCACAAGAGACCCTACTATACCCCAGCATCCCTTATTGCTCCCCAGGGGCAAGGGCCCCTCAAGCCCTGTTTGCACTCTAGATTCCTAAGTACCTATCCAGAGGCGCCCCAATTCCTCCTGCTGGGGTGCCCCCACCCTTGCTGTCATGCTGACCTTCTCTGGCTTGCAAACCCCCGGTTCTCGCTGCTTCCTCACGGGTTCTCGCAGAAGTCTGGAGTGGGAACTTCTGAGCTCGGGCCTAGCTGGTGGGTCCCTTCAGGGGATGAGCCCTTTGCAAAGTCCTAGGCGCTTCTCACTGCGCCCCTGCGTGCCTCTGCCCTGTCCGTCCCTCCCAGCCACCCTCCCACGCCCCCCTGCCCACCCTGCGGTTTTGCTTGTTTTCTGCCCTGCTTGGCCGACCTTCCCACAGCTCTCCTTGGAAGGAAGCCAACCAGGGCCTGCTTCCAGCGCCACTCGAAGGCCAAGGCTGGGCAAGTGCGGCCCCACCCCCACCCGCAGCTGCCATTGGTCTCAGAGAGGTGGGTGGGTGGATGGGGGATGCGAAGATCTCCACCCGGACAGCCAGGGGTCAATGAGGACCTGTCTTTAGACCTGCCCTCTCTCCCTCTACTGCTATCGCCCCATTTTTACAGGTAAAGACACGAGTGCTGCAGCCGACCCCCCAGCTGGGATTCAGCCCTGTCCTCCTCCTTGCTCACTGCCTCCTCCTGTTCGATGTTCCTGGAACATCTCCTGTGCCCTTTGCCCCACTTCCTCCTCTCCCGAGCGCGTGCCCTCTACTCCCTCTTTCTTCTCCCTTCCTCTTCTCTTAGTTTATAGACTGCTGAGTGTAAGCATCAGGCTCTTGACCCCTCATCAGATTCTCTGCACCGGCTCCCAAGTCCTTAGGTCCTGAAAATCTGAAAGGTTGATGGCAGGCTGACTAGAAGGCTCTACAGGTAAAGGCGATTGCTGACAAGTCTTAGGACCATGTGGCAAACGAGACCTCCCAAGAGCTGTTCTCTGACTTCCACACATACAGCACATCATACATATGCACACACACACACACACACACACACACACACGTACATATGTACCAAAAAAATGGAAATAAAGGCTGGTGGCTTGCCTCTCAGTCCTGTTTTCGGAAGAGGAAGGAAGGAGGCTTCTGAGGCTGAGGAAGCCTGGACTAGAAAGCCCCTGACAGGGAGAGCTGAAGATGTGGAAGGAGAGGCTCAGCTAGCAGAGCGTTTGCCCAGCAAGCAGGAAACCTGGGGTCCCTTGCACCTCTATCCCATAACCAAGGCACGGCTGGGAACTCACAGGTGGAGACTGCAGCCGGTTACAGACCTGGGCGAGGGAACGAAGGCTCCTGGACTGACGGACACCTGTAAAGCTGGCACAGTCAGTGCTGGTGACCAACCCCAGAGCTGACTGCGTCAGAATGGCCTTTTCTTTATCCTCTGCTTGAAACTGATGGAGAACGCTGAGCATGCCCAGCACTGAAGAGAGGGCCACCAAGGCTGATGACCTGAGTTTAATGCCCAGGACGCAGGGAAAGTAGAAAACCAATGCTGGCATGTTTCCCTCTGCTTGCCATAAGTGCACTGTGCATGTGCGACCTACTATAGTAAGTGTTAAAACAGTGGAACATGCTCGGGGTTAGAGTCCATAGGACCTGGCTTTGGAAATGACACCTGTGTCCCTTCCTGTGGCAGAAAATGAACAATTGTACAGTTTTCTGGTCTCTCTTATGCTTGCTCTGTTTTTGCAGACATCAGGATTCACATCCCACTACACAGCAGGAGGATCAGGGTCAACCTTGGCTACACAGGGAGTCTGAGGACAGCATGGGCTACAAGAAACCCTCTCTCAAAACCAAACAAGGCCTGGCAGTACTAGTGCACTTGGGAGGCAGAGGTAAGTGGATCTCTGAATTCAAGGTCAGCCTGGGCTATGAAGTGAGTTCCAGGACAGCCAAGGCTACACAGAGATCCTGTCTGGAAAAAAAATGACAAAAAACAACAAAAACAAAAGTTCTTTGAGGGGCTGGAGAGATGGCTCAGCGGTTAAGAGCACCGACTGCTCTTCCAGACATCCTGAGTTCAAATCCCAGTAACCACGAGGTGGCTCACAACCATCTGGTTGTAAAATGAGATCTGGTGCCCTCTTCTGGTGTGTCTGAAGACAGCAACAGTGTGCTCATATACATTAAATAAATAAATCTTTAAAAAAAAAAAAAGTTCTTTGAGTTGTATGGGAGCATGTCCAACCACCTTGAGTGATACACTCACCTTGGAAGTAAGGGGAGGCACTGGAGTTTATTGTTTTGTTTTTCTCTGTAGTAGATGATAGAAGCCAGGCCCTGAGCCACGCCCCCTAGCCCCTGACTGGGGCATTCTAGACAGGGGCTCCACTTGCAGCCCCTCTGTTTTTTGTCATAGATCCCAGGATGTCCTGGGTCTTGCAGTGATCCTCCTGCCTCAGTACTGGGCTCACAAGCTCTGTGTTTTGTTAACATCTTGCAGCAGTGTGGCTCCACTGAAGCCTCCCTGCCCCCTCAAACCAACGCTGGCTCTGTAGAGGTCAACCTACAGAGGATTAGCGGCTAATCTGGTTTCCAAGGTTGTTATTCTTGGGGCCCTGAGAATCCAGTCAGCAGGCCCCAGGCCGCATTGAATCCCTCTCCAGGTCCCCAGTCCCTCACATGCTGCTACCATGGTGTCTCTCTTCTCTGGCCGCATCTTGATCAGGAACAACAGCGACCAGGATGAAGTGGAGACAGAGGCAGAGCTGAGCCGCCGGTTAGAGAATCGTCTTGTGCTACTGTTCTTCGGTGCTGGGGCCTGTCCCCAGTGCCAGGCCTTCGCCCCAGTCCTCAAAGACTTCTTCGTGCGGCTCACTGATGAGTTCTACGTGCTACGGGCAGCACAGCTGGCCCTGGTCTATGTGTCCCAGGACCCTACAGAGGAGCAACAGGACCTGTTCCTCCGGGACATGCCTGAAAAGTGGCTCTTCCTGCCGTTCCATGATGACCTGAGGAGGTGAGGCCCCAGGGAAGGTCAGGGAGGGCTTCTTGGAGGAGGCGTCTCCCTGGAAGGCAAGCCAGTGTTTACTGTCCCCGTACTACTAGCGCAGAGAGAGAGGCATTCCATCCCTCTTCCATTACAGCCCAGTGAAGTGGACAGATAGGAATCACAGGCTGCCATCTAATACTTGGAGGGAAGACAGGAGGATTGCTACAAGCTCAAGGCTAGATGTAAAAACAAAGCACAAGGTGGGGACTGTAGCTCTGTCCCTGGACTGCTGGTCCGGACTCCCCAGCATTGCATAAACCCGACATGGGCGTACACTGCTATCTCAACCCAGGGAAGGTAGAGACATGACTCTCAGGAGTTTGAGGCTAACCTGGGCTACATAGGGTGACCCTGACCCCAAATCCATAAAACCCACGAGAAAAGTAGACAGGGAGCCCCCCCCCAGGAGCTGTAGGACCCCAGAGGCAGAGGGTCTCAGAGCACAGCTCCTGGGAAAGGAGAGTGAAGGCATTCCTGGGGCTCAGCCTTCAGGGAGGAAGGGAGCCACCGAAGGTAACACAGTAGGGGGAGGAGGAGGAAGTCCCACTGTGTGCTGGCTCATAGAGGACGCTAGAGCCTGTATCTATTTTAGAACTTCCAGTTTTCTGGTTAAGATGAGTGAACTACTGCATGACAGGGTCTCCTGTATCCCTCGATGGCTTCCAACGGCCATGTTGTGAAGGCTGGCCCTGAACTCCTGATCCTCCTGACTGCCTCCCAAGTGTGTGTGTGTGGTGTGTGTGTGGTGTGGGGTGTGTGTGTGTGTGTGTGTATGTGTGTGTGTGGTGTGGGGTATGGGGTGTGTGTGTGTGTGTGTGGTGTGGGGTGTGTGTGTGTGGGGTGTGTGTGTGTGTGATGTGTGCGTGTGGTGTGGGGTGTGTGTGTGTGTGGTGTGTGTGGGGTGGGGTATGTGTGTGTGTGTGGTGTGGGGTGTGTGTGTGTGTGTGGTGTGTGTGTGGTGTGGGGTGTGTGTGTGTGGTGTGTGTGGGGTGTGTGGTGTATGTGTGTGGTATGTGTGTGTGGTGTGTATGTATGTGTGTGTGGGTACGTGTGGTGTGTGCGTGTGGTGTGGGGTATGTATGTGTGTGTGTGTGGTGTGTGTAGGGTGTATGTGTGTGGTGTGTGTGTGGTGTGTGTGTGGGGGGGTGTGTGTGTAGTGTATGTGTGTGTGTGGTGTGTGTGTGTGTGTGGTGTGTGTGGTGTGTGTGTGGTGTGTGGTGTGTGTGTGGTGTGTGGTGTGTATGTGGTGTGTGGTGTGTGTGTGGTGTGTGGTGTGTGTGTGGTGTGTTTGGGGTGTGTGTGGGGTGTGTGTAGTGTGTGTGGTGTGGGGTGTGTGTGTGGTGTGTAGTGTGTGTGTGGGGTTTGTGTGTGTGTGTGTGGTGTGTGTGTGGGGTTTGTGTGGTGTGTGGTGTATGTGTGTGGTATGTGTGTGTGGTGTGTGGTGTGTGTGTGTGGTGTATGTGTGTGTGTGTGTGTGGTGTGTGTATGTGGTGTGGGGTGTGTGTGTGTGGGGGGGTGTGTGTGGTGTGTGGTTGTGTGTGTGTGTGTGGTGTGGGGTGTGTGTGTGGGTTTGTGTGTGGGGTGTGTGTGTGTGTTTGTATGTGGTGTGTGTATGTGGTGTGGGGTGTGTGGTTGTGTGTGTGTGTGTGGTGTGGGGTGTGTGTGTGGGTTTGTGTGTGGGGTGTGTGTGTGTGTTTGTATGTGGTGTGTGTATGTGGTGTGGGGTGTGTGTGTGGGTGTGTGTGTGTGGTGTGGGGTGTGTGTGTGGGTTTGTGTGTGTGGGGTGTGTGTGTGTAGGTGTATGGGTGTGGGGTATGTGTGTGTGGTGTATGTGTGTGGTGTATGTGTGTGTGGTATGTGTGGTGTGTGTGTGTGTGTGTTTGTGTGTGTGTGTGTGTGTGTGCGTGCGTGCGCACGTGTGTGATTGCACCACCCATATGTGCAGGTGTATGCCAGTATGTGCTCTCTGGGTGTGGAGGTGAAAGGCTGATGTCAGTCCATCTGCGGTATTCCTTGAGTCAGGATCTCTCATGGAACCTGGATCTCACACGCAGGGTGTCAGTAGAGCAGCCAGCCAGCTCCAGGGGTCTCTCAGTGACAATCAGTGACAATAATACCTCCCTCCCAGTATTTGTGTTGTTGGGAGCAGAACTCCAGTCCTCAGCCTTGGACAGCAAGTGCTTGACCCTCTGATTCATCTTCCAACCTTTCTTGTTGTACTGACTTGGAACTTATAGCAATGCCCCTGCCTTAGCCCCCTAAATGCTGGATGGAAAGCATGCACTCCCACCACAACCACCTTCTCATTTGTCCTACCAGTAATAAAAATTAGAGGTTGTGGCTCAAGACCCAGAGTTCTGTCCCAGTTCTGAGAAAGACTCGATGTAACAACATCTTACCAGGAAACCTCCAGAAGTTCACAGAGTCCAAGTGCGTCCCCTGAGGGCTGGGATCTGCCCTGAGGCAGGGGAAGGTGAGCTGTGGGGTTTACCAACTGCCTGACCTTCCACCCATTTCATTGACTTTCTTGCTCCTGATCACGAGGGCCCCATTCCACTGGTCATAATCAGAGTTGTGACAGCTACGCATGGCCCTGTACAGCCATGTGGATTCCTTCACCCCATAAATGAGCAGCATTTCTGTCCCTGGGGAGGAACTACCAACTAGGAGGACCATAGAGGGACCCTCTATGGGGGATAAAGTTCATGTACCCTAATCCTGGTGTGGTGTGCCGGGCTCTCATTCCAGCCCTTGGCAGACTGAGTTTTGAAGATTGGTAGTTTAAGGCCATCCTTGCCACATAGAGAAACCCTGGGTGGGGGTGGGGACACAAAACTGGAGATGCGACTCAGCTGCTCTTGCAGAAGATCTGGGTTTAGTTCCCAGCACGCAGGTAGAGGTATGTAACTGCACTTCTGGGGTGCTGCCGCCCTCTTCTGGTGTCTGCGGGTACTGCATGCAGGGGTGCACAGACATTCAAGGACGCAAACACAGGGAAATGGAGGAGTGTCTGCTTATGTGGCTCTGGGTTCTGGGTTCACAGCCCCGCCCACACGAACCATCCTTGGAGGTCCACACTCATCATCCAACATGCAGGAAGTGGAGGCAGGAAAAGGAGTTCAAAATCACCCTTTTCTATATAGCCAGCCTGGCTGGGCTACAAAAACTAACCAAGAACCAGAGGCTAAGAACTTCTGCTGAAGCCGAGCACAGGTCTTTGATCCCAGCTCTCAGGAAGCAGAGACAAGCAGATCTCTGAGTCTGAGGCCAGCCTGGTCTACAGAGTGAGTTCCAGGATAGCCAGGGCTACACAGAGACTGTATTCAAAAAAACAAACAAACAAACAAAAACAAAAACAAACAAACAAACAAACAAAAACAACCAAAAAACAATCTTTGGGTGAGCTGGGCCTAGTGACATTTGCCTTTAACCCACCCAGGCCGACCTCTGTGAGATTTCAATCTGCGTAGTGAGATCCAGGACATAGCTTCATAATGAGAATCAGTCTGGGGGTTGGGGATTTAGCTCAGTGGTAGAGCGTTTGCCTAGGAAGCGCAAGGCCCTGGGTTCAGTCCCCAGCTCCGAAAAAAAAGAACAACAACAACAAAAAAAAAAGAGTGGCAGAATCCGTCTGTGTGAAGGGCACCAAGTGGGTGGATTCTGGCTTAGCTGTGAGTGGGGCCCAGGGTCTCCTGGAGATGCCAACGGCTTCTTGGTGGCTTCAGGACAACAAAACCTCTGCCCCTGCCCCTGCCCATTCAGGGCATGTGCACGATGCCAGCTGTGCCCCAGTCAGGGTCTCCCCAGGGCCCTCACACATCCTTTGTTTGGAACACTTTTTCCGCAGTTATTCCGCCTTTCCCTCAGTCCCATAAGGTTTCAGTTCAAACATTGCCCGCACGAAGAGGCCCACTTTGCTCAGTTTGACGGTATTTGATAGCTTTTGACAGTGTGCATATATCATTCCACACACATTTCCCGAACATTCCTCAGCTGGCCTCGCTGTTTGAAATCGCCGCCCCCAGGACCTCCCTCTTCAAGTTGACAGAAGGAAAACAATACAGATACACACAGCAAGTGGACCCCGAAAGGGGGGAGGCGGCGCCACGGGGAGGGAGGGTTTGAAGGACGGGTGCCAAGGGACTGGGGTGCCTGCGAGTCCTCGGGCGACTCCTGTCGGCCGTCGGAGGCAGCATGCGCAACGGGAGCGGAGGGAGGTTGACAGCGCGCTCTCCGCAGAGACCTCGGGCGCCAGTTCTCCGTGCGTCAACTGCCAGCGGTCGTGGTACTCAAGCCAGGCGGGGACGTGCTGACGAGCGACGCCACGGACGAAATCCAGCGTCTGGGACCCGCCTGCTTCGCCAACTGGCAGGAGGCGGCAGAGCTGTTGGACCGCAGCTTCCTGCAGCCGGAGGACCTGGATGAGCCCGCGCGGCGCAGCATCACGGAACCTCTGCGTCGTCGCAAGTACCGCGTAGACCGGGATGCTGGCCGGGGGCGGGGCCGAAACGAGCGGGACTCTAGAAATCCCCAGGGGGGCGCGGGTGCAGGGACGGAGCTCTGGTGATCCCCCCCCCGCCCCCCAGGGTACCCGGGTGCACTGGTGGAACTTTGGTGACCTCCAGGGGAACTCGGGTGTAGGGGCAAGGCTCGGATTATTCTTTTCCTCTTCCAAGTTCACTATGTTCCCTAGACAGCAACCCAGGCTGGCCTTGAACTCACCATTCTCCTGCCTCAGCGTAAAAGTAGCTGGAATGACAGCCAAAGAGAGACAAGAGTTTTCTCTTCCAGGTCTCCTCTAGTCCTTGAAAGAACGTGGATTCCCACGAACAGATACCCTCAGGAAGATACCCAGGTCTTAGTGCATGCTAAGCACTAAGAACCCATAGAACACCAGACTCAAAACTCCCATCCAAAACAAAAGAAGCAAAAACAGTCTTGCCAGGAGCACTTTGTGGTG
The DNA here is from genome assembly GCF_021556685.1 of Rattus norvegicus. NCBI lineage: Eukaryota > Metazoa > Chordata > Mammalia > Rodentia > Muridae > Rattus > Rattus norvegicus. The sequence goes on along the minus strand of NC_141549.1, from coordinate 18,411,922 downwards.
CACCTATTACTCAGCGCTCTGGGCGCAGGAGAGGGCCAGCAAGTTGATTCTGTGCAGAAAGACGCTTGCTGTCAAGACTGACAACCCGAGTTCAAGTCCCAGAACCCACAGAGTGGAAGAGAGAACTGACTTCCACAAATCGTTGACCTCTACAGTTATGGTTGTAAGTACATGCACACACAGTGACAAATGAGTATATCTAACAAAAATAGTAGGGGTTTGTTTTGTTTTATTTCATGACAGGGTCTCTGTATAGCCCTGGCTGTCCTCGAATTTGTTTTTGTATACCAGGTTGGCCGTCAAACTCAGACTCCCCTGCCTCTGCCTTCCCAGTGCTGGGATTAAAGGCATGCACCACCACCGCCTACAAAACAAAAAAAAAGAAAAGAAAGAGGTTTGTGTGCAGAAGGATCCAGAGGTCAAGGCGGTTTTTCTCCACGTAGTGAGAGCTCTAGGTCGGCCGCGGCAAGGTGAGATCTGGATCTAAGCCATTGATTGATTGACTGCCTCCGAGACTTCCAGACTTGTTTATTTCAAGCACCCAAGCGGGTGGGATGTTTTCGCTTTGCCCGCGGCGTCCCCTGGCGGCCCAATCGGGATAGTGCGTGAGAATGAGATTAAAAACCTGCCCCAAGCATGTCCACGGAAGAGGGCAAACCTGACTTTCTGGGTCTAGAATCTGACTAAATGGGGTAAGAAGGCTGTGAGCCAGGGGAGTCAGACCCTGCCAACATCTCGTCCGCCTCCGTTCTCAACGTGGAGTAGTGGGGGAAACTGAGGTTCAAGACTGAATACATTTTAAGACGCTTGCTGGCCACCAAGCCTGACAACCTGAATTGGATTCTGGGTACCCACGCGGTGCGGAAAAAGAACCTACTCAAATAAGTTATCCCTTGACTCCCACCCATGTTCCCCTCAAAAAATAATAAATAGGGAATTTAAAATTATTTTGCTTTTTCAAATCAGGGTTTTTCTGTGCAGCCTTGGCTGTCCTTGAACTCAGTCTGTAGGCCAACCTAGGCTCAAACTCAGAGATCCTCCTGCTTTTGCCTCCTGAGTGCTGGGATTTAAGGCAAATGCTACCACTGCCCAAGTGAAAATTTAAAATATTAATTAAAAAAAAAAAAAAGAAATCCTCATTCACCCCTTATGGGAAATAAAATTTGTACAGTTGCATGGGAACCTGTTTTGTAGTTCCACGACCATAAAATAGAGTTTGCATAGGAATCGGTGTTTTGACTCCTAGAATTTCACTACTGGAGGCAAGGTCCCCAGTCTTGCATATGTCTGCTCATACCTTTGTAACTGACACTAGCTGAAAGGCAGATGCACCCTGAAGATCCATCAACAGATCAGTATACCAACTCCTGTGGTATGTCCACCGTGGAATATTGCTCAGCCATGAACAGGAATAAAGAACTGACACAGGCTACCACACAAGATATTGAGTGGCAGCAGCCAGACGCAAACACTTCACCTAGCAGGAAATGTCCCCAACAGGGACAACCACAAACGGAACTGTCAGTGTGGGGCCAGGGCCACAAGGAAAGCGGAGTGTGGTTGATGGGAAGGGGCTCTCTTAAAGAGATAGAGTATTTCCAAACTAGATAGACAGAGGAAGGCTGCTCTGTAAATGTGCTTTAAGAATCAAAACAGCTGGGAGCAACTGGATGCTGTCTTGTAAGTCTCAGCGCAATTGGTAAAAGTAATCATTTAACAGGTGTTCTGGCAAGGACACAGGGAAGAGACCCAGGAAGCAAGGTTCCCTGGGAGCTTCCAGGGCAAGGGGTGGACAGAGGTCACAGGTAGTAGCAGCTCGGTGGGTTGCACCAACCTGAGAAAGGGGATTGTTTTGTTTGAGGCAGGTTCTCTCGACACAGTCCCAGCTCTACTGGGCTCATTCTGCAGACCAGGCTGGCATCAAACTCACAAAGATTCATCTGCCTCTGCCTTCTGAGTGCTGGGGTTAAAGGCATGCACCACCACCCAGCCTAATTTTTATTTTGGTTATATTTGGGGCAGCATATGTGCGTCTGAGTGAAGGTGAGATCAGAAGCAGGAAGAGGGTGTGGGATCCCCTGGCACCTGACTAGGACCCTGGAAACAGACCTCTTAACCATTGAACCATCTCTCTGGCCCCTCTGTTCACTTCTAAAGCCAGTATCTTGTATGTCAGACTGTCTTCCAAGTGTCCATATCCCCCTTGCCTCGCCCCCTGAATCAATGACACTGATGTCAGGCTTGCATTATTGTGCCTGATTGGTTCAGATATATACACATTAGGAAGATGGCTCCGTGGGTAAGAGCACCAGCATCTCTGCTCTTGCAGAGGATGGAGGTTCAGCATCCAAACAGTGGCTAACAACCACTTGTAACTCCAGGTCCACGAGCTCCGAAGCCCTCTCATGACCTCCACAGATGCCTGGCCGCACAGACACACATACATGTAGGCAGCACACTCATACACATAAAACAATAATTATAATGATGATTGTTATTTTAGTAAACAGGGACTAGGAGCCTGGTCCTCAGGGCGACAGGGAAACGCATGTCTACACCTACAGGGAGAGACCTGGAGGTCCAGCTTCCAGGGTCAGGTACTCTGAGTCCAGATCTCTATTCTTGGGCTTTGTCACCCTGCCGGAGTCCAAGCAAGACTTCATCTCCTGCCTCGGCTCCCCTTCCACTTTTTTTTTTTTTTTTTTTTTTTTTTTTTTTTGAGACAGAGTCTCTATAGGTAGCCCTGACTAGACTAGAACTAACTATGTAGACCAAGTTGGGCACCAGTCCCCCGAAATCACAGTTGGCCCGCCACTGCCTCCTGGGCTCTGCCTACTTCTCCAACTCTCCAAACACCGCCCCATCTCTCCAAACGGATGGGGCAATTCAGACGGCCCCCGCCCTGACCCCACCCCTTCACGCCCCCCTCCCAGACGCTTCCATTTCCAGGCCCTGACCTAAGACCACACCCCACCTGTGTTCCCCGCCCAACTAAACCTTACCTCTCCGTCCCAACACCTGTCAGAACTCCCTTTCTGGTCCTTTCACCCTGGGGAACCCCACCTATCATAGTCCATAGGACTCAGACCCTGCTGTTGGGATGTCCCTAAGCCCGGTTCTCTTAAGCCCCTCCCTTCAACAACCTTCTTGGCTCCGCCTTAGCCACGCTTTTCATCAAACAGACCACGCCCCTTAAATTTTGCACGTCCGACCCCGTCCCTCATCTCCCGGTTCACCGAGAGGCTAGGCTCCGCCCCTCTGCGGCAGGTAGAGCTCCAGACTCAAGGTCTCTCCCAGCAGGGCCTCCCCCAGGCCCAACCCTCTTCCCCAGCACTCCCGGGGGAGGCGCCCAAGGCCGACGTGCAGTAAAAAACACTTTCTCCCAAGTTTTTGCGCATTTTCCACGTCCTATCTGATACCTGCACTCACCACCCCAGGACTCCGGAAGGCCTACTGCTGCCTCTCTTTCTCCATCCCAGGCCTGCGCCATGGGCCGCTCGTACGGAGGCCGGGTACTGGCCGCGATGACCCTTCTGGGCATCCCGGCCGCGGTGCTGGTCGCGCTGGCTGCGCAGCTGCTGTTCCAGCTCCAGGCAGGGCGCGCGGAGCTGCGGGGCATACGCACCGACGGGCTGCACCCGGAGCTGGACCCCGATGCCGGGCTACCCGAAGCTGCGGCTGGGGCATTGCTGCCGCTGGCGACGGCGCTGGCCGCGTTGGCACAGGTCCTCGGGCTTGGCTGCTTGCTGCTCGCCGCGCTCTGCGGTCACCTGGGCGCGGAGTTGGCACGCGGGCCGGGGCCGGGCAGGTAGGATACCACCGCTTCTATCTGCAGAGGAGAAAGACTCTGAGAGCGCGCCGGTTTCTCTGAGTGATACTAACTGGGCCTCAGCGCGCCCTCCTGTTCCCTGCGACAGTGCTTCGGATGCATGGGGGAGCACGTCAGTCATCGGACTGCACCCCAACCTCGCGGCTCCCCGCTCTGAAGCAGGGTTCAGGAAAGGCAGGACTGCCAGTTGTAGATCCTCAGCAAGCCACAGCCTGGCCCGCGGTCGGTCGCCTGCTCAAGGTTCTGACCTCGGTAGCGCAGGTGTAGGCGACTCTACCTGGAACAGTGGGGATGCGACAAAGTGCTCTCCTAGAGTCAACCACACTCTTGTCCCAACTTTGACCCTCTACTGTGCAGGGAGACCTGGGCTGGTGGAGAATGGGTAGATTCAAACAAATGGGTGGTGGGTGTGTAGATGGATGGGGGTGGGGTTCGTGGGGTGATTTTGGTGAATGGCTGGTTAGGTAGGTAGGCAGCTGGGGGGTTGAGTCTCTAGACTTTGGTTCCTGGTGTCACTGGGTCACTATCCCCCTTCTTGTCACCCCTCTTCCCCAGGTCGGACTGGTTTCTGTATGACTGCCGCCTCCTCAGGCACTCAGCGCTTGGCCTGTTCTGCTGTGGGGTCTCCGTCTATTTAGCAGGTGTGTGTGTGTGGTGGGGGTGGGAGAGGGGCAGGGGATCTGGGGCAGGGTGCACACAGGTCTCTGAACGATTCAGGCGGTTGTTCCAGCACCCTCTCTTGAATAGTCTCTATGCCTCAGTTTCCCCATCAATTGAAGAGTGATGATTAGATCATCTTATGTACAAGAGTCGATGCTTAGAGTGAACAGAATTTTCGGTTAATGCTCACTGTGATCATTATTACTGTTTATCTTGTAGGCTGACCTTGAACGTGTGGTCTTGTTTTAACCTCCCAAACCTTGGGAGGAGAGGTATATGTAGTGTGTGTGTGTTTGTGTGTGCGTGCGTGTGTGTGTGTGTGTGTGTGTGCACGCGCGCGTGCGCATGTATAATGCCCACGGCGTTCAGAGGCCAGATTCCTCCGAAGCTGCAGCAGCAGGCAGTGGAGAATTCCTAAGGTGCTAGGAACCAATCCCAGGCCCTCTGCCAGAGCAGCCAGTGCATTTAACTTTCGGAGAGCTCAGCCCTCAAGCCATCTTGTTTTGGTTTTTGCTTTTGCTTATTTAATTTTTTAGATAAGCTCTCATGTAGCCCAGGATGGTTTCAAACATTCTATGTAACCTAGGATGAGCCTGAGCTCCTGGTCCTCTTGCCTCCACAGCACTGCAATGCCAGGCACCGCTCCATCCAGTTTATTGTGTGCTAAGGCTGGACCCCAGCCCTCCTGCATGCTAGACAAGTGCTCTACCCATGAGCCACAGCCCTGGCCCTGGGAGGGCGTGGCTTTGATTTCACCACACTGTGGCTGGAACCTGGGATCTAGGACACACAGACAAGTACTGACCCACTGAGCTGTGCCTCAGTCAGAGAGCTGGACAGATGGAGAGCGGGACAGATGGAGAGGACTTTCTGCTCTTCTGAGGGACGAGTTTGGTTCCCATCACCAGGCCAGGCTGCTCACAGCCACCTGGGGTCCAGGAGATCTGACACCTGCTGGTCTCCATGGGTACCTGTACTTACACACCTGCATATACCAACCTACACGTACTCACCTGTGTGCACACACCTGAACACTCACCTGCGCTTACACACATTCACATGTGCACACATATGCAAACATGCACACGGGGATAAAAATAAATCTTTAAAATACGAAGGTCATTTTTAAGGCTGGCTCACTGACATTAATACAGTTCCCCGGACCCACACTTCTGGAGAATCTGTCCCCAAGGTGCCCTCTGACCTCTACATGGGCACCATGGCATGTTGCACACATTCATCAGGTAAATGCGATAAAAATGCAAAAGAGTAGAGAAGTAAAATCCCATCCATCCTCTCTAGGCTGTGTGGTTTCGGAGTGTCCTCTACTCAGATGTGTATGGGTGTTTTGTCTGAATGGCTGTCTGCATCATGCCTGAGGCCTGAGCTCAGAAAAGCCAGTAACTGGAGTTACGGGTGCTTGTGAACCACTGTGCAGTGCTGGGAACCGAACCCGAGTCCTCTGAATTGCTGAGCCGTGTGTTGAGTCATTTTTGCTGGGTTTTTGTTTGCTTTTGAGATGGGTTTTACCATACAGCCCTGGCTGTCCTGGAACTCACTCTGTAGACCAGGGTGGTCTCAGACTCACAGAGGTCTGCCTGCCTCAGACTCCACGGTGCTGGGATGAAAGGTGTGGGCCACCATGCCTTGCTGGTTTCCTTGTTTGGAAACAGGTGATGGTGATGAAGCTTGAATAGAGGCATCCGTATGTTCTGGTCCAGGGTCCTCTGCTGTTACTCTGCGCTTGAAGGCATCTCCTCCCAAGGCTGGGCAAGCAGACCTTTGTAGAATGAGTAAGTGAGCCATTCCTTCCTCAGCGCTGGCCATTTATGCCCTGCTGCTGTTCGAGATCGAGGCGGGCGCAGCAGCCGCATCCATCCTGGGCTCCGGCGCCCTCATCCTGGTGGCGATAATGACCCACACCCTGTTCCGGGCTGTTCAGGCCACTCGTCGGGGTCTCCGGGAGCTGCCCCCACCATCCTCTGAAGATGAGCCAGCCCGGTCTTCAGAAGACTCCAAAGCTGGTTGTAGAGCTCAGCCCCAGCAGGGTACCCATTGCCAGATCTTTTATAACCCCTCCCAAGAGCCTGGGGACCCCCCTGGGTCCATGGCCACTTGTATCACATCTGCAGTCTTGGAGAGAGCCAGTGAGAGCAGTCTGCTTGCCTCTCACCTGCCCCAGACATTGCGTAGCATGGGCCCCTGGGATGGGGTCACTTATGAGATGCATGGCATGCTGGGCCACAGGCCACCGGACATGGGAAAGGATGCCACGCTGGTATGAGCTGGGAACCAGGGGCGAGACAACAGACAAGACGACACAGAGATAGGTCCAACTCAGCTACTGCAGACATGGGCCTTCCTCTTCATTTATGGAATCCTTGGTTTATGTCAAAGTTACCCAATGACACAAAACAGCTGCCAGTGCTCCGTGCTAAAGAGATAAGCAAAGGCCAGGCATGGGAGGTTTCCTAGAGGCATTTAAGACCTTGCAACATTGTGCCTGCATCTCATTTGGCAGACACTGTCAAATAACTAAACCTTAGTGCGGGGGGAGGCTAAGGAATGGAACCCACGGGGTCTTTTATAGGTGTGGGGGAAGGGGGTCGGCTTGTGTTCTGATGCTCAATGGTTCTCTATCCGTTCTACAGATGAGGAAACGGAGACCCCAGTAGGGGCTGTGACTCACCAAGGGTCCCATTTCTGAGCATCAGAGCCTGGACATGCACCCAGGTCTTGTGACCCCCACTCTCATGATCCTGGAAGAAGGCTCAAGTCCTAGACTTCAATTCTCTGGTGTTCTCTGGGAAAATGCGGACATTTGAACCTTAAATGTAGAACTCAGAGCAGCCTAAGGCCAGGGGCATTCAGGGATGGCTGGGGTTTAGCTGTGAGTCCAAGACTGAATGTGTCTCCTTGCTATATCTCTGTTTCCTTATCTGCAAAATGCAGACAGGGGAAGAGACACAGGAAGATACACACAGTAAGCCCTCACTTCATATTAGCCATGTATCCTAGTTGTATTGTTGCTGTGACTATATGTTTGACAAGACACTTAAGGAAGCAAAGGGCTAGCTCTGGCTCATAGCTCCAGGCTGAACCCCACTCCTGGAATCATTTGTCTTTGTCAATTATTTCTGTTGCAGAGATAAAACACCCTGACCACAGTCACTTAAGGGAGCAAGGACTTATTCTGTCTTGCACTTCAAGGGTGTGGTTCATCATGGCAGGGAGGGAGCAGTAGACATCGGGTCATGTGACCTCCCCAGTCAAGAAGCGGGGAGAGAGAGAGAGGAAACCCACCTCAGGTCCCCGTAGTCCATGGGCTGGTGCTGCCCATATTTAAGATAGGCCATCCCATCTCACTGAAGTCAGTCTGGAAACTGCACCGGACATGCCCAGAGATGGTCTCCAAGGTGACTCTAGATCTGTTTGGGTTGATAATCAGTATTAACTTGCTGTTGTTGGCACATGTGTGGAATCAGGAGACTGTCTCCTTTGGGAATGGAAGGGGCACACTGACCACAGAGATCTCCACCCCTCTCCCAACTTGCACCACTGCAGGAATAAACTCAGATAGTGGCTTCATTTCATTGGTTTTGTTTTTAAGACAGGGTCTCATGTAGCCCAACTGTCTTTGAACATTCTGTATAGCTGAGGATGGCTTGGACTCCTGTTGCTGTTGCCTCCCCTCCCCTCCCCCTATGCCCCAAGATCTTTGTAATTGCTGTACCCTGAGCCCTCACCAGCCTCTCCTTCCTCTGGTCCCCTCTTCTCTTGAGACCTTGAATTGAGTCCTGGGATTCCCCAAGGCTCTGTCAAGAGACTCTGAGAGCTGTCAGAAAGAAAACACAAAACCCATCCTCCCTGTGGGCACCAAACTAGGACCAGAACTGGGAGCCAAGAAGGCTTTATCTCAGCCTCCATCTTGGGGCCGTCCGGGCCCAGGCCAGGCTGGAGCCAAACTGACAGGCAAAAGACAGTTGATCTGGGTGTGGCAGTATGTGGCTCCCTCCTCCAATAGCCATGACTGAGATTCATATTCTCTCTCTCTCTCTCTTTCTCTCTCTCTCTCCTCTCTCTCTCTCTCTCTCTCTCTCTCTCTCTCTCTCTCTCTCTCTCTCTCTCTCTGTCTTGCTCGCTCTGCTCTGCTCTGTTTTATGAGGCCTTATGTAGCTCAGACTGCACTGGAACTGGCTATGAAGCTGAAGATAACTTGAAATTCTGATCCTTTTGCCTCTACCTCTGGGTGCTGGTGCCCACCATGTCTGGCTAAGTCACTCTCCGTGGTCTCTCCACATAGGCTCACCTCACAGACCCATCAGGGAGAGTCTGCAGCTAGTTGGCTGAGGAAGGAGGATCTCTGCAAGTTCTAGTCCAGTCTAGGCTACATAGTGAGACTCTGCCTGAATAAACAAAGTGGCCTGTGCTGGCCAGGCATGGTAGTACAGATTTATAATCCCAGGAGCAGGAGGATTGCTGTGTGTCCACAGACTGGGCAGTATAAATTACCATCCAGCCCTTGAGAGTTGAGGAAATATCAGGCAGGGATTCACAGTTCGGTACATAGTAAGTTTGAGGGTAGCCTAGGCTACATGAGACTCAAACAGAAAAAAAAAAAAGTGATGTAGCGCCTCTGGCTACATGAAACAGGGACAGGGGGCATCTTATTATTAAGATGGGGAAACAGGACAGTTAAAGCACTACTTACTGTGGGCGTGCAGTGGGCTGCAGGTTCCCCTACATACTTGAGGGGGTTGGACATGTATTCTGTAGGGACCCCTGGCTGTAGCCATGAAGAGCTGTGTCCCAGGCAGGCCCTGTGGGACACCAGCACCAGCCTAGAGCCCCCCCCCCAGCCCCCAGAATTTAAGTTTTGGCAAACATCATGGTGTGTGGCTCGGGACAGACTGGTTCCTCCTGACTCAAGGGCAAGCACAGGTCACAGGAGGCCTCCGGTTACCTGGCAAGTGCTCTGAAAAGTGATCCCGGGTGGTTTTGGGGCAGCCGGAAGGTGACCAGGGAGAACAAATGCTTTTTGCTTGGGAGTGAGATCAGATTTGGTGGCTGGCGCCACAGCAGCCTGGGGCAGGCCCTAGCAGATCAGGTAGGGGCAAGCAGGTCCCAGGTGTCCAGGTGGCTCAGTGGCACCTGAGTGTCCTTGTCGACTGACATCGAAGCTTAGCTAGGCTCCTCTGGCATCCTCTTGACCTAGTCTTGGCCAGGCCTGTGTGCACCTGCCGCTGTGACTACCAAGAGGCTCCTCCAGATGACTGTCCCTCACAGAACAGAGTGGAGAGGGCGCTCACCTGAGCACCCTCCCTCCCGCGCTTCTTCCCTAATCCCACAGCTGTGGTCTGGAGGCAAGTGGGGCACCCCAGCCATGGTCTGCGGCCATGGGGGCCAGCCCCATCAGTTACCACTTCTCAGTGTTGTGGCTCTGTTGGGGTCCTCCACACCTGTTACCATGAGGCCATGCTCTGTAAGTCCAGGGAACTTACTGGATCCCCAAGGTGGACTTTGCTGGAATGTTTTGTTGTTGGTGTCTGAGCTGAGGGAATCCTTCAAACACCTGCTGGAACTCTAGGCAATCCACCTGGCTCAGCCTCATCAGCAGGGTAGCATAGCACCCTGCTGCAATATCTGCATGTTTGGCAGCTGTGAGTACTGAAGAAAAAATGCATCTGTACCCCAAATCTTCCAGCAGGCTTGCAGACCTCCCTGTGAGCTAGACAGGGCTGTCTGTCACTTTGTGAGCATGCGTCCTCTGTGGGGGACACAGGACTGGCTTTCCCACTTTTTTTATTTTTTTAAGATTTATTTATTTATTATATATAAGTACACTGTAGCTGTCTTCAGATACACCAGAAGAGGGCATCAGATCTCTTTACAGATGGTTGTGAGCCACCATGTGGTTGCTGGGGATTGAACTCAGGACCTCTGGAAGAGCAGTCAGTGCTCTTAACCGCTGAGCCATCTCTCCAGCCCCCACTTTTTTTATTTTTAAAATTATTTTATTTACTTGCTTATTTTTTGAGACAATGTCTTTCTACAAAGCTCTGGGAGGTCCTGGAAATATGTAGATCAGGTTGTCTTTAACACAGAGAACTATGTAGACCAGGCTATCCTTTAACTCACAGATCCACCTGTTCTGACTCATAAGAGCTGGGATTTAAGGTGTACATCACTACACCCAGCCTGTCTTTTTTTTTTTTTTTTTTTTTTTTTTTTGAGGCAGGCTCTCATATAGCACAGGCTAGCCTACTGTAGTCTAGGAGGAGGACATTGCACTTCTGATCCTTTTGCTTCTGTCTTGTCTCCCAAGTGTGTGTACCTTTGCACTCTGCCCACCAGTTTGCTGTCGCCAGCCCTCCATCCTGCCCTCTGCAGTTCTAAAGCACAAAGACTGCAAAGGCCTCCATTATCAGATAAAACCTGAGGGTTTATTCCCAAAGGTGCCTTGAGTGGGCAGAGGTGTGGCTACAAACACTGGAAAACATTGGGCCCTGCGGGTGCCTGCAGGCTGAGGTCCCCCCCACCACCACCCTTAGCCTGCTCTTCACAGTCAGGCTACCTCAGGAGTCTGTTAATCTTGAAATCCAACAGAGAAGCACCAAACACAGTCTTTATTCAGAAAGAGAGAAACAAAGGCAGATGGAAGGGGTGAGAACAGACGTGGGCTGGAGGGATGGCTCCGCCATCACGGCCATCTGCTGTCCTCCCAGGGCACCCACACCCATGGTACTCAGCCACCTGTAACACCAGCTCCAGACCCATGCCTTCTTCTGGCCCTCATATATACACATGCACAGATATACACATTAAAAAAATTAATTCCAGGGGCTGGAGAGATGGCTCAGGGTTTAAGAGCACTGACTGCTCTTCCAGAGGTCCTGAGTTCAATCCCCAGCAACCACATGGTGGCTCACGACCATCTGTAATGTGATCTGATGCCCTCTTCTGGTTTCTGAAGACAGCTACAGTGTACTTATATATAATAAATAATAAATCTTAAAAAAAATTAATTCCATGCCAGACAATGGTGGCACACACTTTTTTTAAGCTTTCTTCTTTTTTAAAGATTTATTTATTATATATGAGTACACCATAGCTATCTTCAGACACACTAGAAGAGGGCATCGGATCTCTTTACAGATGGTTGTGAGCCACCATGTGGTTGCTGGGAATTGAACTCAGGACTTCTGGAAAAGCAGTCAGTACTCTTCTTAACCACTGAGCCATCTTTCCAGTCTGGCACACGTGTTTAATCCCAGCACTCAGGAGGCAGAGCAGGCAGAGTTCTAGGAGTTTCAGGCCAGCCTGGCGAACAAATCAAGTTGCAGGACAACCAGGACCACACAGAGAAATCTTCTCTTGGAAAAAACAAACAAACAAAAAAAAATGCAATTCAAATAAAGCTCTAGGTAAGACGCAAGAGTGCACCGTCCTAGCCCCTCAGCATAGGGGATGTGTCTTACATCAGGGTTTACAGACGTTCCTGCAGACAGCATGCATGCACGTCACTCATGGCTCACCCATCTTGAAAAGTCTACAGTTTGGATTTTAAGTATTGTCAGTCTCCAGAGCTTATATACAAAGTGAGGATCCTTCTTTCTGAAGATGAACTCCTCGTGTAAGTTAAGATGTCTCTAAAGGGGACTGGTGACATGGCTCAGCAGGGAAAGGTGCTTGCAGCCAAGCCTAGCAGTCTGAGTTCAAACCCCAGGGCCCACATGGTGGACATGTTGTATGGACTCTTCTGGGGAGATGTTCCCCAGTTAGGGAACCACCCTCAGACCAAAGTACCAATACCAACTTGGTGAACCACTGAATTTTACTGAGGTTACTTCCAGGAGTAGAAACGACTCCAAGACACCTATATCTCCAAAAGATACAATCGCCCAGCAGGGTGACAGCTCATAGAGCTGGGGGCCTGGAGCTCACTGTACAGTGGCTGACAGCAGCTCTCAGTGGTGTTTACTGCTTATACATGCTTGGGGAGACAGGATCTGATACATCTAGTCAGTTTTAGGGACTTCCTGAGTCATCCCTTCCCACAAATAAATAAAAGTTATTAAGTTCATGATCATCCTGGAAAAGCTACATGAAACCAATTTCCAGAAAACTCCAAAATTTAAAAATTTAAACAAACAAACAAGGCTGAGGCCACAGGTCAGCTGGCCACTGCACACTTGGCTGTCCCAGCTCGCAGAGCTTAGCTTCCACACCCGGCACCACGTAAACCAAGTGTGGCAGAGCATGTCTGCAACCCCGGGAGAACCAGGGCTTTAAGATCACCCTAGGCTATGCAGTGGGTTGTCAGCCAGCCTGGGCTACCCAAGACCCTGTCTCGTAAATAACATATGGGCCTTACAGAGAAAATGAGTTCAGTCCTCAGTTCCCGTGTCAGGGGATTCACCTGGGGCTCCAGCTCCAGGAAATTCAATGTGGTCTTCTGCCCTCCAAGAGCACCAACATGCTCGCATGCATGCACACATGTAAAACTCAAAATACATTTAAAAGGAAGAAACAAAAGACTCCACACAGTAGGTTCCAGGTAGTGTTTACTGCTGGTGCATATGTGGCTGCTAGACTCAGACTTCTGAGAGAAGGTCACTGCTCTGCCCAGGCCGCCCCTGCACCACCAGGCAAGAGACCCCTTGTGCAAGTAGCCGGGCTGAGAGGCTGGGGCTGATCAGCAGTGTCTGTGAGGCAGGTGGCGCCAGGTGACACCTGTGGCTGGGCTATGAGACACTGGGGGGCAGGCGTGCAGCTGCGGTCTTCTCCACCACGAAGCCATAGTTATACTGGGGAGCAGAGGTGGGGGGCTAAATGAGGGCCTGGGGCCAGGGGGGAGGGGCGTTGGGAAGGACTGAGGAGTGGGGGCAGACCAGGGCACAGGGTAGGCCCCAGCACCTTGCACAGCCCTGCACCTACCTCCTTCTCAATGTCTGCCAGTGATTTAATCGTCAGGTCCCCAAAGGCAGACAAGTTCTAAGGGACAGAATGAGAGTGAGCGGCCTGAGTCCCACTGAACTGTGGTGTGTGCACATGTGCCATGTATACGCGCACACTCGCGTGCACACACACACACACACACACACACACTCACCAAGGTCTGTCTATGATACCACAGAGCACTCCCAGGAGTTGGTCCCTCTTGCTATGTGGGACCCAGGGACTGAAATTAGGTCAGGCTTGGTGGCGAGTGCCTTAACTGGCTGGACCACCTCTTCAAGCATGCCCCAGTTTCCCCGATGGGTCTCATGTGGCCTCAAACTCATGGGAGTACTGGGATGTCCTGTGAGCACCATCATGCTTGTCCCCAGTGCTCCCAGTTTTTAGGACTGGCCCCACAGACACTAGCCCAAGACTCTTACCCCACCTCCCACATCCTACTCCAAGACTCCTTGGCCTCTGTCCATCTCCCGATCGCATCATGCCCATGTCCATATGCCCAGTCATAGGGAAGCAGGAATGTTGCAGCCCCTTCAGCAGTGGCCCAGATCCCCTTACACTGAGGACTCACCAAGGGTCCGCAGCTCTTGCCCTCAAATCTCGGGTGCAGGGTAAAGGGAACCCCATCCATGGCTGCAATGAAAGAACCCAGGGAGGCTGAGGGGGAAGAACCCAGAACCTGTGGCCTCCTGGTGTGACCCTGACCACCCAGGTAGCACAGGCTGATCTTCATTAGAGCTGCTCTGACTGCTTGTAACTGATCCTGAAATCAGGCCTGCTGGCTGTGGTCCCTTCCCTCCTGCTGACTTCCAACCACTGTTAGTCATTTTTCCTTAATGTCACGTGGCCCAACAAGTCCACAGAGTGTGGAGAGCTCCCTGAAGGGGACCTGGCTATGGAGCTGTGGGCTCGTCAGCCCTGCAGATGAGATTTCCTGGCACTGAGGCTGCTTCTGGGTGCCATACTCCTGGAACTCACCCATGAGCTGCAAACCCAAACCCGAGATCCCTGAAGTGACTCTCACAGCCCTGGTCTGTTGGTGGTGACCAGTCAGAGCCAGTCGTGTTAATGCCATGCACGAAAAGCATCACACAACACATCCTGGATTCTGCCCAGAGCACTGCAGAGCGTGAGGTCCCGGTCGCCCCCTCTCCACAGCCACCGAGGGGGGAAAATACGGTTTGGGGCCTAGAGAGACAGCTCAGCAGTTAAGAGCACCAGCTGCTCTTACAGAGGTCCTGGCTTCAGGTCCCACCACCCATGTGGCAACTCACAACCCTTTCAACCCCAGTTCCAGGGGATCCAACACCCACTTCTGGCCTCCCAGGGCAATGTACAGACACATTTGCAGGCAAAACACCCACATGTATAAATAAAAATAAAGCTTAAAATCTAAATGCTTGGTAGGACAGGCCAAGGAGAGGTTGCATCTAGCTCTTGTCTTCCCCGGCCATGGTCCTGGGAGCATCTCCAGAGACCTCCCACTGCAGGTTTACTTTCTTCACTCGGGGCTCACCTGAAATGCCATAGAGACTGGATGCCTCATAGATGGAGTCGTTCCTCCTTAGGGTGGAAGCCCGAGAGCCCAGTCTGGACAGTGTCCGCTCTGGGTGGCTACCTTTGCTGGGAAGCAGGGGACAGTGATGTCAGTCAGGCCTGAAGTCTTCCTCCTGGCCCATCTGTCCGTGGGGGAGCCTGGGCCTCACCTGGGCTCTTTGGGTTGGTCCAGTGAGAGGCCTCGCATGTCCTGGCTGAGTGTGCCGGGCTTGGGCACCAGCTTTGGGGCTTTGGATTTCTTGCACCAGATGGCAAAGCCACCAATGTCCCTGGAGTAAGGGGAGGAGAGGAGGGCATCGGTGCCCTGCGCAGCCTCTCCGGGTGGCCACCGTGTGGGGGTAATTTTCTCTCAGCAGCTCATCCTCATGCCGATCAGCATACTGACCACAGGGCCCATGCGATGCCATCCCCACATTCAGAGATGTGGGTAAAATCAGGACGCAATGTGGCAGGGACAGGAGCTAGAACAGGATGCTGTACCTACCCCACTCGCAGATACCCAGGCACGGTCTTGGTTTTCCCACTGAGCTTCACGTCACTCACTACCACGTCTGCCGTCCCCAGGGGCATCAGCTTCACACACATGCGCTTCTTCTTGGACACAGAGGTCCCTGGGAGTGGGGGCAGAGAGTGAGTGGGGAGTGGATGGACGGGAAGATGCTCACCAGTACTGTTAGGGACCACACCAGGGAGCTGGCTAAATCATGAATGGTAGACTTGTAGGGGAGATCACTTTTGGGAATCAGTGAAACAGGTTGACTTTTGACATAAATATTCAAGGGGGACTATGGAGTCAACAGCGGCGAATCTGTTTTAGCACCCCAGCCTCACTTTCCCTGGTTCGATACCCCAAGGTGTCACAGAACCCCTCTTTAAAAGAAAAAAAAAATTCAACCTAAGGTGTGCTCTATGAGGACACCAGGGCTATTTTCTATTATGTGTATTTGTGTTTGTGAGACAGCTCATGTAGCCCAGGCTGACCTCAAAAACACTATGTAGCCGAGAAGGACCCTAAATGCGCAACACTGTTTCAACCTCTGGAGTCTGTTGGTGTGGTGCTGAGGGTGGAACCGGGCTTTGTGCACACGGTGAGAACTCTGCTACCTCAACTAATGCTCGGCCCTGGCTTTCTTTGACAGAATCGTACCCTGTAGTGGATGCTGCCCTGGAGTTCACCCCATAGCCCAAAATAACTTTGAATTGGAAACAATCCTCCTGCCTCAGACTCTTAGGTGCTAGGATGAAGAACAGCAGCCCCCACACCGTGCAGATTATAAGGGACTGGTCATGATGGCCCATGAATCCTGGAGGAGAGGACTGAAGCTCCAGGCCAGCTGGGGCTACACACTGAGACCCTGTCCCCCCCAAACCAATTAAATGCTAAGTCAAGAGACAGCTGCAAAAGGATAGAATTTGTGGAAGCCTCCTCTGTCTGCACACTGACCTGACCCTCTGCACGGCAGCCTGCCAGCCGTCACTAAAGACACCGAGAGAACCAAGCACCATCGGGGAGGCGGGCAGCTGGGTCAGGCAGGGGAGAAGGGAGAGGGAAGGCTGAGCTATGCAGAGAGCAGGGAAAGCCAGCTCCAGGTGGACTCGCTGTGCAAGAGCCTGGAAAGGAAAAGAGAATGGCCAGGAGGACTCGCTCCGCCACAGAAGCAGGGGGCAAGCAGTGGTGACCAGTGTCAGTGAGGAAGACGGGTGGGTATGCCAGAGACATCTGGGGTTGTTGTTTGTTTAGGGGCAGGATTTCATGTAGCCCAGGCTAGTGACAGGTGTGTCCCACTAAGCTTAATTCTTAGGAAAAGCCGAGGCAAGGTCTCATTCTGTAGCCCAGGCTGGACACTAAATCAGAGCCATCCTCCTGCCTCAGCCTGAGTACTAAGACAGGTATGTATCAACTATTTAATTTTGGAGTAGTGGTTGAGACAAGGCCTCACTCTGTAGCCCAGGCTGGCCCTGAACTCCCCACCATCTTTCTGCTTCAGCTTGCATTTACAGGTTGTACCTCCCTGCCCAGCTAGGTCCAATTCCAGACAGATACCAGCCCGCCCTTCCCTGTGTTTGTCACTCTCCCGTGCCCGCGGATCTTACTGGCATCCTGAGGGTCGTTGACTGTAGAGAAGCCTGGTGGCAGGGGCCCCTTGTCCATCACGATCTGCATGTCCACTACCACATTGTCCTGAGGGTTCTGGGAGCACGAGAGAGGGTAGGTGGAAGGGGGCAGTCAGC
Source organism: Rattus norvegicus (assembly GCF_021556685.1). NCBI lineage: Eukaryota > Metazoa > Chordata > Mammalia > Rodentia > Muridae > Rattus > Rattus norvegicus. Next base: position 18,394,686 of record NC_141549.1, on the reverse strand, counting down.
AGGGAGGGGAAAGGTTAACAGTACGAGCAGGAAGGGTCGGAAAGAGTTGGGCGAGGGGTGGGGCAGGCTAACGCTCAGGCCGCCGGTGCTCACCTCTGGGATACCCAGTGTGCTCAGGCACAGGAAGTAGCCGGCCTTCTGCGCGAAGCCTCGGCCGAAGCTGGCCGTCGCGCCCTCCACGGTACAGGTGATCTGCGGGTCGCACAGGTCAGCGGGCTTCGTCCCCTTCCTGGCCCATCCCCGCAGCCCTTGAACGCCCCTACTCACCGCGCTGAAACCCGGCGGCGGCGGCGCCGAGGCGGACGACCAAACCAGGGCGGCAAGCGGCGTTGAATCCGTCCCGGGATCCATCCTCCCTGGGAGTTCAAAAGGCAGCTAACGCCCTCGGAGGGTCCGGAACCTCGGACTACAACTCCCAGAAAACTTTCGAAAGTGGGACGCAAGCAGCTAGTGCGCATGCGTATGGACTCTGACCAGTCCAAAGTAACCGTGGAGACCCGCCCTCTGGACGCTAGAGAGACGTTTGCGGAAAAAGGATTAGAATCCCCGCCTCTAAATCACTACCCAGTACGCAGAGGGGGCGGTCAGCTTCCGGATGGGACTCCACTCCCCAGAATGCCGCGCGGCACTACCCTCCGACTCCAACCTTAGCATGGAAACTTAACTGGTCTGGAGTCAGGTAGCTATAGCCTGTCATTTCAAGGACTCCAAGAGGCACATACCAGATGGTGATAAAAAGCATACGAGATAGTTACTGACAACCATTCTAATTAAGTCAGTTAAGACTACAGGAGTCCTTTAATAATAGCCACACGTAGAGTAGCCTAAGCTCAGGAATACAGGGTTTTTTAAAGCAAAACACTTAAGAACCACAGTTGTATCAGTGTCAGGGTCTTGTCGTAACCTTGTAACATTTGTTTTTCTTTGCAGAGATTGGCAGTATTTTCCAGACACAAGACAATTATTTATGATTTACGCTTCCTCTAGTTATTTTAGTTTTAGGTCTTAGCTTGCACAAACATTGTGGTTAATACATCTGGACATGGACTGTTGCCAAGACAGTTGGGGCTATTAATAGGTGGGAGACTGAGAGTGTCTAAGCAGGCACAGAACAGAACAAGATGGTGATACCTTAGTCACTTCAATAGCCATGAGTTCGAGGTTTACCTGCCCTACAAGATACCCTGCTTTAAACAAACAGACAACAAACAAACAAATCCCCAATGAAACAAACAAAAACACTTTAATTATTGATGAAAAAGGAAACAAACCAAAAAGCAAAAATAGAGGAGAAAGAAGAAGTTTGAAATACTTTCAGTTCTAGGATTTTGGCAAAGGAAATCACCGTGGCTCTGCAGCTGTTGACTTAACGAATAATATAGACTTGAAAGCCAGTTCACAAGCCAGCTGTGGGTTTTTGTTGTTGTTTTGGTTATTTTTGATTGTTTTGTTTTGTTTTTGAGGCAGGGTCTCTCAGGGAATCCTGGATATCCTAGGACTCAGTATGTAGACGAGGCTATCCCACAATTCAGAGGTCTGTAAACTTTTTTTTTTTTTTTTTTTTTTTTTTTTTTTTTTAGAGTAAGGGACCCTCTTCTGTGGGCCTGCAGCTGGAATGAGGAGCTTCACATATGCTAGGCAAACACCCCCTCCAGGTTCTGACCCTCATCCTAGCATATATTTTCATTCATGTATTTGTTACTATTTTAAACATTTTGCTTTATTGATTCTTTGTGAATTTCACATCATGCACCCCAATCCTGGGGTTCTGCGTTTTGTCCCAACCCACAGTTAGGCTGTGGAAATGTCGCTTGGGCAGATGGAACACAGAGCCTCTAGACTGCATTTATCCTGCACCACTGTCATGTGCTGGGCTTAAGGGAAACGACAATAGACCGCTCTGGGAGCGGGAGACTGCAGCCTAGGATGTGGGAGGCTGAAGCTGGGGTTCCCTGACTCCCAGACTGGAAACCGAATGGAATTGTGAATGAAGGGGCCCTTGGGGAGGCCTGGCCAGAGGTTCTCACATTCCTGGACATCCAGGCGCAATTGGAAGTCATGGAGCAGAGAATGGAGGGCCGCGGGGCCCATGGGCCTGTGATGAAGAGCACAGCTCATTGGCTAAAGTCCTCAGTTTAGAGGCGGTTGTCTGGGAGCACAGGAGCCTTCTGTGGGAGACTTAGCGGGCTGCAGCTCTGTACACAAAGGCCTTCTCCATGCTTCCCACGGAGGTTCTTGATCAGAGTAGACAGTCCTTGGTTCCAAACTGTTTATTATTGACTATTCATTGTAGAAAATGGGAACCACCTCCTCAGGGTGGACCTGAGATTAAATACCTTCCGCGGGGAGGAATGTTTGGGAAGGGAAGCTTACTGGTTAAACCCTTGGGGCCTCTAGATACTCCATAAGCATGGAGAACTCTGTTCTGAAGAACACAGGTCATGTTTCCTATGTGGGAAGTGTGGCACATGTTCCAGGCCAGGAATCTGGTAGGGAGCTGGGAACTGCCTGCCATCTCAGGTGGGTGCCTGGGTGCTGGGGACTCAGAACCTGCTCAACCTTCCCAAGTTTTCCTGGCACAGTCCCAGTCCCACAAATCCCACTCGTCTCCCCATCTCTTCATATCGGCCCTTGCAACCTTTGCACTAAAAGAAAATAAAGACGAAAAGCAAACAAACATCTCCTTGTGGAAGCTGCCGTGTGACACAGTGTGTCTGTCACACAGCACACCCTTTTGTCCACACTTCTTTGCTTTTAGCGTTCACCGCAATGAGTCATTGGTTGGTTCGAGGCTCCTGGCATGTATACTTATCAATACTGGATCCTCACCAGGACTTCTCAGATGTCCTGTTGTTGCCCTGTGACGTGGAGATCCTGCAGCACTGGATCTGTCCATCCAGGGGGTAGCTGCTGGTGTGGGCCAACTCAAAGCCCTGGGTCTGGGCCTGGGAAGTATCTGAGCTGGTCAGCCTGCCAGCTCTCCTGCACCCTCACCACCAGGGTGAGCGCTCCAGCACTGCCCCTGCCTGGCCCATCCAAAGCTGCAGCTGATGAGGGGACAGGGCCAGCTGTCCTGTGCTCACACCCTCAGGAGCCAGCTCATTATCACCCCAGCTACCAAGGCCAGCTCTACTGTGTTGTTGTAAAAATAAAAAAAATAGAACAGTCTTTTATCCCTCTCTATATCCGGCACTGCGATGCCCCAAGATATCTGCTGGATATCTTAATTCTCAGTCAGCAAAGCTTCTCACTCACTTTGCTCCATCCCATATCACACTGCCGAAGGCCTCTCTCTGAGCTGTCAGCAATCTCCCTACCTATCCAGTTCCCAAGGGCAGGTTTCCATGCCAGAAACACACATCCCAATTCTGTGGTGGCCCAGTGTCTCTAGCTACCGCACACTCCCTTACACTTAAATCGCTACATGAAAGAACACACAACACAATAACCTTTGATCCAATTGATAAGATATAATTGCCCAATACACATCCATCCCTTAAAAACATTTGTGGGGTTGGGGATTTAGCTCAGCGGTAGAGCGCTTGCCTAGCGAGCGCAAGGCCCTGGGTTCGGTCCCCAGCTCCGAAAAAAAGAAAAAAGAAAAAAGAAAAAAAACATTTGTAATAACCTGTAAAGTACAGCATGGAATCTTAACATCAGCTGCCATATTGTACCCGGCTACTCTCCTCTTCCGTTCCTATCTCCTTCTCTTCCTTCAAACATTTCTCCCATGACAGGCCTCATTCTATCTTGTACCTGCCTCACCTGTGACATCATCCCACATTTCACCCTTTTTGTTTAATTAAAAAAAAACTTTTCTCGCAAATATAAGCTGAGCACAACTATTATCATTTTGTAATTAAAAGCAATAAAATAAATCTAACACCCAGTCCAACACTATATCAATTAAACAGAACATTTAGTTATCCATTCCAGCTTAAGAAAGGCTTAAAATCTATATTATATCTTGACTAGCTTGAATACTATCAGATAACTATCTAATAAATATGTATTTTCAGAGTTAAACAGCCTGATAGGCTATGAGACTATAATCAGTTTTAAGCCTGAAAGACCACCGGGGTGGGGAAGACCCCCCACTCAAATCTCGAGACAACGCAACCCCCAAGAACTCACGAGAAACCAGTCTTGATGTAATAAACAAGAGGTGTATTTGAGGAACCAGAGCTCTGAGGATGACACGTATCTCACACAGGAGACAGAGGAGTCGACCCCGAGCCCAATTGGGGGAAAGGAGTTATAGGGAAAATCACATAGGTAGTTGGCAACAGTCACACAAAGCAATTTCATTGGTTTGTAACTTGGGCTCAGTTCAACTCTAGGCCACCCTCCTTCTGGGGCAAACTGACCCTAATTCTCATTTTTCTCAGGACTGTTGAGTCAGGCCTTATCGAGGCCAGATGGTTTGTGGTGGCTATAGCCAGGCTACATCCCCAAAATATGTTGTTATTCTTTTCTGTGAGGTGCACTTGTCCTCACAGCAGGGTCAGTGGGGGATAGTTTAAATCTTTATTCTTTCATTCCCCACTTCTGCTTGTGACTAGTTCTAATCTTAGAACTCAGGGCCTTCTTCAATTTTTCTTAAGGTCTTCTGAGGCATGATATTGTTGGTAAAGCATTAAAATCTGCACTGTACTAACTCTTTCTCTAATAAAGGCTATTAACTTATTAAAAATATAGGGTCTAAATGTCAAAAGTAACAAGAGAATAACTAAGGGTCCTAGGAGCGTGGAAATTAGTCTCACATCCCCAAGCAGAACAGTGTAAACTTTCTAAGCCCCCACAACGCTGGATGGTAGCCTGGTCTCAGACATCTTGGGGGCAAATGTAAAACCTCAGTCTCCCCAATTGGCACCTTGCTTCTGGACTTCTGCATCCAAACTTGCACCCAGGTGAAAATCTCTTTGGGACTTCTAAGGGCATACTCTGAGGATCTGTCAGGAATGTCCTAGGTGTCTAGCCCAGCTATCAACTTACAAAAGTCAGGGGTGAGAGTGGGCCACCATGTGTATGATGGGGTCACCTTGGAGATGGACCATATTATCTCCCAGCCTGGGAGGAAACTTGCCAAATCAGTTTCTGGGGGATATGGGGATTATAAGTGCTTACAACAGAGACGAAGCTTAAGAGGATTAGCAGTCTTTTTTAACTTTTATTCATTTTTGAGAACATCTGGTACTGTCTTCAAATGGGAGGTGTGGACCCATGTAGCAATCTCATCTACCTTAACAACAATAGGAGTGATTAACAGTACTAGATAGGGTCCTTTCTAGTGGGGTTCTAAATTCTCAGCCTTGTGTCGCCGGACCAGGACTGTATCTCCTGCTGGGAACTGGTGAGGCACCCTGGACTTCCCATCTTGTAGGTGTCCTTCACTTGGCTCCAAATTCCACTTTGGACTGTTTTACACGGAACAGAGCAAAAGGAAGGAGGACAGGCCAGTCTTCCCCCACCAGTCTCTAAGGCCAATTTTGTCAAAGTCTCCTTTAGAGTTTTATTTATCTTTTTTACCTGTCCTGAACTCTGTAGTCTCTTCAGGGACGTGGGTAAGGCTGAATCTGGAAAGGGCATTTCTTGCTCTGAAGAGAGCAAGAGGGAAGGAGTGTCACCCAGTCTGTGCCAGTCTCCACGGTCAATTTGGTCAGGGTCTCTTTTAAAATTTTATCTATTTTCTCTATCTGTCCTGAACTTTGAGGTCTGTAGATGTAATATAATTTTTAATTGACCTCTAAATACCTGGCCACACTCTGGTTTACCTTGACAACGAAGGCAGGGCCATTGTCCGACCCAATTACCTTGGGCACTCCAAACAGGGAGAAGATTTCTTCTAGTATCTTCTTGATGACTATTGAGGCAGTCTCTTGCTTGGTGGGGAAAGCTTCTACCTATTCTTGAAAAGATATCTATAAACACTAGGAGACATTTGTAACCATATTTTCCTGGTTTTATCTCTGTGAAGTCCACTTCTCAGTAGGATCCAGGCTGTTCCCCACGGAGCCTCCTACCACAGTCAACTTTCCTGAAAACAGTTACCTTTTGGCATGGTATACATCAGTGCACTATCTGTTCCACGAGATACTTGAGACCTGTGACATAATATTTAGTTTTTGAAAACGTCTGGATGAGTTTGTTTACCCCTAAGTGAGTCCATTGATGTATTTGTTTTACCATGGCCTCTGCCTGTAAAAATTGTAGCAGGATCTTCTTTTCCCTTGAGGTGTACCAGAGTCTTTTCCTCGGCCTGGCTGGGTCACAAAGGGCCCTTAACAGAGCCAGAATCTCTCTTTTTCTTGTCCTCAGATGTCAGCAGGCCTCTCTGCTGATGGGCTGTAGCAAAGGCATACCTGCTGTCCTCATAGATGTTAAGTCTCTTTCTCAGCTCAAGGGCTTTGGTGAGGGGAGCGAGCTCTACCCTCTGAGTGGTGGTGCCTTCTGGTAGGGCCTGAGCCCAGATGACTCTGTTTTCATCTACCACTGCTGCCCCAGCCCATCTTTTTCCTTCTCTAAGAAGCTGCTCCCATCTATGAACCAGATGGCATCTACCCCCTCAGGTGGCTGGTCAGTCAGATCTTTTGCCACCCCTGTGCTTTAGTGAGCACCTGCTGACAGTCATGAAGGGGGATCTAGGTCGGGGTCCGGGAGCAGGGTTGTAGGGTTCAGACTCATAGGGGCAGTCTGGAATCACAAGGAACAAGTGGGATACCCAGCCCACACCAAGGTCCACCGTTCTTCCGGTAGTCCATGAGTATCATTTGTTGCCGGTAGTCCCCTGTACTCAAGGTCTTTTACTGGACACTAGCCCATTTTGGCGTCGGAGCACAGAGTGTTGGGCCCCCGTATTCACACAACAACTGGGCGGGCTTCCCTTCTATCTTTGCGCATAGCCAGCACTCTAGGACCAAGAGGCTTGCCTTCGGGGCCACTGAAGAGGCCCCTCTTGTTTTTTCTGGGGCAGTCCCTGACCCAGTGTCCTTTTTCTTTGTATTAGGCACACTGATCTTTAGCCAGGAATTCTCTTCTGTTGTCAGGTACTGTCTTCCTAGTTTCCCTAACTACTGTGGCCAGTATATGTTCCTCTCCTGTCTTTTATCTCTCTTTAGCTCTCTAGCTTCTTTTTCTTTTTGTCTCTTTTCTTCCTTAGCTTCTTGTTCTTTTTATCTTCTTTTCTCTTCTCTGCAACTTACACTAACTCTCAGCAACTTAGCTTAATCCTTCAAATTTCTGTAACTTTTTCTTTATATCTTTTTCTTATCTTAGGCAGATTGGTGGGGCATTTTCCAGCCCCTCGGAGACCCACCCTTGGAGCCTGGCGGCAGACCCGGAGCACTCCCTACCTTCAGGGGTATTCAAGTCAACAGGCAGGAGTGAGGACCTTCCATCCATGTCTGGAACATTCTTTCTGGCCTCTAGTAGGATTCTGTCTTTCCTCAGTGGTAAAGAAGACCTGTAACAGTTACTAACAAGCATCTCAAGTGGGATGGTGAGAAAACAAGAGAATCTAGAGAATAGAGGTCCACTGAAGAGGGCAAATAGCATTTAGTCACACAGCTAAACCAGGTAGACTTTTTTGGACAAAAAGGCCATTGTAAAAATAAGCACAAGCTTTGTGTCTGTGAAACAGAAAGGCGAGTAGAGAGGCAGCTAATCTGTTACCGACTGTCTCTCTGGACTTAGATTTTACTTAAGGAGTACCTCCCTTCAGTGTCAGCTCAGTGACTCTGCCTCTCAAGAGACCCAGCCTCTGAAGGACACTAGGCTTCCAGTAAGAACTAATAACAAAAGGATGGAGAGATGGTTAGGACCTGAGTGCTAGATGCCAAGTGGCTGACATAAGAATTGTAACCGGTTCACCTGGGACTTTTAGGACCTCAGTAGCAGCCCTTTACCAATCTGCCTCAGTGGGCTAAAGGCCCATGGAAAAGAAAACATTAATCCTGACCTTGGCCACAGCCGAAGCCTGAATTCTAAATTTTGACTGGCAAAACAAAGTTCTTCACAGTTTGTTGTAGATTCTTTTTTTTTTTTTTTTTTTGGTTCTTTTTTTTCGGAACTGGGGACCGAACCCAGGGCCTTGCGCTTCCTAGGTAAGCGCTCTACCACTGAGCTAAATCCCCAGCCCCTGTAGATTCTTTTTGAAACTATTTTAGGGGATTTTCTGCCCCCCAACTTGGGGGAGGGGCAGGAACTGGCTGCTGTGGGGATAGGATCAAAGGCACTCTCTATGTCAATGATGACTAATGGGGAAGGTTATTTAATGTTGGAGATCAACTCCTCTCTTGGAATAGGGCCAGCAGATAAGGCAGGCTCCCTTAAAGAACTTCTCTTGGGGCTGGGGATTTAGCTCAGTGGTAGAGCGCTTACCTAAGAAGCGCAAGGCCCTGGGTTCGGTCCCCAGCTCCGAAAAAAAGAACCAAAAAAAAAAAAAAAAAAAGAACTTCTCTTAATGAACACTCTCCTTCTGTGAGCAAGTGTTGAGGGTCTGGCCACTAAAGGCAGCAACTGGAATTTTTTTTTAGGGCCAAAAGTCTCATAAAACAACCACTAACTCTACGCTATCTTTTTGTTGTCAAAGCGTCAACCCCGGCCGGCCTCATCACCTTGAAACTCCTCTTACGCTGACTTGGCCTGAGCTGCGCCGCTGCCCACGCTCAGCCTGCAGCTTGCTAGCAGGCCTGTATGCTCGCCACCCTCAGCCCCTATATTTTCCTACTCTGTGCTGTCCCTTCCTTAGAAGCTGTGAATGTTTAAGCAACAGGGAGAATTTTTCTTTAGGATCCAAGGTAAAGCTTTCAGGTTCTTGTTAATGCCTGCTTCAGACAGGGTCACTCGCTAACCTGGAGTCCTTCATACACAACCGTTAACAGCAGCTAGACTGGTCAAGGGGACTAAAGGGAGGGGCATTGCTCCTTGGAGAGGAGACTTGAAGAGAGAAAGATAAAACTCCCCGGCAGAAAACAATTTTTCTCAAGCAAATTATTTCCAAGTTAAGCACCAAGAGGACCAAGTAAAACTCCTTGACAAACAAAGCAAACAGTTTCATGATTTTAAACACAGTCGTCAGTCCAAGATTTCAAACACAGTTGTCAGTCCAAATTCAAAAATGAAACAAAAGCCAAAAAGACACTGGACAATACCACAGAAAACAAACCAGACAAACAAGACCAAGACAAAGCATCCTATAACCAATTTCCACAGATGCCTGGTACCTTCAGTACCTGGCCCAAACTGCAGCTTAACCGTAGCTGCTTCTGGGATGAGATGGACCATCTGATTCCACCTCCCAACAGGATTCTAGAGTGTCCTCTTGCCCTAACATCTGTCCGATGGTCCACCGTCAAAGACAAAGGGGTTGTCACAGTCTGCCCCGTGGCAAAGAAAAAGAACACCAAACACAGAAACAGAATACAGACAACAGACACTAACATGCCCAAGCACACTTGTCCGTGCCTAGACTTAAATAGGCAGTAAAACACAACCTCTGACGGAGTGGGATTCCTCATCCACTCCTGCCTAGGTAAAAGGAGCACTCCGTCTCCTTTGCTCCAAAAAACCACAGTCGGGTCCTCCCGACTGCTCTCCATCCATGGAACGTCTTCCAGGGCCCGGGGCGTCCCCCCTTCCGCTGCCAGAGGATCCTTACGAACCGCAAAGGTGGCTGCACAGAGTGGGATTCCACATTCACTCTCCTAGGAGGCAACACTGAGTGGGATTCCACATCCACTCTCCTCTCCTATTTCAGACCGGTACCAACACACACATATATACACACAGCAGAACCAAAACAGAGACAGACACAGACAGCGGCCGCACACTCAGACACAATTGGGGATTCCCCTTACCTCCAAGAAGGTCTTCAGAGTTGTGGGTGGTTCCGAGATCCCAGACGAGCCCCCAAATGAAAGATCACCGGGGTGGGGAAGACCCCCCACTCAAATCTCGAGAAAACGCAACCCCCAAGAACTCACGAGAAACCAGTCTTGATGTAATAAACAAGAGGTGTATTTGAGGAACCAGAGCTCTGGGGACGACACGTATCTCACACAGGAGGCAGAGGAGTCGACCCTGAGCCCAATTGGGGGAAAGGATTTATAGGGAAAATTACATAGGTAGTTGGCAACAGTCACACAAAGCAATTTCATTGGTTTGTAACTTGGGCTCAGTTCAACTCTAGGCCACCCTCCTTCTGGGGCAAACTGACCCTAATTCTCATTTTTCTCAGGACTGTTGAGTCAGGCCTTATCGAGGCCAGATGGTTTGTGGTGGCTATAGCCAGGCTACATCCCCAAAATATGTTATGTTATTCTTTTCTGTGAGGTGCACTTGTCCTCACAGCAGGGTCAGTGGGGGATAGTTTAAAATCTTTATTCTTTCAAGCCCCATCAGAAATCTGAGAATGACCAAATATCTATACACATAGGAAGCCTAACACGGCTTCCAGAACTGAGAGGTTGTAGAGACAAATCTCTACTAGCACAGTCCCCTGTTAGCAACATGTGAGCGCAAGTCTTCAGCCTTCTGGCCCAAAATCAACTGACAGACTCTTGAAATGCAGATTTTTGAAGGGCTGATCACCCTGTCTTGGCAAAGCTTATCAGTAACTATTCTGTACAATTTGTCTTTTTCTGGACAGTATTAGTCTGCAGATGAAACAGGCAGTTTTGTCCAGTGGTTGCCTAGCCACAAAATATTGCCTCACTTGGAGGTAGAGATGTTCAAGTTCTTCATTAAATCTGCCAAAGGGGAACTGTTAGGAGCAGATATGTCTCAACAAAAGATAAATAACTTTAAATCTCAAATTTTATAGATTTCTGACATTTTTTGAAAACCATTTATCTATATAAGACAACAGGGACTGTTGTCTTTATATCTTAATATTATCTTGTAAGTACTCTCACAAAGTCAGAGCCATGAATTTGCTATTTGGCCCTTAACTCACAGGTGTAATCAACTCAGAAGTTTGTAATGACGTCAATAGAAGGACTGGCTCTAAACCTTGTACTTTTAAACTTTTAACAAACAGATTCTATACCAAAGCAAAGACAGGATTTTAGCTTAGTTACCAAATGAAATTATAACTGTACAACTCAATCTAGCTAATTCCTCCCTGTTAAATTACAACCATTTCTAAATTCTTCATAAAAACAATCTTAGAATAACCGCTTTCAGTCCCCCAAAAGTCCAGGGAATTGGGGCGACGACTCCTCCATAATTCCTTCAAGCTGTACATGGGCGTTGAGATATCCTTAGGGGTAGAGGGTAGGAAGAATGAAGCAAATGCTGTAGCAGGATTTGTCCTGACTGGACCCAGCTGAAAGTTCTTGAGTCCAGGATTCCAAGTAGGCACACACTGTAAAATACAACCCTCAAGACAAAAGTTTAGAATCGAGATATCTTTTTTTTTTTCTTTTCTTTTCTTTTTTTTTTTTTTTTTTTTTTTTTTTTTCGGAGCTGGGGACCGAACCCAGGGCCTTGCGCTTGCTAGGCAAGCGCTCTACCACTGAGCTAAATCCCCAACCCCTCGAGATATCTTTTTGTTTGATTCTCCTGAATCATTTTTTTCAGGCAGTCTACCTGTATCTAATCTGATCAGTATAACTCTGAGAGGTTTCCAGAGCCTAATCACACTTTTTAAAAGCACAAAGACAAAATCTTTCTCCCAAAATTCTGTGTTCCGTAGTCTGTAACCAGAAAAGCTTGTATCTTTCACTCTCTCCCAGAGTAATAATATAACCATAAAACTCAAAGTCACAACCATTATGAAGATTAAACAATTTTTTAAAAAGGAAGTACTAAACAATAGTGTTAAAATGAGCCTGATAGGCTTTTGTACTCTGTACTATCAGGAAATGAACACAAAATTTCCGTTAAGAGAATCTGGGCTTCCTGTTGGGATAATATCAAAAAGTAACCACAAACCCTCGCTAGTCAGCATCAACAAGCCATATGGCCTTTAGCGGGGTAATTCATAAAACAAACTGAACACCTTCTATCAATTCTAATACCAATAAGCAACATATTTTTTTTTTTTTGGTTCTTTTTTTTGGAGCTGGGGACCGAACCCAGGGCCTTGCGCTTCCTAGGCAAGCGCTCTACCACTGAGCTAAATCCCCAACCCCAATAAGCAACATATTATAAACTAGGACTGTAGCCCAAAATATAGCCATCTGTTAAGCTCTCTACCCGGAGCCACAGATTTTTATTTAACCTTAATAACTTCTATAATATATGTCCATATTCACTCTACCTGTGTTACAGACATTTATCACAATTCTCTACTTGGAGTCAGTGACTAATTTTCCTTAAGTTCCGAACCATGGGTGAAAATCCCCACGTGATTTGGGTAATCTCTATACTCTCCTTGAAAACAAACTTAATCACCTTAAATACCTGTAATTAAGAAGTAGCTTGTCTAACTAGGATTTCAATCCAAAATTCCCGTGGAGCCCACGTTAGAAGGAATATGAGTATCCCAAAAGACTCTAAACAACTTTCTTTAAAAAGCAGCTTTTAATCTCTAACTCTCTGAGCTGCCATTACTTATCACACAACAGGGGACCTACAGCCTGCCAGTCCAGGCTACTTTCCTGTTTCTTTGTTTAAATTCCCACCCTTAAGATATCACAAGACTGGGTTGGGGATTTAGCTCAGTGGTAGAGCGCTTGCCTAGGAAGCGCAAGGCCCTGGGTTCGGTCCCCAGCTCCGAAAAAAAAAAAAAAAGGGAAAAAAAAAAGATATCACAAGATTTAACATGGCACTGGCCTCCTCTTACTTAGGAAATAAAAACTTTCTCTCAGCTCTTAGGATTACTAGTGGATTCTTGCCTAGCACGTTGGCTCGCCATGTGTTGTTGTAAAATTATAAAAAATAAAATGCTGTCTTTTATCCCCCACTAGGTCTGTCACCTCAGTGCCCCAAGATATCTGCTGGATATCTTGCCAGAAGCACACATTCCAATTCTGTGGCAGCCCAGACTAGCCGCCCCACACTCCCTTACACTTAAATCTACACATGAAAAAACACACAACACAATAACCTTTGATCCAATTGATAAGATGTAATTGCCCGCCAAACATACAAAACCCTGTACACATCCATCCCTTAAAAACATTCATAACAACCTGTAAAGGTACAGCATGGAATCTTAACGTTAGCTGCCATATTGTCCCTGGCTACTCTCCTCTTCCTTCAAACTTTTCTCCCGCCCATCCTTCCTTCTTGTCCAATGGCAGGCCTCATTCTATCTTGTACCTGCCTCACCTGTGACATCATCCCACACTACTGTGCTGCCCAGGAGAAGTGGGGGAGAGGACCACTCTAGAATGCTGTGCCAGCAAGGGATGGGGCCAGCTTTCCCATACTCCTTATACTGGGGTCAGCTCAGCATAGCATTTGAACATCAACATGGTCATGGGCGCAGCCCAAACCAAGGACATCCTAACGGTTTTTAGTGGTAACATGAGCCACGGACCCAGATTGCCTGGCCCTTAGCACCAGCATGGGCTGGGACGTCACCATGACCTCAGGCGATGGGGCCGGCTACTCATACCAGGTTGTTCCACTCCATTCTCCTACCTCTAGTTCTGCTTCTCTCTCGCCCCAACTCTCCATTATACACTTCTTCATCCTAGTGGCTCCTTATAGGCAGGCCATGTTGTGGGCAAGCCTCTGGGTGTCTTCTGCCCAACCTCGCTGGCATGGCGGTGGGCAGGTCTTTGTTACTTTTTGAGAAGTGTGTTTTGTTTATTTTGAGGGCCGGGGAGATGGCTGAGTGGTGAAGAGGACTGCCTGCTCTCCCAGAGGACCCAGGTTCCATTCCCAGCAACCACATGGTGGCTCACAACCATCTGTCATGAGATCTGATGTTCTCTTCTGGTGTGTCTGAGACAGCTACAGTGTACTCACATACATAAAATAAATAAATAATTCTTTTTAAGAAAAAATCCTCGGGGGGGCTGGAGAGATGGCTCAGCGGTTAAGAGCACCCGACTGCTCTTCCAGAGGTCATGAGTTCAATTCCCAGCAACCACATGGTGGCTCACAACCATCTGTAAAGAGATCTGATGCCCCTTCTGGTGTATCTGAAGACAGCTACAGTGTACTTATATATAATAAATAAAATAAATCTTTAAAAAAAAAAAAAAAAAAAAAAAAGAAAAAATCCTCGGGGTTGGGGATTTAGCTCAGTGGTAGAGCGCTTGCCTAGGAAGCGCAAGGCCCTGGGTTCGGTCCCCAGCTCCGGGGGGGGGGGGGGGAATCCTCACTCCTGTGCTGGAGAACTTGACTCACTGAGCTGGTGTGGTCAGGTGGTGTCTCAACATTGGAGCTCCAGTAAGCAAGGCACAGTGAAGGACACCGCAGAAGTGTGCGCAAAGGAAAGCAGAAGCAGATTTGGGCCAGCGGTGACAAACTTTGACAAAAAGGGACAAGGTAATGGTGAAGTGTTTTTGCATGTATGTTTAGAGTTATGCTAAAATCTAGAGAAGGGAAGATAATTCTCATAGATGCTTTTAGTCTTTGGACCCCGACTAAAGATGTTTATACCCTCAACATGAGAGAGAGAATGGGTTTGAGAAAAGCAGTCCTCCCTGACTATCTGGGGATGCTTTGGCAAAAGAGAAGGAAAATGAACGAAAGCTTTTTTGGAGCTCTCCTAGGGACAGGAGGAGGTCTGGAGACGTCCTACCTTCTTGGCTCCTACTGGAGAAATGCTTATTTCTGGCTCTGTGTCCCTATCTTAGTCAGGGTTTCTATTCCTGCACAAACATCACGACCAAGAAGCAAGTTGGGGAGGAAAGGGTTTATTCAGCTTATACTTGCACATTGCTGTTCATCACCAAAGGAAGTCAGGACTGGAAACTCAAGCAGGTCAGGAAACAGGAGCTGATGCAGAGGCCATGGAGGGATGTTATTTACTGGCTTGCTTCCCCTGGCTTCCTCAGCCTGCTTTCTTTTTTTTTTTTTTTTTTTTTTTTTTTTGGTTCTTTTTTTCGGAGCTGGGGACCGAACCCAGGGCCTTGCGCTTCCTAGGTAAGCGCTCTACCACTGAGCTAAACCCCCAGCCCCTCAGCCTGCTTTCTTATAGAACCCAAGACCACCAGCCCAGGGATGTCACCACCCACAGTGGCCTGGGTCCTCCCACCTTGATCACTAGTTGAGAAAATGCCTTACAGCTGGGTCTCATGAGGGCATTTCCACAACTGAGGCTTCTTTCTCTGTGATAACTTCAGCTTTTGTCAAGTTGACACATAAACACATCACTATTAAGCCTCAACCCTTACTTTCCTATTCATCCCCAAGAACTAAATAACTTATGAGTCACACAGTCTTTACATAGTAAAAGTTCAATCCATTTAAAATATCCAATATCTTTTAAAATTCGAAGTCTCTTAACTGTGGACTCCACTAAAATACTTTTTTACTTCAAGAGGGGAAATATTAGGGCACAGTCACAACCTAAAGCGTACTCAAGCCCCAACCATCCAATGTTTGGGATCCATTCACGATCTTCTGGGCTCCTCCAAGGGCTTGGGTCACTTCTCCAGCTCTGCCCTTTGTAGCACACACCTTGTCTTATAGGTTCTAGATGCCTGTTCTCCACTGTTGATGCTGTTCTTGGTGGTCATCTCATGGTACTGGCATTTCCAAAACGCTGCTGTCTTCTGCTGCAACTAGGTTTCACCAATAGCTTCTCACAGGCTCTTTTCATGGTGCCAAGGCTCAATTCCTTTGCATGATCCCTTCAGTCCTGGGCCATCAATTGCAACTGAGGGTGCACCTTCACCAATGGCCTTCTCTGGCCTCTCACAGTGCCCAGCCTCAGCTGCTCTTCATGACCCCTTCATGCCTTCAAAACCAGTACCACCTGGGCGACTCTTACACACGGCCAAGTCCAGCCACAGCATGAGGTACAACCTTGACATCTCTGAAACACATCCTTTTTGTGTTCTCAGAAACACTTTCCAGATTTCACCTCAGTGATGCTGGTCTCTTCTTAATCACCACTAATTTCTTAGCTCCAGCTGACCAGCATCAATAGTCCCAGTAACTCGAAGGTTCGCTTTAGTAGTTCTGGTATCTTGTTAATCACAGATGACTCTTCAGCCCCAGCTAACCAAAACCACAGAATCTTCACAATCAAAACAACATGGCCCGGATAAGAGTCTTCCCTCTGAAATTTCACAAGCCAGGCCTCCATGTTCTGCACTGTTCTCATCTTCCAAGCTCCTACAGAAGCTCTTAACATCCCAATACCTCTTCTAGCTTAAAGTTCCACACAGTCCTCCCCAAAACATAGTCTGGTACCAATTTGTCTTAGTCAGGGTTTCTATTCCTGTACAAACATCACGACCAAGAAGCAAGCTGGGGAGGAAAGGGTTTATTCAGCTTACACTTCCACATTGCTGTTCATCACCAAAGAAGTCAGGACTGGAACTCAAGCAGGTCAGGAAGCAGGAGCTGATACAGAGGCCATGGAGGATGTTACTTACTGGCTTGCTTCCCCTGGCTTGCTCAGCTTCCCCCCCCCCCTTTTCTTTTTTTCGGAGCTGGGGACCGAACCCAGGGCCTTGTGTTTGCTAGGCAAGCGCTCTACCACTGAGCTAAATCCCCAACCCCTCAGCTTGCTTTCTTATAAAACCCAAGACCACCAGCCCAGGGGTGGCACCACCCACAGTGGCCTGGGTCCTCCCACCTTGATCACTAATTGAGAAAATGCCTTACAGCTGGATTTCATAAAGGCATTTCCACAATTGAGGCTCCTTTTTCTGTGATAACTCCAGCTTGTGTCAAGTTGACACACCAAACTAGCCAGTACAGTCCCTTAGGTGGGATAGCTGGGTCCCTTTGGTGGGACATCATCTACTTCTCTTCCCTCTCTGCCCTTGGTGCACCAATCTGTCCATGTCTGTCAATTTTTCTCTGCGTTTTGTTGCTTATATTGTTCTGTGTTTCATGTTAAAATATGGTTAAAACTTTATCTGCTGGTTGTTCACCCCTTGATTTAGTTTTAACTAGTTTCAAATTAATTAATTAATTAATAAGCAGTCTCAATTGGCCTTTGGGGCCCCACACCTGTCTAGGAGTCTTGCATAGCTGGAGAAGACCTGCGAGGGGCTGATTGTCTGCGCAAGCCCATCTTAAAGGGGCCCGCAGCTTCTCTCAGCTTCTATAGTAAGGGAGCTGATGGTTGTTGCTCTTGGAAAAATCTCTGACTGTTTATTGGGTTCAGCAGGTGACAAGGTACTCCTCTCTTGAAATTACAGCTAGGGGGGATGGGGATTTAGCTCAGTGGTAGAGCGCTTGCCTAGCAAGCTCAAGACCCTGGGTTCGGTCCCCAGCTCCGGAAAAAAAAAAAAGAAAAAGAAAAAGAAAAAGAAATTACAGCTAGGAAGAGTAAGAACTTCATCTGGTTTAAATAAGTAGATGTGTACAGCCAGTTTATTTTTGTTTCTGATGGTTTTAAATGTATAAATATGCTCTACACGTCTTGGTTATAGATTATTGGCTTATAAGTTATTGGGTATGATTAAAAACTTGTAACATTGGGCTGGAGAGATGGCTCAGTGGTTAAGAGCACCCGACTACTCTTCAGAGGTCCTGAGTTCAATTCCCAGCAACCACATGGTGGCTCACAACCATCTGTAAAGAGATCCGATGCCCTCTTCTGGTGTATCTGAAGAGAGCTACAGTGTACTTATATATAATAAATGAATAAATCTTTTTAAAAAAAAAAAAAACCTTGTAACATCGGGAACAGAAAGTTGGCTTAAAACTGGTAACTCGGGGTTAGAGGCATTCAGAACACCACGTGGCCTGAGCCTACCCAGGTCTCTAAAGGTACCTGTAAATCAAGTAATATTTTATGTAATTCTTATCCTAGTAACCAGACTTATAAAAGATAGGATTTAGGGCAGTCTCTTCGGTGAGGTATTGGAGGCTGCACCCTCATGTGTTCCTGAGCAGGAACTGACAGCCAGCCTTTGTAGCACGGGGCTGGCTGATGCACTTGGTGTTGATTTTGGAGAGACTGGATTGTTTGGAGGTTCAGTTTTACTTTCCAAGGTTGCGGTTGTGCCCTGGTGTTGCAAGGGAAGTTAGAGTTAAGCTGCCAGTGTCCCATTGGCTGCAGTTTGCAGCTCAATCACAGGCTCAGGATTTTAACACACACACACACATATTTGTAATTATGAAAAACTCAGGCAGGTGGAGATTGTGGCGGGGCTTTTGAAGGGGTTGACGAGGCTTTGGAACTTGTGTGGGCATTGCAGCCTGGCTTGCCTACTCCAGCTGCCATCCCAGGAAATGCCTACAGAATTATTATGGATTTGGAGGATTGGTTTTATGCTGTTCCTTTGCATCCTGGTGACTGTAAAAGGTTTGCATTTAGTGAGCTTGCTTGTAATTTTGGAGAGCCCATGAAGCAATATCATTGGAAAGTTTTGCTTCGGAGAATGACTAATAGCCCCACATAATGTAAAAAATATTTGTCTCTGCTTCAATACAAGAAGTTAGGACTTAAAAAAAAAAAAGAAGTTAGGATGTTGACTCTTCCAGGGTATATAATTCATTATATGGGTGGTGTTTTATCAGCTGATCCCTCTGAAGGAGTTTTTACTACAAACCTTTGCTCTTACACAACGAGCTTTAAAATCTTGGGGATAAGTCGTTGCTCCAGAGAAGATTCAAAGGCAATATCTTTTCCAATATTCGAGACATCAGTGACATCCTAAACGAATTGTGGCACAGAAATTTCAAATAAGAAAAGATAGTTTACTTACTTTAAATGATTTTCAAACATTGTTAGATGTTACTTGGTTGAGACCACATCTTAAGCTTACCACAGGCGAACTCAAACCTCTGTTTGATATTCTCAGGGGGGCTGCAATCCTAATTCCCCTCGACAATTAACTGATGAGGGACGAAGAGCTTTGCAGAAAGTGGAGGACGCTATTAGCCAACAACAGATACATTATGGAGACTTGACCAATGGTCGGTGGTTTGTATTCTTGCTACTCTTTCCTGAGCCCACGGGAGTTCTTTGGTAAAAGAGACTATTAATGTGGACTCATTTTTTTCGTCTCCAAGTAAAGTTTCAACAGGCTATTATGAAGCTGTTGCTGTGTTAATACAGAATTGTAGGATAGAATCACTGAAGTATTTGATGAAATATTTATTCTTTATTCCAAACAGCAATTAAATTGGCTATTGCAGAATACTGATATTTAACCTATTGCAAAAATTTTCAGGCAAAATCGTTAATTATTATCGAAAAGACAAGTTACAATTTTCCTTTATGGATGCTTTTGTATTTCCTGTAAATTTACGCATGCAGCCCATAGAAAATTCAATTACTGTATTTACAGATGTCTCATCTAATGAGAAGGCAGCATATGTAATTGGATCTCAAGTTTTTGTTTTTTTTAAGTGGGTGCAGCGAACTTTATTGGTGGTATTCAAGAGAGAAGGGAGGGCTCCCCAGGCCCCTCCTGTTATTATGGGGTCTGGAATGGAATTGTGAGGGAGATGCTCAGTGTTGGGGGCTGAGTTGGGATGGGGACTCTTCAGCAACTGAGGGCCTCTCTCTTGCTCTCAGTATCCTTGCTGGGCTGGGGTGGGTGGTCCAGGGTTTCTTACTCCTTGGAGGCCATGTAGGCCATGAGATCCACCACCCTGTTGCTGTAGCCATATTCATTGTCATACCAGGAAATGAGCTTTAAAAGTTGTCATTGAGAGCAATGCCAGCCCCAGCATCAAAGGTGGAAGAGTGGGAGTTGCTGTTGAAGTCGCAGGAGACAACCTGGTCCTCAGTGTAGCCCAGGATGCCCTTTAGTGGGCCCTCGGACGCCTGCTTCACCACCTTCTTGATGTCATCATACTTGGCAGGTTTCTCCAGGCAGCATGTCAGATCCATAATGGATACATGGGGGGTAGGAACACAGAAGGCCATGCCAGTGAGCTTCCCGTTCAGCTCTGGGATGACCTTGCCCACAGCCTTGGCAGCACCAGTGGATGCAGGGATGATGTTCTGGGCTGCCCCACGGCCATCGTGCCACAGCTTTCCAGAGGGGCCATCCACAGTCTTCTGAGGGGCAGTGATGGCATGGACTGTGGTCATGAGCCCTTCCACGATGCCAAAGTTGTCATGGATGACCTTGGCCAGGGGGGCTAAGCAGTTGGTGGTGCAGGATGTATTGCTGACAATTTTGAGGGACTTGTCATATTTCTCATGGTTCACACCCATCACAAACATGGGGGCATCAGCGGAAGGGGTGGAGATGATGACCCTTTTGGCCCCACCCTTCAGGTGAGTCCCAGCCTTCTCCATGGTGGTGAAGACACCAGTAGACTCAACGACATACTCAGCACCAGCGTCACCCCATTTGATGTTAGCAGGATCTCGTTCCTGGAAGATGGTGATGGGCTTCCCATTCTCAGCCTTGACTGTGCCGTTGAGCTCGCCATGGGTAGAGTCATACTGGAACATGTAGACCATATAGTTGAGGTCAATGAAGGGGTCGTTGATGGCAACAATCTGCACTTTGTCAGAAGAGAAGGCAGCCCTGGTAACCAGGCGCCCAATACGGCCAAATCCATTTACACCGATCTTCACCATCTTGTCTATGAGACGAGGCTGGCACTGCACGAGAAGATGCGGCTGTCTCTGGAACAGGGAGGAGCAGAGAGCCGGATCACAAGTTTATTCTCTTGATTCCCCCCCCCCCCCCCCCCGCTTCAGCACAGACTATTCAACAGTAGCCACTGTTTTTGAAACGTTGAAAAATCAAGCTTTTAATCTGTATACTGACTGTTGGTATTCTGTCTAAGCTCCACCCCCACAGCTACCTGGCAACAGCCAGGTATGCTCCGCCCCACAGTTGCCAGGCAACAGCCTGCTGTGCCTGACTATAAAGAGGGCTGCTTGTTCCACTCCTCATTCTCTTCCTCTCTTCTCTTCTCTGCTCTCTTGCCCTCTCCCCCCTCCCCCTCCTCTCCCCATCCCCCTTCCCTCTACGTGCTCACGGCCGGCCTTTACTTATCCCCTTCTACTCTTCTTCTCTCATTAAACCTCTCCACATGGAACCATTTTGGCTTGGTCCAGATTCAAGCTGAGATTTAAACTCCAACAATGGTGGCCCATACCTGATATTTGATCTCCCTGTGACTACCTGGCTGCTCCACCCTACCCTGCCCTGCCGCTGAGAGCTGGCAACCGACGGAGGGGTGGAGGATAGGCCCTTCCCACTGCCTGCCTCCACCACTTGGCATGGGCCGCACGTTGCATGTTCTCGTACGCGGCTATGGCAGGGAGGGACCGGGAGAAATGGGTGCTGCTTCTACACGCACCACACGAATTCGATCGCAGCTGCTGCCTCTGCTATACCATCTATGCCAAATGACCACCACCGCCACCGGCTGGCTGCTGTGGTACTCAGGACTCCCACCACGTGAGTTGCTGCTTCAGCTAGTGCACATGCAAACTTCTGCGTGAGCCACTGCCCTCCACGGTCCACTACCCGGTGCTAGCTCTTGCCACGTGGGTCACTTAGACAGGCCTTCATCAACCACATGGTCCCTCTCCTGCTACTAGACTGCAGCTACAATTTCTGCACAAACACCGGCAGACTAGTAGGTCTATTCTGGTTGGCAAGGAGGACCCTGGATTTCCCAGATAGGGCCTGGCCAGCCTTTATGGGATAAAGGAACCTCCTAGCTAACATACGAGATAGGACTTTGATCATTGGGCAAAGATTCCCTCAAAAGCAATTCCTCGTTCCCCTCCCCTCTGGGCTCTCACAGCTGATTGCAAAATCCCAGGCCTGGGTAGGAACGCTTTCTGGCCAGTCCGGACTCGCCCTGTATGGCCTCCAGGAATCTAAGTGACGACTCAGACACCTGGCCTGGCAGAATACTCTTGTCATCAGTAATTCCTCCTGGGATGCTGGTACGAATAACTCAATTACTCAATAACTTCCCCCAATGGGCAATTCGATGTCTTCGAACGTACCTCCAGATTATGTGATCTGGAGAATTTCAAACTCTAAAACTAATGCCTCATCTGAGGACATCAAATTGGTACACCTATGCAATAATGTTTGGGCCCAGCATTCATTAGGTAATGGTTCAAAATGGCTGCATAACGACATATTAAATTCCTCAATTTTATGGGATCTTCCAGCAGTTTGTTAAATGGAAGGAGGTTCTTTTTTTTTTTTTTTTTTCTTTTTGGAGCTGGGGACCGAACCCAGGGCCTTGTGCTTGCTAGGCAAGCGCTCTACCACTGAGCCAAATCCCCAAACCCCAGATTTCACAGTCTTTTCCAGAGTGCTCACGCTGCCACCCGTGTGCCAGTGCCTCAGCTGCGCACGCCTGTGCACACGCACTCGTGCAAGGAGAGCCCTTGCAGTACAGATTAGCTATTCCCAAACCTGGCTGCGCTCAGTGTCACAGGCTTAAATCTGCCCAGTCACGGTCTCACACATGACACGGTTTCCTTATTCTTTTTCTCTATTTACAAAACCTGTCAAAGTTATTTAAGATTTTCATTCCTACCCTGTCTTGACATATAGTCCTTACCCATAATTTACTTTCTGAGGAACCGGGAGAGTTTGGGAGCAGATGAGAATTCATGCAGATGAGATCCATCAAACAGATGGAGCATACCCAATTAGATCTGAGGCAGGACCTGACCAAGATCCCCCGATAGAATTATAATTCCACAGGTGGTGTTTCAGCCAGAGGTAGATTCATGACCTGTCTCCTGGACGGTCTTTACAGGACAGTCTTTTTTTTTTTTTTCTCTCTCCATCTTTATTAACTTGGGTATTTCTTATTTACATTTCAATTGTTATTCCCTTTCCCGACAGGACAGTCTTAAAACCAGTGAATTTTGAGACACTGCAATAGGTCATTTAGGAATAACAGGGAAACCCATCCCAATTTTTAGAACAACTTACAAAGGCTTTATTGCAATACACTAATCTAGACCCTGAAAACTCAGAAGGTAAGCAACTTCTGATGACCTATTTCTTGTCCCAGAACTACCCCGACCTAAAAGACAACCTACTTAAAAAGCTAGAGAGAGAACCCGGAACTCCACAGGCAGAGGTTTTGGCGCTGGCCTTTAAAGTGTACCATGGGAAAAATGAGAAGGCTCCCAGACAAAAATACCATATGCAGGCAAAGGCTGTCCGACTAGCCTCAGCCACTGCCTGGAGTCCTGGTCTTCTAAGGCTAAGAGACCACCAGGCTCCTGCTACAGATGTGGTCAACAAGGTCACTGGGCAAGGGCTTGCCCTAACTTCTGCAAGCCAAGGGGGTATGATCTAGCTGCTATCAAGAGGGACACCAGACTGTTGATTGCCCTCATGTTGGGCAGGACAGGGGGACAACACATCCAGATAACCCTCCAGTGGATCTCCTAAGCTTGGTTATGGATGACTGAAGGGGCTTGAGTTTCCTGGACCTGACCACTGCCATCACCAGCAAAACCCTGGATAACCATCATGGTATGTGGGCAGCCCATCTCCTTCTTCTAGGACACTGAGGCCACTTACACAGTCCTAATAGAGGTTTGGGGACCCACTTCTCTTTCCTGTTTCCCTTATTGTTGGGATGGGGAGCAACCTTACCTTCCTCACCAAACCCCACTGCTTAGTTACAGTTTTAGGGGTGTACCTCTCACCCATTCCTTTTTGGTGATGCCAACATGCCCTGTCCTCCTTTTGGGACGGGATCTTCTAGCTAAGCTTGGAGTCTCATTTCCTTTGCTCCACCCATTTGCCCAAACCCAAGCTCTCCAGCAGCCCTCTGCTCCCTCTAGCCAGCCAACCTACTAACATGGACATGTGGCTTCCTTTGCCAGCTTCTCAGGGACACCCCCAAGTCTGGAAGGTCCAGAACCCCTCTGTTGCTAGAAAGTCTTTCCAAATAGGATCTGGAAACTGCTTTCTCTGTCTGTCTTTTGTTGTGGCAAACTGTTTTAAGACATCCAGGACATGTTCTGTAGGACAAATTCTTCCTTCTGCTCCACAAAAAGCTTATCTTAAAGAGTGTTCATGGGTTGGGGATTTAGCTCAGTGGTAGAGCGCTTGCCTAGCAAGCGGAAGGCCCTGGGTTTGGTCCCCAGCTCCGAAAAAAAAGAAAAAAGAAAAAAGAAAAAAGAAAAAGGAAAAAAGAAAAAAGAAAAAAGAAAAAAAAGAGTGTTCATGTTGTTAACTCATATTATCTCCTTTGTTAACTTATAGGCTACAGGAAATCCACTCAGACCTACCTCTCATGGACCAAATGGACGCCACCCAGATAGGCCATCTGCCTAAAGTTCCCACTTACTACCTGTTCCAAAGGGTGGGATTCCTCTGGGTTTCAAATGTACATCTAAGAAAAAGAAAAAAAAAGCCTCCTCCCAAAAAAATTCTTTCTCCCAAATGCACTTAATCTCATTCTCTACCTATAATAAATGTGTGTGTGTGTGTGTGTGTGTGTGTGTGTGTGTGTGTGTGTGTAGTGCGCGCACGCTCATGCGTATGAGAATCTTGTCAAGTCCAGGCGCTTGCTACATCTAGGACAGCTCCAGAGAAGCGACCTCCAGATGTTCCAATCTCCTCTCACAGACACAGACGCTTCTATTGGATCTGTTCCTTCTGACCTATCCTCAGGTGGTTCCACAGACCCTGGACAACAAGGAAACAGCCAACTCTAAGACTGGACAAACATGCCATACCCATGTTTCTAGGTTCTCTAGAGACATGTCGCCCCAAAGCAAGTAGGAAGTAGTCAGAGTCCTGCTCTGCCATCGCCTCTAATTTTTCTTTTTTAATTAAACCAAAATGGGAGAATGTTGTTAATCTGTCTAAGCTCCACCCCCACAGCTACCTGGCAACAGCCAGCTATGCTCCGCCCCACAGCTGCCTAGCAACAGCCAGCTATGCTCCGCCCCACAGCTGCCTAGCAACAGCCAGCTGTGCCTGACTATAAAGGGGCTGCTTGCCCCTTCCTCATACTCTTCCTCTCTTCTCTGCTCTCTTGCCCTCTTCTTCTTTGTCTCTCCTCTCCCCATCCCCCCTCCCTCCACGTGCTCATGGCTGACCTTTACTTATCCCCTCTTCTACTCTTCTCTCATTAAACCTCTCCACCTGGAACCATGTTGGTTTGGTGTGTTCTGTCTGGACACGAGCCAAGATTTAAACCCCAACACTGATAGCCAATATATAGCTCATGGTTTACAATTGCTTGAAACTGTTCCTTTTTTTTTTTTTTAGATACTGGTAATTCTTTTTTTTTTTTTTTTCCTTTTTTCAGAGCTGGGGACTGAACCCAGGGCCTTGCGCTTGCTAGGCAAGCGCTCTACCACTGAGCTAAATCCCCAACCCCGATACTGGTAACTCTTAAATTTTGCAATTACTTATACAGATACAACTGAATTTAAGAGGACGTACTGTTCCTTAACTTTAAAGGACATTTAGGAGCTCATACTGGGTTGCCCAGAATCCTTAGTGAGGGCACTGCCACAGCAGATTTGTATACTAGGAAGATTATGGGCCTTACCCAGGAACAGTCAGCCAAACAATCTATTCTTTACATCATCAAAATAGTAATAGTTTGAGACAACAACTTGGTATTTCCGAAGAATGTACAAATCAAATTGTAAAGACTCATCCTGAATGTCCTCAGTTTCTACCTATACCACATAATGGTGTTAATCCTCAAGGACTTGTACATCATAAATTATGGCAAATGGATCTTACTCATATTTCTGGTTTGGGAAAATTAAAATATCTACTTGTAACTATTGATACCTCTCAGACTTTCTAGTTGCAACTGCTTTAACAGAGAAGCAACTAAAAATGTAATTAGTCATTGTCTGTGTTGTCTTCTATGCTTGGTGTTCCAAATCTGAAAACAGATAATGGAACTGGAGAGTGCAGTCATTTGAGATGTTTTGTGAACAATTTAATGTTACCCACATTACTGGGATTCCCTATAATTCTCAAGGACAAGGTATTGTGGAACTTAAAAAAAATCCTCATAAAATAAAAAAGGGGTAGTTAGATCCCTATACACCACACAATTAAATCATGTTCTATTTATTTTAAAATTTGGATGCTAAGGAACTCGGAGTGTCCATGGCACCCTACAACTCAGCATACTGATGCCTAGGTGATGTGGAAGGATCCACATATTGGCATATGGCACGGTCCTGATCAGGTATTTAATATGGGGAAGAGGGCATGTTTGTGTTTTTTCTACAGGATACTGAAGGAGTGTGCTAGCTGCCAGAGTGACTGGTGAAACACGCTGATGCTGGGACAAAGAATGATGCTGACTGTGAGCTTGCTGATGGCCCTGACAATGGTGACTGGGAAGCTGTATTGGACGCATGTTCCTGACCCACCATCCCAGATTGGACGAGCTGCCTTGCTCCCAGCTTTCAGACCTTGTGGGACAGGGAACATGGAGACCGGAAACTACCTTCAAAAACTTAAAAAGAGGGGTTGGGGATTTAGCTCAGTGGTAGAGCGCTTGCCTAGCAAGCACAAGGCCCTGGGTTCGGTCCCCAGCTCAGAAAAAAAGAAAAAAAGGAAAAAAAAACTTAAAAAGAGGAGTTATAATGACTCTTCTTTCCTTTAATATAACCAGCTATTCTGACTCCATCATGGACTGGTCTGGAAACCAATCCAATATTGGAATTGATGGTCTTCCTTTGGAAGGCTGGTTCTGGGCGATTTCAGAGACAGATTTGGACGTTAGCTGCAGTTCTTGATGGAGATATGTCAGCAGCAGACAAAACTGGGACAGGAGCTGGACTTCGAACAAGCGTTAAGGCTCCCAATCTTTTACTAATTGGTCATGTTAAAATTACTTTTGTTTCTTCCACAGTATTTAATGTAAGTTGTATTGATTGTACACTTCCTAATTGTGTTCAAGTATTGAAATCCGGCATGTCTGTTGGTGGGTCACCAACCAGCTTTTGTTTTATTGTCTGTAAGTACTGCAGGACCTTGGTATTCTGAGAAAGGCTTGCAAGCACTGGAAGAAGTGAGTCAGGCTTTAAACAGAAGCAAGAGGGTAGTGGGCTTGATTACTGCCGATCTAGCAGCTTTAATTAATACATTAATAGCTAGCACCATTGCTTCTGCAATTGCTCTCACACATGAAGTTACGACAGCTACTTTTGTTAATCATTTAGCAAAAAAATGTTACTAATGCTCTGAGTACTCAAGAGAATTCAGATAGGCATTTTGCTGTTCTTATTGATACTATTGAAATTACTGGAGAGGTTCAGAGTTTAATAGGAAGAAGCCATCTCGAGTGTCATGCTAAATAATGATGGATTTGTGTTACTTCTAAAATTTACCATGATAGTCACTATAATTGGGAAATAGTTTAAGGACACTTGCAGGGTGTTTAGCATAATTGTAATACCTGGATGTTTTAACTTTACATGGTGAGACTATGGATTTAAAAAATGCTGCTTTGGGGGTTGGGGATTTAGCTCAGTGGTAGAGCGCTTGCCTAGCAAGTGCAAGGCCCTGGGTTTGGTCCCCAGCTCCGAAAAAAAGGAAAAAAAAATGCTGCTTTGCAGAGCTTTGACGCTGCAGATATTGTTGATAAAAGTTTTCATGGCCTGAGGTCAATATTTCCATCTTGGTCAAGCTTCAAGAGTGACATATAGCTTGATCATGCTAGCCCTTCTTGTCCTGGAAATGCTTTTATTCCTGCCCATTGTGATAAAGCTTGCCTTTAACAATGTCAATATGTAGGACTGGAGAGATGGCTCAGTGGTTAAGAGAACCAACTGCTTTTCCAGAGGTCCTGAGTTCAATTCCCAGCAACCACATGGTGGCTCACAGCCATCTATAAATGAGATCTGATGCCCTCTTCTGGTGTGTCTGAAGACATGTACAGTGTACTCATACATAATAAATGAATAGATCTTAAAAAAAAAAAAACAAAGGGGGTTGGGGATTTAGCTCAGTGGTAGAGCGCTTGCCTAGCAAGCGCAAGGCCCTGGGTTCAGTCCCCAGTTCCGGAAAAACAAACAAACAAACAAACAAACAAAAATGTCAATATGTTGGTGGCCACAGTATGTGGCTTGAAACTAAAAATGGACCCCCATACAGAGTTATTATTTTAACAGGCTGGCAGTCAGAGATGAGTAAGTTCTGCACAGAGCCTTACCAGTCTCAGACAGAAGGGCATTGCTTCTGACAATGCATATTCTACAATGGGTAAGGAAGGCAGTCTTGTCAGAACAACCTAAGACAG
Organism: Rattus norvegicus; assembly: GCF_021556685.1. Lineage (NCBI taxonomy): Eukaryota > Metazoa > Chordata > Mammalia > Rodentia > Muridae > Rattus > Rattus norvegicus. Next base: position 18,366,405 of record NC_141549.1, on the reverse strand, counting down.
GTGCAATCCTTTTTTTTTTTTTTTTTTTTTTTTTTTTTTTTTTTTTTTTTTGGTTCTTTTTTTCGGAGCTGGGGATCGAACCCAGGGCCTTGCGCTTCCTAGGTAAGCGCTCTACCACTGAGCTAAATCCCCAGCCCCAGGTGCAATCCTTTTTATGAAATAAAAAAGGGGGCGATGTGGAGAGCTCTTGCGAATTTGACATTGGGCCAGGGCAGGGAAGTTAGCTCAGAGAGGAGTCTGATTTGGGGTCAGAACAAAGAGGTAGGCTTCAAGCAAGAATATGACTTTGGGCTAGGACAGTGACGTAAGCTCAGGTATCTTGGTCATCCTGAGAAGCCACTAGAAGCAGTGATCACAAGGCTTTGTTTATTGCCTTGCTCCTTCCTTAACCTAGATCTGACCGTATTACTTGCATGTAATTAAAATGGTATAAATACAGACTGGGAAAAATAAACCCACCTCAGCCTCAGAACTGATCGGAGTCATCTTACAGTGTTGTCTAATCATCCTTTTTTCTTTTTAATCCTCCCTCCTGTGCTGGAGAACCTCTTGGCTAACTTGGTCAAAAGAGAGAGAATGGAGTCTGCAGAGGTGGCTCAGTGGTCTAAACTTTTGTCTTAGTTTGGGTTTTAGTGCTGCGAACAGACACCACGACCAAGGCAACTTTTATAAGAACATTTAATTGGGGCTGGCTTACAGGTTCAGAGCTTCAGTCCATTATCATCAAGGCAGGAATAAGGCAGTATCCAGGCAGGCATGGTGCAGAGGAGCTGAGAGTTCTATATCTTTGTCTGGAGGCTGATATAGAGTACTGGCTTCCCGACTAGAGAAGGATCTTAAAGCCCAGGCCCACAGTGGCACACCTACTCCAACATGGCCACACCTTCTAATGGTGCAACTTTTTGGGCTGAGCATATACAAACTATCACACTCCACTCCCTGGCAAGGCATATTCAAACCATGACAACTGTTTTGGCAGAAGATCTGAGTTTACTTCCGGGAAAGCAGCTCCAAGGACCCAGCGTCCTCTCTAGCTGGGTAGTGGTGGCTCACGCCTTTAATCCCAGCACGTAGGAGGCAGAGCAGGAGGATGTGTGAGTTTGAGGCCAGCCTGGTCTACAGAGTAAGTTCCAGGACAGTCAGGGCTGCTGCCCCAGCCTGCAGGGTAGTCAGCGGAGGTTGAGGACCGCCTAGGAGAGAATGGGGAACAAGAGACTCGAAGAAGGATGCCAAGACAAGAGTCTGATCAAGGTGACAAATTTATTTTTTTCCCAAGGCTGAATTTATACCATAGCAGGGGTAACAGAGGGAGGGGGGAGTAAGAAACATTTACGAAGTTTAAGGACCCAGTACTTGTGTGGTCAGCTGATGTCAGCAGGATGTTGGTTTCTCAGAAAGGGCACAGGTTTGTCGTATCACTGAGCATCCTGACCACCAGATATGTATTAGTCTTCTGCAGCTGGCTAGGGATTTTCCATGAACCCAGTCATACTTAACTCTAAGTATACTATTAACATCAATAATGGCAGGTTTTAAGGGCATCACTCCCAACAGGCTGCTCAGAAAAACCCTGCCTCGAAAACCCAAAAATAAATAAATATAAACAATAAGAATAAATATTTTAAAATGCAGAAGCAAGCAGGGCGTGTTGGCGCACGCCTCTGGTCCCAGAAATTGGAAGGCAGAAACAGGTGGATCTCTTTGAGTTGAAGGCTAGCCTGGTCTACATAGTGGCCAGAGCTATGTAATGAAGCCTGTATCAAAAACAAACAAATCCAGTTCTATCGGAGGAAAAAAATGTCCCTTCATCCTGAGTGTTTGCATTTTGTCTAGGCTCCGCCCCACAGTTACCTGGCAACAGCGAGGTGTTCCTGACTCACTATAAAAGGGGCTGCTTGCCCCCTCCTCTGTTCTCTTGATCTTGCTCCCTTATCCTTTCCCCCTCTCTCCCCAGTCCCCTCCCCACTCTCTCTCTCCACCTTCTCATGGCTGGCCTCTACTCCTCTTCTCTCTCTCTCTCTCTCTCTCTCTCTCTCTCTCTCTCTGCCTTTCTCTGTCTCTACTATCCCCTCAACTCCCCTCTCCATACCCTAAATAAACTCTATTCTATAGTATACCATTGTGGTGTTGTTATCTCAGGGGGAGGGGATACCTCAACCTGGGCCAGCACTGGCACCGCCTTCTCCCACACCACACCACACCGCCACCAAACATATCCCTGGCTTCCCATTCACAACACTGAATCCTCATTATGCAAACTGTGCTTCACAAGGCTAGGAAACGTAATCTCTCTGTATACCAGTGCTGGCGTTGGCCACACAGTTTCAGTCCTGAAGAGAACCCTTGACTGAATGTGGTCTGCCCTGTATGTCCTCCCAGGATCCCCCCACCCCCGGAAACTGGTCATATCCTCCACCATAGAAACAGGCATTCAGTCAAAGCTCAGTGGCATAGCCCTACCACCCATCTTTTAGGAAGGTGAGGCAGGAGTTTTGACACAAATCCCGAGGAAGGCTGTGCTACACAGCCAGCTGGCAGGAATGAGGAAGCAAGCGTCATGGCAAAAGCAGACACATGATGACGCTGACTGCCAGTGACCCTCTTGTCTCCCCAGGGATTTAGAGATTCACCTGAACATTGCCAGCCTCTAATTCCGAGACAGGTCACTTCAGAGAGCCAGGGTCATCGGAGGTACATTCTGGGGAATGGTCACAAACGCCTAACCTGTGTGTCACATAGCTGGCTGAGAGTCACACTACGGCCACTGCTGGGACAAGCCCCTCATTGCAGGACAACTACATAAGTCCTCTTGGGAGGTGGTGGAAGATTACTGCCCCCCCCCCTTACTCCTCGGAGGCTAGGCAGACATCAAGGACGCTTCCTGGTGGAGGGGAGCTGGTCGGCTGCTTCAGGCTTTCTGGGAGGCCGGGAGCCCCTACGCTGGCTCCACAAAGTAACAAATATTTGGAAATGACCGGAGTCAAATTTGGGTCGCAATCAGGGCGTGGCTGAAAAATCTGCAGAAGTGCGCAACCTACTTCCCACACTGCCAATCTGTCGCCTGCAGTCACGCCCGTTAAATTTTGCCTCCCTTGGCCAGACGGAGAGGAAGTCCCTTCCAACCCCCACAGAAGGACCTCTCCCCTAGTGTCTCCTTTGGGGTTTGGTTTTGGTTTGGGAGGTGTGTATCTAGGCAGGGTCTCATGTAGCCCAGCTGTCCTTGAATTCCTAGCCTACTGTCTCTGCCTCCTGAGTGCTAGGGTGGCAGGTGTGCTCCACTACTCTGGAACCCTCTCTGGCTCTGCTCTATGTCCTGAATGGTACGCACCGTCTTTCCTCCAAACACTATACTAACTCCAGGCCATGCTTCATGTCACTTTTGCCCACAACCGGGCCAGGCCCTCACTGAGTGCCTGGTACTCACTGAAACACTCATTTATTGCCCGGTTCATAGAGAGCTTGCTGTCCCCGTGTGTTCCCGCCAGGATGCTCCTGATGCCTGGACAAGAGCTGAGAGGTGCACTTCCCTTGCTTGGCCAGGCCCGCGGCTCTGTGGCCATATTCACAGACTCTCAGTAGCTCCCACGATCCTTTCGTGAATCCAGGGGATACAAAAGTCGCCACGCAGACCCCGACCTTGGCCTTAAGCCTTCAGTCCACAACTGAACCTTGCAGTCTTAGTCGGGAGACCAAACCGACAACCGCTATAGTTCAGTCCCAAACCCACAAGCACCAGGCACCTGGTAACTAATCAGCAAAGGTCAAGAATTTGAGTTGAGTTCCAGAAGTTTCTCTTGCTTCCAGGGGCATTCTACAAAGCCGAGGTAAACCCCTCCCCTTTCCAGGAAAATGAAACTGAAAGGTGGCAGCAACTCCACTGCTCAAAGGAATTGCTAGAAACATCGGCGGTGGGCGGGGCTATGCTAATGAGGGCGTGGTCTGGAAGGGGTTCCCGAGCCCTTTGAAACTTAGGATCGACATACCACATGGCACCCTCTTTCTACCACTATCTGCCCGTGGCGATGGACGAGAGGTGGGAGCCAAAAGGATGGAGCATCCGCCGGTGGTGGCTGGTGGCCGCAATCTTGGTGGTCCTGATCGGGGTTGTCTTAGTCTGCCTGATAGTCTACTTCGCCAACGCAGCGCACAGCGAGGCCTGTAAGAACGGGTTGCGGTTGCAGGATGAGTGCCGAAACACCACGCACCTGTTGAAGCACCAGCTCACCCGCGCCCAGGACAGCCTGCTGCAGACGGAGATGCAGGCAAACTCCTGCAACCAGACCGTGGTAAGGCTGGAGACTGTCCCCTCCAATACCCCAAGTGACCCGGGGAGGCTTTGAAACCGCCAAGCAAGTCCCCCACCCCCACACCGAAGGCCAGCGACTAAGGATTGGGAAATCCTGGGGGATCTTAGAACTCCATACAGCTCTGCAATCAGGGGCCTCCGTATCCTCCCTTCCAGGTCTTGGTGGGTCTCTACATTTTGTGGAGAGCGCCTGAGTTGGAGTGCTGGAAGCTGATTTAGGGGACCAGCGTTTGACTTCACTGGGACTTCACTCAGCCCTAATTGAAAGTTTTTTATTGTTTGAAACAGGGTCTCCTAAATAGCTCTGGCTGTCCTGAAAGTCATTCTGTAAACCAGACTGGCCTCAAATGCTTCCGTACGAATGCTGGGATTAAAGTACCTAGCAAATTATTGAGACTTTTAATATGTCTCTGAGAGAGACCTTGTTTAGGAAGCCCCGTTCCGCTGTATTTGAGCAGGAGAATTCTGGAACTTTCTACTAGGGGTCAGCTATGAAGAATTTTCAAACTCTCACGTCGGCGCTTAAAACTGCCATTTTGTTGATTACACGTTGGTAGGACCATGGATACAGAGAGCACTGGCAGGAGCACGAAAGGGGCTCTGCTTGAGTAGAAGCTCTAAGATGACTTGGTGGGAAAGTTTTCTAGGGGCCAGGATAACAGCCAGCCCATGTTTCTGATGCTTTACTGACTCAGATGGACCTTCGGGATTCCCTGAAGAAGAAGGTGTCTCAAACCCAGGAGCAGCAGGCCCGCATCAAGGAACTTGAGAGTGAGAAGGGGCGGGGGTGGGGGAATGGAGGGAGCCGGGGAAAGGGTGGGGTGTGGGAGTACAGGGAGCCGGGGAAGGGGTGGGGTGTGGGAGTACAGGGAGTCAGGGAAGGGGGTGGGGTGTGGGAGTACAGGGAGTCAGGGGAGGGGGTGGGGTGTGAGAGTGGAGGAGGCTAGGGGAGGGGGTGAAGTGGGTAGGGATGGTGTGGGGAGTGGAAGGGACCAGGAGAAGGGGTGGGGAGGGAGTAGAGAAAGGTTAGGGAAAGGGGTGGGGTGGGAGAGTGGAGAGGGTAGGGATGGAGTGGAGGAAGTGAGGGACTAGGGAAAGGGGACCAGTGGAGCTGGGAGGGAATAGGTCAGGCCTCCAGGTCGGGACCTGAAGAGAAGTGCTGACCCACCTGGAGGGAGTGTCAGGGCCATGGGCCAGCTGCTCTGGAGTTTGGTTTCTTCCCAGAGACAGGGAAGAAGGAATAAAGATCCGATCCGGGAGTAGAAGTAGGGGTTTGTGTCAGCAGAGGGCAGAGGGTGGGTAAGCAGAACCTTGTTAGGAGGGTGGGGGCTACAGAGCTGGTGAGTCCCCGGGTGGTGTCTAGGCTGGTTCTTCTGCCGCCCTGTAGGCTGGCCTTCCATTGCCTTTCTCCTCATTGCCCCACCCCACCCCCTCTGCCTGACCACACTGGCTGCTGAGTGGCCTGTGGTTAGACATATCCCAGGTGTTCCCCTGGGTGCTCTGGCTGTCCCAGCCCTCTCCCTCACTGCCTCCCCCTGCTGACTCCTCACACTGTGGCGGCGGGATGCTGACTAGTCCTCTGGTTGTGTCATCGCAGATAAGATCGAGAGGCTGAACCAGGAGCTGGAGAATCTGAGGTTAGAGACACAACCCTCCCTGCCCACTGCCACCGGCTCTCCTCCACACTTCACTTCTTCAAGACCTGGGACCCGGGGCTGGGGATTTAGCTCAGTGGCCCTGGGTTCGGTCCCCAGCTCCGAAAAAAAAGAACCAAAAAAAAAAAAAAAAAAAAAAAAAAGACCTGGGACCCACCTGGCCCACAAAAGCTATAGCTCAGGCCTGAGCTGTGAGGAAGGCCTAATCAGAAAAGCTTATAACACCAGCATGAGGTGTTGAGGGCCTGAGTTTGAATACCCAGCACCCACATACGAACTGGCTGGAGTTAGGTGAATTTAACTCCAGTTCTGGGGGGACAGACAGAAATAACCTGGGGCTCACTGGCCAGCCTAGTTAGCCCAAATAGTGAGCTTCATGTTCAGGGAGAGACACTGAACATCTCTGGCCTCCACATGCATCCACACAGAGTGAACACGCCAGCATGTACACACACGTGTCATCATGTGTCATCAAGAGTCTCAGAGGTCTGAGCCGTGGTGGAGCACACCTTTAATCCCAACACTTGGGAGGCAGAGGCCAGCCTGGTCTATAGAGTGAATTCCAGGACAGCCAGAGGTGTCAGAGAAACCGTGTCTGGAAAAAACAGCAGCAGCAGCAACAGAAAGAATACAAATACGGAGCAGATGAGGTGACTCAGTGGACAGAGCACTTGCAAAACGAGCCTAACCGCTGGAGTTTGACTCCCAGAACACGCACACGAGTGCACATGCGCATGCCTCTGACTCTGTCCACATGCCTCGGTGTGAGTACTCATGCATACAATACACAGCACATATTCAGGTACACACACACACACACACACACACACACACACACACACAGAGTAAAATAAAATTTAAAAAGGATGAAAACAAAATCAAAGAAAAGAAAATATGAATTTCAAAGACTAGGGACCTAGGGCTAGGGACCTGGTAGAATTCCCAGAGAGGGGCTGGGAGCATAGCTCAGGGTGGGGCCCCTGCCTAGAATCCAGTTTCATCCCAGCCCGTATAAAAAGGAGGCAGAGCAATCTGACTCCGGATGACCTTAACCTAAGTCATTCCCTCTCCATCCAGGACCCAAAAGGAAATTTCTACCACAGTGCAGGTGAACTCAGGCGGCTCCGTGGTGGTCTCCAGCCTACTGGTGCTTGTGGCGGTACTGTTCCTGCACTTTTGAGGACCCAATAGTTGGCAGGTGAGGGACCTGGTCCAGGGAGGCTTGTGAGGACCCTAGACCTACAGGGAGCGGGGTCAGGGATATGGTGGAGTGGCTGTGCAATGGGATATACTCGGGCCCAGAGTGGCCCAGCTCAGGAAGGAGGCGTAGCCTGAGGTGGGTCAGTCTGGGTGGCAGTTAACCTTTGAACTTTCCCTTTTTCCTAGGTCACAGCCTGTGTGAGGTCATTGTGGGTCGTAGTGGCTCTGGAGGGGTCCTGGCAACCCTAAGGATGTGAAGACCATTAGGTGGAGCCCAGATTGCATCTCCTGCTTTGAACTGGGGAGGGGGGAGGGAGTTCTGCTTTACTGCTTTCATGGTTATCGGGGAGGGGCCGCTTATTTCCGATGTCTTTGGGGGGCGGGGAGCGGGGGGGGCGGAGCCGGGAGTGGGGGCGGGAAATAAAGTAATTCGGAAAGAAAGTTTGCTTCTAAGTTGCTAGTGTCATTAGATCCCTGGCTTCCTGCCCTGCTTCCCCACTGTCAGGGGCCACCCTAGGAGTTGAGGTGGACACACTGTTGCTCATCACACCTGTCCACCCATCCTGTCTGCTGGAATCATCATCAAGGTCTGCAGCAGAGGGCAAAAGGCAGCCGGTGGTGACTGGCTCTTGGTTCTGACTAGTGTACTAAGGAGAAAGCCGTCTGAGACCAGAATGCCGGTGCTGCCCCTCTGCCTCCGGCAGCCAGTCTGGGCTGGGGTTCCTATTAGGGTTCTCCAGAGGAAAAGGAGGGCAGGAGAGAGGGAGGAAGGGAGAGAGGGAGAGAGGAAGGAAGGAGGGAGGAAGAGAAGAGGCTCACAGGCCTGGTCTGTTGAAGCCTGCTTGCTAGCTTAAAATCACCCATAGCTTGGCTGTGACCCTTGTTTCATGCCTGCCACCCATTCGTATTGCTAAACAAAGACAAACAAAGCCTAGCTTGACTTGAGACATAGAAAAACAGTTTGGCTCACAGCAAGGTCAAGTTGAGCATATATTCTTGTTCTTGGACATTTCCCAACCATGGCCTTCACTCAGGACAGCTTGAGCTGTTCTGTCTAAACAACTCAAAAACCCTTGGTGCAGCCCTCCCCACGCATGCTTATGAGCCCACTATGGTTTTTTCTTTATATAAACTGATCCCCAAAACACTATTGGTTGCAGCTTTCTGCTTACAAATTTGAGCTATGGCCCTGATCTGTCAGTCTTGATTCAATAAATCAGCCCCATTCAACTGGGCCTCATTAGAGTGGTTTGTGCATCTGTTCCCAGACCCCAACAGGTCCAGATAATCCAACAACGGTTGACCTCCAGAAGACCTTTTCTCATTTGTCTGAGAATCTTTCTGCTTATACAGATAGAACCACACTTCAGTGAGCCTCTTACCTACTTCATGCCTGGAACAGCACCTTGATTAATAACCCAATACCGTTGGGGATTTAGCTCAGTGGTAGAGCGCTTGCCTAGCAAGCGCAAGGCCCTGGGTTCGGTCCCTAGCTCTGAAAAAAAAAAAAGAAAAAGATAAGCCAGTACCAACGACCCATATGAGTCATGACACTGTAGAATTCACTTTGCCTGTGATGCCCATTACAATACTGTGGTCACCTCGCCTCTGGACATTCAGAGTTGCCACCTGGCCCTGCTACCCTGCACTACCCCTCTTTAGCTCAGGGAAGTGACCGGGCCACCAGCCCCTCCCAGCTCCCCTTGAATCCTTGGATAAAAGACACACACACCGCTGTTCATTTTCAACTTGCCATAGGGTACAGTTGCTGGGTGCCACTCTCTCCAGCCTGGAGAAGCGTGCCCTTATCCGTGCTCTTAGCTCTGCACCTCACACCTGCCCTAGACTTCAGTGGCTAGTCCCATCCAGCCCCTGCTAGATGCCTCCTGCCGCCTGCCATAGTGGCCACAGTCCCCAGCTCCTCCTGAGACCTCACATGGTTGCTTGGTTCTCCTCTCTCCAAAGCAAGGCACACCCTGTTCTCCTTCCTTGCATCTTCCTGCCTGCCTCTAGGGATCTGGAAGTCCTGCCTATCCCTTCCACCCAGCAATTGGCCCATGGCTTTCTTTACTGACAGATCCAGAACCAACTGGGGAGCAGGACCTTTGCACCAGAACCGCCCCCTACACCACTGAGCAGCAGAGTCTTCAGTGTGCTGGTCTGTGCTCACCATTCTTCCTCTCACAGGATTCATGAAGGGCACGTCTTCTGGGCTTTCCCATTGTGGAGAATTAAGTTTTAAACAGCACACCCACTCTAACACTGCAATTTCCCTGCGCCTTAAAATTCCTTCATAAACTGGGTGGCGGTGGCACACACATTTAATTCCACCATTGAGGAGGCAGAGGCAGGAGGATCTCTGAGTTCAAGGCTAGCCTGGTCTACAGAGTGAGTTCCAGGACAGCCAGGGCTACACTGAGAATCTGTCTCACAAAACGAAACAAAGTTATCCTCAAGCTTAAAAAAAAAAAAAAAACAAAAAACAAAAAACAAAAAACAAAAAACAAAAAAAAAAAAACCCTTTGCCAATACTAAGCCTGGACATACCTAGCATCCCCATGTCCTTTCAGTAGGCATCTTTGACAAATGCTTCACCATGTACTCAACAGAGTTTTGACCCTTTTAGGGGGAGAGGGTTTTGAACAGGGTTTCTCTGTGATAGCCCTGGGTGTCCTAGACTTGCTTTGCAGACCAGACTGGGATTGAACACACAGAGATATACCTACCACTGCCTCCCAAGTGCTGGGATTAAAGGCATGGACCACCACCACCCAGCTGTCAAAAACTCTTTATCTGGAGTCACCAAATCTGTGCCCTGTCATAATTCAGCTTGTAAAATAGTTCACACCATGAACTTTCAGTCCTCCCCGATCCCAGAAGGAGCCTCAATAACTCTAGGGCTGGCAATTAGAAAACCTATTCCAGAGGCTTAAAAAGGATGTCCTTATACAACTTGTTGTGTTTTAAAAGGATAAAGGAGAAGGGGGATTGTATTCTATGGAGGTCTGTACCATAGAAGGGGGGGAGGGAGTACCTCAGCGGGCCCATATTAAGACATCCCTTCCCCCACTGAGGGACCAGCCACATGAGGGTATAGTATAGAACAGAGTTTATTCAGGGCATGGGGAGGGGAGTTAAGAGGGTAGTGGGGCAGAGAGAGAGAGACGTAGAGAAACAGAGGAGTAGAGGAGTAGAGGCGGGCCATGAGCACATGGAGAGAAGTGGGGAGGGGGATGGGGAGAGAAGGGATGAAGTGGGAAGAGGGCAAGAGCAAGAGGAAGCAGGAGCAAGAGAGAGAGCAAGAGAGTGAGGAGGGGACAAGCAGCCCCTTTTATAGTGAGTCAGGCTTACCTGACTGTTGCCAGGTAACTGTGGGGGTGGAGCTTAGACAGAATGATAACATTTCTGTCGCTCTAGAAGCACTCTGGTACCAAAACCAAAATCTGTGTTCTCTAGAGGAACAGAACTGATAGAATGAGTGTACACACACACACACACACACACACACACACACACACACACGTGCACACACATATTTATATGTTGTTGTAGGGTATTTGATAACACTGTGAAACCCAAGATTGTTATTTACTGCAATTTACTGAAAAGACCTGTTTCTAGCTGTGGTGTGACTCAGCCCTTAGTACACACCTTTATTCTCAAACAGTGAAGGTAAAGTTAGTTTGTGGAAGGAAGCACCCATGTCTGAAAGTGATGTCTAATCGAGTGGCAGACAAAGTGGCGAATCAGAGAAAGATTTGACAGACTAGCACATGCCCAACTCTCAGGAGAACAAAGAGGAAAAAGAGGCTCCTTAACAGCAAACAGTGCAGGGAGGAGGGCGGTCTTACCGGGGCAGTTGTACAGACACAGGGTATAGAGAGAGAACAAGCTAGACCCGGCTGAAGCCGGAACGAGCCAAAGAGAGAGAGGAGCTGGAAGACTAGAACACATGGCACACGTTAGTATGAAGCCAACCAGAGCGGTTCAGTCAGAGGCCAAGAAAGAAGTCAGATCAGATCAGTTAGCATGGAGGTTGAGCCGGCCAGCCAGCCAGTATCAGAGAGCTGGGAAGGGCGAGCTTCTCCAGCAGTGAGTCCCAGAGGCTGGAGGAATGGACCTACCAGATGGAGTACAGCAACCAGTGTCCCTTCTTCCGTATCCTGCTTCTAACTGCCAGCAGCGGGCGTGGCCCTTCCCACATCAGAGATCCGGATTAGAAGTGGGTTTTCTCATTTCAAATGATTTAATTAAGAAAAATCCCATGCAGGTGTGAGCAATCATTTGCATTTTAATTAATTCCAGATGTAGTCAGGTGGTAACCCAGAACAGGCATTGCGTGATTTAACCATTTTGCACTCAGTTAAGCCTCCCTGAGGGCTCTCTCTCATTCTTGGCTCCCAATCTTCCTCAATCCATGCCTAGCTTTGACCCTGAAAGGGTAGCATAAACCCCATTTGTCTCCACTTAAGGACCAGGCCTGATTTCAAAAAAGGCCGTAAGGCACCAGATTCAGGAATAGACCATAAGTCCCAGAAACTCAGTCATGAGACACTAGCTCTAGGAACAGACCATAAAATCCAGAACAAGATCATAAAGCCCTCTCCCAAAGAACAGCCTTGGGATGACAACAAACGTGGGAAATATCTTATCTCAGAATGGGCTATCTGCACTGGGCAGCCCTATCCCATGGTTAAACGTTCATGACACAGGGATGCAGACCACTGACGACCTGTGACCTCCTAGTAGCCACCAGTGAACTCTTAGATTATCTAATCCTAGAGAGTTCTCCCAGTTTTCTTTTTTTTTTCCCCTTCTTTTCCCAAAACATTTATTTATTCATTTCATGCACGAGAGCACACTGCAGTTGTCTCCAGACACACCAGAGGAGGGCGCCAGATCCCACCACAGATGACTGTGAGCCACCATGTGGCCACCGGGAACCGAACTCAGGACCCCTGGAAGAGCAGCCAGCGCTCCCAACCTCTGAGCCATCCCTCCAGTGTGCCCCCCCTTCTTTTCCCCGTTTTCTATAAGAAGGTCTGAGTGCTTTTATATGGAGTCGACATTTTAGAGAATTGTTGTCCCCCACATGCTGGTCGTTTCTCCAGAATAAACTGTTTTTACAGTCTATCTGAGTCTAGGATCTTCCTTCAGTGATTTTCAGACCCTCACCTCTCCCCTCCCTCTCTGGGATAGCTCTCTCCACATTCAGCCCTCCAATCCCACACCAGCTCACCCCACGCCTGGCCTTCTCACAACCCTTCATGCATTCCTCTGTTAGCTTCCTTCCTCTACATCCTCCAGGGAGGCAGCTATTGTCCTCGCCACTTCCTGCCGCTGGTGCTGAAGTTCACTGTCCTGTGTTTCCTCTGCTCCACAGTGTCCACTGGAGACAGTGCTTCACGAGAGGACCCAAGTCCCCATTCACAGTCACCCTTAGATCTTTTTGTGCCCTGATTCTTGTACACAACTGACCACCAACTTCTTCCCAGCCTCACACATGCCAGGAAGGCACTTTTAGCTTCCTGGTGCTGAGCTCCCTCAAGGTCTGAGGCTCAGTCCTGTTTTGTTTGCGTGTGTTCTGGGGAATGACCCCAAGGTCTAACCAGTAGGCCAGCCATATCCCAAACCCTTGTTGGGAGACTCTAGGCAGGGGCTGCACACCTGAGCCACACCCCAGGCCCTCCCTGGTGGTACTTAGGGCTGGTCTTTCTCTGGTGTTATTGGATAGAGGTCTGTCTGTCCTCTAAGGCTGACAGACCATGCCGTCTTTGTGGGTTCAGCTGTGCTTGTTGGCAAAGTGTCATCACAGCTGGCCTGTTGGCTGTTGACTTTTTCTCATAGAAGAGGGGTTAGGAAGGGTTATTATCGGGGCTGGGGATTTAGCTCAGTGGTAGAGCGCTTACCTAGGAAGTGCAAGGCCCTGGGTTCGGTCCCCAGCTCCGAATAAAAGAACCAAAAAAAAAAAAAAAAAAAAAAAAAAAAGGAAGGGTTATTATCTATGCCGGATGGCTCAACCTTTCCCCTTCTGCTTCAGCCATTCACCCATTGCTCCGTAAGTTAGCCTAATAAACTTGTTGGTTTTTCTTGTGGTGAACTTTGGAACTGTAGAAGTAAGGGCTCAGGCCTCAGAATGAAAATTCAGGTGGGGACCGGGCCTTCCTCCCTTGCAGATGTTGGGCAGAATTCTTGTTTTCTGCGTAACACATATTCACAGCCTGCCCCTCCCTCCCTGGTGTTCTCTGGGAATTTTCCCTTCCAGTCAGCTTTATCTTTATCTTCCCCTCCTCTCTTTGAATCTGACCTTTTTGCTGATGTTAGGACAAGGCTGTGATTCTCTTACTGGCCTCACTGAGGAAGGCCACTGAGGAGAAGCAGCCAGGGATGTGTGCGTTTTGAGCTGTAGAGGGACGTCCCTGGCGGGTCCCTCTGCAGACGACAGCGTAGTCACTCACAGTCATGGAGCAGCTCCAGGTTCCACCCCTAGAGGCTCAGTCAACGCCCGCTCTAAACCAGTCTGGTGTGGGTCAAGACGCCAGTGACCAATACCATTCTCCCTGTGTTTTCTCAAACACTGACTCCTTCTGACATGAGGGAGGCCCCAAGGAGCAGGTGGTCCAGGAAGCAATGCCCACTTCAGCCGTGGGGTCTGAGGTGTAACTGAAAGACCCTCAGACAGAGGAGACTCTCGCTCCAGTCCTGAGGACACTCACCACCCCACGAACACACGGGACTCAGTCTTGATGTAAGAACAAGAGGTTTACTTTGGGATACCAATGCATTGGGGCTCGACACGGTCCTCACGCAGGAGGGATGTGAGGAGCCTCGAACAACAGAAATGTACAGCTTAAATAGTCAGTTAAGATTACACAGTTTCATCAGCTCAGCTATTTCGGTGCCAAGGATAACTAGGCAGATGTTTCTCATCCTGGAATTCCTGGGATAAGGCCGTGACCACATCAATGCAGCTATTTCAGTACCAAGGACGTCTGGCTTGATATATGTTTTCTTATCCTGGGGTTCCCAGGACAAGGACCAAGGATATCTGTCTTGGCAGGTGTTTCTCTTCTGGAGTTCCTAGGACAAGGCTATAGCTATGTCAGCACAGCTGCATTCAGTACCAAGGACATCTCACTTCTATAGTGGTCAGTCAGCTTCCCAGAGATGTTTCCTGTCTTGTAATTGCCCTGTAGTAAATATGTTCTATACCCTCTGTTCTTATGGTCCGGCAGCTTCCTAGAGAGTGGGTGGGAATGTGCTTTCTGTACTTTCTGGTCTATTGTCTAACGTCTAGGGGCTAAGCAAGGGCCAACTTAAAAGATTCTCATTCTTAAGAAATGGCTGCACTAATATCAAACAGGGATCTTTCATAACCCGAATTTAGGCTGGCTGGGGCTGCCTGTCCTAGAGCGATTTGACTAGACCTGGAGCAGTCTCCCAGCCTAATTCCAGATTTCTATGTAACTTAATATTTTTATTCTATTTTTGTTTTTGCTTTTTTTCAGTGTAGGCTAGCCTCACACAAAGATCCCCCTACCTCTGCCCCTCGAGTGCTGGGATCAGAGGCATGCGCCTGGCCTAAGGCCTTTGAGTACTTTTACTGTAAACACATTCTATTTATATTCTAATCAGTGTTACCTCCTGCCGCTGGTCTCCTGTAGTAGCCCAGGCTGGCCTCTAACTGCATCCCTTCTCCCTTCCTAACACACACAACTTCCATTTCATTAACTGAATGAGGGGCTCTGTGTGCTGGACCTGTGTAGCCACAGGGTACAGGAGGAAACAAAATGTGAGGCTTTGCTTTTTAGGGGTTCAGTTGGAATGTGGGGGCAGCCAGGGGAGAAGACTCCGGTAAAATGAAGGTGGGCTCCCAGTGTCTAATGACCTGAGGTGTCCCAGGACCCTCAAGTCGGAAAGAGAGAAGTTGTACTCTGACCTAGAGAGGAGCACCCCTGCTGCTTCCCCACATACCTCCCGGACACGCACAAAATAAATTAAAGGTTTTTTTTTCTTTTCTTTTTTTCGGAGCTGGGGACCGAACCCAGGGCCTTGCGCTTGCTAGGCAAGCGCTCTACCACTGAGCTAAATCCCCAACCCCACAAAATAAATTAAATGCAGTTGTAAAAACCCAACTTTTTTTTTTTTTTCCGGAGCTGGGGACCGAACCCAGGGCCTTGCGCTTCCTAGGCAAGCGCTCTGCCACTGAGCCAAATCCCCAACCCCAAAACCCAACTTTTTAAAAGAACCTTGTGTCCCACTTGCATGGAATGAATGCCCACTAGAGACGGAGCACAGCCAGTTTGGAGACCTTGCCGGACTCGTCCCACCTTCCCAGTTCCCAGCCTCAGTTTCCTCGGCAACAGAATAGGCTCACCTGCCATCCCTATCTTCCCAACTCGATTTGGTTTTTGGAGTTCTTCCCTATGGGCTCCTGACTCACACTAGTCACTGAGTCATGGGAATCCGAGGCTCGGAGGGGTCTGGTGAAAGGCCCCCCCAGTCCTTTCCTAGAGTGCTCACATCTGACTGAAGATTGAGATTCCTGCGCACCCCACCCCATCCTTTGAGAAACCGCCGACGGACGGGGCGGAACCGTGGGTGTCCCTGAAACCCCAAGGTGCCAATTAAGTGCTAGTGGCCCTTCTGGGGTCAGAGCTACGGCGGGATGGCAGAGCCAGGCCCGGAGCCGGGGCGCGCATGGCGACTGCTGGCCCTGTGCGGGGCTGCGGTGTTCCTGGCGGCGGCCGCGGCTGGAGGGGCATTGGTGGCCTGGAATCTGGCGGCCTCGACGGCCCGGGGCCCCCGTTGCCCAAAATCTGAGCAGATGAACGCCACGGTGCTGCCCCCAGACTGGGCACCCGAAGTCGAAGAACTGCGGCGGCAGCTGGCCCAGGCTGAGCAAGCTCAGGAGAACCTGGTCTGGAGGCTGCAGCGCGCAGAGAGCGACAGGAGGGAGTTGGAGGCTGCGCTCAAGACCTGCAAAAGCAGCCAGGTAAGGACAGGGGAAAGCCACAAGTTCCACAAAGAGAGCCTGCTTGTCCGTCTCTAGGGCTTCAGGGTCTCCCAGCTCTCCAACGGCTGGAGAGGAAGTACAGGACCACCTCAGTTCCTCCTGTCTTCTATAATGTCAGTCCTTCTGTTATTTTTCAAAGATTTATTTCATTTATATGAATACACTGTAGCTGTCTTCAGACACACCAGAAGAGGGATGGTTGTGAGCCACCAAGTGGTTGCTGGGAATTGAACTCAGGACCTCTGGAAGAGCAGGTCGGTGCTCTTAACCACTGAGCCATCTCTCCAGCCCATGTCAGTCCTTCTTGGAGTCTAACTTCTGATCCACGATGCCACTTGTCCCCGCTGTTAAACACAATGAGATCCTGTGCTGGATCTCTTTGTGCCACCTCACCCCCATTCCAGGTTCCATCAGTCCTATTTTGAGAGAGAGAGAGACACTATGTCACCTGTAATTAGGAGACTAAAATTGGCCTCTTGGGTGGTACCAGCAAGACCTCCCTTTTCCTGGGTCACCCACTCAGACTCTTAACCCTCTTGATCCCACAGCCTCACAACACGGAGTGCTCAAACCCCAGTCATTGGCAGTATGATGTCACGCTGCTGTCCTCATAGCACAAAGGAGGCAAAGGCAGCAGGGTCAGCCTGGGCTGCAGAAGGTCCTATCGCAAAAATGAAACAAGTCAAAACGTAGGGATTTACAATTATTAAACGATAGCTGTAGGGGTTGGGGATTTAGCTCAGTGGTAGAGCGCTTGCCTAGCAAGCGCAAGGCCCTGGGTTCGGTCCTCAGCTACGAGGAAGAAAAAAAAAAAGATAGCTGTGTCCTTTCTGTGTCTGGCTGGGCACAGTCTGTATATCGAATTTCTTTGGTGGGCACTGTTCTGTGAGGGGAAACCCAGACTTAAGGGACAGTGTATACTAGAGCCACGCCCCCAGCTCCTCACTGGGGAATTCCAGGGAGGGGCTCCATCCTGAGCCACGCCCCTAGCCCTCTCTTTTTACTTTCAATTTTGAGATGGGACCTGACTAAGGTGCCCAGTATGTCCTAGAACTCAGGCTATGGCCATACCTGACTGGAACTCCTGATCCTTCTGCCTCCACCTCCCAAGTACTGGGATGACAGTATCCTGTCATGTTCAGATGACGTCTGTATTTTAAATCTCAAAATGTCTGGACAAGCTGAGGCAGAAGAGCCACAGCTCTGAGTATAGCTTCAGATACAAAACATCAGGTCTCTAAACCCAATACAGGACCATCAGAATTGTCTCCATCTGTCCAGGAGAAAGGCACGAGTCAGCAGAGGTCACAATTGCCTGTGCGTTCTGACTGCCCTGCTTGCTGGAAGATGCTTTGAGGAAGCCAGATCTCTTTTAAGGAGGGACCAGTGTGAGCCTCTGGTCACCAGACATTGTCGCCAATCAACTCTGCCTGAGTTGGTGGCAAGTCTTAGGTGGAGTCCACAGAGTCTTTGTAGAGCCTTTGCAGAGGCTAGGCGGAACTCCGTGAACTCCCTCTCTGTCCCCTTCTTCCTCCCCTCTCCCTTGTCTGCAGAGTCAGCTTCAGACCCAGCTGAAGGCCCTGAAGATTGAGATGGATCAGGCCAAAGTCCGAGACACGCAGATGGGGCTGGAGAACGGAATGCTGACAGGTGGCCTGGGGTAGCATGGGATTGTTCTGAGGGAGGGAGAGGTGGCAAATGATTCGCTCAGTGCATGGGCCTGCAAGCACTGTGCAAAGCGTCTAAAAAGATATTTAAAAGAACTCAAGTACAACCTGCAAGGGTAAAAAAGTAGAAATAGGCCCGCAGAAGACTTGAAAAAAAAAAAACACAAACTGTTTTGTGGCTCAGCAGGGAGAGAGTTTGCCTAGCATGCATGAAGCCATAAGTTCAGATCAGCATAAACCAGGCCTGGTGGTGTGCACCTGTCACCCCAGGATCCAGGAGGCTGAAACAGGAGGATATCTGTGAGTTGAGGTCAGCCTGGGCTACATGAGACTTTGTCTCCAAAAAGCAATAAAAATACTAAAACGAAGAGGACGCCAACGACGACGATGATGAAGATAGAAAGTCATGTATATTTTAAGTTAAGCATGCACACGATACGCAGGCTCAGTGGCTCTGTCCCCTGCAGAAGCCTTGGTGCGCTGGGAGGCGACTGCCACTGAGTCCAAGCAACAGCTGGAAGAAGCGCTGCGGCGTGCAGGCGCCGCAGAGGCAGACAGCGAGGCTTGTGTTGGTCGCGAGGTGGCGCTGAGGGAGCACATGTGAGTGGCGCTGGCCGCGTTCTACGGAGATTGTAGTTCTTTTGGCCAATCTGTATTTAGGGGCGTGGCTTAAGTATGGGCTTCTGGAGGTGGGGAGGGGAGGATGGCCACGTGGGCGGGGCTTGGAGATGAAGCCAAAGTAGCACTGGATGGTGAGGGAGTAGGTTGTCTGGGGGTGAGGATTGAAGGTGTCACTTGGGGAATAGATGTGGGGCTCCAGGGAGGAAGGAGCGGTGAGAAATACAAGTTTGCAAGGAAAAGGAGTATGGAAGGAGAATGTCAGTGGTTTGGCGAAGATCTTCCAGAAGAGGGACCGGGACCTTGGGGAGGGGTTTCTAGGATGTCAGAGTTTAGAAGGGAATGGGGAGCTCTGAAGGTGGAATTCCCCAGATGGACACAGGGGTGTCAGGAACTCAAAGTACCTCCTTTCTGCAGTTACGCCCTGGAAGCTGAGCTTAGCACCCTGCAGAAAGGGTCGCGTCCCCGACCTCGCTCTGGATCTAGGACCAAGCCCAGCATCCGCTACCGCCCGAGGTCTGGATCCACTAAGGGCTGCAGGAAGCCACCTCGAGATCCCCAGTAGGATGGGAGCCTCGGGCCAGGACAGTCAGAGTGCATAAGAGGCGTGGCTCACAGCGTCCCTGAGCAACTTAACACCCGGGACTTGCCTAGGTGGCAGCATACGGATTCAAACGACCTCCCCAGGAGCACCCAGTGCTAGATCACCACATAGGGAAACTGAGGCTCATTTGCTCAGACCCTGATGTCCCTGATAATGGTGACACAACCTTTATTTCAGTCTGGGCTCACCCATTAGGAGCAGGCAGAACTCCAGGTGGGATTTCAACAGAGAACCGAGATACACAAAAATGAGGCTTACAAATTCTAAGAAGCCTTGGGGATCAGGGGCTAGGTGAGGATGCCTGGGGCCTAGAAAGCCATCTATTCTGGAGGATATGCCCGCAGGACAAGAAAAGACAGTGCAGAAATTAGGAAGAGGGCCTATCTGGGTCACACAGAGGGAAAAGGCTCTCTCTGGGGTTCAAAAGAATGACTGAAAAATCAAACAATCCCCTCCTCTTCTCCCTCCCCTGTCCCCCCTCCTTTTTCCCTCTTTCCCTTTCAACTGGTCTCACTCTGACCTCACACTAGCTATATAGCCTCGGCTGCCCTTGAAGGCCCACAGCACGATGTCCCACACAACAATCTTGAGTGTGCTTAATCTCTCAGTTTGTGAGCCTTACAATTCACTTTTAACATGGTTTTTCTGAGACATCGTCCTATGTAGCTCAGGTTGGCCTGAGGAACACCTCCCTCCTCTGCTGACTTCACCAAGCTCACCTCAGCTTTCCCAGCACCCATATCACAAACATGGGGAACTCTGGTCCCAGGGGACCTGCACCCTCATCCAGGCTACAAGCAGAGGTATGCATATGCGACACGAAATGAGTATATGCAAATAAACAAAACATTTAAAACATGTATTTATCTGTTTGTTTGTTTGTTTGTTTGTTTGAGACAGAATCTCTCTACATAAAGCTGTCCTGGAACTCACTTTGAAGATCAGGCTGGTCTCAAACTCACAGAGACCCACCTGCCTCTGTCTCCAGAGTTCTGGGGTTTTAAGGCTTGTGGCACCAGGCTTGGCCAAATACAAAACCAAACAAAACTTTTCTTTTATACACCCACAAACACAAAACGGAGAGGCTCGTGTCATCTCAGGGCTGGAAAACAAGGAGGCTGAGATCTGGGGCTAGCTGGTAAAACTGATTGCCAACAAAAGTAAAACAAAGCCCAAAACGTTTGTAAACACACTCTGTTGACTCCACTGTACAAATGCATGCCTTCTGGGGGTTGAAAAGGTGGCAGAGGTAAAGAGCTCTGGCTGTTCTTGCAGAGGATCCAGGTTCGGTCCCCAACACCTACATCCGGCAGCTCACAAGCCCCTGTAACTCTAACTTCAGGGAATAAGACTCTCCCACTCTCCTGTGTGGCCTCTGTTGCTTCTGCACTCCCTTGCTATTTTTTTTTCTTTTTTCTTTTTTTCGGAGCTGGGGACAGAACCCAGGTCCTTGCGCTATCACTGAGCTAAATTCCCAACCCCGACTCCCTTGCTCTTAACCACACACAGATACATAAAGCAAAATAAACCTTCCTTTTTGAAACATGATCCCAGGAGACTGGGGTTGTAGCTCAGCGGCGAAGTGTTGGATGTGGAGCTCTAGACCCAGTATTTTCAAAACGAAAAAAGAAAAGAAAGAAAGAAAGAAAGAAAGGAGGGAGGGAGGGAGGGAGGGAGGGAGGGAGGAAGGAAGGAAGGAAGGAAGGAAGGAAGGATGGATAGATGTCTTTTGTAAATGGGACATCAGAGGGGAGGAGTTTCCAGTTGCCATTCCACTTTTCTCCATCAGGGGTCGCCGCAGCCTGCAGAGTGGCAAGGGTGGGTGTTGGGGGGCGGGGGGGGGGGACGGACTACTTTTAAAATTGGGGCTGGAGCTCATCAGGATGAGGTTCAAGGCCAGTCTTGCTTTATAGGAAGTTTGAGACTAGCCTGGGCTACATGAGACTGCCACAAACGAACAAATAACATCGGAAATGGTTGCTCCCACCTGTAATCTCAGTACTCAGGAGACTGCGGCAGAATTACAAACCTGGTTTACAGTGAGGCTCTGCTGAGTAACTTATCAGAAACATTCATGTCTGGTTGGTGGAAGGCAACAGGGAGCCATGGGAAGCTGCGACAGAGGATCTAAGGAGCCACAGGCATTCATTCGGGGTGGCTTGGAGAGAGAATGTGCTGAGATTCCTCTGGAGCCATAGAACTAGGTCAGGTGACTGACCGGCCCAGCTGCAGGCAGCACCAGGCCTGCTTTTTTCTGCCTGTTTTGAGACAAGGACTCATGTAGCCCAGGCTGCCCTCCAACCTGCTATGTAACTGAAGATGACCCACACTCCTGATCCCCCTGCCTCCACCTCCCCAGTGTCGGCTGGACAGGCAGGTACAGGGGACAGAAGCCAGGGCTTCATACATGCTGGACAAGCTCTACCAGCTAGCTACAGCACTAGAAGCATTTTTATTTGAAGTGCTGAGGATGGAACCCTTGGCAGAACCAAGGGCACATGTAGTGGTCACTCCACTCTCACCTTTATTATTATGTGTGTGTGCAGATTTGATGGTGTTCCTGTGGAGGTCCGAGGAAAACTTGCAGGAGTGGGCTCTCTTCTTGCACCTCCTGGGTTTTGGGGATCAAAAGAGGGTGGTGGCACAGACTTGGTGGCAATGGTCTTTAGCCTCTAAGCCATCTCCTCCACACTCTCTCTTACCGGTGTGTCTACCACTGTCCCCAGCACATACCTAGGAACAATGGTCCTTCCTGTACGTTCGATCACTGAGGCCCTTTCTGTGCATACAGAAGCTGGGGTGGGGTTGGGGGTGGGGCAACAGAAGCTCCAGGGCAGTGATGACAGGCATCCCTTGGGAGCCTCTCCTCAGAGTGACTCCCCAAAGAAGTCAGAGCCCTGAGGAGCATAAGCTGCCATGGGGCCCCCAATCTCAACCCTGTTCTACTCCACTTTCCCCTAAAAGCAGAAAACATATTTATGGAAAACTTAGAGGGAGGGTGTGTCCGACAGGCAGAAAAGCTATTCCCTCTACCAGACTTGGTGGCACACACCTTCAAATCCCAGAACTGAGTGTGCAGGCAGGAGGGGAGTCCAGTCAGGTCTACATTAAGAGTTTCTGGTTATGAAGCGCAAGGCCCTGGGTTCGGTCCCCAGCTCCGAAAAAAAAAAAAAAAAAAAAAAAAAAAGAACCAAAAAAGAGTTTCTGGTTATGGGGTTGGGGATTTAGCTCAGTGGTAGAGCGCTTGCCTACCAAGCGCAAGGCCCTGGGTTCAGTCCCCAGCTCCGGGGGAAAAAAAAAAAAGAAAAGAAAAGAGTTTCAGGTTAGCCAGGGTTGTTTTGAAAAAAAAAAATCAAAAAGTCATTTCTTCCTCTACAACCTTCCTGGTGGCACAGTTTTCTCAACCAGCACTCCAGGAGCTGAGGCAGGAGGATTGCTGGGAGTTCAAAGTGTTGTGCCCAAGTCACAGGGACCCCAGTGACCACCGAGGAGCCAATTCCAATGCAAACACATAAGGGTCCTTATCAGGAGCGCTAGAGCAAAGACTCTCACTGTCACCATGGCAGCAGGTCAGCTGAGCATCCTGAGTTTAGGGGTGCAAGCTTGGGGAGTTTCCATACTGGTCAGCGAGTTAATGTTTTTAAACTGCAGGAACCAAACACAGGGGCAAAGCCACCTGACAAACAGATGGCTTATCTAATTCCCTGCAGGCTGCAGGATGTTTCGGGTTATCTATGTTTCTCGCCTCCATTGCAACCTAACTTGCTGTTGCTGGGGAGGGGGTTGGGCAGTTGCGGTAGGATGTTTGCTCAAGTGGTCTTTGTGTACTTTCAAAAATGAAGTTGGTTGACCTTTACACAAGGTCAGCCCTCACGTAGCCTCACGGTATTTGGGCTCTATAATGACACCCTGCCTCAAAACAATAAAACAAAAAGCAAACGTCAATTTTTTTTTCCTGCCCACTAGCATGACTTTTTTTTTTAAACCTCCAGTCTCTGAACACTGAGCAGCTCAACTGTGGTGGAGTGCCGACTTCCTTCTAGAGGCTCCCACCTAAACAAACAACTCAGGCTGAATTGATTGTTTTCCATTTAGAGAGAAAGAAGGGCGGGGGAGCATCATGAGGACCCTGGGCCCAGCATCCGAGGGGACAAGGATGCAGCCATGAGCAAAGTTTCCTGTGACCGTGACAAATTGTTTTCAGGAAAATCACATAGAGGTCCCATCAGGGAATGAGCTTGACCTAGCAGCCTCCCTCCCTCCCTGAGGGATGACCTGGGCAGGGCTTCCGAACATCTATGTTTAGAGACTTTGTACCCTAAGGCACACCTGCCCAGGACAATAACCTTTCTGAAGGACTCCGGTGGCCACTGTGTCCCATGTACTGCTGAGAGATGGGAGGCTTCATACGCACAGACTGATTGCAGATCCTTTCCCTCATTGAAAGGAAAACATGAAGATGCTGCCAATGAACCATGGCTGATCCAGGACTGGGCCAGCCACAGAGAAAGGCAAAATGCCTTGTGGACCTCGGACGCTCTAGGCAGAGTGGTTGAGGTTTCCATCCCCAGAGCCCAGGAGACAGCTCTTCACAGGGCTCTTGGCCTCTGAGCCTCCCAGGACCCGAGTCTGATTCCACGTGGTGGAAGCAGAGAATCGACTCCTACATGTTGTCCTCTGACCTCTACACTCACACACAAGCTAAATAAGTAAATGTAATTTTTAAAGTTTTAAAACAAACAAGAGGGCTGGAGAGATGGCTCAGCTGTTAAGAGCACTGACTGCTCTTCCAGAAGTCCTGAGTTCAAATTCCAGCGACCACATGGTGGCTCACAACCATCTGTAATGGGATCTGATGCCCTCTTCAGGTGTGTCTGAAGACAGCTACAGTGCACTCAGATAAATAAAATAAATTAAAAAAAAAAATAAAACAAGGGGTTGGGGATTTAGCTCGGTGGTAGAGCGCTTGCCTAGCAAGCGCAAGGCCCTGGGTTCAGTCCCCAGCTCTGAAAAAAAGAAAAAAGAAAAATAAATAAATAAAACAAACAAGAAAGGAAAAAAATCTTAAAGACCTAACTTTAAGCAAAAAAAAAAAAAAAGTATTTTTTTCTACTTAAAAAATAATCTAGGGGCTGGGGATTTAGCTCAGTGGTAGAGCGCTTACCTAGGAAGCGCAAGGCCCTGGGTTCGGTCCCCAGCTCCGAAAAAAAGAACCAAAAAAAAAAAAAAAATGGGGGCGGGCTGGAGAGATGGCTCAGTGGTTAAGAGCACTGACTGCTCTTCCAGAGGTCCTGAGTTCAAATCCCAGCAACCACATGGTGGCTCACAACCATCTGTAATGGGATCTGATGCCCTCTTCTGGTATGTCTGAAAATGGCAACAGTGTACTCATATAAATAAATAAATAAATAAATAAATAAATAAATAAATAAATAAATAAATAAATCTTTAAAAAAATCTTGGGGGAGGGGTAGAGATATGGTTCAGCAGTTAAGAGAACTGGCTGTTCTCACAGACAACCCAGAGTTCAATCCTCAGCACCCATGTGAGGCTCACAACTGACTGAAACTCCAGAACCAGAGGGTTGAATGCCACACATTCATGTGTGAATGTGTGAGGGTACTGCACACATGAATGCACACACACACACACACACACACACACACACACAAAGAGACAGAGAGACAGAGACAGAGACAGAGAGACAGAGGCAGAGCACCTGCCGTTCATTATAAAACACTGATCCTGGCACTGTCCCCTGCCTGAGGTCCTCCACAGGGCTCTTGTCATTGCCACTACACATGTCATTGTCTTGTCCTCTGGACTCAGGGCACCGGCAGCTAGGGGCAGTGCCCCTCTCAGACTGCCAGCATACAGCAGCCATAATTCTCAGTGACAGTGTTACTTCCTGTGCCTGTAGTAGTCCCACAACTTTTTTATTTTATTTTATTTTATTTTTGGTTCTTTGAGACAGTGTCTCTCTGTGTGTAACAGCTCCAGCTGTCCTGGAACTCCCTCTGTAGACCAGGCTGGCCTTGAACTCACAGAAATCCTGCCCAAGTGCTAGGATTAAAGGTGTGCACCACTATGCTGGATCTTATTTTTTAAGTTGTATTATTTTATTTCACATATCTGGATGTTTTGCCTACACTTATGACTGTGTACCATGTGTATGTGTGCATGATGCTCTCTCAGAGGACGGAAGTAGGCATCAGATCCCCGGGACTGAAGTTCCAAACGGTTATAAGGCATTGTGGACATGCTGGGAAACAAACACAGGTCTCCTGGAAAACCAGCTGTTCACTGCTGAGCAGTCTCCAGCCCATCTCACCGTTTAAAGTTGACTGTGTGTCGGGCACTGCGGGAAGGCCTTCAAAGCCATGTGAAACCCAGTACCAGAACCCACGACCCACATGAAGAGTCAAGGAGAGAACTGACCCCACGAAGCTGTCATCTGACCACGGACACACAACAACAATGCGAGTTAAAAAGACACTAGCTGTGTGGGGCTGGCTCACTCTGTAGTGCATTCACCTGGCATGAGAGAGGGCCTGAGTTCCATGCCCAGGACCCTATGAGTCAGGGGTGGTGCACGCCTGTCATCCAGTGCTTGGGAAGTAGGGACAGGAGGCTCCGAAATTTAAGGCTATACTTAGCTACATGGCCACTTGGAGGTCAGCCTGGGCTACATGAAACACCCCCCCCTTAAAGAGGGCAAAAAGCTGCCCTCTATTAGTGGGATACAACCGGATTGCAAGGCTGGTAGAATGGCTCAGCAGTTAAGAGCACTGGCTGCCCTTCCAGAGGTCCCGGAGTTCAATTCCCAGCAACCACATGGTGACTCACAACCATCTGTAAAGGGATCTGATGCCTTCTTCTGTCATGTAGCTATGCATGCAGACAGAGCACTCCTACATTGCAAGAAAATTAAACAAACAGATAGATAGATAGATAGATAGATAGATAGATAGATAGATAGATAGATAGATAGATAGGCTTGCAGGGCAAGCAGAAAGTTACTTTTCTGGGGCCACATGCCGGCCAGGTGGTACACCAGACCTAACTCGAGGCTTAACTGTGGCCCCCACCTGCCTGGTCAATTTGGAGCCAGGGCCCGTTGGGCCCCAGGGGCAGCCCCCAGCCCTGCTGCCCCCACCCTGCCGCTGGCCAGGAAGGGTCTAGAATCAAGAATCACCGGGAGGCTGTAAAAGCCAAAGGTCACACAGGGTTTCCTGCCCGCCCTTGGGAACTTCCTCCCTTCCAACCACACACCAGCCTGCTCAGCCACCTCTCTCATCCCTTCCCAAGCTCTTGGACCCGGGCAGCCTTCCCCCTGCTGGATTCCTTCCTCATGGGGGACAGCTGCCACCTAGCCAGTTCCTTATCCCCTTCCCCAAACATGTCAGGGATGCCTGTGAGGCAGGGGCAGCAACTAGGGGAGTAAGCAGGTAAAGGGTAAAGACTTCCAGAAGATTCTCCCAGTGCTCTGGGGGCTGGGGCACCCCCAATATCCTTTTGACTGTGAACCTGAAATCTTACACCCGTCTGGGCACTGTCCCACAGAGACCCTAGGACCTCCACACCGGACCCCACCTACCAACAAAGTTCACTGCCACTTCCTGGGATCCTGAAATCACAGCAGGCCAGGAACATAAGTACACTTTTGTCATAGAGGGGGAAACTGAGGCAGATTGCCACAGTTCAGAGGCCTCTCTCCTGTATCTCCACTCCAAGGACCCTGCTTTCCCACTGCATACCGCACAGATTTGTTTCCAGTGTTTGGGGAGAGTCTGGGTAGGGGCTCTATTGCTAAGCCACACCCTAAACTCAGGGCATTCGGAGGTGGCGGGGATGGGGGGTGGGGTGGGGGTGGGGTGGAAGAGATGCCTTTGTGTGTTGGTAGAATATTTGAGGAGGGTCGTGCAGTCTCTGTAGTCCTTATGGTCACTGTTTGTCCATCCCGGAAAATTCTCTGGAGCTCCTGGGTGGTGAACTCACACCCACAATCCTTTGCCTTAGACCAAAACTCCACAGCTGGTGGGAGATGTCCCGCAGTGGCTGGTGTGTTTTGTGGGACATTATCAGTGGCTCCCCACTTACATGGGGACATTGGAACCCAGCTTCCCACAGAGTAACAGCCTGGCCCACGGGGCCAGTCTCTGGTCACACTTATGCCTTAGTTTCTTTCCTCTTTCACACAACGAGCCTAGCCACCGGACAACCGTCCCAG
Organism: Rattus norvegicus; assembly: GCF_021556685.1. NCBI lineage: Eukaryota > Metazoa > Chordata > Mammalia > Rodentia > Muridae > Rattus > Rattus norvegicus. The sequence goes on along the minus strand of NC_141549.1, from coordinate 18,339,109 downwards.
GTGCAGAGGGACCGACCTAAAGCAGGGTGTGTGGAGTTGGCGTGAGAGGGTGGCGGTGGTGGAAACTGAGGCCGGAGCAGACTGGGGAAGTCAGTTCAGTCATCCAGTTAGTGCCCCGCCCTTCACCTATCACGGCTGCTCAGACAGCCAGTCAGTCCCTCAACAGCCTGGGGTGGGAGTGTTGTGATAACCCACAGCCCCCGTTTCCTCCTGGCCAGGAAGGAGCCGGGCAAAGGAAGCATTAAGAGAAGTAATATAAACACTCCCCCCTGCCTGGCGCGGCCCAGATCTGGCCAGGCAGACAAGACCGGACAGTGCGCCCTGCGGACACTGCGCAAATGGGGCTCTCCATGGACCGCAGCCCGTACTCCCGCACGGGGGACCGGGATCGCGGCTGCTGGTACTACCTGCGCTATTTCTTCCTCTTCGTGTCGCTCATCCAGTTCCTCATCATCCTGGGCCTGGTCCTCTTCATGATCTATGGTAATGTGCACGCCACCACCGAGTCCAGTCTGCGGGCCACGGAGATCCGCGCCGACAACCTATACAGCCAGGTGGTGGGACTGTCGGCCGCACAGGCTAACCTGAGCAAACAGCTGAACATCAGCACCCTCGTCAAGGACACCGTCATGCAGCAGCTGCTGACCACGCGGCGCGAGGTGGAGCGCATCAACGCCAGCTTCCGCCAGTGCCAAGGCGACCTGGTAAGAGGCAACTCGTGTGCCCTTGGTTGCAGCCCTGGGCGCTCCCATGGGAAGAAATCTGGATTGCTCCCCACACCCCCCGCCCCGGAACACACACACCTTCTTTATTTATTTAGAACATGACCTCAGGTAGTTCAGATAGCTGGTTTAGAACTCGCTATGTACCCAAGGATGGCCTTGTTGGGCTCCTGACCCTCCTGCCTCCGCCTCTGGGACTCTGGGATGACCAGCCAGTGGTCAAGCCTGGTGTATGTAGTACATGCTACACCATGGAGCTACAGGCTTTCTCTCTCCCTAACTCCCCACCCTAGGCAGGGTGGTTTTTAATTTTTTTTTTTTTTCAGAGCTGGGGACTGAACCCAGGGCCTTGCGCTTGCTAGGCAAGCGCTCTACCACTGAGCTAAATCCCCAACCCTGGCAGGGTGGTTTTAAACTCGTGACAATTCTCTGCCTCAGCCGCTTGAATGCTGAGATGATAGGTGTGCGTCACCCCACGTAGTTGATGAGGATCTCATGACAGTGTGATTTCTCGATGGCAGATATCGCCTGTCAAGAAAGAGTTTGCTGCAGGTGGCTTGGTTTTTCAGATTAAATGTATTTATTGCACATGTATGTGTTTACCCACATGCTCTGGCCTCTGTGTGGAGGTCAGAGGACAGCCTTCCACCTTGTGGAAGACTTCACTCAGATTGTCAGCCTGAGCAGCAAGTGCCTTTACCCCTGAGCTGCCTTGCAGGCCTCATGGCTCAATTAATTAATTAATAACTAATCTATTTTTCAAGGCAGGGTCTCACTATAGCTCTGGCTGTCCTGGGATTCACAGAAATCTGCCTGTCTCTGCCTCCCAAGTGGTGGGATTAAAGGTGTGCACCACTATGCTGGGCTCTCTGATCCTTCAATTTAATAACAAAATCTCTCTTGGGATAAAGCAGTGGAACTCTCTGGGTGGATGTGGGGGTGGGAACACGTGCAGACCCTAGCATTGTCTGCCTACAGTTGATGTTTAGCTGGGTATCTTGGACATCACTGGTCCTACTGCTGTCAGTGCCTGCCCTGTGCCTGCTCAAGGCAGCTACTCAGAGATGGTGAACAGACTTAGAAGGCTAGGATGTCCCTCCGTGTGATGAGGATGAACAGAGCTTGGGGGCAGCTCAGTCACTCTAAAGCTTAGGAGTGGGACTTCAAGGTTAGCCTGGAGTACATAAGACATTGTCAGAGAAAGAAAGGGGGGGGAGGGAGAGGGGAGGGGAGAGAGGAGGGAGAGGGGGAGGAGGAGAGGGAGGCTTGTTTTGAATACTGTGTGGTAGGAAAGACCCCCTCTCATCCAGGTGGGCCACCAGAGGCCCTAGTTTTTCTAGGGGCAGAGTCCACTGTGACCTGGTATGGTAACAGAGCTGAGATCCCGGAGACAGCTGTTCCCACACCTCCACACTGTCACGGGAGAACAAGAGGCTGCAGGCTGAGGCAGCTCCTGCCTCAACATCGAGGGTGCCAGCAGCCACCAGATTAGGGGTGAAGCAAGGATTCCCCTGGAGGGGACAGAGTCCTAAGCTGCCTGAGGATATAGATGGTCTCCTCACTCAGACCCAGCCTCCTCCCTCAGACACTAGGACAGGACTGTGATCCTCTGTCAGACTAGCCTGATAGGGAAGACAGCCCGAAGTCCAGGCTCCTCCTCTGGCAGAGCTGCCCAGGGCCTCTTGGGTTTAGGGCCCCAGGTCAGGATCATTACTGACATCCACCCGCACAGTTTCCCAGACTCCCTCCCTGGAGAACACAGAGTCAAAACAGAGTTTTAATTTCCAGTTAACTAATTTACATACAGTGTGACCCAGAGCTTTCTCCACTAAGTGTGAACTTTGTCCGCACATGACATCCCAGCCTTTGTTCTACATTTTAAATTTTCTAGCCTGGGCTACATGACCGTTTGACTCAGGGAACTGGGATTCTGTGGCAAGCTGGCTTTCCCATGGTGGACAGGCCCTCAGCTGCCTACACTCTGTGGTTTCTGTTCTCTCTCCCACTTCCCCATGGCATAAAGAAAGGGATCTTTCTGCTCTCTTCCTCTCCCTCCTCTTTGTGTCTTTTCTCTTTCAGGTTTTTTTTTTAAGGTTTATTTATTTATATGAGTACACTGTAGCTCTCTTCAGACACACCAGAATAGGGCATTAGATTTCATTACAAATGGTTGTAAGCTACCATGTGGTTGCTGGGATTTGAACTCAGGACCTCTGGAAGAACCATCAGTGCTCTTAACCGCTGAGCCATCTCTCCAACCCTCAGGTTTTGTTTTGAGATAAACCTTTGCTATGTAGCCCAGAATAACCTCGGACTTATAGTTTCTGTTTGAGACAGCAGGCACAGCTTGCTTCTGTGGTGGTAGGCACAGAGTCTGGCTTTGGGTTTGCTAGGCAAGCACTCTCGAAACTGAGCTACAAGCACTCTATTAACTGAGCTACAAGCACTCTATAGACTGAGCTACAAGCACTCTATTAACTGAGCTACAAGCACTCTATAGACTGAGCTATAAGCTCTCGATTAACTGAGCTCCAGTCCCAGCCTCTGCATTTGTTTAAGAGAGGATCTTTTTTTTTCTTTTTTTCTTTCTTTTTTTTTTTTTTTTTTTCGGAGCTGGGGACCGAACCCAGGGCCTTGCGTTTGCTAGGCAAGCCCTCTACCACTGAGCTAAATCCCCAACCCCTTAAGAGAGGATCTTACCCCAGCATGGTAGTGCACACCTTTAGCCCCAGCACTTGAGAGGTAGAGGCCAGGAAATTCTGTGAGTTAGAGGCCAGGATGGTCTATACGGGTCGTTCCAGAACAGCTGGTGTTACAGAAATCCATCCCAAACAAAGGAAGACAGTCTTCCTCTGTAGCCCAGGCTAGCCTCTAACTCATGGTAGAGGCTACAGGTAAGAGCCAACACACCATATTATGGGCTGGGGATTGAACCCAAGGCTTTGTGCATCTTAGGCTACAGTTAAACAACAAATTGAGCTACAAGCACTGTCTACCAACGGGAGCTTCAGCCCCAGTTCTGGTAAAACTCTTGGAGGTCCCTTTTGGAGGTCACTGTGTGTGCAGCCCTGGAGGTATGTGCTGAGCTGTGTCACGTGTCCAAACCTGCAGATCACCTACATAAACTATAATCGGTTCATCGCCGCTATCATCCTGAGCGAGAAGCAGTGCCAGGAACAGCTGAAGGAGGGCAACAAGACCTGCGAAGGTGAATGGGGGTCGGGCAGGGACGGGTGGAGAGGGGGAAGGGAGGGAGGACAGTAACACACAGCTGGGATGGAGGGGACACCATGCAGCTCAGGGGGCAGCCTGGGCTCACACACACACACCCGTCTGCCCCCGCCCCCCAGCCTTGCTCTTCAAGCTGGGAGAGAAGGTTAAGACACTGGAGATGGAGGTGGTCAAGGAGAAGGCGGTGTGCTCCAAAGACAAGGACAGCCTGCTGGCAGGAAAGCGGCAGGCGGAAATGCAGCAGGAGGCCTGTGGCAAAGCGCGAGAGCAGCAAAAGCAGGACCAGCAGGTGACCGAGGAGCAACTGCGCAAGGTGCAGTCCCTGTGCCTCCCACTGGACCAGGAGAAGTTCCAGGCGGACGTGCTGAACGTGTGGCGGGATTCGCTGGTCTACCGTTCCCTGGATAATATAGGCTACCACTACTCGCTGATGCCGGAGTTCTCGTCCCTCCGCCGAACATGCGAGAGCCTGCCCGGGATCATGACCACCAAGGTAGAAGAGCTGGCGCGCGGGTTGCGCGCGGGCATTGAGCGCGTGACCCGTGAAAATGGAGAGCTGCGACGCCAGAAGCTGGAGCTGGAGCGCGCGATACAGGGCGAGCGGGAGGCGCGGACGCGCGCCGGGACCGAGGCGCAGGCTCGAGAGACCCAGCTACGGACGGAGTGCGCGCGCCAGACACAGCTGGCTCTGGAGGAGAAGGCAGCGCTGCGGACACAGCGGGACGACCTGGAGCGCCAGCTGGAGGCGCGGAAGCGGGAGCTGGAGCAACTGCGCACCGAGGTGGATGTGCGCATTAGCGCTCTGGACACCTGCGTCAAGGCCAAGGTGGGCTTTGCCCGCTGGTGGGGACAGGTGTCCTAGGTTCAGCGTGGGGTGCTGGGACGATCAACCTGGGGTTAGGTGCGAGCTGAGGCCGGAGAATGCCACTGCGGAAGAGAAGCTGGGCCGGGTAGGATTAGCAGGGATGGTAGGAACCAGGTGTGGAAGGGGTTTGAGTCCAATGATGAACTGGGGGGGGGGGGGGGGAGGTGCGATGGTTGCAGGTGACGTCGGGGCTGTGGTGGCCTTGATCTCCCACCTAAATCAGGCTCCTCTGATGGCGTCTTAGGTTGGTTTGGGATAGGATCTAGATTCCGTCGATGAGGCATGGCTGCGCACACCTCTAGTCCCGGCATTCCGTTAAGCATGCAGGGGCAGAAGGACTTCTGAGAGTTTGAGGCCAGCCAGAGCTACACAGAGAGATTGTTTCAAAAAACGTAGCCATCGCTCACAAAACCCCACCCAACTCAGACGCTTAGGCTTTCGTCGGGAGCAGAGGAGATGAGCTCCTTAAACGTTTTTCTTGTTCTTCCCATAGTCGCTGCCAGCCATCCAGCCGAGACTCCCAGGTCCACCCCCCAACCCTCCACCCATTGGTGAGTGACAGCCAGAGGGGTCTGGAGTCGGGGACTCCTGGTTCCACACCCCAGCTCTCTTCTCCTAGGCTGCTCAACATGAACCCTCATTTTTTCCCATAGATCCAGCTAGCCTGGAGGAATTCAAGAAAAGGATCCTAGAGTCGCAGCGGCCCCCTCTAGTCAACCCTGCTGTCCCACCCAGGTGAGACTGTCAATCCCAGAACTCTAGATAAAGGAAGCTAGATTGGGGTTCAGGGCAGAGGGAGGCAGAGCTCACACTTGCTGCCTCCATAATGGAGCACTTGCTGTATACTAGGGTGTGGCAGGTGCCTCTACTCAGGCAGGTAAGGCAGGGCTTTGGAGGGAGGATGCAGAGGACGCAGCCACTGGGAAGAGTCTCCTAGGCAGCTGGGACAGCATGCACAAAGACTCGGAGACTGAGAAGGACATCTGACCAGCAGCATTCTGAGTCTCATAGCCTGTGTTCCAATGTGTGTGTGCTTGTGACCCCACCTACAGTTCCCCGGTAGCCTCCTGCTGGGGTCTCATGTTTTCCCCACTAATTTATTGTGTGTGGACCAACCCATACTGTGGCACTTGTGTGGAGGTCGGTCCTGGGGACTGAACTCAGATCACCAGGCCTGGTGGCAAGCACTTTGCTCATTGAGCCAGCCTACTGGCCCGTCCGCCACAGGGTTGGTTGTAGCGAGATCCACAGCCAAAGAGAGGGGCCAGGGCTATCTCCTGAGCCGGACCAGGGTGTCTGACACTGGGTCAGGTCCTGGCCCAGGGCCCACTCACACCCCCCACAGTTCACCAGGAGCCCAGTCATCAGCTGCAGACACCGAGTGAGCCAGTGTGCCATAGGGAAGGTGACTCAGCCACTGTTCCCTGCAGAGCCCTGGCCACTCTGATTCAGGTCACATCACCTGGGTGACTGGGTCACCACTCAGATCTTGGACCCATCTGTAATCTCAGCACTTAGGAGGCTGCAGCAGGAGGATTAACAGTTCAAGGCCATCCAGGGCTACCCAGGAATCTGATTTTTGTTAGTAGTTTAGGTTCCAAGGGTCAAGAGTGGCCTCTGGGACTCAATGTATGTGGATGCTTTGTCTGCACGTCTGTCTGAATACAGGAAAAGTGCATCTAATAACATTACCAATGCTTGTGAGCCACCATATGGTTGCTGGGAATTGAACTCAGGTTCCCTGAAAGAACAAATAACATTAACAAATGAACCATGTCTACAGCCACAGTCTTTGTGATTTTAAACCAAACCTCTTTGGTCTCAAGACCTAGACTTCAGCTCTTTCCCACCACCTTTCTGGTCACCAGACCTGTGTCTGTCACCCACAGCCTCTTTTTAAAATATTTATTTATTTATTGTTTGAGACAGGGCCTCACTCTAGCCTGGGCCCACTTGGAACTTATTATGTAGCCCAGACTAGCTCAGAACTCATAGAGATTGTCCTACCTTTGTGTCCCAAGTGCTAGGATTAACTTAAGGGTGTGTGACATCATAACCTGTTCCAACATACAGCCCAGGCTGGCCTCAAAGTCATTTTTCTGCCACCACCTCTTCAGTATGTCCTCTTGGTGTACGTCACCGTATCTGTTCTTTGCTATGTGCGCGCGCGCGCGCGCGCACACACACACACACACACACACACATGCATGCTCTGGCACACGGGTGCATGGTGCCTAAAGCCCAGAGGAGAGTGCTGTGTCCTCCCCCCCCCCCCACTTGCAGTTGGGTGGGTCTGGGGCAAGCGCTCACTGCTGAGCTGTCTCTCCAGCCCTAGTGAGCAGCTTGTTTTTGAGACTGGATCTGATTTGTGTAGCTTGGGCTGGCCTCCAGCTCCAAACCATCCTGCAAGGTAGGACAGTGAGGAGTCAGCCTTGGAATCATAGACCTGTGAGCCTGGCACTTGGAAGACCGCCGCAGGGGTTCAAAACTACACAGTGGAAACATTTTTTGAAAGAAAGGAAGGAAGATGGGAGAGAGCAAAGGAAACATTCAAAAGGATGAATGTAGACAAGGCTGGACCCGGCCTCCTTGCAAGCTCCCCCCAGTCCCATTCCTCATCCCCTCACCCCGACCCTTCTGGCTGGGAGTTTCTATTCTGATCCCCACTTCTCAGAGGAGGAAATTGAGGACCCAGCCAGTGTCATGCACACACAGGGCCAGGATGGCCGCCCAAGACTGCCCAGGAGAACGGGGGAAGCTTTTGACATTGTTTACCTTGAATGGCGCCCATGCTGTGGGACAATGCTTACTTAGGTCTGTCAGCCTTCAGGGTGCCCGGAAGGGCCCTGCCCTGTGGCTGGGGCCATGTCCACTAGGGGCCTCTTCCTCACCATCTAGAGTCAAGGACAGTGCTGTGCCTTCTTGCTCCTCCCCATCCCTCCCTCCTTTGAGCACTGACCAGGCACATCTCCAGCCTGGTTCTGTGTAGTTTCAGGATAATGTGCGACTCTTCAACCTTGATGATTTCAAACTCAACCTTTCTTTTTTTTTTCTTTTCTTTATTTTTGGAGCTGGGGACCGAACCCAGGGCCTTGCGCTTGCTAGGCAAGCGCTCTACCACTGAGCTAAATCCCCAACCCCAAACTCAACCTTTCTTCTTCATCAACCTTGAAAGTCTGGGCTTGGCCGGGTGCTGGTGGTGCTGCCTTTAACCCCGGCACTCGGGGAGCAGAGGCAGGAGGATCTGAGTCTGAGGCCAGCCAGGTCTACAGAGTGAGTTCCAAGACAGCCAGGGCTACACAGAGAAACCCTGTCTTGAAAAACCAAAAGAAGAAAGTGAGTCTGGGTTGACCCCGAAATCCACATCCAATTTTAGAGTCATTTAATTAATGAGTTTATTTTGAGACACCATCTTACCTTGTAAACCAGGATGGCCTCAAACTCAGAAATCCACCTGCCTTTTGCCCTTGCAGTGCTGGGCTTGAAAGAATGGCCACACCGTCTCAACTTCTTCCTCCTCCTCCTTCTCCTCTTCTTCTTCTTCTTAAATGTATTTATATATTCCTTTTATAATCCAATACCAACCCTTCCTCTCCTCTCAGTACTCCACAGAAGTCTTCTTCCCACTCCCTCTCCCTTTCTCTTTTGAGAACAGGAACCCCCATCTTGGTGTCAACCTACCCTCCAGTGCAGGGATAGGACACCCTCTCCCACTGAGGCCAGACAATGCAGTCCATTTTGGGGCACCACAGGCAGGCAACAGTCTCAGGGACAACCCCTACTTCAGTTGTTTTCGGGACCTTCACAAAGACCAAGCTGCACATCTGCTACATATGTGCAGAGGCCCAAATCCAGGCCATGCTTCCACTTTGGTTAGTGGTTCAATTTGAGAGCCTCCAAGGGTCCGGGTTAGTTGACACTGTCAGTCTTCTTGTGAAAACTCTGTCCTTTTCCGGTCCCTCAGTCCTTTTCCATAAGACTCCCTGAGCTCCATCCAATGTTTGGCTGTGGGTCTCTGCATCTCTTTCTGTTGACTGCTGGTGGAGCCTCTCAGAGGACAGTTATGACAGGTTCCTGTCTGCAAGCGTAACAGGGGATCATTAGTCGTGTCAGGGATTGGCTCTTGCCCCTGGTCTCAATCTGGGACTGTCATTGGTCAGACATTCCCTTCGTATCTGTTCTCTGTGTCCCTGCACATCTATAGGTAGGACACATTTTGGGTGGAAGGCTTGGGTTTCTGTCCTTATTCCTCCCCCTGGGTATAGGAAGTGGCCTCTTCAGAATCCATATTCCCCCACTCACAACCAACTTTTAAAAAGAAAGAATTTCAACATCCAAATGCCTTTGTGTGCCACTGCCTGTGGAAGCCAGGACACTTGTGCCCTCTGTCATTGTCCTTGAAACCAGGTCTCTCACTGGACCTGCAGCTCCTTGGGCCCCAGACACCACAATCACAGCTGATGGTGTAAGCACACCCAGATTTTTGCTGTTCTTTTATTTTTGTTTCTTTGAGGCAAGCCCAGGCTGGCCTCGAACTCACAGAGATCCTCTTGCCTCTGCCTCCTGAGAGCTGGGATTAAGGCTGTGCACCTTGTGCCTGAACAGCACCTGTCTTTTTAATTAGACCCCGAGGACTGCAGCTCAGGTCACCATGCTTGGAGAGCCAGGGCCTACCAGGACACATATAGGAGTCTGTTACAGTCTCCTTCCACCCTGCGTGTCTTGGAATTGACCCTGTGTGTCTCAGGTCACTGGGCTCTGGAGAGGACCCTCCACCCGCTAAGTCATCTGACAGCCCACAGTGCTTCCTTGATTCATATTTGTATTGTTTTAATTATGTGAGTGTCAGGGTGTGTGTATGTACATGAATGCGTGTGCCCACAGAGGTGCCAGATCCCCTGGAGCTGGGGTTCCAGGCAGTTGTCAAGTTACCTGGTGTGGGTGCTGGGAATTGAACTCGGGTCCTCAGGAAGAGCAATATGAGCTCCTAACCACTGAGCCATCTCTCCAGCCCACTATGTGTCCTTTAAATGAAATCAACCTGCTGGCCTGGTTATTCCAGCCAATTTTCTGTGCCAGAAGGTTTCACATTTTGAGTGGGTGGGTTCTGAATGTCCTAGAACTCCTTCTGTAGACCAGGCTGGCCTCAGAGGTCTATCTGCCTTTGCCTCCCAAGCCCTAGGATTAAAGGTGACAGAAAACATTTCAAAAATACTTTGAAGATTTTTACACCTGGGATTGTGATTTTGTGTGTTTGTGTTTGTGTGTGTTTGTGTTTGTGTGTGTGTGTGTGTGTGTGTGTGTGTGTGTGTGTTGGTTTTTTGAGAAAAGGAGTTATATAGCCCAGGCTAATCTCAGATTCCCCATGTAGCTGAGACTGACCTGGAACTCCTAACCTTCCTGCCTGACATTGTAAGTCCTGCACCTTAGATCTCACAGCCCTGAGGAAATGTAGGCAAAGTGGAACAGGACAAGGGGCAGTCTAGGGGTGGGGACAGGATGAAAACAGCTGAGCGGGACTGCAGTAGCAGGCTGAGGTCTGGCACCTCAGGAGCCTCATCAGGATATGGCATAGGGCCCCACACAGCCCCTCCGCCTCCACCTCCCAGTTGCCCTTGCCTGAGATACTCACTCTGGAGTGGCCTGATACTCAGACCTTTTTGGACCAGTGTGATGACCTGTGGCTGTCATCTCAGTACACAGGAGGCAGAGGCAGAGGCAGGTGGGTATCTGTGAGTTTGAGACCACCCTGGTCTACAGAGTGAGTTCAAGGCCAGCCTTGGTTACACAGAGAGTCCTTGTCTCAAAAACAAACAAAGGAAAATAGGCCCACAAGCCCCGTGAGTGTACCAGCCAAGTATCTGGCGACATAGAAGCGGATGTGTTTATAACACAATTTTTTTTTTTTTTACGATGATTGATGGTGTATCTGCTCATGTCATAGCACATGTGGGGTGTGTTCGGAGGACAATTTGCAGTGGTTGGTTCTCTCTTTCCACCATGTGGATCTAGGAGCAAATTTAGATCATCAAGCTTGCAAGCACCTTCACCCGATAAGAACTCTTGCTGGCCCACGATTTTCTTAGTTTCTGATGTTGTGGAAGACTCTACGGGAATCTTCCACGGGGGCCAGGACAAGCTCATGAAGGAGATGAACTAGGGAGGAGCACAGGGACTCTAGAGGGTGTGCCTTGGAACAAGGGACCAGTGGGAGGCCAGTGAGGAGACGGGACCCCAGCCTTACCTCATAGCTGTGAAGGACTTTGGGGGTCACAGAAGGCTATGGGCAACACAGGGCTTGGCCTACATGGAGATTTACAACTGGTTCACTCTAGTTGATTCAGGGGAAGTGACCTGGGCAAGAACAGAGGTCACCAGGCAGTCAGGGAGGGGACCAGAGCCAGCCAGAAGGAGAGCCTAGGGGCCCCAGGGAAGAACTGGGGAAGGAAGGGAGGGGGAGAGGAAGTCAGACTTGGCTGCAGACCCCCCCCCCCCATCACCACCAGGAAATGCCTCAGCACCACTTCTGACCCCACCGGAGCTCCTCTGCCAGGCCTGGGGGGAAGGGCATTCCCGAGCGAGTGAGGGATGCTGTGGGGGTGGGGCGGAAGCCTCTTGAAATTGTTGGCACTTAGGTGGGGCTGATGTCCCTGTTGAGGGACGACAGGAGGGATGAGACCGTGATGTCAGCCTTTGAAGCTGTGGGCTTGGTTGGTCCTTAGGATAGTGGGCAGCCATGGAGAGTGTGGCGTAGGGTAGGCTCATTCCAACAGTTTTCTAAGAGAGAAACCAGAATCCCACTACCTAGGGAGCAAAGGCAGGAGGGCTGGGTTTGAAGCCAGCCCGCCCTGGATATGGAGACCCAGGCCTCAGATCCCTAGAACCTTGTGGGGCCTCCCTGAATCTCAGGCTCCTCATCTGTGTAGCAGAGACAAACCTTAGGGTGTTTCTGGAGCTTGGGTCTAACCTGGAGGCCCAGCCCCACTTTGCCATGGGTTGTAGGGTCAGATAAGGCCTAAGAAGACAGCAGAGCGGGGCTGGGGATTTAGCTCAGTGGTTAGAGCGCTTACCTAGGAAGCGCAAGGCCCTGGGTTCGGTCCCCAGCTCCGGGGAAAAAAAAAAAAAGAAGACAGCAGAGCCATGCTCCTGTTGCAGAGCAGCCCCTGGGCTCCTCAGCCTCTGATGACCACTAAGCTTTCTGCCTCTTCTTTCCCCAGTGGCTGAGGATGAAGCTGCTGCCGGACACTGGGCACCAGAATCGCCCACCCGTGGATGGGGGCAGCCAGATGCCCACAGTGCTGGACACCCGCTGTGCCCCGCCAGGGACCTCCACCCCCACACCTCTTCTAGCACCCCTTCACTGTCCCCTGCACCCCACTGTCCTCCCAGACACTGGATTTAAGGCACAGGCAGCTGTGAGGTGACGTCACATCGCCCCCTTCGCACATGAAGTGCCCACAGCTCAGCTGCCTAGGCACCTCCTCCGGTTTCCTATCACTCTGCTCCTGACCCGGGAGGTGAGAACAGGAAGCCCGGCCTTCAGCTCCCTTGGGAGTGTCCAGCCTCTCTCTTAAAGGTTTCCAGGTTCTCCTTGAGAGTTTCCAGGCCTCTCCTGAAGGGTTCTTGCCCCCATTCCCGCAGAATTTTCATTGGGTTCTAGAACCCTTTCTAGAGTCTGCAGGTTCCCCTCCTCCTCACAAGGAAGGACCTCAACTGTAGATGAGTCCCCTGTGGATCTCAGGCCCTGGAGGGCTGCCTCCCGCCTCAGTCTGCTTGTAGCCCTTAAAGACATCACTGGCACGTAATAAATATCATGAAAGTCCTTTGGAGACTGGTTTCTATTTGCATTTGTGTCTGTTTGTTTGAGCCCAGTTTCCCCTCTGTACCCCTGACCATTCTGGAACTCACTCTGTAGAACAGGTTGGCCTCGAACTCACAGAGATCTGCCTGCCTTGGCCCCCCAAGTGCTGGGATTAAAGGCGTGCACCACTGCCACCTGGCTGGTTTCTGATTTATGTTTTTTATTTATATGTAAACAAGGTCACAGGTTCAGACCTTTGGCTCTGAACTCTGAATCCTGCTACCTCAGCCTCCTGAGGGCGTGATGACCCTTGTGTCCAGTGGGGACTCTTGAGACAGCCTGGCAGGTTAGGTACTGGCTGCTCTTAGAGAGACCCTGGGTTTGGTGCCCAGCACTGAGATGGCAGTTTACAGCTACATGCAGGCGCTCTGATGCCCTCTCTTGAACTCCAGAGGGAGCAGATTCGGGTGGTGCATAGAATAAATCTTTAAATGAATAGATGCCAGCTGCAGTGGCGTGCACCACCATTCAGCCCGACCCTGTGGCTCAGTGGGTAGAGTGCTTATGTAGCATGGATGACACCTGAACTCCATCGCCAGCACCACATAAACTGGGTGTGGTGTTGTTCCAGACCTGAAGAGGCTGAGGTAGGGGGATTAGGAATTTAAGGCCAGCCTGGGCTATAGGAGACCCTGTTTTAATCATCAGGAATAAATAAAAATAAAAAGCTATCCTACCTCCTTCTGGTGCAGACATATTGTACCAGAACATCTCCTCAGGTTGGTACAGATGAAAATAAAGCAGCCCTTACAGAATCGATATGCAACAGAATGAAGGCAGGGGACTGAAGGGTGAGGACTGCTCTCTAACCCCTAGCCCTGCTGTCCCTGACTCCCAGCAGCAAGCTGGAGCCTTCGAGGGAAAACCGGACAAACGTGGAGGCTGAAGGCGGCTGCTCCCTCCAGCGTTGGCCCCAGTGGGAGCTGGGGGTGAATCACACAGCCGGCTGTGCCACGCTCTGCCTTGGGGACAAAGCGGCGATATTTCCTGGATCCGGAAATACAGGCCAGAGCCTGTCACTGCAGGAAACACTCGGCTGGAGCCCGGCCAACAGGGCCACCAGGGGTCAGCCTGGGAGGCTGCCCGGACGGCTGGGATGAAGGCCCCAAGGAACTGGGGACGTCCCTGGCCCTGAGCCTGAGCTCAGGATGAAGCTGACCTAGTAACCAGAGAGCCTGACTGAAGGTTTGATAGCCACAGTCCTGGGTGTAGATAGTGCTCAAACTCAGCCTCGGTTTTCTCTTCCCAGATACTGTGTTCCAAATCTGTACTCTCAGATAATATGATTGGAAGGCAGGAGGATTGCTTATATCTAAGAGTCCCAGGCCAGCCTGGGCTTCACAGTAAGAGCCCACCGCTAATAACCACAACAATAGTTATGATAACAAGTGTGGATTGTTCAGGCAGAGACCTAGTTGCTGTGAAAAAACAAAAGCTTGTCCCTAGCCACTGCCTCAGGGGGGTCCTCAACTGGTACACAGTCATCTCTCTGTTATAGAGTCTGAACAAGCCTTTTTTTTGCTCACACATCCTCCATGGCTCCCCATTACCCTACGTCTAGTTTCTCAGCCCTTTGGCAGCTCACAGACCCCGTTCAGCCTTGGCTGCTCTCAGAATTTCTGATTAGGACTTAAAGGTGAACAAGGCTTATTTGCTTCATTTGTGTTCGTTTTTGTTTTGAGATAAGAGTCTCACTATGTAGCCCAGGCTGGCCTCCAACTCAGAGATCCTCCTGCCTCTGCCTCCACAATGCTGGGATCGTGGGCGCACTAATATGCCTGGCTCCATGGGTGTTTTGCTGCTCAAACGGGAGGAACCGAGTCCCTCTCAATTGCCCATATAAAAGCAGGGTATGGCCGTGCACCTGTAACCCCAGCAGATAGGAAGATGTGAATGCTGCACAGATTTGAGACCTGATCTGTGTCCTCCTCTGGCTCATATGTCCACTAGGATCCCCACACCCACGTGTGTGACAGCAACACACACACACACACACACACACCACCATGGGGCAGGGGCTTGGCTCAGTTTTGTCTGTCCAGACCTTGGCTCAGTTCTGTGTCCTCCTCTGGCTCATATGTCCACTAGGATCCCCACACCCACGTGTGTGACAGCAACACACACACACACACACACACACACACACACACACACACACACACACACACACACACACCCCACCACGGGGCAGGGGCTTGGCTCAGTTTTGTCTGCCCAGACCTTGGCTCAGTTTTGTCTGCCCAGACCCCTCCTCTAGGCAGGTTTTCTGGATTCCCTAGTTATAGCCCTTGGTCCCTTGGGCCCCTAGTCCCATCCCCGCTCCCAGGCCCCACGCCGGGCTCCCGGGCGGAAGGGGGCCCAGTGCCCAGTCCGGCCGCCTCCGCTGGGTGAGGCCCTGACTCTTTGGGGATTTCCTGTGTTCTCTATAAATAGCCCCCCGTCGCTTCCCACAAACTCCTCACCCTTCTTGGAAAAAAGGGACTGCGGCCAAGGCCTCCATGCAGCTGTGTGCCAGGCCCAAGGCAGGCGGCCTGCAGCGGGCGGGCGAGCTGCCCAGAGGTGCGGCCCCTCCCAGCCCGAGGCGCCACGGCTCCTCCTGGGAGCTCGGGACCCTTCCCCTTTTCTTCAAGACAGGATCTCGCTTTATTACCCAGCCTGGTTTGGAACAGGCGCTTGGGGTGACAGGCGTGCGGACACCTCATCAATTAAGATGCACGTGGTCTGGGGACAGCAGAGAGTTACGCTAGGAACACTCGCCCTCTGCTGGCGGGTCGCAGCTGCACTAGGCGCAGCAGGCAACATCAGGCCTCCTCATAGCCATGTCACATGGAACCACCACAGCTCAGGAGGACAAGACCCAAGTGACCCCAGCACCCTACAATCTTGCCTGAGATAGAAGGCTCTCCACAATGCTCAATGTGAGGTGCAACTGATTGCTGAAACCCAAGCCAGAGGTCATTAAGAGAGGCCACTCTGAGCCTCGTTTTCTTAGCACTGGTGAAGCAGAGAGGGGCGCAGATCCTTGTAAGTTTGAGGCCAGTGCCAGTTAGAGTAAGAACCTATCACAAAAACTAAAAATAAATATAAATAAAATAATCCGATAAGGGGCCAGAAAGATGGCTCTGAAGATAAAAAGATCTGCTGCAAGGGGACTTGAGTTTGGTCCCCAGCACCCGTGGGCTGTAACTCCAGCTCCAGGGGATTGTCTGGTCTCTGCTCTCACACGTCCTCCCACCACACGTACATATAATTAAAAATAACGTCTCTTGCTGTCAGCCCTGATGGCCCACATTTGATCCCTGAGACTCCCACTTCTGCCATTGCAGAAGACCCCTGCAAGTTGTCCTCCGACCTCCCCGAGTGTGCTGCAGACACCCCAAGGGTGGCACAGGCCTGACACCAGCACTGGGCCCATATCAGTCATGTTTTCACTGAGCGGTGGTGACTGCAGGGATTCATAACTATTTAAAGCGTGTGTGTGTGTGTGTGTGTGTGTGTGTGTGTGTGTGCACGCGCGCGGCGCACACTTGTGTGTGTATAATAATCTTGGGTGTTCAGCAGTCAAGGGGCCAATTCTACCCCCGGACATAGGGGGCACAGTGGAAGTGCTGTGTGGGGTATAAGAGCCAAGGATTGGGTGACATCAGAGCATGACAGGATCCTGGTGCTGCTGAGCCGCAGTCGTCCTGTCAGGCCAGTTCATGCCCTGTCCAGGCAGAGGGTGTGGCACGTGGGTCTGAAGATTGATAGGTAGTGAAAGCTGGAGAGATGGCTCAGCGGTTAAGAGCACCCGACTGCTCTTCCAGAGGTCATGAGTTCAATTCCCAGCAACCACATGGTGGCTCACAACCATCTGTAATGGGATCCAATGCGCTCTTCTGGTGTGTCTGAAGACAGCTACAGTGTACTTATATATAATAAATAGATAGGTAGTGAAAAAGCCCTGGGGGACAGGGGAGGGCACAGAAGGGCATTTTCTTAAAGAAAAGGAAGGGAATTAGTGAGTCGGGATCCAAGCAAGCAAGCTGTGGGAGAGGGCATGATCAGAGCACAGGAGATACTTGGATGAAACTCTCACGGCAAAACTCTCACGGCCAGGTACCAAATGCTACTACAGAAGGAAAAATAAATGTATTTAATCAGCAAACGATGCCATAAATAGAAATACGTCGGCAAAGTTATGGAAGGTAAGGCTGACTGATCCTTGTGAACATATGTTTCTGGATTACCAGAACTCTTCGTTCTCCTTTGGTAATTAAAACAAAAAAAACAACGAAGCTACGGGGTGTGGCTCAGGGGTGGAGCCTTTGCCCAGAATCTCCCAGTGATGGGCAGAGGGTGTGGCTCAGGGGTTGGAGCCTCTGCCCAGAATCTCCCAGTGATGGGCAGAGGGTGTGACTCAGGGTGTGGAGCCTCTGCCTAGACTCTCCCAGTGATGGGCAGAGGGTGTGGCTCAGGGTGTGGAGCCTCTGCCTAGACTCTCCCAGTGATGGGCAGAGGGTGTGGCTCAGGGGTTGGAGCCTCTGCCCAGAATCTCCCAGTGATGGGCAGAGGGTGTGGCTCAGGGGTGGAGCCTCTGCCCAGAATCTCCCAGTGTCGTACAGAGGGTGTGGCTCAGCACCTAACACTCATGGGTTTCACCTCTACCACTATATCATGGAGACACTTGAGACACTTGGCGACGTGATGTGGACCTTAATCCCACCATCCGGGGTGAGGAATTATCCGTCCTCAGATCCCTGACCCGTCTTTCTCCTCACTGCGGAGGGCTGCAGACCTCCAGTGCTCTCCTGCTCTCTGTCGGGTCTGCCATCTTGGATCATGAGCTTGTGGGAACTCTGACCTCACTTGCCCACACAGAAGTCCTGGAAGATGAGGTCCAGGATCTCCTCGGTTCCCCCTCCACCTGTGAGGTGGCTTAGCTGTCTCCGAGCCTGGCGCAGGGCCTCGGCGGCCAGAGCCAGATCTGTGGTCAGCTGGAAGCGGCCCAGGGCATCCAGGCAGCCCTGGAGGTGGTACTGGTGCCTAGCTCGGGTCAAGAGCGGCGGTCCTGTGGATGGGTCCCCACACCTGCCAAAGACAGAACCTAATTGTCTCACTCAGCCTGTGCAGCACCTTTTTGAAAAGGACCTCCCACAGAAACCTTTTTGAGAGAGACCTGAGCCCAAAGCCAGCAGCTATGTTTACACATGAACTTGGGTTGATGAAGCTGAAGGTGGCTGAGGGGGACTCACACTGCAGCCAGTTCAGTCTTCAGGGCCTGCAGGAGGGCGTCCATCCCAGCTCCAGTGTGGCAGGACAGAAGCAGGTGAGGAGGCAGGGCTGTGCTGCTGGCTGGGGCATTAGCAGACAGCAGATCAGATTTGTTGAGCAGCAGCAGGAGGCGCTGCCTGCCACTGTCATGGCTTTGTGCTACCAGTGGGGCCACCACAGTGTCCAGGAAGCTGCAGCTAGAGGAGGAAGCCAGGTCGGAGGCATCCAGCATCCCCAGGATGATGTCAGCTTGCTCCAGCCTGGGGAGGAAGGAACCATGAAGCAGGGCATAGCCGTGGAGGATCCTGGGAAGACACTGTGGGAGCTGCTCAGGGGAGCGACTCAGCAGAGGGAGGAACAGCACTATAGGGCATGGCTCAGAGCAAAAGCCAGGGCAGCAACAGGTGCCACTGTCTGGCCAGCTCTGTAAGGGAGCATGGGTGGAACTCTGGCAGGATGACAGAGCAGTGAGGTAGGGCCTGCTAAAAGGATAGGGCATGGCTTCAGAGAAGACCGGGCAGACCTGTTGGGGGTGTAGCCAAGGGCAGAGTGGTGGAGAGCGGGCAGAGGGTGGGGCAAAGAAGTGCACAGGCCAGGTTGTGACAGAACAGGTGGCCTGAGGAGTGACAGAACAGGACTTGGGGAGGGGAGAAAGGGACACAGGCCAAGCTCGCATCTCAGTCAAATTACGAAGCCTCCCTGCTCCCAGCTCTGAGGGGCCTCAAAACCTTCTGATTTGGGAATAATGAAATCCACTCACAGGGGAGAAAAGGCTGCTGGTCGCCGTACCCTCAGCCTTCTACTTACCTCTGGCGGGCCCTGCGCACTCCCTCCTGCTCAACAGCACCTGCACCTTCCCGAAGCCCCGCGGTGTCGCTCAACAAGACAGGAAACCCAGCCAGGTCCACAGGAGTCTCCAAGATGTCACGGGTGGTCCCGGGCTCTGGGGACACAATGGACACTGGCTTCTGGCCTGAATAACAGAGACAGTATGATGACGGACCACAGAGTGGAGGTAAAAGCCCCTCACTTTTGGGAGGCACTGTTTGGCTTTGAGCTACCAGTGGGGCCACCATAGTGTCCAGGAAGCCACAGCTGGAGAAGGCCAGGTCAGAGGCATCTATCACCCCCAGGATGCTGCACCCCACCCAGAAGAAATCCATCCCGTCCGTTCCTGCATCTCACATACTGAGCAGATTCACTAGACTGCTCTTGCCCGCATTGGGCGGTCCGGCGACCACAACGTTTGCCCCTGAGCGGAGCCTCTGTCCACGTCTGGCATCTCGCAGGTGGGAACTCAGTGCCACCTCCAGGGCCCGCACATCTCTGTCCACTGTGAGAGGGAGAAGGCAGATGGAGGGGAGGGGGAGTCAGCAAAGTCTCGGGCAGGCTGAGATGCCAGCCACACCCCCCCCCCCGAAAACAGACATACCCTGCTCCAACACACCCTCTTCCAAATTATCATCCTCTCCGAAGTCAATGTAGGCCTCCACATGGGCCAGAGCCTGGGGAGGAGGGGGAAATGTCACAGGTGCTCTCTAAGTTCTAGCTCCAGCCTGACCTGCACGACCAGACTGCCTTTAACAGTCCTAGAGCTTTCTTTCTCTAAAGAGTGCATGGATGGGGCTGGAGAGACGACTTGGCAGCTAAGAGCACTGGCTGCTCTTCCAGAGGTCCTGAGTTCAATACCCAGCAATCATATGGTGGCTCATAACCATCTATCTATAATAGGATCAGATGTCCTCTTCTGGCATGCAGACATACATGCAAACAGAGCACTCATAAACTCATAAACACAAAGTAAATAACATAAATAATATCAATCTTAAAGAAAAAAAAAACCAGATGGATGGGTGAGCATGTGGGCTTGCCTTGGTGAGGGTCTTCGCCCAGCCCTGGCACAGCTGGCTCAGTTCCCCATCCAGCTGCCTCAAGGCCTGTCGACGCTGGGCCTCTGTTTCTGCATGGATCAGATCCGCAAGTCCCTCCACTTCAGTCAGGCTCAGTTTGCCATGGGCAAAGGCCCTCCTGGTGAACTCCCCGGCCTTGGCTGGGCGAAGTCCTGGCACACTACCTGCAGGAAAGCATCACAAGGTCTAAGCTCCTTGAGTCCCCATCCAATGGCAGGTGACAGCCAGCAGAGCAACAAACCAAACCCCAGGTGGGTTGGTTTTCTTTTCTTTTTTTTTTTTTTTTTTTAAAGATTTTCTTTATTTATTATATATGAGCACACTGTAGTTGTCTTCAGATGGACCAGAAGAGGGCATCAGATCTCATTACAGATGGTTGTGATCCACCATGTGGTTGCTGGGATTTGAACTCAGGACCTCTGGAAGAACAGTCAGTGCTTCTAACCACTGAGCCATCTCTCCAGCCCGTGGGTTGGTTTTCAAGTGACACAACTGCTTTAGGATCCCCTGATCCTGTAAGGAATTCCAGGAAGCTTACAGGTTCTCCAGGCTGGATCCTATTGAGTCAGTGACTGGTTGTGACCTGGGCACCCCATCTGGGGGATGTAGATATCTCTCTTAGAACCCAGGCCAGCCAGCTGTTGAGGTCACCTGCAGCTGTCCCTCCCCATCAATGCTGATTACACACGCAGGCCCCAGACTGACAGAGTGCTGGCCGTCAGGGGCTTCCTGTGGCAAACATGTTGGATGAACTCACATTAAGTAAAGGTCACACATTTCTTCCTGGAAAGGCAAGACCCTCCCTGTCCCTACCATCCCGGAGTCACAGACAGCCTGGCTGTACACTGGCACATTGTACCAGCTACTCAATTCCCTGAATAGGACTTACTGTGTGCTTGTGTGTGTGAGAGTGTGTGTGTGTGTGTGTGTGTGTGTGTGTGTGTGTGTGTGATACTTGGAAGTTATAAGACAGCCTGTAGGAATCAATTCTTACTTTTCACGACTGAGGTTCACATTTGGCAACAATGGCCTTTACTGGCCTACTCATCTATAAGGCCAGGGTTAACATGATACATCTCTTCTCCCAAATGACAATGTGTTTTGCAGTCTATACCCAAGACCTTTTAGTCTCCCCTAGGAACAGTGTCACTCAACAGAGCCTCACCCAATGCCTGCAGGACACCGCTGACCACCGCAGGACCTCCGTGTACGTGCAACTCCATGCAATCCTCACCCGTGAAACTCTGGGGGCCTTGAATGGCAAAAAGCATAGTCAAGACGATGGGCAGGACCCGGGCTGACTGATGGAGGTTAACTGAGACCCGGACACAAACGCCATGGGCTCCTGGATCCGACCCCTCACCTGGAAACCAGAGGACGAGTGAGCGGTCCAGTGGCTCCCCGGAGCAAGGGTGGCGGAGAAGGCGCAAGCAGGCGCTGCGGGCCGGAGGCGGCTCCCGGAGAGCCGTGAGGCTGCGGAGCGCGAGCCCACTGGCTGGGCCGCTGGTGCGGATCACTGCGATGGCGCAGCGTCCCTGGCCGGAGCTGAGCGCAAAGATGGTGCTCCCGGGGACCAAGGACTCTGCACCGGTGCTGCAGCGTGCGCACAGCCTGGAGATCGGACAGGAAACAAGTAAGCGCATCCAGAACGCTGAGCTTCGGGGTGAATAAGGGCTGAGGGATGGTCGCCCGTGGATGCCCAAGCTGTGTGAGCTACGGCCAGGAGATGGGCATGGAAGGACACGGCAGCTCTGGTTTTAGGAACCGGGTCTGGGACTTCAGGGGCGAATCTGGGGCCTAAAGCAGCGCCTCGCGCCCTGGCAGCAGGTCCGCGCCACCCACCTGAGGGGCGCACTTGCCGGCCGGGTCACCAGGGCGCTTAGCCCACGCCACATGGATTTCAAATTTGCAAGCACCTAGGTCGACACTTCTGCACGGTTTCAAGTTCTGGAAGAAAGTCCTGCCCCTTTGCGGCGTGACCAGCGGTACGACTCTCAACTATCATTAGACGGCCTATAGGAGGTCCCGCCCTCTAGTCATAGACTTTGATTCCTATTGGCTAATCCAAGGGAAACGAAGTGGGGCGTGTGTGTGTGCAGCGCAAGAGTGTCCCGCAGAAATGCAGAGCAAAGTTTTCGGTTCCTAGAGCAGCCGGTATCTGACACAGTAGTGGGAGGAAGAAAATGCAGGATATATCGCAACGGAGGTTCGAGCATCGTCTTTTCTTTGTGCCTATTCCTTATTCTTTTTTTTTTTTTCCGGAGCTGGGGACCGAACCCAGGGCCTTGCGCTTCCTAGGCAAGCGCTCTACCACTGAGCTAAATCCCCAACCCCCCTATTCCTTATTCTTAGAGAAGCTAAGAAGCTATGTGTGCGCTCCGATTTCACATCCATGAAAGGCAGAGCCGAAGGCGCTTGCCGCCAAACTTGACAATATGAGTTCTATCCCCGGGATCCGCTTACTGAAGGAGACCAGACTTGTGCAAGTTGCCTTCTGACCTCCACGGGATTTGCAGGGGGCGGAGGTAGGGGTGGTGGGAGTGGGTGGTGTATTCTGCTCCCATTTAGAGACCGGAAACTCAAAGCATCTTAGTGACTGAAGGGGATGAGTTCCGGGGGAAGCCACACCCTAGGCCAGGAAAAATCTGGTTCAAACTTCGGGGAAGTTTCTTCCTGGCCTTTCTTGTCTCTCTTCACTGACCCCCGCTCTCCCATCTTTGCCAGCTGCAGCTCCTGGGCAAGCATATTTAGCTAAGCACCATTCCCAGACCAGGAAGCCCTGCAGGCGGCTCCAGTCGAGCTCCGGCTCCAGCCCTGGCTTCCCCGCCCTCTCCGGGGTCTCAGTTGCCCGCGGGTCTGATGTGTGCTCCGGGATAGGCACCCGGGGCTTCGAGTTACCTTCGGGTTAACTCGGGGCAGCCCTAAATTGCGGGGTGAGGGAGTAGGCTCGAATTCCACGTTCGGGGCAGGCGGGGCTTCACGAGCGCCCTCGCACTGCCAGTTCTCTGGTTCTGGACTTGTGCGGGCGGGCGCTCTTTAGTTCAAGCTGCTGAGCACAGGATAGTAGCAAAGCCCTCAAGTCCCCATCTGCCCTACTTTCAATCTGTGAAACAGGGACAGTGACGTTGTCCATCTCCCGTGGTTCTATCTTAACACGTTTACAGTAAGTGCCTATTACCTACTGGGCAACGAGAAACAAACTGGTCTCCTGACTAGCCTGGGCTCTCAGGACTTCGGGGCGGGCCACTCCAAGTGGGAGAATTTGGGAGATCAGAGCTATGGATCGTGGTGCTTGACTACCTGACTACCTGAGATCAATCTCCTGGACCCACGTGGTGGAAGGAACCAGTTTTCGCGGATGTCCATCCTCTGACTTCACACACTCATCAAACTACTTCTATCCCAACAAACAAAATGTTCTTTAAAAGTCGGGTATCAGACAAAATAGGCGGGCTAGAGCCTGAGGCGTAGCTTCGTTCTAGAGCAGCTGGACTTTTGACAGCCTCCCTTCTCACCCAGGATCACCCAGAACATATAAGTTTCAGACAAGCAACATTTCTTTCTGTGTAGTAGTCAGAACATACAAAACAGTTGAAATCTGAAATGTACTTAATTCAGTGGACTTATTTTTTGAGGTCTATTTTTTATTTTTATTTAACTCTGTGTAAGTTCTGGTGTCTGGCGTATTCAGCGTCTCCTGGAGCTGGAGTTACAAGCAAGTGTAGGTGCAGGAACCCCGGTCCTCGAGACGAGTCACAAGTGCTCCTAACCGCGGGATCATCTCTCTAGTTCTGTCCACCTTTTCTTGACACGGTGTCTTGGAAGCCCGGGGTGACCATGGACTTGCTGTGTGGCCTCTGACGATGGCTTTGAAATCCAGATCTTTCTGCCTCCTGAGTGCAGGGCTGGGAGCTCTGTGCCAGGCCAACGATCTATCGAATGTGTCACACCAGCCGGTGCCCTCTGCCCGGACTGTTTTATCCCATTTATCTGTGTGTGCGAGGTCAGCATCGGAGAACAACTTGCAGCAGCACTTTTTTATGCAGTGAGCGGCTCAGGATTGTGTTTATTTGATAAAAGTGGCACCTGCATCCTTATCCCTTTATGGGGGCTGAATTGTAAAGGTAATAAGGGTTGTGTGGGAGCAGAGGGCAGGAAGATGTCTACCTGAACTGTATGTGCAAAGGCCCTGGGGGGCAGGCAGGTCCTGCTCTAATTACTTGCACTCCAGTTGGGGTACTTGAGGTATTGTTCTTGGGAATGTCACCCAGCCAGGTCCTCCCTCTCACACCCAGCTCAGTTTCTACCCCTTGTGAACTCAGTACTTTGTAGATGGGTAAACAGAGGCTGAAGGGCTGGGCCGAACAAGTACTGGAGATCCAAGTGGGCGGGCGATAAGGAAGCGCAGAAAAAAACACGGGCGGGGACGAGAACCAGAGACGAGGCGGGCGAGTGGGACTGAGTGACTGAGAGTGACGCGCTGAGGCTGGGAAGAAGAATCGAGGTTTGGCTCGGGCGGGGACGACAAGCAAGTGGAGCACAGGGACGGCCGGCTGCGCGGGCGGGCGAGAGAGGCCTTTGTCTTCTCCAGCGCGCTCGGTGGTGCCACTCCGGTCCCCATGAGCCCGCGGCCCCCCGGCGCCCGGGCGTCCCGCAGCCCCTAACCTGCCTTATCCTCGCCATGGCCGAGGCGGCTTCGGGCGCCGGGGACGCGACCCTGGAGGGGGAGCGGGGCAAGAGGCCCCCACCCGAGGGCGAACCTGCGGCGCCTGCGTCTGGAGTCCTGGGTATGTTTGCTGCGGGTGACACCGGGACAGGTGAACGGGGTGCGCCAGGGGGCTGCAGGGGACGCCGATCGGGGTCACACACCCTAGCGTGTGGCCGGGAGGCTGCTCCTCGTGGTGCTGCGTCTGCAGCGCGGCGCGGGGTTGGGTCAGTGCGTCTGCACTGGGGGTCCCTGGTGCAGAAACGTGGACACGCCCCTCTGACGGCCCCAGCCTGTTCCATGTGAGTCTCGCCACCTGGAGAGTCCCAGCACAGGGACACAGGGCAATAGGGTCCTGGGTTCAAATCCCATATTGGCTGGGTGACCTTGAGCCCGTGGATACGTCGCTGGGCCTCAGTTTGGTGACCTGTGAAATGGGAGGAAGGACTGCACTCTGTGGCTGCTTAAAGACCGCTCTGTCATACCAAGAAGTACTCAAGGCTGCTTGTGGGCATCCCATCAATTCTGGTTCGGGAGGCGGAGTTGGGCCTCAACCATGACTAAAATTCTTAAGGCAGAATCTAGGGGGAAGGGCCTGGCTGGTGCAGGAGAAAGAAGAGCAAGCCGAGGCTGTAAGTGCCCAGCCCTCGAGAGCTCTAATGAGGGCCGAGTCAGTCCCTGAAAGGGCCTGATCTCAGCCCAGCCTGCCACGCTGCCCCATAGATAAACTATTTGGGAAGAGGCTCCTGCAGGCTGGCCGCTACCTGGTATCCCACAAGGCATGGATGAAGACAGTGCCCACCGAGGACTGCGACGTGCTCATGACCTTCCCAGGTATCCACACCTGCCTGTTGTGGGCCCGGATGCAGCCTTTACCGCCTCGGTGGAAATGTGGAGGCCCTTGTGGGCACCTCTCGAGGCAAGACCCATTGGCCCCTATGCCCCTCGGCAGACACCACTGATGACCACACGCTGCTGTGGCTGCTGAATCACATCCGGGTGGGCATTCCCGAGCTGATCGTGCAAGTTCGCCACCACCGCCACACGCGTGCCTATGCCTTCTTTGTCACCGCCACATACGAGAGGCGAGTCCCCTGCCTCTGCCTCCCTCTGGCCCTGTCACTTGGCTCTTTGCTCCTCTGAAGGCCAACTGTGCTAACATTTGCCCTAAGATGTGGCTCTCGTATAGTTCTTAGCTTGGGAATGGTGAGCAAGGGTACCACGGTGAGCCCACTATGCCCTGTCCTGTCCGCAGCCTGCTCCGTGGGGCCGACGAGCTGGGTCTGCGCAAGGCCGTGAAGGCCGAGTTTGGAGGGGGCACTCGCAGCTTCTCCTGCGAAGAGGACTTCATCTACGAGAATGTGGAGAATGAGCTACGCTTTTTCACATCGCAGGTGACCGCGCTGCGCCCATGTCTCTGCGCCTACGGCCCTCGTACCTAGCTCACACCCTTCTCCCCACAGGAGCGGCAGAGCATCATTCGCTTCTGGTTGCAGAACCTACGAGCCAAGCAGGGGGAGGCTCTGCACAACGTGCGCTTCTTGGAGGACCAGCCAATCAGTGAGCAGGGCGAGCCTTCCATCCAATCACTTGGCAGAGAACTGGGCGTGTCTGTTAGAAAATGGGTACAAAGGGGCGGGCATATTGGCAACCCATCAAAGGCTAGGAAAAATTTGAGCACTCAAAGAACCCAGAGAGTGTAGCCTCTTTCTGGCACCTAGTGCAAGCATGGATGAGGTGGTATGGGCTAGGCTTTTATATAGGTCTCCGAGAAGGTGTGGGCAGGACCATGGACAGCACCCATGGACCAGGTGGTGAGGCCTACTAGGAAAACCAGGCAGGTCTCACCAGTTCACTTTCTGTACCAACCT
Organism: Rattus norvegicus; assembly: GCF_021556685.1. Classification (NCBI taxonomy): domain Eukaryota; kingdom Metazoa; phylum Chordata; class Mammalia; order Rodentia; family Muridae; genus Rattus; species Rattus norvegicus. Next base: position 18,312,691 of record NC_141549.1, on the reverse strand, counting down.
GTGTCATTCATTCCTTAGAAATTTAGATCCAGAAAAGTAGGGGGCTGTTAAACTCTAAAATACACTTGGTAGGTACGGTGGGAACATGCCTGTCATCTCCCGACTCCAACTCATTAGTTCAAGACCAGCCTGGGCTACATAGACTCCCAACCATCCCTGTCCATCTCAAATTCATCTCCAGAGTGTATGGGTTATCACACCCAGCTTATGCCATACTGGGAATAGAACCCCGGGTCTTCGAGCTTGCTAAGCAAAGCACTCTACCAACCAGGCCACATCCCTAGCTTTGATGGGCTTAGGAGAAGGCAGAGAAGTTATGACTTTGGTTCCAGCCAAGGTTTGTTGCTAACTCTGATCAGATAGTGCAGGGGCAGGGATCACTCACTCCTCCTCCTGCAGTTCCGGAGCTGGCTGCACGAGGCATCATACAGCAGGTGTTTCCAGTTCACGAGCAGCGTATTCTGAATCGTCTCATGAAGTCCTGGGTGCAGGCCGTGTGTGAAAACCAGCCTTTAGGTGTGGCTCTGTGACTGAGGAGTGGGTTGGGGTTCCAGGAGACACTTAGAGGTGACCCAGACTCCCTTTTCTCCTGGCAGATGATATCTGTGACTATTTTGGGGTGAAGATTGCCATGTATTTTGCCTGGCTGGGCTTCTACACATCAGCAATGGTTTACCCTGCTGTCTTTGGCTCTGTTCTGTATACATTCACTGAAGCTGATCAGGTACTGGGAAGTGCCGGGCCAGGACTGGGGATGGCCTAGAAAGTCTTCCTCCAAAAGCTGGTGAGTCGACTTGGTGTCGATGACTTGGCTTTCTTCTGCTACCTACAGACAAGCCGGGATGTTTCCTGTGTGGTCTTTGCTCTCTTCAACGTGATCTGGTCAACACTGTTCTTGGAGGAGTGGAAACGGAGGGGGGCAGAGCTAGCCTACAAGTGGGGTACACTAGACTCACCTGGGGAGGCTGTGGAGGAGCCACGTCCCCAGTTCAGGGTCAGTCTGGGGCAGAGGCTTGAGGTTGAGGTTTTCAACAAGGCTGTAAAGGAGAAATGCCATGTTGGGGAAGAGCATTTGTGTGTGGGGGGGTGCGGGGGAGGGGACTCTAGGTCTAGTTAGGTAACAGTCAGAGAAGTTTGTGGGCCAGGGAGGCTTGCGACAGGATGGGAGGAAGTTGGGAAGAAGGGTGCATTGAGAAGTGTCTCTTGCCAGAGAAAAGATGTAGCTGAGGGAAACTGGGCTCCTATGATCAGGAAGTGGGTGTGGTCCCTGGTCTCACTGCCTTTTCTGCTGGCTGCTAGGGCATCCGGCGCATCAGCCCCATCACCCGTGCTGAGGAGTTCTACTACCCGCCCTGGAAGCGACTGCTCTTTCAACTGCTTGTCAGCCTGCCTCTGTGCCTGGCCTGTCTCGTCTGTGTCTTTGTCCTGATGCTTGGCTGCTTCCAGCTGCAGGTAACGCCTCATCCCTACTCTGCCCTAGCCCCTGCCCATCAAGCACCAGGTCCAGCTTCAACCTGCTGATTCCCCTACCTTGCCCCGTCCCTTTCAGGAGCTAGTCTTGAGCGTGAAGGGTCTGCCCCGCCTAGTTCGCTTCTTGCCTAAGGTCATACTAGCCCTGCTGGTCAGCGTGAGTGCTGAGGGCTACAAGAAGTTAGCTGTGTGGCTAAATGACATGGGTAGGTACTAGCAGGGGAGGCCCTCACCGTCCCGATGATCCCCATAACCCTTCGTAGGGGTAGGGTGGTCTCTCACTCACCTCCTCGGCCCCTAGAGAATTACCGGCTAGAGAGCACCTACGAGAGGCACCTTATCATCAAAGTCGTCTTGGTGAGTGAACACACATGTGCAAAGAGGCTAGGAGGGCGGGAGGGAGAGAAGGCTGGGGGATCGTAAGGCAGGGCTGCAGGATGACCCCAGCTGCCTGCCTCCCAGTTCCAGTTTGTCAACTCGTACTTGAGTCTGTTCTACATCGGCTTCTACCTCAAAGACATGGACCGCCTGAAAGAGGTGAGGGCCCATGCACGGCCCCAGGGGCAGCACCCTGGTCCCTTGGGAATGGACCCATGTAAGGGGTCCAGGGCTCTCCAGCCCCTCCCTCCCGTCCTCCATCCTTCTCTCCTTTTTGTCGTCTGTGCGTGTGTCCTTTCTCTGCCTGTCGTTCCCCTCTCCCATCTGTCTGTCCACCTGTTTGGTCGGTCCCTCCACAGCTCCTGCTACTCCTGTCCCTGACCCAGAGCCTCGAGCGGCAGTTGCGGGCGGCGCTGGTCCCGCTCGCGGCCCTGCGGTTCCGCCTGCTCCTCCTGTCCCTCCGGGGTCTCCTGCTCGTGGCCCGGGCCAAAGTACGGGCAGGTGGCGAGCCTTCCCACAGTGTGGGCAGTGTGGCTGTGCTGAGGGTGGGACATGGCAAGCATAGGGCGCATGCGCAAAAGGGGTCCTGATACAGGCTGAGTAAGACCTACTGAGGTGCCCAGGGAACTAGGCAATGCCTGGGCAGCGGAGGCGGGGGGGAGAAAATGCTCTGCTAATCCTGGCCTGTCTGCAGATTGTTGTGTGGTAGTGGCATTGGGGCTGAGCTGCGGCCTCACATCCAGGGTTACTGTTGAGGGACTGCAGGAGCACCGGGAAGAGAGAGAGAGAGAGAGAGAGAGAGAGAGAGAGAGAGAGAGAGAGAGAGAGAGAGAGAGAGAGAGAGAGAGAGAGAGAGTTTTGTGACCCTCCCGCGCCCAGCCCCGTCCGTCCCACGCGGCCTTTTTCCGCCCACAGATGCTGGCCACCCTGCTCATCACCCGGCAGCTGCTGCAGAATGTGCGTGAGGTGCTGCAGCCGCACCTGTACCGCAGGTTGGGCAGCGGGGAGCTGGGCCTGCGCACCATCCTGGAGCTGGCCCGGGCCCTGCTAGGCTTGCTCAACCCCTTGCGCCCGGACCCCCGACGGCACTTGGAGGCCCAGGCTGATGAGGGCGGAGCGGGGAGCCGCAGGTGCCTGGGCGGTGGCTGCGGGGCGCCCGAGGAGGAGGAGGAGGTGGCTGTGGAGAGGAGGCCAGCAGGGGAAGGTGGGGAGGTTCCAGAAGGGCCTCGGGGTGGCAAGGAAGAGGACGAGGAGGAGGAGGACGACGACGAGGATGAGGACGAGGAATATGAGGGCGAGGAAGGAAGCCTCCTGGATTGCGGGCTGCGCCTCAAGAAGGTCAGCTTTGCTGAGCGGGGCGCAGGGCGGCGCAGGCCAGGCCCAAGCCCCGACGGCCTCCTGGAGGAGGGGAGTCCCACCATGGTGGAGAAGGGGCTGGAGCCTGGTGTGTTTACGCTGGCCGAAGAAGACGATGAGCCGGAGGCGCCTCCAAGCAGCCCCGGGCCAGAACCCCAGACCGTCTTGCTTCGTCGGGCGGGTGGCGAGGGCCGCGACCAAGGATCTGATGGAGACCGAGATCCGGAGACTGGCTCTGGCGATGCGGCCGGGAGACAGAAGAGACATAACAGGTCCTCGTGGATCGACCCGCCAGAGGAGGAGCATTCACCGCAGCTCACACAGGCAGAGCTGGAGAGCTGCATGAAGAAGTATGAGGTGAGAGAGGCGGAGCCCACGCCACCATGGCGACTGGAGGTGGAGGCAGGAAGGCAGTCTGGACAACCCCAACTCCAAAGAGAATCAAATAGGATTCGATAGTTTAACTGCTACGTGCTCGTGGCTCAGTTGGTAGAGTGTTTGTCTAGCATGCGGGAAACCCTGGCTTCCATTCCCAGCACCGCATAAACCAGGCATGGGGGAGCACGGCTGTCTTCCCAGCACTAAGAAGTGGAGGCAGAAAGAAAAGGTCAAGGTCATCCTCTGTGATATAGTACATTCTGGGCAAGCCTGGGCTACAGAAAACCCTGCCTTAAAAAATAAATAGGGGGGTTGGGGATTTAGCTCAGTGGTAGAGAGCTTGCCTAGCAAGGGCCAGGCCCTGGGTTCGGTCCTTAGCTCCAGGAAAGAAAAACAAAAAACAAATGACAACAACAACAACAACAAAGGGCAGTAGTAGTGTACACCTTCAGTTCCTCACTCAGGAGGCAGAGGCAGAGAACCTCTTATTGGTTCGAAGCCAGCCTAGTTCTACAGAGTGAGTTCCAGGACAGCCAGGGCTACACAGAGAGACCGTGTCTCAAAACCAAAAATAAATCATACTGGAGTAGTTCCTACCCAGCAGGTAAGAGAGCTCCAGATCGGAAAATTGGATGTCAGATCCCTACACCCACATCAGCTGCTCACAAAAGCCTGTAACTCAAGCTCCAGGGGATCTAATATCCCAGTGCCAAGCCTGACAGGAGCCCCTGTCCATCCTCAGGACACGTTCCAGGACTACCAGGAGATGTTCGTGCAGTTTGGCTATGTGGTCCTCTTCTCCTCTGCCTTCCCACTGGCCGCCCTGTGCGCCCTTGTCAACAACTTGATTGAGATCCGAAGTGATGCCTTCAAGCTCTGCACTGGCCTACAGCGGCCCTTTGGCCAGCGTGTGGAGAGCATTGGCCAGTGGCAGGTGGGCCAGTCAGGGAGACCTAGAGGGGATGGCACCTTGGGGATGGTGGTCCCTCGCTGGGCCTGTCCCTGACCCTCCTTCCTTCCCTGCAGAAGGTCATGGAGGCGATGGGCGTGCTGGCCATCGTGGTGAATTGCTACCTCATTGGCCAGTGTGGCCAGCTGCAGCGCCTGTTCCCCTGGCTGAGCCCAGAGGCGGCCATTGTGTCTGTAGTGGTGCTAGAGGTGGGGCTGGGAGCCTGAGGGCGGGGCTTTGTGGGTGGGGTAGGGTGGGGAGGCTTGCTTGCCTGAGCCTGCAGCCCCTGCTGTCTGTCCCCCACAGCACTTGGCTCTTCTAGTCAAGTACCTCATCCACGCAGCCATCCCTGACATCCCTGGCTGGGTGGCTGAGGAGATGGCCAAATTGGAGTACCAGCGACGGGAAGCCTTCAAGGTATGAGGCTGGGGTCAGGTTGACGTGGTTTCAGGAGGGAATAAAGTCAAGACTAAAGTCTTAGTGAAAGCCCTCAGGATGCAGAGCGGGCCGCACCCCCACCCCCAGGTACTGCACTTAAGGATTCTACCAACTGGGATGGAAAGTACTCAGAAAGCTCACGGCATACATAGGGTGCGCTGGTGCATAGCTGTCATTCCAGCACCTCGAAGGTGGGGGTGGGGGCAGGAGGATCAGTTCAAGCCCATCCTCAATTACATGGAGTTGGGGTGGGGGGGTTCAAGGCCAGCTTAGACTAAATGCTGTGCTCTCAACAAACAAACAAACAACAACAAAACAAAGGCAAATTTGCATCTGTACTGACTATGTACAGGTCTACTGCGTTTTCCTTCTATGTGTAGAGAAGGTGCTATGGTTCTACATAGCTCATCTCTGCCTCCAATTTGGAATGCCTGCCTCAGACTCTGGGGACAGGCATGTACCATTGCACCTATTTTTTGTTTCGTTTTTTCCTTTTTAAAGTTCGTTTTGGTGTTAGTGGTCTTATTGTTCAGTCCAAGTTTGGGACTGCTACCCATGAGCGGACCTTCATTCTCAGTTATCTGGGACCACAGATGTGGAACCCGGTGCCTCCTCAGAGCAGCTGAGGCATTTCCAGAGACGCATCCCTTTCTTGTTTATATTTATTTCATCTAATTGTACTTTATGTTACGAGTCTTTTGCCTGCATGTGTGCATGTGCACCATGTTTATGCAGTGCCTTTGGAGACCACTAGAGGGCGTCGGATCCCCTGGAACCGAAGTTACACATGGCTGTGAGCGGCCATGTGGGCGCTGGCGGCGAAAACAGGCTCCTGTGCAAGAGCAGCCGGTGCTCTTAACCACTGAGCCGTCTCTCCAGTCCCCAGGAGAGTGTGAGCGTATAGAAAGCAGGATGCCACTGTAGAAGGGACCAGAGCATCCATACTTGTGGGTCCCGGACCCAACTCCTGTGGATACTAAGGGATGATTGTAGCTTGCGCTCACCACAGTGGGTGTTGATTCTTGATGGCACAAGCTCTCAAGAATATTCATTCTTCAGTTTGCCAGTCCGCCTCTTCCAAACACCTCTGCAAACCGCATGTAACTTAATTTATATTGATGGGCCCTGAGTGGTGGCTCATGCCTGTGATCCCAGCACTGGGGAGGGTGAGGCTGGAAGATTCTGAATTTGGGCTAGACAGTGAAACCCTTCTCAAAAACACACAGAGCAAGGGAAAAGGAGGAAAGCGATTCTCCTGAAAAAGCCCCAGCAGGTCTACAGTCTCCCCCATCCCCTGCTCTCTGAACAGCCGGAACCGAGTTTCCTTATCTTCAGTTCCTCAGGCACCCGTAAGGGTCAGGTCAGGGGTTAGGGGCCGGGGTAGGTCTTGTCGCAGTTGGCGCTCAGCCAGCATCTCCCCCCTCCCGCCCCTCACGCAGCGGCACGAACGGCAGGCGCAGCAGCGCTTTCAGCAGCAGCAGCGGCGACGGCGCGAGGAGGAAGAGCGGCAGCGGCACGCGGAGCAGCAGGCGCGGCGGGAGCGCGACACGGGAGGCCGCGAGGAGGCGCGCGCGGAGGCCCCGGGCCCCGACCCCGCGGCGGAGCGCGGCGCGGCCAAGGCCAAGGGCAGCGAGCGTCCCCGACGGCCCGGAGCGCTGCTGCCGCCCGGCCCCGTGCTGCGGCTGAAGCAGATCATCCCGCTGCAGACCCGGCCGCCCGCGCCCACCGGGTGCGCGCCCCCGCCGCGCTCGCCCGCGGACACGCGCCTGCCCGCCTTCCTTAGCCTGCGCTTCCTCAAAGCGCCCGAGCGCGGCCCGTCCCCGCCGCGGCCCGGGAAGCTGTTCGCGTTCGCGGCGCGCGAGCCCGCAGCCAACGGGGCCCTCGGGGGCGGCGCGCGCTCTCACAGGAGCGCCGGGGACGAGCCCGCGGCCGCCGAGCTGGAGCCGCGGCCGGAGGACGCAGGTCACAGGCCTTAACTGGGGCGCGCGTTGCGAGGGCAGTGGGCGCCGTGGGGCCCCGCGAACCGCGCTCTCCCTCCGCAGGGCCCGCCTCGCCTCCCGCCGGCTGCTGGCGTTGGGACGCGCCCTGGGGCTGCGGCGACAACCCGCCCCGCGTCCCCGCGGACGCCCCCGCGCGCCCCGCGCAGCCCGCCTGCTGGCCCACAGCCCGCCACTAGCCCCGCTGCGCCCCTGCCGTTCCTTCGACCAGGATGGGGGCCACGAGCGGACCCCCCAACCCCCACAGTACAGAAAAGTACACAGGATGGGTGGTTATTTATTTGTTTTTAATTTATTTTGTCATATTTTTGTAAAACGGCAGAAATGCAATAAAAAGTCTATTTCAACAGTGCTCGAGGTCAGAGCAGTGAAAGAGCCTTGCTAGATTCGTGGCTGGAGGCTAAGCACCCCAGTTCTTCCAGAATGAGGCCTCTAGGAGGTCCTCGGAGCCTTTCTGGTCTGGGAACAGACACACATGGCACCCAACACCTCAGCCAGATGTAACATGAGTATAGCGCACTCATAGGGGTCCCGGAACAGAGGCTGCATGGGGAGTAGCCTGCTGAGCCTCGAGTCTGGTCATAGGCCAGCCTGCAGGGACCTGGGTGGTCCAGGTGACACTCCCAAGAGTGCACAGTGGTAGCACAGCAAGGCAATCATGGGAAGGCATTTGGAATTTGGACCAAGACCTGAGAGTAGCAGAAACTTCAGCATGTGTCTGAAAGGAGAGGCCTCCGGAGGCAGGGTACAAGGAGAAGCCCCAGCCCCATAAGGTCACCCTGGAGTTAATAGGGCATGGCCGCAGTTGTCAAGTCACCATATGAGGCTGAGATGCTACCAGGGATAGGTCAGTAGGGCCACAGCCAAGTAATGGCCCCTAGGAAACAGACAACTTAGCCTTCACAAGCAGAGTACAGTCTGTGTGGGGTCCCCAGAACTTCATACCTGCAGTGTGTACCATGTCACGGCTGAGGGTGCACAGCCACTCTACCATTCCAGGTAGTTCCCCCAAACCTCATGATAGTGTGGCCACCTCAGCCCTGCAATGTTCCCAAGTGGCCAGCTGGATACCAGCCAGTGCCGGAGGCTGGTGGGCCTTGCATATGATGCCCAGTGGTGGGTGGCTGTTGATCTGCCCTGTGGTACTGTCCTGGGCTTAGTCTCCCAGGGAACCCTACCCCAAGGACCCTGGGCAGGGGTTGGTTCCTGCAGGTCCCAGCAGCTCCAGCCGAAGTCTGTGGAGCAAAGACGCTGTGTGGAGTAGGAAAGGTCCTTTTATTGGGGTGGACGTGGAGCACGGGCTAGTCCATGATAAATGATGAAAGAGAAAGATCCAGAGGGGCCAGCTCTTTCCTGCCCTGGCGAGGGCTCAGAGTGAGGCCTGGGCACGGGAGGGACCCGGGTGCCGGGCCTGTGGGTGGGAAGGAGCGAGAAGGCCGCTCGGTGTGTTGGGGGGCCAGCCCTCCCTGGGCTCTGGCCCCCGACGAGGTCTTGCTGCAGGTGGGGGACACCACTGTGCTTTAAAAAGCATCTACCGACACCTCGCGGCTGGGCCTGATGTCCCTTTAACCAATGCTTGACACGAGTTACAGCATAAATAAACTCAAGGAAAATAAATACATGGGTCCTATGAGGTTGGAGGGCGTGGACTGGATGTAGGAGGCGGACTGCGCTTACACACGTGGGTGGGAGCGGACACAGCTGACAGACGATGGGTGATGCACAGGACCTAGGTGTCCTCGGGCATGTCGGGGCTGTCAGTCCGGGCCACCTTACGGGGTGGCGCTGAGCTCTCGCCCTCCGCCTCCACCTGCTCTTGGTCTCTCTTCTTGGCGGCGTTCTGGAGGTGGGGGAAGGGAAGAGAGTCACAAGGGTGAGGACAGCACCAGGGCAGCCAATGGCTTGGGTCTTTCCCCACCTTTTTGAGACAAAGCACTGGTGTCTGGAAACTTATAGAGTAGGCTAGCCTCAAACACAGAGAGTCTCCTGTTTGCCTCTGGAGTGCTGGGATTAAAGTTGGGAATCACCACACCCACCCTATCTCAAAGGCCTAGAGGGAGCCATCAGCCAGCCACCTGGGAGCATCCTGCAGGGTACTCAGGCAAGCTGGGTGGATGTATTTTTACAATATCTAAAATTGGCTGTGGTGGCATAGGCCTGTAGACCACCACTTGGGAGTCAAGAGGCAGGAGGATCACTCTAAGTATGAGGACATCCTGGGCTCAGTGAGACCTGTGTCAAAACAACAACAACAACAACAAAACAAAACAAACAAAACAAAAAAAAAACCCCAAACCACCAAAAACAACAACAACAAACACACAATCAAAAATAAAAGCCCAAAACCCCCAACTGCATGGTGTCATGTACCTCAGGCTGACCCTAAACACTCTCTTGGCTTCCTGAATACTGGGGTGATAGGCATGTAGCACGTGGGCTGGAGTTTTTGGTCAGCTGGGCACTGGCTGTGTAGTGCAGAATGCTCCAGATTCATCCTGTCTCTTAAGTACCAGGACCCCAATAGCGTACCCACTGAAATACTTTTTAGTCCTGGAACCTGAAGAACTCCTACTCAACCCTCACGGCTCCCACTCCAATATCCCCAGTCCCCGGCAGGAACCTTGCCTTTTTGTCCCATTGCTGGTGCAGGTACCGCAGGAGGATGTTCGTCTTTTCTGTCACGATGACTGAGAAGCAAAGAGAGAGGGTGAGACTCTGACCTCCACCTGGCCTCCTGGCCTGCCTTGACAGAAACTGGGCTCAAATTCAGCACCTCTATCTTAGAAGTCGGAAGACTGGCATTCTCTCCTGAGTACACAGCTCCAATTCTGCCCCACCCTTAGGCTCTGAGGCCCGGACCTTCCTCAGCCTGTCTGAGCATGGTTTCAGTGCCAAGAATGGAGCCCGGGTTCCAGGACACAGGCCAGCACTGGGTTTGAGGTGGCCTCCCATGTGCTTCTGTATTATTCCTAGGGCCCATCCGAGGCGGTGAGACAGCAGGGAAGAAATGCAAGGCAACAGTGAGGTTTGGGTACTGGGGACAGAACCCACGGCCTCACCCACGACAAGGAACTATGCTACGCATGAGCCTTGCCCTCTTTCCAGAACAGATTCATTTTGTTTTTAAGAATTTACTTTGAGGGCTGGAGAGATGGCTCAGTGGTTAAGAGCACTGACCTCTCTTCCAGAGGTCCTGAGTTCAATTCCCAGCAACCACATGGTGGCTCACAACCATCTGTAAAGAGATCTGATGCCCTCTTCTGGTATATCTGAAGACAGCTACAGTGTACTTATATATAATAAATGAATAAATAAATCTTTAAAAATAAATAAATAAATCTTTAAAAAAATTTACTTTGATCATTTTATATTTGTCTGGTGTGTGTGTGTGTGTGTGTGTGTGTGTGTGGTGTGCATGTGTCCCAGGAGGCCACAAGAGGGCACTGGATCCTCTGGAGCTGGAGAGAGACACAGGTGTTTGTGAGGCACAGTGAGATGCTGGGGTCTGGACAAGGGTCTCCTGCAGCAGCAGCAGCAAGCGCTAACCCTGAGCACATGGATGGCCTTGCTGTGCTAGGTGGGCGTACACACTGGCAGGAGGATACCTGGAGGAGTTGTTTTTCTCCTCTACTAGGTGGGTTCTGGGGACTGAATCAGGTTTTTAAGATGGTGGTGGGCACCTATACCTGCTGAGTCATCTCCTGAACCTCAGACTGTGAGGTTTATTATTTTGAGACTGGGTATCACTATGTAGCCCTGGCTGTCCTGGAGCTTGCTCTGTAGACCAGGCCGGCCTCAAACTCACATAACTCCACCAGCCTCTGCCTCCTGAGTGCTGGGCTTAGATGTATACGCCACCACACCTGGCTTCCAGACTCTTTACCAGTTAAACCACCAGGCCCTTTTCACCTACACACAGGGCCTGGACAGCACTGCCCACAGGCTCTGTAGAGAGTCACGGCCCTTCCCACTTCCACACCTACAGTCCTTGGCTTGTAGTTTGTGAGCATCTACGTGGCCTTGGCCAGAGATCAACCTTGGGTGCTGGCCTGGCCCTGGCCTTGTTGAGCCCTCATTCTCTGCTGCAGGAGGCTGGCTGACCCTAGACTGCCTGGTGGGGACAGATTCCCACCACAGACCTCAGTCAAGGCTCCTGGCTCTCACACAGCTCCAGGAATCTAAACTCACATTTCAACCTCTGGTCCTGCTGCCTCAGCACCCAGAGCTGGGATAGCAGGTGGGCTCACCTCGCCCGTTTCATGTGCTGCTGTGCTAGGGTAGCCCCGGCTTATAATCCTGATATGCAGATAGCAGGAGAGGGCAAGGCAGTCCAGGTTGAGGAGAGCCAGTGTCTGCTGCCTTAGGTACAGTGGGCTGTCTCCAGGATCACCCCTTACCCTCCATGGGCCCTTTCTAGTTGTGTGGAGGCGAAGCCCTCCAGTACTCACTCTGCTCTGACGGGTATTCTCGGGTCGGCAGGTATACTGAGGGACGGCGGTTCTGTGGACGGGGAGCGGTGGGTTAGCTGGCAAGCCTCATCCTCAGGGCAGTGACGCCACCCCCAGCCCCACACTCACCGAGGCCTTGCACACGGAGTCCGCGTGGAATCTGCTGAAGTTGCTCTTGTTGTAGACGGGCAAGCCTTTCAGAAAGTCTGCCTGGAAACAGGGTGGGTGTGAGGCTGCCAATGCAGACCAGGGCACACCCATCTGGTGCTGTGTATGGGGGAAGGTGTATGGTGGCACTGTGTGTGTGTGTGTGTGTGTGTGTGTGTGTGTGTGTGTGTGTGGTGTGTGTGTGGTGTGTGTGTGTATATGTGTACACGCACGCACGCTTCTCCCTTTCACCAGGTGGATCTGTCATGAGGTATAGCTGTACACACTTTACCTGTGCGCGCACTCCCGCGCGCGCGCGCGCGCTCTCTCTCTCTCTCTCTCTGAAGCTATTAGCTGTTTAAAGTTAAACTTCCTCTAGGCACAGCAGTGCCTGCCTGTCATCCCAACACTCATGAGATTAAGACAGGGCAATTACCAAACCTTCCTGGGCTACAGAGACCCTGTCTCAAAACAACCGTGCGTGCGTGCGTGCGTGCGTGCGTGCGTGCGTGCGTGCGTGCGTGCGTGTATGTGTAATGAGAGGCTACTTCAGAAGATGGGCATGGTGCACACATGCTATTCCAGCTCGGCTGGGTTAGGAACAGAGACTGGAGGGTCTGTCAGTTTGAGGGCTGCTAGGCCATGGTCACAACCTCTTGTCTCAAAAGCGTGGACTAAAGTTGCAGGTGCGTATGAATGGATAGGCAGCCCTGCTTCTGGGGAATCCCCAAGCCTGGCCTGGGAAGGGGTGTCCCACTTCATACACACAGAAGGTTGCTGTGGCAAGGGCTCTATAACTGTCATCAGTCCGATTCACTTGGGCCAGGATGTTTACTCACTCACCAAATGTCACTCAGTCTAGAGGGGCAGCACAAGAGCCGCACAAATCTGTGGGTCTGTGGCTTCTAGTATGCCCTACCCTGGGAGGTGTCACTGTGTGCTGTCATGTGCCTGCCAGGGAGCAATGGCATGTGCACAGGCCCCATTACTACTTCCCTGGGACATTCCTCAGGCCCAGGCCTGGGGCCTTCTGGTAATGCAGAGGTGCTGCGCCAATGGCCGCCACTCTGCTGGCCTGGAATGTGGCTAGGCAGCCTCAGTGTCTCTGTCCTCAGCCTCTTGACCTGCTGACCTGGCGCCAGCTCATTGTCCCAGGAGCACTACTGACCACCCCAGGGTGCAGGTTCCAATGTTCCCTCCCCACACCCCCAGGCCAGATAAGGGCTACAGACCTGACCATGGGGGTGGGGCTCCAGAACCAAGGTGCCTGGGGCCATTAGCCCAGAGGGTGCTACGTGTGGCCTGGTGGCAGAGGCCAGGCTAGTCTGGGGTCCAGGCTAGTCTGGAGCAGCCATGCAGAAAAGACCCTGTCCTACTTATGACCCCCACGGCTGTCATGGCTCCCAGGACCTGGGAGGTGGAAGCAACAAGATTGGGGGGAGGAGGGGAGTGCAAGGCTAGCCTTGGCTCCACAGGGAGACTCTGTCTCAAAACAACTAAGCGATCTTGACTGCTCCCCACCTGTGCTGGCCACTCTGATCTCTCTAGTTTGTCACATAGCGAGCCACTACTCTGTCAGGGACACACCCTCCAACCTTCCCACTCTATCAAGCCACTTGCCTGAGCTGTGTCCAAGGTAGACCCCACGAGGCCAGCATACTTATGCCTCCCTAAGGCATCAGACTGGGACTGGGCAGACTTCACAGAAGACCCCAACTCCACATTAAATACGCGGCTGCTGCTCAGGTGAGCTGGGGCTGGGTTTGACCACTCTGCTAGGCTGAATCTCCTGTTCATGGCCACTCACAGTCACCTCTAAGTACAGTTCAGAGAGGCAGCCAAGGCAGTCAAGGCAAAAACCGGGGACAGAGATCCCTCTGGTCAAGGCCTGAGTATGTATCTGCCTGTGTTTCTAGAGGAAGTCTGAACCTCCCACTGTGAGCTAATAAGGCCTCAAGCCATAGACGCCAACTCCCTCAAGAGCCACTGGGGTCAAGGTAGGCCGGGCTCCAACAGCCAAATGCCACCGGCAGAGAGGTGCAGCTGGTGCAAAGGTGCCATGGCAGAAGGGACTTGGGAGCCAGAGGAAGAGAACACTAGGAAAGGGCTAGGCAGGTGGGGGTGAGGTCACAAAGCAGGGCACTTGCTGCTCCTGAAAGGACTAACCACAGGGAGTCCAAGGATGCTTTCTACGTTTGAAAGCAGACAAAATGATGTCTTTGAAACTTGATTCTGTGTTAACTAGAGAGGGCCAAAGGACTGGGAAGGGAAAAGGTAGGGATGCTGGAACAGGCTTCTAGAAGATGGCAGGAGCAGATTTTTGGTGTGGTGAATGAGGTTGCAGAGGTGAACCAGAGACCTCAGGGCCACGACTCTGTCTAGAATCTCTTCTGTGTGGTTCACTACCTACTCTCCAGGGTGTGGGCTGGCCTATGGGGTCTGGATTCATCACTGCCCAACTGTGAGGGGTGGCCACTACCTCAGGTCACAGGTGGGAGCTCCAATCCCAAACAACATGGAGGCCACGACCACAGAGCAGGTTTTTGAGCTCCCAGCTGGTCACAGGGATCACCTTTCGAAGGTTGGGGGAGAGGAGGGAAGAATGTCCCCCAGCTCATCTGTGGGCAGGTACCTGTGTTAGCCTCTGCTGATACCCCATCCTAAGGGGTGGGCACCCTCAGTTTGCAAACAGGGAGAAGAAGGTGTTCTCTCTTTAAGAATAAGTATGAGCTCAAAAGGGAGAGAAAGGGGTAGGGACCTGGGAAACGGGTCTGGCGCGATGTCGCACCTCCTTTAGTGACAAAGCCCTGTATGTTACAGTGACAAACCCCTCCCTACAATGCACCCAGACCCACACCTCAAACGCCCGGAACACGAGGAGTCATGTCGAAGAACAGCTCAGAGAGGGGGGTCTCCAGGGACCCCACCCCACCCCAAGCGATTTCCGGGAGGGGGAGACAAGAGACAGTCGCGACCCGGAAATGAATGAGTTGTCAGGGCCTGGTAGCATACCTAGGGTCAGGGGTCGCAGAGAGAGTCAAGAGTGGGGTCGACGGGCAGCCCACGGAGGGGTCGGGGGAAGGGTCGGAGGTCACAGGTCAACGCGAGGGGCGGGGCCTGGGCTAAGAGAGGGGGGTCGGGCGGGGAGCCTTGAGACAGTGGAGGATCCCGTGCCGCCATGCCGGGCGGTAAGGGAGGCCGCACGGCTGCGCTCACCATCGTCCGCGTCCTCTGCCGCCCGGGCCACCGCCGCCGCCGCCGCCGCCGCCGCCGCAGCCTCCTTCCCAGTCGCCGCCGCACAGCCACTTCCAGCCGCCGCGCAGCTCACGCCGATGGCGACAGCACCGCGCGTCATTGGCCCGCGTGGTGGCCCCGCCCTTCACGGCAGCCGCGCCCGACGCGCTCCCATTGGCCGGCCGGTGCTCGCTCGCGTTACAATTGGTCTCTGCATCTCCGCCTTCGTCGTCGAGTTCGGTTGAAGGATCAAACCCCGCCCGGGATTTGGGAAGTAAGGCCTTGAGATCCGGAAGTGGGCGAGGCCCGCGCGATGCCTCCTGGGAGTTGTATTTCACAGCTCGCCAGCGATGAGGCTGGGCTCTGCTCCTGGAGATGGCTCCACCTTTTCTAAGATGTCCCCGGAAAGGCTCATTTGTAAGGAGTCCATCCAACTCTCAGCCTCCTAGGCTGGTCTTAACCTACAGTTCATTTTTTGAGGTCTCATAGTAAGGCTGACTTTAAACATGCCTCAGCTTCCCAAATTCCTAGGATGACGGAAGTGAGGCTTTTGTTATTTTAGGTAGAGCTAACATGGGCTTATTAAGAAATGTAAGGCTGGGGGTTGGAGATTTAGCTCAGTGGTAGAGCGCTTACCTAGGAAGCGCAAGGCCCTGGGTTCGGTCCCCAGCTCCGGAAAAAAAAAAAAAAAAAAAAAAAAAAAAGAAATGTAAGGCTGAAGAGACCGCTTAGAGGTTAAGAGCACTTCCAGAGATTCTGAGTTCAGTTCCCAGCTAACCATCTATAATGAGTTTGGTGCCCTCTTCTGGCCTGCAGGCATACATGTAGGTAGAACGCTGTATGAATAAACAAGTCTTTAAATAAATAAATAAATAAATAAATAAATAAATAAATAAATAAGAGGAAAACGGGGGAAGCTGGGGTGGGGAGGCATGCCTTTAATCCCAACACATAGGAGGCAGAGGTGGATGGATCTCAGAATTTGAGGCTAGCCTGGTCTTCAGAGGGAGAGAGAGTTCCAGGACAGCAGCAAATGTTACACAGGGCTATATCTTGTCTCAAAAGAAAAAAAGTTACATACAATTTTAACAATTATGAGCGTGTGTATGTGTGCACGATGGTCTTCATGTAAAGAGGAGAACTTCTTTAGAGTCCTTTCCATCCTATGGGGTCCAGGGATCAAGCTCTGGTCATTAGGGATGGTGATAAGAGCTTTTTATAGCTGAGCCATTTGGCCAGCCTCCTAATTTTATGTTTTGGGGACAGGTCTGTGTAGCCTAGGCTGGACCTGGAATTCACTGAGGATGTAGATCTCAGCCTCCTGAGTGCTGGAGTGACACATATGCACCCAGGGTCTCATTGTGCAGCCGTGGCTGCCCTGGAACTCACTCTGCAGACCAGGCTGGCCTCAGTTTCACAGACCAGCTTGTGGTGTGTAGGCAGGGCTTAACGCTGTGTCTTCCTCCATGGCCTCTACCTTACTTCCTGAACTACTTACTAAATTTTATTGTGTGTGAGTGGTGAATGTGGAGGGCAGAGAACACTACTGAACGCCCACTCTCTCTGCCTTCATGTGGGTCCCAGGATCAACTCAGGTCAGCAGGATTGACCAGCAAGTGCCCTTATATGCTGGGTCACTTCACTGGCCCTCATGTGGTTTGTAATAGGAATTCATTAAGTCCAGGCTGCCCTTACCTCGCTATGTAACTAAGGATGATCTTGTTCTGATCTTCCTGCCTCTGAGAACCTGGAATTTCAAGCGTGTATCAGCAGGGATGGAACTTGGGGTCTTTCCAAGCTAGCTAACTGTTCTATCAGAGGTATGGCCTCAGCCCTTTCAGTTATATTTTATGACAGGGTCTCTCACTGAACCTGGAACTGGACCATTTTGGCTAGACTGGATGACTAGCAAGCCCCCAGGATGTGCCTACCACTGATTCCCAAGTGCTGGGGCCACTGACATGTCTGGCCTTTTTTGAGTATGGGGATATAAACTCCGGTCTTCAAGCTTGCACCATAAACAATTCACTCACTGAGCCTCTCTTGGATAATGTTTTATGCCAACTTGATACAAGCTAGAGCCCTTGCAGCAGGGAGCCTCAATTAAGGACAAGCCTGTGGGACATTGTCTATTCTGTTAAGACAAGGTTTCTCTGTGTAGGTCAGGCTAGCCTCAAATTCTGAGGGCTGGGATTAAAGGTGTATGCCATAGTTGCCTGGATATACGTCTTATTAATCAGTGATTGTAGGGGAGGGCTCAGCCCATTGTGGGCAGTGGCATCCCAGAGATGGTGGTTCCTATAAGAAAGGCTGAGCAAGCTGTAAGGAGCATGCCAGTAAGCGGCTCCCTCCATGGTCTCTGCATAAGCTCCTGCCACAGGTCCTGCGGCTCCCTCCATGGTCTCTGCATAAGCTCCTGCCACAGGTCCTGCCTGACATTCTTCAGAGACGTACTGTGGGCAGAGACAGGAATCCTTTCTTCCACCAGCTGTTTCCGGTAGAATCCAAACTAAGCCACAAGTAAAATGCATAGATGTAAAATGCATGGTCAATCTAAGACAACGCCACACTGAGTGGATGACAATGGTCTTGAACTCCTGACCCTCCTCTCCTACTCAGCACTCTTGTGGGGATGACAGGTGGGCAGTGTCAGATTTTGCTCTAACACCTGCTGTAGTTCTCCAGAGGACCAAGGTTTTAGTCCTACCTCAGGGGTCCAAATTCCAGGTCCCTCTGGCTTTCCCCACCTATGTGGGTAGTTGCCCCTATCCAATCCCTCTGCAATACCAGCCCTTTCTTCCAGGAAGCTTTTCTTGCTGCTTTGTTGTCAGAGGCAAGACAAGAGGGTTTTCTTGCTCAGGGTCCTGTGGTCCCTATGATTCTATTTCAGATCTGACCCCTGTGTGCACAACACCCCAGCTCTAAATCCACATTACCTATCAAGGGGCCCTTCATGACAAGACAGGGACTGCTGACAGAACTCAGCAGGTGAAGGACTCCTTGACCTAAGTTCAGTCCCAGGAATGCACACCTTAAAAGGAGAGGACAGTTAGTTACTAACTGCAGATGGGCCATTGTGCTAAAACAGAAGCTAGCGCTTGTTTGTGAGGGACACATAACCTAGGAGCTAAAGGCCTTGTCCAAGTCCTGGGGTCAAGCAGGGGCCCCAAGATCCCTGACCCCTGACCAGTTTTCCAGAACTGTAGGTTAATAGATACGTAGTGCTCCAAGAAACGTGAATATTTATTAGCAAGTCGGTAATACTTTGGAATGGCTGGAAACGTTGGGGTGGATGAGCCTGTCTTGCAAAGATACCTTCAAATATATTTACAAAAACGGACGAGATATCGCAGGTGCTGGTGGTCGGTGAGCAGAGGAACGGGGATTCGTCTAAAAACCTACGAAAGGACAGGTCCCCACTTTCAACTTGCCCCAACTTCTCGCCCTCGGGCAACTCGACCAGCGTCTGAGTCTATTTACAGCGGCATGGCGCTCCTCAGTGGCTCAGGGACTTGCGGCCCTTCAGCATGCGGCGGAGGATGACCTGCACGCCAGCAGGCGTGCTCAGCCGGCGGACCCAGCCGTGCTTGTGCTTGCGCTTGATGTTGCTCGGCTGATACTCGTTTCCGCGTGTGCGGCCTCGGACCTGCTGCAGGGAGAGGGGCCAGGCATCCGGGAGTCCCATCCAGACCCTGGACTGGAGATACCTGTGGGTCCAGAGAAACCGTGAAACCTGAGAATGTACGCTGTATGATTTTCTGAGCCGCCTTTGTAATGGGCAGGGCAACAAAACAGCTTGTATACAAAAGGCGCGACATAAGTATGCGTGGTAGTCTGGAGAACACCCTTGTTCCCAGTCTGGAGCGCTCACCTGCCACTCAACAGGATCACCGACCTGCAGGCCTGGCCCCCAAAGCACCGGGCTAGGAAGGCCATGTCCAGTGGCGGGTCACTGGCCTGGTCGTCCGGGTCGACTTCAGTTCCTACACTCTGGGCTCCTTGACAATGCCTTCTGGGAAATGTAGTTCCACCTATTGCCACGGGGCACTTTGGGAGTTGTAGTTCCACGCCTGCGCTTGACGATAAGCTGGAGACTCTGTCCTCAGTGGCGTGTAGTTCTCCAAAATAACCAGGAGGGGGCGAGCGAGTGTAATCTCCTGCCGTGTGTATGACATTCTGTCCCCCCCTGATCTTCTGGGAGTTGTAGTTCTCCGCCTCGGCCACTGGTAGAGGGCGCCCCAGGGTGGTGGGGACGACTCTGGCAGCAGTCCGGGGAACTGGCTGCTGGCCTTTTCAGCCGCCCTCATTGAAGACGGGCAGCTGGCACGCAGCGGGTTGGCAGCTTCTCCGCGCCCTCAGCCAAGACTCCTGGCGCGCAGCCCGGATGTCCTTGAGTCCCAGCTCTTCATAATCTGGAAAATTCGTGCGTTGTGAATTTTCCCTGGCTAGCTTAATTCCTCAGGCTGGCCTGGAGGAATTTCCTTCCCGCGGCTCAGATCTGGACTCCTCCTGTGCTCTCCACTGCTCTAAGATGTCCAGACAGTCGTGCCAGCAGCCACAGGAAGCCGTACACACCAGCATCTCTGAAGTTCATGGTCCTTACCTACCCTCTAAAACGGCCAGTTGTGCCTACAAATCATTGAGGCGAAGAGTTGAGTACTTACTGTGTGTAGAAGGAATGGCGGCAAGTGTCTGAACTGCAAGTTGAGCCCACAAGCGAACAGCAGGCCAGGGTGGGAGGGTCAGCTTAGGCTCCTTGGATTCCTGCCCTTCTAAGAGTCTTGGTGTAGCCGAGCCCCCCACTGCTGGGATGCAATTCCCATTCTCTAGCTCCGCAGCTCCGACACTTCTGACACAGCCTCTGGTTCAAATGCCAGCCTTGATCCAAACGTGTAGAGATTTGGGAGTCTGTAGAATGGGAAGGTCAAGGAAGAGTGGGCATACCGCCTTGCGGGAGGCGGATGATGGCTGAGGAGACCCCGTCCCAGACAGAACACATCCTCCACACCCCCAAGCTACTCGCTGTCCCTTAACTGCAAGCCCTTCTTGGCCCAGGCGCCAGCCCATCCCTCCCCCCTGGCCCCCAAACTCTTCGCAGGGGCGGGGCTGCTGCTTGCAGAGCGCGCTCTGATCCTGCAAGAGCAGCCTCTGGTTGGACGGTTATCTAGGCCAGTCGGCTCGCCGCGGCAATAGGCCGAGATGCCTGTCCATCGGCTTCAGGCCCCGCCTACGCTGGGTGGGACTTACAGGGCCGGTTTGCTGCGCGGCTGCGGGATGCCCCTGCGTTGACCGTCCAGGCTCGCGCCTGTCCGCGCTAATGCGGCCGACCGCGCATCACCATGTAAGCCGCACCTGCAGGTGGACGCTGGCTTCTCCGCCCGGGACCCCTGCGTCCTGCCTCGGGCCCCGGGCCCCTCGATGACCTCAGGTGAGCTGGATCTGTTTCCCTGAGAGAGGAGTCACCAGGCTGCCAGGCCTCCGCGGGGGGCGGGGAGGGGAGTGCGGGAGGTGGATAACGGCCAAGCTCCGCATTCGCACTGCTAGGATGCTGCGGAACCACAGTGGCCTTGACCCCACCGCGGAGGTGATAGACTCCAGGGAGAAGCGGGTCGGGCTAGGAAACAGGCTGGCGCTGCGCTTTAGAGAGGCCTCCACAGTCGGGGTTCCAGGGCTCTTAGAGACGAGGTGCATGGCCTGCTTTTCCCTCGAGTGCATCCGGGGCCACCACGGGCGGGGTATTTAATGACCATCACTCCAGCGGCGATCAGGCCGTGATGGAAAAATGAAGCTGGTCCCATCCCTATGCCTCAGACAATGGGGGTGTGCTGCGCCGGTATCCCCTGGAGTTATGTAACCGCCTGTGGTTGTCATGGACACCGGGGGGGCTGGTCAAGGGAACTGGATGGAGGCCCAGAGGCCCCCAGTCAGGTTCTGCCTTCATCCTCCTGACTGTCACTAGGGTCGTGTGGCCACCCCTTAGAACACAGAGTACCAGAATGCCGAGGGCAGCAGCCTCCATCGGTTCTCCCTTCTGTGCGAGTCAACTTGCGCTCTCCCAAACCTGGAGCCGGATATACAACCTGAGTCCCAGTGGACAACATCCTTCCTCGGCCACATCAGTCATTAGTGAGACTCATACCAGAGGCCTGAGCTGGGAACTTTGACATTTTAGAGAAAGAGGGAGGCTTTTTGGTCTGTCATCTCATCACCCAGGAGTTCTGGCACAAGGTTGAGGCCAACCTGGGCTACAGAATGAAACTCTGTGTAAAAGGTTGGCAGTGATGGGGGCTCACACTAGTCATTCTAGTACTGGCAGAGGCAGAGGCGGAGGCAGGAGGATTGCAAGGAGTTTGAGACAGTGTACAGTCAGGACTACAGAATGAGATCTTGTTACAAAAACAAACCAACGGCATAGGGTTGATACAGGCCTGTCACCTCAACACTTGGGGAGGTAGAGGCAGGAGGACTGTGGGAGTTTGAGGTTCCCCTTGGTCTTAGAAACACACCTGTGTGCTTAACCTGTTACAACTCTAGAGGTGGAAACCAGAGCAAGGTCAGCCTGGGCAGTAGGAGGCTTTCCACGCCAGCCTGGGCTACATGAGCTTCTTTCTCAAAACCAAGCATGCAAACCAGCTGTGTCCATGTTTGCACAATTCAGTGTATGAAGAGATGCATGCAAACATGCTCGCTTGCGTGCATGAGTGGATGAATGCATGATAAACTCCGGCTGGTGGTAAGGGTCTCCCCTGCAAAGGGCTCTTGCTTTAGTGTTCTCATGCTCTCTTCAGTACTGTACAAGGGACACCCTGAGAACTTGTCTGGCATTGGGGTGTCAAGGGACCTAGAAGGCCCCTCCAGGTCCTGCTTACCCGATGCAGGAGCAGAGCTACTGACCCTGAGCTAGCCACTGTCCCTCCCTCCAGGACACACCATGCTGACCGGCGTGACAGATGGCTTCTTTTGCTGCCTGCTGGGGACTCCCCCTAACGCCGTGCGGCCGCTGGAGAGCGTCGAGTCCAGTGACGGCTACACGTTCGTGGAGGTCAAACCAGGCCGGGTGCTGCGGGTAAAGCATGCGTGCCCCGCGCCCATCCCCTCACCGCCACCCCCTCCTCCTGAAGATAATCCAGGGGTCAAGACGGGCCTTGTGCGCTGCCAGCGCCGAATCACAGTGTACCGAAATGGGAGGCTGGTGGTGGAGAACCTGGGCCGAGCGCCTCGTGCCGACCTGCAAGGCCGCAGTGGCTCCGGGGACCCGCCTGGCTCACTTGAGGTAGAGTTGGCTGAGCCCGCAGGAGGCGACACCCGGGCCACCCCGGGCAGCGGGCGACGCCGCCGTCCACGGCGTCCGAAGAGGACCATCCACATCGACTGCGAGCAGCGCATCACCAGCTGCAAGGGCGCGCAGGCTGATGTGGTGCTGTTCTTCATCCACGGAGTGGGTGGCTCACTCGCCATCTGGAAGGAGCAGCTGGACTTCTTTGTGCGACTCGGTTACGAGGTGGTGGCACCTGACCTGGCCGGCCATGGAGCCAGCTCTGCGCCACAGGTTGCAGCCGCCTACACCTTTTACGCATTGGCAGAGGACATGCGGGCCATTTTCACGCGCTATGCCAAGAAGCGCAACGTGCTCATTGGTCATTCTTACGGGTAAGATCCCAAAGAATGGCTACTCCCAAACCATTCTCTTCCCCCCAAAGCTAGGTTGAGACAGGGCTTTTTATAGTCCAGGCTAGCCCCAAAAATTATGTAGCTGAGGATGACCTTGAACAACCTGGTCCTCCTGCATCTACCTCCCAAAGGTTAGAATAAAAGCCTTCTGTGCCACCCTATGCAACTTCTGTGCCACCCTATGCAATGTCTTTCCTTGCAGAATGTGATTGGGCTGGGGGCGTGGCTCAGGGGTGGAGCCTTGCCTAGAATCCCCCAGTGAGAGGTTGAGGGCATGGCTCAGGGGTGGAGCCTTGACTAGAATCCCCCAGTAAGGGGGCTGGGAGCAACTTGACACTAGAGCTCTGGCCTAGCTAATGGCAGCCTTTAGTATATGTGGTGGTAGCAGGTGTGTCATCACCATACTTAGGAGGCTGATCCCGGAAGAAAGCTCAAAACGTAAGGCCAGCCTCGGCTACTAAGTCGTTTCCAACCCAGGACTACACTTATAGCAAAAACCTATGTTTAAAAACAAACAAATCAAAACAAAACAAAAAACCAAAAGCAACAACAACAAAAACCAAAAAAGCAAACCACGAAGAGTCTGGGCATGGTGCCCCAGAACTTCCAAGACCAAGGCAGGAGGATTGCTAGGAATTCAAGACCAGCCAGATTTTTGAGATTATTGGTCTCAAAAATCAACCAATAGCATTGAAAGCCAGGCCTGGTGGCCCTCGTGTGCCATCCCCGTACCTGGGAGGCAGGGACAGATGTAATGGTCACTCAGCCACACAGCTCCCAGGCGCGGTTAACAAACGTGAGGACGCACATCCCCCTGCACCAAAGCTGGGGAATGACTGCTCAGGCATACCTGGCACGCACAAGGCCTGGCCTCAGTCCCTGCACCACAAAAAGTCAATCAGCAGGATCTTTTCATGTCCTTAAACATTTAAAAATTAAATTTTTGTTTTTACTTTTTTTTTTTTGGTTCTTTTTTTCGGAGCTAGGGACCGAACCCAGGGTCTTGCGCTTCCTAGGCAAGCGCTTTACCACTGAGCTAAATCCCCAATCCCTTTGTTTTTACTTTTAAGACAGGCCTGTCTACATAGTCCTGGCTGTCCTGGAAATCACATGGTTGACCTCGAACTCACAGAGATTCTGCCTCTGCTTCTGGGGTGATAGGATAACAGGTGTGAGCCACCATGTCCAGCCTAAAAAATAATCTTTTAAAGCTGGCCATGGTGGGTTGTGCCTGTAATTTCAGCACTTTGGAGTGTGAGGCAGGGGCATTCATTGCTTTGACCTCAAGCCTGTTCTAGGCTAAATTACACAGTCTGTCTAAAACATGTTTCTTTTTTTACAAACATGTAATAATAGACTGGGGTTACTGTGGGACAGCATTACATATCCATGTGTGTGGGTGGGGGTGGGTGGGGTGGCCTAATGGTCAGGCCCATTCCCCTTCCTCTCCTTCTATGTTGAGCTATTAACCCTTCAATAGCTTCAAGCTATTAACCAGGTGATGGAGGCTGAGCAGGGCAAGGCCCACATGGGGCGGCACGTGCCTGTAAATTCAGTGCTCCAGGGACTCAGGCAGGAGGATTGCCATGAAGTCCGTTCCAGCGTGGGCTATACAGTGTGTGAGACTCTTTCAGAAAGGGGGAGGAGAGGGAGTTCTCTGTGTAGTTGTTTGGTACCCAGTGATTCCGTCCTCTAAGGGGCTGTGGACCTGAGTGCCCGCCATCCCCACATATCTGCCCATGATGTCCTGTCTTCAGATGCTGGACAGAAGCACGCCCAGTGGAGAGCCACTGAGGGGATTCCAGAATCCAGCTCAGCTGGAAAGGTGTGGCCATCTGTGAGTCACTCTCAGATGGGATGGTTTGCCGTGTGCCGGTTAGCAAGCATCCCCTCAAGGGAGCACATTCCCACTTGGGATGCAGCAAAGTAACAGGACAGCCAAGCTCACCGTATTAGCGGGCTCAGCACGGCAGAAATTATACAGAAGTGTGCCCGGGAGGCAGGCATATCTCTGGGCTTTCTAGTCCAAGCGAAATTCTCTAAGTGAAACTCTCTAAAGTGAGAAAGCCTGTTTCTAACAAGAACTACCCCAGAACTTACAGGGGATGTGTACTGTGACCCCAGCACTCAAGGGTGGATGTGAGCCCTGGTTATGTAGAGGCTGTCATAGGCTTTCGAAGAGCGTGCAGCAAGCCAAAGGGCCGGGCCTGTAGCTCAGCAGATAAAGCGCATGCCCAGTGTAAAGCCATGGACTCCATCCTCAGCACTGCGTACCTGGTCACGAAGGAACCCCTCCGTCAGCCAGCTGGGTGCCGGGCCAGGGAACTGGTCTCTGAGGGCCTACTTAGTGACCAAGGGAGGAAGTAAAATGCTGTCAGTGTCCTGCTGACCCGGATTCTCCCATCCCTGCCCCCTAGGGTCTCCTTCTGTACTTTCCTGGCCCATGAGTACCCAGATCTTGTACACAAGGTGATCATGATCAACGGTGGAGGCCCCACGGCACTGGAGCCCAGTCTCTGCTCCATCTTCAACATGCCCACGTGTGTCCTGCACTGCCTGTCACCTTGCCTGGCCTGGAGCTTCCTCAAGTAAGATCCCTGCCTGCCCCTGGTATCCCTGCGGGGGAGGGGTGGTTGTTCCGTTACTGACCTGTAGGGGGAGGCTCTGGGCTGAGCTCAGGCTCAGATGGCATCTTCCGCATCCCAGGGCCGGTTTTGCTCGCCAAGGGGCCAAGGAAAAGCAGCTGCTGAAGGAGGGCAATGCGTTCAATGTGTCCTCCTTCGTGCTGCGGGCCATGATGAGCGGCCAGTACTGGCCTGAAGGTGACGAGGTCTACCATGCGGAGCTGACAGTTCCCGTGCTTCTGGTGCACGGCATGCACGACAAGTTTGTGCCAGTGGAAGAGGACCAACGCATGGCTGAGGTAGGATCTGTGGACCCAGAACACCAACACACACTCCTTGTGCACAGGATTCAGGGCTGGTACCTGTGCCTGGGCGTGACTTAGGGATGTGTGTGGTCCCAAGACTGGCATCCCGCCACAATGGATTCTGAGTAGGCTCGGCCAGTGGGAAGCCTAGTTTTCCAGAAAGGTGCCAGTGAGGACAAGGCTGAGTGGCTGTGAACTTTCCAGACGGGTGTGTCTTTCTGACAGTTGTGGATGGATGGGGTCTTTGAGTGGCAGGCGTTGATTGATTAAGATTTCTGGATGGCTGTGACTCTGTGATTCTTAGGACTTTCAGGAAAGGTATGGAGAAGGGATTGCAGGGAGATCCTCACCAAGGGCAGATCTGTCCTATAAGGGACACTTGGAGACATCTAGAAACATTCGTGGACAGGGTTAGAGGGCAGTTTCCCTAGCCTCCACTCCTGAGGTTGTCCGAGGATGCTGCCCAGCACCCTACAACACAGCTGATACCCCCATAGCAATGAGCCAACCCCAGTGTCCTCAGAGCCAAGGTTGAGAAGTCCAACCCCGGGGCATATTATAAAGCGCTTAATGGATGTTGACTGAGTGAGGAATACCTGGAGAGGGTCCATATGGGTGAGAGGCCACCCCTGGCATCCTCCTGGGTGGGGCTGAAGTGTAGACAGCAGAAGGGACTTCTCGATGTGCCCGCAGATCCTGCTGCTGGCCTTTCTCAAGCTCATCGAGGAAGGCAGCCACATGGTGATGCTGGAGTGTCCTGAGACAGTCAACACACTGCTACACGAGTTCCTGCTGTGGGAGCCAGAACCTGAGGCCGAGCCAAAGCTCGAGCCAAAGTCCAAGCCACAGCCGCTGCAGCTGCAGTCAGACCCGGCTCCAGGGGAGGAGAAGTGACCAGCGGCCCCAGGGACTCCTGGATCTTGAGTAGTAGAGGCTCCCTTAGACTGGGCATGGGCTGGCTGGGCGGGGCCTCATGCCGATGGGCGGGGCCTGGGCGTGTCCCAGAGCGGACCGGGCACAGCTGGTGTTGGAGACTCTGTGCCCAGGGTAGCTACCGTGCCCTTTCCACGCGAGACCGAAGGGTGTGACCTTGTACAGAGCCCCCTCCCTGCCTCCCCAAGTTCCCGAAGCTGCAATGTGTGGGCTGCCATCCCACTCGGTCTTCCCCTCCGCTGTGCTCCATTCCACACCGGGAAGCCCCAAGGGGAATCCTGGGAGGACCTCCTATCCAGTCCTGGGAGACCTTATCGCACCATCCCCATTGCTTGGGACTGGGAGCTAGGCACCCAAGGAGGGAGGGGCCGGAGCCACAAATCCCCGCACATGGCAACTTGTAACTCAATAAAAAAAAATGACAATCCAAACTGGCCTCCAATTTGTGATCCTCCTGCCTCAGCATCTTGAGGGCTGAGATGGGCAAGTAGCACCGTCTGTCTCTGTCTCTGTCTCTGTCTCTGTCTCTGTCTCTGTCTCTGTCTCTCTCTCTCCCCGTGTCTCTCTCTCTCTCTCTCTCTCTCTCTCTCTCTCTCTCTCTCTCTCTCTCTCTCTGTCTGTCTCTCTCGCCTTCCTAGCCTCTTTTGCCTCTCCTACTCTCCATGTTTGCTCTCCTGGGATGACCAGACAATGTGAGACGGTGGTTGCCCATCCCCCACCCCCTGCGCCCCAGACAGGGTTTCTCTGTGAAGCCCTGGCTATCCTGGAACTTGTTCCGTACCCTTGGCTGACCTCCAACTCAGAGATCGCCTGCCTCTGTCTCCTGAGTGCTGGGAT
This sequence comes from Rattus norvegicus, assembly GCF_021556685.1. NCBI lineage: Eukaryota > Metazoa > Chordata > Mammalia > Rodentia > Muridae > Rattus > Rattus norvegicus. The sequence goes on along the minus strand of NC_141549.1, from coordinate 18,285,526 downwards.
AAAGGCATGCACCGCCACCAGCCCTGCCGGACAGTGGAATGTTCTAGAGTAGTTTCTTTCACCGGTTGCTTCTCTCCCACCTCAGGGACCTTATTCTCCCTGACAGCACCATCTATCACAAAGTTCACCTTCGGCCTGAGAGAGGGATGTCCTCAGTCATGAACACCCGGCACCCCCAGCACACACACCCTGCCGTCTTCACCAGAACTGGACAAGCTATCAGGCGCCAACCCCTCTGGCTCCTCAGGCTTCTTGGTCACTTACTCAGCACACAGCCTTGGCTCTGGGTGTCCTGAAGCTGCAGCTCTCCCTCCCCTCAGCCAGGAGGACAAGCAGGTCATGGGGACCTCAGGCTGAGAGGCCCTTGGCACACAGCCGCCCCTTGTTGTGGATTTGGTCTAATGTTATTTATATTATGTCATTTGGGTCCCCAATTTTATTTTGTCTTTTTTTTTTTTCCCGGAGCTGAGTATGGAACCCAGGGCCTTGTGCTTGCTAGCACTGAGCTAAATCCCCAACCCCGGGTCCCCAATATTATAAGAGAATCAATATGTCCATACATAAGAAACTGAGGGTCCCTGCCCAAGTTGGTTCTGACTGGTAAAGTTGCCAGCAGCCAATGTTTGGGCAGGGAGACAGGGGCAGGACTTTTAAGATTCTTGGGCAAGGGATAGGGGAGGGGCCACCATACCGGGAAAGTAGTAAAGACCGGGTCTGAGAGGTACGGAACGGAACAGAACCAGCACGGAAGAGTCAGGGATCATGGCCCAGAAGGGCTACAGGTCTGGGTCTGGGGCAGCCAGGATGCAATACAGATTTTGGTAAGTGATGAGTCAGGAATATTGGAGGAGAGTGTGTTAGCTGCATGGAGGTTAAGGAATGGCCCAGCCATTGAGCTGTTGAAAGCATATTAAAAAATAAGATGCTCTCTCTCTCTCTCTCTCTCTCTCTCTCTCTCTCTCTCTCTCTCGTGTGTGTGTGTGTGTGTGTGTGTGTGTGTGTGTGTGTGTGTGTGTGTCTTTCATCCTGGAACTGGAACTGATTAGAGATTTAATTGGCCAACTGCAACAGCCCCTTTTGCTTGATTTTGTATTTCTGTGGGTTTTTTTTTACTTTTTTATTATTTATTTATTTATTTATTTATTTATTTATTTATTTATTGTTTGATTTTGTATTTCTGAACAGAGCAGATCTGAGCTCACAGGAGAGCCCACCCACTAAAGGATGTAGCCCACTGGGAACTGTCTCCGCCTGCAGTTAAAACAATGAGACAGAAGGGGGGAAGCCTGAGGAGACTGAGGCAGACTGGCCTGGAAGGCTGGGACACGCAGGATCACAGTCCCTTTGGGGCAGAGGGACAGATGAGGGAAATAAACGCTGTCCCCAGAGCCACTTGAACCCACACACCAAGACATGATAGTCCAGAGGCCAGTGTCCCTATCCCTGCCTCATTCTGAAGATTTCTAGCCAGAGGCCCCACCCCTGAGCCATGGCTCCTGCCCTCTTTAATTGTGGGTTAGCTTCTCTGTGAGTTACTTTTCTCTTGACTGGAACCGAAAGAAGCTCTTCCTGGCTCAGTGTCCCCTGTGGTGGGGTGGCAGATGTGTGTCACCACGCACAGACAGCTAGAGGATGTTTTCAAAACAGGGTTTCTCAGTGTAGACCAGGCTGACCTTGAGGTCAGAGATCTGCCTGCCTCTGCCACCCGAGTGCAGGGAAAGCTTCAGTGTTCCGCCCAAGAGATGAAGTGGGTGAGAGAGAAAGAAAGACATGGGGGTTGGGGGGGTGACTGGAGTCCAGGGCCCCTCAACCCGCATGCTGTAAGAGGGAGCAGCTTGCTGTGGTTTTGCTGTTGGGCACTGGTCTGGCTGAGGTTGCAGGGCTGAGGGAAGATTTGGTGGGGGAGGATATGCAGGCACGAGGTTTGCTGTGGGTGGGGATTGGGTATGGACACTAAGTTTGGAGGAGTAAGAGTGAAAGCATGGGTGTTGATTTTAATGTGTGTATTTGATGTGCATGCAGGGAGGGGTTTGGGTATGGATATGGTCTGAGGCATAAGTACAGGTTTTCTAATAAGTCTGATCAGGTATAGGAACAAGATTTGCTAGGATTACATGTTTGATGTGGGTACTGGTTTGGTCCAATGCTGTGTAGCAATATTTTTCTTTTTTCTTTTATGTACATGAGTAACACTATAGCTGTCTTCAGACACACCAGAAGAGGACATGGAATCCCATTACACATGGTTGTGAGCCACCATGTACTTGAACTCAGGGCCGCTGGTAGTGCAGTCAGTGCTTTTAACCCCTGAAGCATCTCTCCAGTCCAGCAATATTTTTCTAGTTAAACATTTCCATTCTGGAGGGAGGCTGGTGAAAGCTAAGGAAGTAAGCAACTCACAAATCTCAGAAGGTCCCTGGGACTTACAGGATTCATGGGACCCCTTCCTCCCTGTAGTGGCTATTCCTGGTTGTCAACTATATCTGGAATGAACTACAATCCAGAATTGTAGGGTCACCTTTGATCCTGATCTTGAGGCCGGGAGATAAAAGTTTCTCCCATGGATCTTGGCCTGGAGATCTTGAGGCATAGTGGCTATGAATCCCAGGAGACTAAGGCAAGGAGATCTCTGAGTTCAAGGTCACCTAGAACAAAGCAAGTCCCAGATCTAGGCATGGTGGTACACACTTTTAATCTGGGACACACCTTCTCTTCTCCACCTGCCTGCTTGCCTGCCTTGTAGGACTGAGCCACTGCTAGATCCTTGGACTTCTATTCACAGCTGCTGCTGACCACTGTTAGGGAGTTGGACTACAGACTGTAAGTCATCAACAAATTCCCTTACTATATAGAGACTACCCATAAGTTCTGGGACTCTAGAGAACCCTGACTAATACAGAAGTTGGTAGCAGGAGTGGTTATAGAGGAGCAGAAGTAGAAGGATGAATCTTTTAAGAATCTGGAGTTGGTTTAATAATACACTAGCACCCTCAACTACTCAAACCTCTCCAGATGCTCTCTCTCCTGGAAGCTCGGAGAATATTGAAGATCCGTGGTTGAAACCATATTTCTTTTTTTTTTTTTTTTTTTTTTTTTGGTTCTTTTTTTCGGAGCTGGGGACCGAACCCAGGGCCTTGCGCTTCCTAGGTAAGCGCTCTACCACTGAGCTAAATCCCCAGCCCTGAAACCATATTTCAAACTTAAAGAAGCTAGGCTTTGATTATCTTCACGAATTAGGTGGTGCAGTGTACAGAACTTTCCACAAGCTGGGGGGAAAATCGAAAAATGATTTTGCTGGCTTGTTCTTAGTATCTCTGGAAGAATTGATGAAGGAAAAGAATGAGCTCTGTGATAAAAATCGAACGGCTCCAGAAGCAAACAAACAATCCAAAGGTTTCTAAGGTGCCCTTGAACAGAATCTCCTCTCCAGCAGCCATAGAGCTCGAGTTGCAGAAAATCAAACTGAAGCCCTCATTATAAGTTGGCTGAATTACAGCAAAATTTCAAGCCCCAGCCTCAGAGGGCATCAGCAGATAAAGTAAGGGCATTGTTTGGCAATGAATGGGATCCTATAACTTGGGATGGGGATGTGTGGGAGGGCCCTGTTGAAGACGAGAAATTTGAATCTTCAGATTCTCAAGGGTTTACCCCACCTAAGGAAGTAGTGCCCTCAGCCCCACCCCTTGAAATAATGCCTTTTTCACATGAGGAAAATTAATCCCACAGAGTCTGATAAACCAGCAGTGACTTCTGCTGAAGAAAATGGCAGACAAGACAATATTGATGTTTCAAGGCCCACCAATAGTTTCTTCTAGACCCATAACCAGACTCAAGGCAAAACAGGCCCCCAGAGGGGAGGTAGAAAGTGTAGTCCATGAGGAGCTTAATGAGTTTGCTAATTCATTCAAGCAGAAGTCTGGGAGTGTGTGTGGGAATGGATTTTAAGGGTGTGGGATAATGGCAGAAGGAACATAAAATTAGATCAGGCTGAGTTTATTGACATGGACCCTCTGAGTGGAGATTCTAGGTTTAATATGGAAGCTCACACAGTAAAAAAAAAGGTGTCAGAAGTTTGTTTGAAGCGTTTATCAAAAGATGGCCTACTGAAAAGGAGTTGGAGATGCCTGATATCCCTTGGCTTAGTGTTGATGAAGGGATTTTAGGGCTCAGGAAAACTGCAATGCTAGAGTGGATACGCTGTGTAAAACCTAATCCTCCACAACGGGAAGGCCCAGAAGATACGCCCTCCATGAATCCTGTAAGACACAAACTGGTGAGAGGGGCACCAGCTCATTTGAAGAGTTTTGTTCTTGCCCTTTTCCTTGTGCCAGACCTTAGGGCTTGGAGACGCTGCTGCTCAATTAGATGAATTAAATGCAATGGGATTAATTGGGCTCTGAGGTGACAAGGGCCAGGTGGCAGCATTGAATCACCAGAGACAAGGTGATCATAGTTATTATAATGGACAGCATAGACAAAATGTTTATAATGACATAGTCCATAATGGCCAGCACAGGGGAGGTGAAATTTACAATGGCATGACTCGATCAGACCTTTGGTACTGGTGAACCAGTCACGGTGTTTCCAGGTTTGTTCTGTATAAGCAGAAAAATTCTCAAACAAATGAAAGAAAGGCTACATTGGATCGTGGCAAAAGGCAGTCTCGGCCACTGAATCTGTTTGCAGACTTGAGTCAGTTTGCAGACCCAGAACCCCTTGAATGAAGGGGTGGCTAGGTTCTACTCAGGAAGGATTTTGATAAGACACCTAAACGTTTTGTTGTTAGCCTTTCTCCATTCTTCCCCAGAGGGACCTATGGCCTTTTACAAGGGTAACTGTACACTGGGGGAAAGGAAATAATCAGACTTTCCAGGGTCTATTGGATACTGGTTTTGAACTGACCCTGATCCCAGGATATCACAAGAAACATTGTGGCCCTCCAGTTAAAGTGGGGCTTATGGGGGACAGGTGATTAATGGAGTTTTGACTGATGTCCGACTCACAGTAGGTCCAGTAGGTCCAGTAGGTCCCTGAACACATCCTGTGGTCATTTCCCCAGTTCCAGAATGTATAATTGGGATAGATATACTTAGAAGTTGGCAGAATTCTCACATTGATTCCCTGACATGTGGTTGGAAAGGCTAAATGGAAGCCTTTACAGTTGCCTCTGCCAAAGAAAATAGTGAATCAAAACAGTATCATATCCTGGAGGAATCGCAGAACTTACTGCCACCATCAAGGACTTGAAAGATGCAGGGGTGGTGGTTCCCACCACATCTCCCTTTAAGTCTATCTGGCCAGTGCAGAAGACAGATGGATCATGGAGAATGACAGCTGACTATGGAAAACTAAATCAGGTAGTAACTCTGGTTGCAGTTGCTGTACGAGATGTAGTTTCATTACTTGAGCAAATTAACACATCTCCTGGTTCCTGGCATGGAGCTATTGATCTAGCAAATGCCTTCTTCTCCATACCTGTCCATGAGGACCACCAGAAGCAATTTGCTTCCGGTTGTCCAGGCCAGCGTATATTAACTCTCCTGCCCCGTGTCATAACTTAGTTAGAAGGGACCATGATTGTTTGTCTCTTCCTCAAAATATCACATTGGTGCACTATATTGATGACATTATGCTGATTGGACCAAGTGAGCAGGAAGAAGCAACCACTTCGGACTCATTGGTAACTCATATGCGTATCAGAGGATGGGAAATAAATCCAACCGAAATTCAAGGACATCTACCTCAGTGATGTTCTTAGGAGTCCAGTGGTGTGGGGCGTGCAGATATATTCCTTCTAAGGTGAAAGATAAGTTATTGCATCTGGCCCCTCCCACTACCAAGGAAGAAGCACAACGTGGGTCTACTTGGATTCTGGGGACAGCACAGTCCCCACTTGGGTGTGTTACTCAGGCCCATCTACCAAGTGACTCAGAAAGCTGCTAGTTTTGTGTGGGCCTGGAATGGGAGGAGGCTCTTCACCGGGTCCAGGCTGCTGTGCAGCTGCTCTACCAATTGGACCATGTGACCCAGCAGACCCGATGGTACTTGAGGTGTTGGTGGCAGATAGAGATGCCGTTTGGAGCCTCTGGAGGCCCCTGTAGGGGAATCACAGAAGACCATTGGGATTTTGGAGCAAAGCTCTGCCTTTCTCTGAAGAAACTATCTTTCCTTTGAAAAACAGCTCTTGGCCTGCCATTGGGCCTTAGTGAAAACTGAACGTTTGACAATAGGACACCAAGTTACCATGGGACCTGCCCTGCCCATCATGAGCTGGGTGTTGTCAGACCCTCCAAGTCATAAAGTAGGATGTGCACAGCAGCAGACTATTATCAAATGGAAGTGGTATATACGTGATCAGGCCTGGGCAGGTTCTGAGAGCACAAGCAAGTTACAAGGAGAAGTTGCTCAAATGCCTATGGCTTCTACTCCTGTTACAATGCCATCTGCTGCAAGCATGTGCCTTTAAGCCCCATGGATTGTTCCTTATGATCGGCTGACTGAAGAAGAGGAGACCAGGGCCTGGTTTACTGACGGCTCTGCACGTTACGCAGACACCACCCGGAAGTGGACAGCTGCAGCACTATAACACCTTTCCGGGACAACCTTGAAAGATGCAGGTGAAGGAAAATCTTCACAATGAGGATAAATTTGTGTAGTACACATGGTATTATAGTTTGTTTGGAAGAAGAAATGGCCAGATGTACGATTGTTCACTCAGTCAGGGGCTGCAGCCAATGGCTTGGCTGGATGGTCAGGGACTTGGAAAGATTGGGATTGAAAAATTGGTGAGAAAGACATCTGGGGAAAAAGTATGTGGACAGATCTCTCCAAATGGGCAAAGGGTGTGAAGATATTTGTGTCCCATGTAAATGCTCACCAAAGGGTGACTTCAGCTGAGGAGGAGTTCAATAATCAAGTGGATAGGATGACCCGTTCTGTGGACAGTCAGCCTCTTTCTTCAGCCATCCCTGTCATTGATTGCTCAGTGAGCATATGAACAAAGTGGCCATGGTGGCCAAGATGGAGGTTATGCTTGGGCTCATCCACTCACCAAGGCTGACCTGGCTACAGCTGCTGCTGAATGCCAGATCTGCCAGTGGCAGAGACCAGCACGGAGCCCCAGATATGGCACCATTCCTTGAGGTGACCAGCCAGCAACCTGGTGGCAGGTTGACGACATTGAACTGCTTCCTCCGTAGAAAGGACAACATTTTGTTCTTACTGGAGTAGATACTTATTCTGGCTATGGGTTTGCCTTTCCTGTATGTAATGCTTCTGCCAAAACCACCATCCATGGACTTACAGAATGCCTCATCCATCATCATGGTATCCCACACAGTATTGCTTCAAACCAAGGAGCTCATTTCACAGCCAGAGAAGTGTGACAGCGGGCCCACGATCATGTAATCCACTGGTCTTACCATGTTCCCCATCATCCTGAAGCAGCTGGTCTGTTAGAAAATGGAATGGCCAGTTACAGTGCTAATTAGGTGGCAGCAGCATGGAGGGCTGGGGCAGAGTTCTTCAGAAGGCAGTATATGCTTTGAATCAGCGTCCGATATATGGTACAGTTTCTCCCATAGCCAGGATCCATGGGTCCAGGAATCAAGGGGTGGAAAAGGGAATAGTTCCACTCACTATCACTCCTAGTGACCCTCTAGGAAAATTTTTGCTTCCTGTCCCCACAACCCTAGGGTCTGCTGGCCTAGAAGTTTTGGTTCCAGAGGGGCGAGGGAGTGCTCCTAACATTCCATTGAACTGTAAGCTCAAACTCCCCCCTGGTCATTTTGGGCTTCCAGTGCCCTTAAATCAACAGGCTAAGAAAGGAATAGCAGTGTTAGGAAGGAATAGCAGTGTTAGATCCAGATTACCATGGGGAAGGTGGATTGCCTCTCCACAATGGAGGTAAGGAGGATTATATCTAGTGTGCAGGAGATCCCTTAGGGCATCTCTTGGTACTGCCATGTCCTGTGATTAAAGTCAGTGGGAGACTACAACAGCCTAATCCAAGCAGGATGACAAAGAACTCAGACCCATTAGGAATGAAGGTATGGGCCACTCCTCCATGAGCCGAGACCTGCTGAGGGGCTTGCAGAGGGTAGAGGAGAGACAGAATGGGTAGTAAAGGAAGGTAGTCATAAATACCAGCTAAGTTCACGGTAACCAGTTGCAGAAACGAGGATTATAAAGTATTATGAATACTTGTTTTACTTTGTTAAGAGCACATTTGTCTTTCTCCTGATTTCTTTAACATCAATTGGTATTTAAATTGAGACACTAAAAGGATGTTCCCAGGGGACATTGCCCCGTTGTAAATTTACAATGAATTTGTGATTGTACGAGGAACAGTTACACCACGTTAGGCGTGTTCATGGCCTTGTTATTGTTTCCTGTGGACGTGAGATATTATGTGTCAGGTTGACAAAGGGTGGGTTGTAGTAGCTATTCCTGGTTGTCAACGTGACTGTATCTGGATTGAACCACAATCCAGAATCAGAAGGCTCGCCAGGAGACTAAGGCAAGGAGATCTGTAGCTGGTGCTTCATGGGTGCTGTCTGTCAAGTGGACTGGACTGAGGACAACACAGATTGAAATCTCCCCAAGGAACTATTTCCAAACAGGTCCACTTCCCCTGTATCCTAATACCCTTTCTTTCCCACTACCTCTGGAGGGTGGGTGGCGAGCTAGAGGGAGGTTGAACCCTCATTAAAGTAGGTTGAGAACAATAAACGTCTACAGTGTCCACTCTTTCCCTGTGAGAAAGTGTACTGGGGTGGAGAAAAGCAGCCGGATGTAGGTGATGGCAATATAGAGACCTCAGCTCTGGCTTGGAATCTATCAAACCCAGGACCCAGCTTCAACAATGGTCAGAGGGAAGCCCTGTTCTCATTGGGCCTCAGCTGGGCTGGGCTTTATGCTCTAACCCACTGCAGCCAGTGGACTTGGGAGAAGTGTGTCCTCCTTGGGTGGGCCTCATGGCTCCCATCCATGCTGGTGAAAGTAGCTATGAGAGAGAGAGAGAGAGAGAGAGAGAGAGAGAGAGAGAGAGAGAGAGAGAGAGAGAGAGAGAGAGAGCGCAAAGTACCTCTGTCCGATATACTCACTGTGGCTCTTTTGATGAAAAAAACGATAAGGAGTGACGATCTCCCCGTGAACTGAGATGACCCCTTCTTGCTGGTGTATCTGTAGCCTCCCAGCACTGACTGGTACCGACTGGAAATGGATGGTGGTGGGCCAGTTGCAGGGCCCCATGTACTCACCCATGCTGCTCGTGTGGCTTCCTGCTTGCAGCTTTTCAGATCTGGCCTCATGCAAGGCTTCTCCAAAGCCAACTCATGATCTCTTATCAAGAGGGAATGAGAGGCTTCTTGGATTTTGAGATATAACTTGAGCCCCTATGAGGACTCTGGTAGCTGGGACTAAGAGAAGGCAGAAGCCTGTAGCCATGCCATGTATGTCATAACTCTGTCCTAACTCACACCTAAATCCACCAGAAATTACCTAATAAAATCTTCAGGGTAGGGACAATCTCTTGTGTACTGTGTAGAAACATCACCTGTCAATAAAAAGCAGACGAGGAATAAGGAAAGGGCAGGGTTAAAGCGTGGGCCAACAGCAGAGAGGGTCCCTGTAATTAGCCAGGTGGCAGGCATAGAGTAGCATAAACGGGTTAATGTAAGTGGAGAGATAGTTGGGGAATAAGCCAAACCTTATGGCCTAGGCATTTATTCATAAATAAAATATAGCCTCCGAGTCATCGTTCAGGAACTGGGGTGCGGGTGGAAAAGCCCACAGTTACAAACGGAGTCTATCCATTAAGGGCTGTTAGAATCCAGGCTTAGAACCTGAGAAAAAAGCCCTGGTCGGAAAAGGCAGGAAACAGCACTTCCCAGAGTTTCCTAGCGGGGCAGAGAGACTAAATCCCTTTAAGAGAGAGAGCAAATGGAGGCCAGTGAGCAGCAGGTAATGAGTGAGGAACCAGTGCCTCTAGTGCACAGGCCCTGAGCAACTTCCCAGAGCTGCTTTGGAGCCCCTGAGCCCGGTGCTGAGGGAAACCCATCATGCAGAGAGAGGTTCGACCCCGAGCTGGGGCAGGTACGGCGGCTACGAGCTGGTGCCCATGGGTGTGAGACTCGTGGAAGAGCAAACAGCGGCTCCAGCCCCAAACCCGGCAAGGGCAGCCAGCGAGCAGAACCGTAGGGGCGGAGCCGGCCGCTATAGGCAGGTGCTGACCGAAGGAGCCTGCAGATGCTCGGAAGGGCGAAGGAGCACGGTCCCGGGAGCTGTGATGGAACTGAAAAGCCCCAAACTTCTGAACTGGTAATGTCTAAGTTTGAAGACAGTAAAAGAGAAAACAAATGTTTAGTTTGATAAATAATAAAATGAAGTCTCCGAAGGAAGAAGAGAAGGATTTAAAAATATTTGTTTTTCTGTGTTAAAAAATGGAAAACGCAACAACACGATGCATTCGGATCCCACACGATTTTGCTTCACATGCAAATAATTGTTTTCTCAGTAACGATCGAAATTTTATATACCCCTTTTAAGAGAGATAAAAGAAAGCCGACTTAGAGAAGGGAAAAAACTGGAATGGAAACAAGAGAGAGAAAACGACTCTAATTCATTGGAAAGGAGCTTGAGAGGATTCCATTCTAAATTCTGTGCCGCCACCTTGTGACTAGATGGCAGAACGGCAGCCTGTTAAATTTCTAGATAAGAAATGCTGAATTAAGAATACAAATTCTATTTAATAATGCTACCTTACGGGGTTGGGGATTTAACTCAGTGGTAGAGCGCTTGCCTAGCAAGCACAAGGCCCTGGGTTCGGTCCCCAGCTCCGAAAAAAGAAAAAAGAAAAAAATAATGCTACCTTACATCAATGGCATACAGTAGATTATGTGTTTATATTATGTAGGGTTTGGAGAATTAAGATATGTGCACGTGTTAGTACATCGGAAATTGAAACTCAAGATGTTGGTATGTTTTTGCCTTTAGTTCTGAGAGGAATGATTCTCAGATTGCACATTTATTAGAGATGGGGGTGATCACACACACACAGTAGAATACAACAATATTTTAGACATAATGGCATAAAATATGTCACTGGCATGTCTCACAATTCTACAGGTCAAACAAGTGTAAAACAATTTAACAGGACTTTAAAGAAAATGCTCACAGAACAGAATGGGACTGAGGGATCTCCCAGAGAAACATTAAATATGATTTTATGTGTCTTTAAAATTTCAATGTCATTGAGACAGATAACACAGCTGCTGGACCGTGCTGGATTTTAGAAAGTTGTGCAGAATTAGATCAGCCGATGTATGTGTGAACCTCAGTATGAAAGGAAGGAAATGTGTTATGTTGGAGAAGAAAATCCGAGGATTCCGTCAAAATTAATAAAGATTGGATTTGACCAGGGGAGGCCTCCTGGCTCTAGGCTACAGACACAAAGGAAGAAAACAGGAAGAACAAAACAGGGAAAGGGGAACAGCTCTGAGACTGGCTGAGACATGGATGTCCCCAGCCAGCGCTTCAGCTAAGCACAGCCAATAAATCCTGTTGGCTACAGAGTCCTCATGACTTATGCCATTCTTTCAAATGGCATGGATGGAAATTTATATTACACTTTAGATATACAGTCCAAAATTTGATGCCTTTCTCCTGCTCAAAGAACGGAGAATATTCTTGAACTGAATTGCACTCAGTGAACATTACATACATGGTTTGATGCAGAAATGTTTATTACCGGGGTTGGGGATTTGGCTCAGCGGTAGAGCGTTTGCCTAGGAAGCGCAAGGTCCTAGGTTCGGTCCCCAGCCCCGAAAAAGAAAAAAAAAAAAAGAAATGTTTATTACCTTTGAAGTTTGGATGTTTACAGAACAAACAGACCAGACAACGAAGAATGCAAGACAAGTAGCCCAGGTGGTTCAACCGCAGGCTGCTCCAATAGCTGTTTCCTCAAAATCTGCGTCCAGGACAACTTCAAAATGCTAGCTCAGCTGGTCCAGCCTCACAGAGACTGTCCCAGCCATGACTTCAGTTGGTGCACTTTACCCATCACACAGAGACTGGACAACAAATGTCACGGCTAGCTTTCTTTAGACTTGGCCAATCTCCCAATTTGCTTAGGTTCCCAAAGAGAGCGTCCCATCAGACGTCAGGAAGGAATTTTAAGAGACTGATGCTCTATTGCCAAAAATGTGGTGGGTGATTTTGGTTATTTGGTGAGTGATGGATGTTTGTCATAGCTTAAGGGGGGTTGATTACAAGTTGTTAGTGGTCTTGAGTCGGGGGTGGGGGGAACAATTGTAGGAGGTTTAGATTCCAGGATTTCCTCCTCTCTTTCTTTCCTCTGTCCTTCTTTCTCTCTTATTGAGTGCTACAGGGACTACAGGGGTAGAGGGATGAAAGAAAAGGGGGACACAGTGACGATAGGATAAAGGAAGATTACTGAATATACTTTTTTTTTCTTTTTTCTTTTTTTTTTCGGAGCTGGGGACCGAACCCAGGGCCTTATGTTTGCTAGGCAAGCGCTCTACCACTGAGCTAAATCCCCAATCCCCCTGAATCTACTTTTAAACTAAAGATCATCAACAAAGCAAATATTTTTACATCGGCAAAAAATTTGTATATTGATACAATTTAAGATTATTTTTGGAACAACATACTGTATATTATGTTTCAACATTTGTTTAAGGCATTGTACTATGCAACCAATTTTAAATGTAATGCAAGTTTCTACTCCTTTTGAAAGCTGCTATTATTACAAACTGCTTAGAATTATTAAGAAATGCAAGTTAATAGTCAATCAAACTCCTGGTCACGTTAGATTCTAATTAATTAATTACAGAAAAATGTTTCCTAGGTTGAGTGACAAGCAACATTTGCCTATCATGATACACTAGAGTTAGATAGACAGTCTTCAAAATCCTCAGAGATCTATGGACTATGACATTTAAAGATGTTTTATTTACACAAGACTTTTCCTGCCAGTGAGACAGGTCTGCTCCCGGCAGCATCCCTAGTCTACATCAAAGAAGACGGTGAGCATCAATGACCTCCGTATGGCACTGCTTCTGTGTGGCAAGAAACTGCCCTACTTCAGCTGCTGACGGTATCCTGTCCAAACTGTGGCCAAGTGGGACACACAGGGAAGTCAAGGCAGGCAGTTCAATATTCCTGCTTCACAGATAAGTATGACATCACTGCAAAAGAAAGCCAAGGACAGATGCTCCAATGTTGCGGGGAAACGTGAGTGACTGTTCAGCTGGCCAACAACCTCTGTCATTTCTACGTTTGGAAGCTGCTTGCTCTGCACTTTCTGTTTACCCGGGTAATATTTACTCTCCTCAGATCTCTGATGGCATTGAAGACTGGATAGCTACAGTCTCACAATTAAGGTTGTGTTGTTTAGGGTTTAAGAAGACATTTTTAGTTTGGTAAATTTAGTTTAGTTATACGTGAAAATGATTTCAGCACAGAACTTTGGACTCGCCAAGATCGGATAGATAACGGAGTATTCTCTTCAAGGTTGCCAAATGCAGATGCACTGGACATTATGAGTGTGATCTGTACCCGATAGTTTTCACAATTGTTTTTATTGTATATAGTTTACTGATGTTAGAGAAAGAGCCTTTTATTTGACTAAAATGGGGAGATGTAGTATTGTGGACTGTGTGGAAACATCTCCTGTCAATAAGAGGCTGATGGCCAATAAGGAAAGGGCGGGATTTAGAAGGTGGGACAACAGCAGAGAGAGAGGAACTCTGGGAAAAAGTCAAGTGAGGAAGATTTGCCACCCAGACTCTGAGGACGTTGGATGTATGGAGTTGAGGAGAGTTACCCAGCAATGTGACAGATGGAGTCGATGGATTAATAAGTTATGAGCTAGTTGGGGAATGAGCCAAAGCTTATGGCCTAGGCATTTATCCATAAATAATATATAGCCTCAAAGTCTTTATTTGGGAACTGGGGTGTGGGTAGAAAAGCCAGAGGTTACACTTCAGCTCTTAGCCAGGTGGTGGTGGCACGGCCCTTTAATCCCAGCAATTGGGAGACAGAGGCAGGTGGCTCTCTCTGAGTTCAAGGCTCCTGGTGTGATGATTTAAAGAGGCTCGGCCTATGGGAAGTGTCACTGTTAGGAAGTGTGGCCTTGTTGGAGGACGTGTGTCACTGTGGGAGTGGACTTTGAGGTCCTGTGCTCAGGTTCTATTCAGTGCTGAAGGAACCCTCTTCCTGACTAACTACAGAAGACTCTCCTGCTGCCGCCTTTAGATCAAGATGTAGAACTCTGTTGGCTCCTCCAGCACTATGTCTGCCTGGACACTGCCATGTGTCCTTCTATGATGATAATGGACTGAACCTCTGAAACTGTAAGCCAGCCCCAATTCATGTTGTCTCTTCACAGCAATAAATCTAACTGAGATGAATGGGTACAAGCATTGGGTATGCCTACAGGTGTTGGGTGTGCCTACAGGTGTTGGGTGTGCTTACAGCTATTGTTTATGGCTACAGGTGTTGGGTATGCCTACAGATGTTGGGTGTGCATATGACTATTGTTTATGACCACAGGTGTTGGGTTTGGATCCATAGAGTGTATTACTAGTATTGGGTATGATACAGGAAGTGGATGGTTATACAGAATGTGTACAGTTATAGGTAGTGGGAGTAGACAGAGATACTTTCTATGGGTAAATGTGCTCAGTATGGATAAAAGTATTAAGTATGTCTATGGCGGGTATGGAAAGGTTGCGGGTATGGAAACAACTGATGCAGATGTGAACAGCAATCATCTGTAGGCACAGAGGGTAGGTGTTGGAACGGTTACATATGAGTTCAGTCATTCAGAACATGGGCAGTTGTGGATGTGGGCACAGGTTTTGCGTATGGATACGGGTGGTGTGCACGGTGTGTATGGACGTAGGTACAGCACATAGGTGCAGGTATTAGGTAGCTATGCACACAGGTGGTGGGAGTGGGTACAGAGATTGGGTGTGTGCAAGTATGGGTACAGGTACTGGACGTCGGTACAGTAATCAGTGTGAGAACAGTACAGTGTAGTTGCAGAGGTAGTGGGTATGAATACAGGTGTGCAGATGGGCACAGGTATTGGCCATTGGCACAAGTAGTGGACTAGGTATAGATATTGGGTATGCTTATAGGTAGTGGGAATGGGTACAGTGATTGTTATGGGTGCCAACAGTAGGGATGGTACAGGTATGGGTCCTGGGTAAGGACAGTCAGTGGCTATAGGTATTGAATAGGGTATAGCGGTTCTGTATAACTGCAGCTGTTGGATACAGACACATCTTAGTGCCTTAGATACAGGTGTGTGTCAGAGCTCAGGTAAGACCATCAGTACACGTGTCATGTCTGTAAAGATGTGGCTGGAATGGGTACAACTGTTGGTTACCAGTACAGTTGGTGGGTGTGGGTACAGATGGTGGAAATGGGTACAGGTGTGTGTGGTTCATGTGTTGGGAATGGGTACAGTTATTGGGAAAGTGTACAAGTGGTGGCCATGGCACAGGGGTTTGGTGTTAAGTATGAACACTGATGGTGAGGATAGTGTGGGCTTTGTCTGTGGGCACATGTGACAGAATACATGTTGGTATTAGGTTTGGGAGGAGGAAATGCACATGGGGACACAGGTACGTGTATGGTGGTGCCATAAGCACAGGTATGTTGTAGGTAACTGTAAGGGGGACATACCGTACTGAAAGAGGTAGCATTGCAGCTGTGGTGGAAATGGTGGGCATCAGTGCAGGTGATAGACAGGCGCGTGTTGTAAGTGGGCACAGGTCTTGGCTATCCCTTTGAGTGCTTAGAATGGGCACAGTCGTTAGGGGTGGGTACAAGTGGTTGGTACACACACATGTGGAATGTATGGTGCATGCACTGTACTTGGTTAGTAGTATTTGGTATCAGTAAAAGTCATGGGTACAATTACAAGAATTGAATATGGGCACGTGTGGCAGAAGTGGTTATTGGTGTTGTGTATAGGTACAGGTGTTTGAAATGGGTACAAATGGTGGGTATGGATACAGACAAAGGTGCCCTCTGCACAGTAAAGGTAGTTGGTATAAGTACATGAGGTCAGTTTGGGTACAAGCATTTGACGTAGGTACCGATCATGGGTACGGGTGGTACAATTAGACATAGGTACAGTTGGTGGTATTGGTACATGTATTGGGTATGGAATGGGTATTGAGCATGGGTAGAGGTATCAGTTACTGATACAGGTAAGAAGGAACAGGTGTTGTGTTGGGTATGGACATAGGTGGAGGAAATTGGTGTGCATATTGAGTATGGCTCTATTTGATATGTATGAGTACAGTTCATGGAGTGGATACAGGTTCCGGGTATGGGCACTGGTGTCTGTGTGTGAACAGGGATTGGGTATGGACATTGAACAGGGATTGGGTATGGACACTGGTGGCTGAGTGTGAACAGGGATTGGGTATGGGTAAGGTGGTGAGTGTGAACTGGGATTGGGTATGGGTAAGGTGGTGAGTGTGAACAGGGATTGGGTGTGGGTAAGGTGGTGAGTGTGAACAGGGTTTGGGTGTGGGTAAGGTGGTGAGTGTGAACAGGGTTTGGGTATGGGTAAGGTGGTGAGTGTGAACAGGGTTTGGGTATGGGTAAGGTGGTGAGTGTGAACAGGGTTTGGGTGTGGGTAAGGTGGTGAGTGTGAACAGGGATTGGGTGTGGGTGAGGTGGTGAGTGTGAACAGGGTCTGGGTATGGGTAAGGTGGTGAGTGTGAACAGGGTCTGGGTGTGGGTAAGGTGGTGAGTGTGAACAGGGTTTGGGTATGGGTAAGGTGGTGAGTGTGAACAGGGTTTGGGTATGGGTAAGGTGGTGAGTGTGAACAGGGTTTGGGTGTGGGTAAGGTGGTGAGTGTGAACAGGGTCTGGGTGTGGGTAAAGGTACTTGATATGGGTATAGTTTGGAAATGGATAGCAATATTGGGTATGAGTACAGGTGGTCAGAAAGGCACAGTTTGAATAAATGATACACACTTTGAGAGTGGCAATACATTTTGGAGATAGGGACAGGTGGTATGCATGGGGCCAGCTATTAGGTGTGAGAAGACATTTTGGGCATGGGGTCATGTCCTGGGGATTAGTACAGGTTTGGGCACAATTACTGTTTCTAAGTACACGAGGTAGGAATAGGAACAAGTATGGTTATGGCGCACTGAAGTGGAAAGTCAGCTGTGTCGGGTGCCAAGTGTTTTCCTGAAGGGGACACAGTGGAAGTACGTTTTGCTAAAGCAAGCACAGGAAAGGACTCTTTGCTAACGACACACGTGTATCAGTTCACATCAGTACTTGAGCTGCATTTGTTGTGACTCCATAGAGAGGGACACCAAACCCTTCTGCTGCGTGCTGGCGGCTTCTTGTCACTTCCACAGACGAGCTGATTGGTAGAGTGACGTCAGTTGATACAGACTCACGCGCTGAGGCAAGACCCATGGAGGACACGTGATGTTTGGAGAGAGTATACACAGTGCCACACTCCCTGCACTAGAGTCTGTGTGACTGGGCAAAGGCCTGACGCACTCACCTGAGGCGCCGACTTCAAGGAAGTCAGGCTCCTGGAGGGGTTGACTGTCTCTCAGGAGGATACGTGCTTCACGCATCATGGATGCTGTGCTTGGAACATCTTTTCTTGCTCTCTCATTTCTACCCTGTGTACTTTTGCTCAGGGCACATTCTGTCCTACTATCCTCCCATGGATGAAGAAAGATCACAGGAAGTGCAATAAAGGTAACCACTGACCCTATTTTGGACATTTAGGGAGAATGTCACCATTTATCCTACAGAATAGGGACTTTTGACTGAACTACAGCAGTAAGAATTGCTTTACCAGAACACCCTGTAAAGACATACAGCCCTTCAGAGTGGGGATGGTTAGACAGGGAATGATTCCAGTCACTCACTCTTATGAGCTTCCTTTAAAAGACCCTGAAATCTCTAAAAAGAAGGGGCTTTGTGGCATTCCTAAGAGATCCTTGAATGGCAGGTGGCAATGGCTTATAGCCGGGAGGTAGGTGGTGGTTTCCCTCCTGTAAGGAGGATAGGGCCACAGGGTGCTCCACCTAATCCCTTGCCATATACAGGAGTTTATGATGAATCTGGGAATTGATAAACCAATCAAAATGGAGAAAAAGTATCATATTATTCACTCCCACTTATGGAGAAATTGGCACAATCAAGACCCTCATGGTGTTAATTATTTAAAGAGAACAGAGATGGTATCATTACACAGTTACAACAGCCCTAAGTAGAGTAAGTGTTAAAATTAAATATATTATATATAAATATATATTAATATTAATATTAAATATATTAGAAGAAATTAGAAAAAAAGCCCTATATGATGAATCTAATTTGGAAGCTCACAAAGCAACAAGAAGGAGGTTGCCGTAAAATCTCAGATAGTTACTGCTGACCACAGGTACCACAGAGTGGCTTGCCAACTTGGCTACCGTCTCAAACATTAGAGATAACAAATGAATGGTTTACTGATTTCTTAGAGTTGGTTCCAATTTATGAATATCTAATAAGAACATTGTAAAACTGTTCCTGAGAACCTTTGTCTTTTCTGTTCCTGTGTATGTGCAACATTGCTTTTTGCTTTGCTTTATGATTAGAAAAGTCTGATGCTTGAACAGTAAAAACACACTCAGATCCAAGACCACCTTGCATCTGTGTCTGTCATTCGCCAAGTCCTTGCCCACCTGAAACCAGTCCCCCTGGGGTGACTCAATGGTCCGTGGCAATACAGGACCTGACAGATTGTGAGAAGGGCTTGGCTTCCTTGCAAAGCTAACTTTGCAGCACTTCTTGATCACCATTTCATTGACAGAGGCACAGCTGAAGACTTCTCATGGTATCCCTGCTGGTCCCTCATGCTGACTAGTGCCAGTTGAGCTGAGGCCTAGCTGTCTCTGCTAGGCTGTGTCACCACTGCTGATTCGTGTTTGCTATCCCAACACTACTGATAGATTTGTGAAGTGCTTGTGAGTGGATCAAGCTGCCGCTCCTGACTACTGTGAACTGAACTGCTGACTTCCTGACAATGCAGTTTGGAGATGAGATTTGCTCCAAACAACAATTTCTAAACTGGCCCACTTCCCCTGTATCCTAATAACCTTTCTTTTCTAGTACCTCTGGGGTGCGGTGGGCTAGAAGGGAGGATAAAGCATTTCAGAACCATCGTTAAAAGTAGGTATTGAGGGGTTGGGGATTTAGCTCAGTGGTAGAGCGCTTGCCTAGCAAGCACAAGGCCCTGGGTTCAGTCCCCAGCTCCGAAAAAAAGAAAAAAGAAAATAGGTATTGAAAAAATTGATCACTACATGTGATGGAAATGGCTATAGTTGTTGGGTTACAGGCAATGGGGACTGGTGTAGGACATGGGTACAGGTGTAGGACATGGGTACATGTGTAGGGAATAGGTGTAGGGTATGGGAACAGGTGTTGATTATGGGAACAGATGTAGGGTATGGGAACAGGTGTAGTGTGTGGGAACAGGTGTTGGTATGGGAACGGGTGTTGGGTATAGGAACAGGTATAGGGTTGGGAACAGGTGTTGGGTATGGGAACAGGTATAGGGTTGGGAACAGGTGTTGGGTTTGGGAACAGGTGTTGGGCATGGGAACAGGTGTTGGGAATGGGTGTTGGGCATAGGAACAGGAGTTGGGAATAAGTAGTGGTATTGGGCATGTGTGCAGGTATTTGACATGAACACAGATGGTGGGAATGCATACAGGAGTTGGATGTGAGTACAGGTGTTGCTATAGGTAAGGTATTAGGTATGGGTACAGGACGATGGTATGGTGTAGGTAGTTGGCATGGAGACAGATGGTGGTAATGGATACAGGTATTAATTGGATACAGGTAAGGCTTAAGGGTACAGAAATCGGAATAGGCACTGGGCAAGGGTGCAGGTATTTACCATGAGTACATGTGGTTCCCCTCCTCCCCAGGGTCACTGCCACCGGCCTATGAGGACAAAGGGAGCAGAGTCAATGAGAAGGGTTTTGGATGGCTTGTGAGCATGACTGAGATGACGACAGACCTATCTCCAGGATCAGCTTCAGAGAGGCAGCTCAACCTTAATCAGGCAGACCGAAGCCTATAAAGTTTTTGGAAGGGGTAGAGGTTTCTAGGGTGGGTACAGGTGGTGTGAATGTGTACAGGTGGTATGAATGTGTACAGGTGGTATGAATGTGTACAGGTGGTGTGAACGGATACAGGTGGTGTGAATGGGTACAGGTGGTGTGAACAGGTACAGGTGGTGTGAACAGGTACAGGTGGTGTGAACAGGTACAGGTGGTATGAATGTGTACAGGTGGGGTGAATATGTACAGGTGGTGTGAATGTGTACAGGTGGTGTGAATGTGTACAGGTGGTGTGAATATGTACAGGTGGTGTGAACAGGTACAGGTGGTGTGAACAGGTACAGGTGGTATGAATGTGTACAGGTGGTGTGAATGTGTACAGGTGGTGTGAATGTGTACAGGTGGTGTGAATGTGTACAGGTGGTGTGAATGGGTACAGGTGGTATGAATGTGTACAGGTGGTGTGAATATGTACAGGTGGTGTGAATGTGTACAGGTGGTGTGAATGTGTACAGGTGGTGTGAATATGTACAGGTGGTGTGAATGTGTACAGGTGGTGTGAATGTGTACAGGTGGTATGAATGTGTACAGGTGGTGTGAATGGGTACAGGTGGTGTGAACAGGTACAGGTGGTGTGAACAGGTACAGGTGGTGTGAACAGGTACAGGTGGTATGAATGTGTACAGGTGGTGTGAATGGGTACAGGTGGTGTGAATGTGTACAGGTGGTATGAATGTGTACATATTACAGGTGGTATGAATGTGTACAGGTGGTGTGAATGTGTACAGGTGGTGTGAATGGGTACAGGTGGTATGAATGGGTTCAGGTGGTGTTAATGTGTACAGGTGGTGTGAATGGGTACAGGTGGTGTGAACGGGTACAGGTGGTATGAATGGGTACAGGTGGTGGGAGCCAGTTTAGGTGGTGGGAAAGCTATTGAGTGTAGGTACAGGTTAAAGGTATGGGTGAATACATGTACTGGGTCCAGGGATTTGATATTTTTACAGTTGGTGGGAATAGGTACAAGTTATGTAAATGGGTACAGGTATTGCAATGGTGCATAAGGGGTGGAATGGGTACATGGCAGGGGTAGGGTTTGGGAACAGGTTGTGTGGGTACAGACCATGTAATGGGGTACAGGTGGTTGAAATGTGTTCCTCTGTGGTGGTATTTTGTACAGGTGGTAGAAATGGGTAAAGGTAGGGTTTATGGTACAGGACGTGATTTGTGGTAAAAGTTGTGTAAATGGGTACAGGTATGTGAGGATATAGGCTGTAGATATGTGTGCAGTACTGGTGTGGGAACGGAGGGGGAAGTGAATCCAGATGTAGGGTTGGATGCATACCATATTGTCTTTGGGTACAGGCGATGGAAACATGAACGGGTGAACGGTACGGGCACATGTGTGTGGTAGGAGTAGGTGCTGATGTTTGGAATGGATACAGGTTGTGGCATCAGTAGAAAATCGTGTATGTGTGGATTGGTTGGAATGTTTCAGACATCGAACATTGGGAAGGTGACTGCTTTAGGTAGAGTGGAGTGCAGAGAAAATGTCTTATGTACTGTACTGTACGGATGCGACATTGGTCAACTAAAGCTGGCCTGTAGCTGAGGCAGGAAATACAAGGTGGGACATCCGATAGGCAGTAAGGATTCGGGGAATCAGCCTGCAGAGAGAGGAGGGTGGTCGGAGGCAGATAAGGACCAGGGACAGAACTTAGTTTAGGGTAAATGGGATATTAATTTACCGGCTATTGGGGAGCCAGGTATTTGTAAATATAATTTTTAGCCTCAGAGTAGTCGTTATTCTGAGAGCCTGGGGCTGAGAGGAAAAACTCGGATTCCACAGATGGCACTCGATGTCTAAGGCCTGAAATCCAAACCTTTTAATTTCCTCTTCAGTAGTTACACAGAGTCCTGAGTGGACAGCAGAGAGCATACGGCACTGCTGTGCTACAGAGCACTTGATTGAGGCCCATGAGCCTGCAGTCTCTCTCGGACAAACAGGGCTACACCAGGACAGAGATTGCACCCTGACCACTGCTGAAAGAGACAAAAGGTGCTTTTAAGGCCGGCTTTGGGTACGCATGCTTCTGTGGGCCAAAGATGACTCCCCTCAGTGCAGCTAGGCCCTAGTGGCCCCTAGTGGCCGGCAGGGGCTTGCCGGGGAAACAAAGTTGCAGCAGGTCCTGGGGAGAAGGGTTAGCATCCAGAGCAGAGAGCCGGGATGCAGAGGTTCAAAACACAGCCCTAGTGAAACCTCTGGGACTCAGGCCTGGCCTGGTGCCAACTTCCTGGAAAGGGAGAGCTCGCAGCAAGGATTTATCCGAGTATAGACGGCACCCTTAGGAGCCCGGGGTGGAGGTGGCCCAAAGACAGAATCTGCCGGTTTTGTTTTTTGTTTTTGTTTTTCTGCAATTCACCCTTGCCTGTGAACAAACCCGGAAACCACTGCAGTATCCTGAGCTGAACAGTAGAGGGAGACAAAGGAGACTTTACAAAAGGAATCTGCGCACACAGAATTTCAAAAAAAGATAAAAAAAATTCACTTATACATATAAATAATTTAACTGGCTATTAAAATTCTCATATATATAATTTAAAATTGATACATTTAAAGATATGAGGCACACAAAGACGAGAGACACACTAACAGGGTGGTTCTAGAGTTTACCTAATGCTATTTTTTTTTTTTTTTTTGGTTCTTTTTTTTCGGAGCTGGGGACCGAACCCAGGGCCTTGCGCTTCCTAGGTAAGTGCTCTACCACTGAGCTAAATCCCCAGCCCCCCTAATGCTATTTTTAATGGTTCTAAGAAATAGAATAGACAGATCATATTACTGGCTCTCCCTCTTATTGTCAAGGCCTGCTCCTGTAAGCACCACTATAGCCATTTCCTTCCATGCCTGCCATACGTTTCCTATAGTTTGTGTTGTCGCTGGTGCAGACATTGCACGGTTTGCCTCAGAGCAAGGTCAAGATGACCACACACCCTGCTATGTTCTGGGGCTTTCTTTAGAGATTCCACAACCATGGGCTCCACTTAAGACCAGAACAAAGGTCAGTTAGAACTGTCTTGTCAAGCCAGCCAAAACAGCTTGAGTCGGAGCTGACCACTGGGCGGAGAGCTCATGGTGGGTTTTGTCTTTATAAACTGTCCCTGGAAAACGTTCAGCGCTGTCGTCGTAGTCCCCAAGTCTGAGGCTGCACATAATCAGTCAGTCTGGGGCTGTGCTGTCAATAAGTTATGCATGCTTAACTGTGATCAGAGTCTGAGTGGTTTGTATGGTGATTCCAGACCGCAATAATGATCACGCTGATAAATCTGCAATGTTTACCTTAATAGCCATTTTGATTTCCCATGTGTTCTCAGAGGAGAAAACTTTAGAGAAAGCATTACAAAACTCTATAGATCAGACTGAGAAAAGCGCTAAAGTATCAGAGAGAAAACAGAGAAAAAAAATGAGATTTGGAAACAAGTCTAAGAGGAAAAGTTAGGTTAATAATTAAGAATAAAAAAGAGGGGATTGGGGATTTAGCTCAGTGGTAGAGCGCTTGCCTAGCAAGCACAAGGTCCTGGGTTTGGTCCCCAGCTCCGAAAAAAAGAAAAAAAAAAAAAGAATAAAAAAGAGGGCCTGAGAGATGGCTCAGCGGTTAAGAGCACCGACTGCTCTTCCAGAGGTCCTGTGTTCAGTTCCCAGCAACCACATGGTGGCTCACAACCATCTGTAATGAGATCTGATGCCCTCTTCTGGTGTGTCTGAAGACAGCCACAGTGTACTTATAGATAATAAATAAATAAATCTTTTTTAAAAAAAAGAATAAAAAAGAACAGAGGTGATAATGATGCAGGACAAGGAAAAGGATGAGAAATGAAGACATATCTTAATGAAAATTTACAAAAAATCCTAAATGAAACTGAGACCGATTCTAAGAAGAGACAGAACGCACAGCACTGCCAAGTGCTAACAAGACTTCGGGGCAGCCTCCACCTGGGAAGAAACCTAAAGTGATTTTCCAAGCCTTGATAACGGAGTTGGCAGGAGATGAGGGAATCCTGCAGGGTTATCAAGAATTTAAATGGCAACCTACAGAGGCACAGGATTTAAAAATGTTTAAGGAAGTGGTAATGAGCTACGGCTTATACTCACCCATATGTCAAGTAGGTACCTAATAATCAGGCCACACATAATCATTTTAAGTCCAAAAGACTGGAGAGATTTGATGACATCTGTCCTAGGTCCTGGTCCTCAATTACAATGGCTGACATTGTGGAAAGATGTGGAAGGAGGGCTGGAGAGATAGCTCAGTGGTCAAGAGCATTGACTGCTCTTCCAGAGGACCTGGGTTCAGTTCCCAGCAACCACATGGCAGCTTGCAGCTGTCTGTAACTCCAAGATCTGACACTCTCACCCAGACGCACATGCAGGCAAAATACCAATGCACATAAAGTGAGAGTAAAGTTAGAAGAAGAAGATGTGGGAGGAATAGTCAGTCACATGGCTCATGGATGTAGGTCACCCAAGGATGTCCAAGGCAATCCCTTAATGTCGGAAAAATGACTGAGGGGCTTCACTCAGGGCCTAACAAAAAACAGCATAAGCCATTTGTTTCCTGTCTACCAAGGAAAGACTATTCTGAAAAACAATTAGAAAATTCAAAGCCTGATAGGACAAACAGAGCTGCTCAAAACAAACAAACCAGTCAATGGAGATGGAGCAGCTCCCAGGGAAACAAGCAAGTCTGAAGATACAGCCTTCCTATTTGACCTTCTGACAGGAGACCAAATTTAAAATTACAGTTGCATGGCATCAAGATTGAAGGATTGGTGGATGCTAGAGCAGATGTAACTTTAATATCACAAGACTCCTGGAATCCAGCTTGGCCTCTTCAAAGGATATCTATTCAGCTCCCAGGGATTGGGACATTGTCTTGGGTAAACAAAGTCTTAAATAGATTAAATGTATAAGACCAGAAGGTCAAATAGAAAGGGTAAGGCCATTTGTGGCAGATGTAGACATGAACTCATGAGGAAGAAATCTACTGCAATAATGGGAAACACAGCATTCCTCTAACTTTAGACACTGGCTGTAAGGGATGAAGTGTTTCTGGTGAAAAAATTAAAAGGCATTATCAGAGACAGTTACAGACGATCCTACTAAGTGGGAATTTCTGGTTGTGTCATGTGATGGTTTGCTGAAGTAAACCCAAGAGAGGACATGTGATGTTTGGAGACAGAAAAAGTAGGGCCCAACAGACAGTGATGGGCTGCTTGCATGGCAACGCTTCGTTGGTTTTGTGTCATCACTGATCTTGACTTAGTTGACAAAAGCACAGCAGAGAAGGTCTCCTGGCATTCTAGCTGGCCTGGTTGCTCTTGCTGACTCATGCCAGTTCGGTAGAGGCCTGGCTGTTTCTGTTGGATTGTACTCTTCTGCTGATTCATGTTTGGTGATATTTTTTGAACAGGTATGTTGGTATCCTGACACTTACTGGACTAGACTGCTGATATCCTGACAATGGAGATTGGAATTACTCCCAAAGAACTATTTCTAAACAGGACTTCATCCCCCTTGTCCTATTTTCCACCTTTTGTCCCGTAACTTTGGACAGTGGGCTAGAAGGGGCTAGAAGTTTTGAAAAATCTAGACTGTAGTCTAAGCTGTCTGTAAGCTGCATGCAGCAGAGTTTGACTCTTCAACTTTATTTGGGGGAGCCACTTCTGATAGAACACCAAGTGCCCTTCTACTAAAGTGGCAAGGTGACAAACCTGTTTGGTTAGAACAATTGCCTATGACGCAAGGAACATTACAGTCACTGTAACAGCTAATTCAAGAACAGATGGAGGCTTGGCATCTAGAAGACTCTACCAGCCATTGGAACTCTCCTCTATTTGGTATTACAAAGAAATCTGTTAAATGGAAGATGCTAACAGATCTTACAGCAATCAATAATAATTTAGTCGATGGGTTCTTTATGGCCTGGAATCCCATTGCCTTCCTTGTTACTGAAAGAATGGTTTATTATAGTGATTGGTCTAAGAGATTGCTTTTTACAATTCCTCTACATGAACATGATAAGGAAGGGTTTGCTTTCTCAGTACCTACTTTTAATAGAAGTTGTCCAATACCGAGATATCATTGGAAAATCTTAACACAAGGAATTGTTGAAGTCCTACCTTCTGACAATATTTTGTACAGCAGCCATTAGAAATAATTAGTAAGAAGTTTCCTCAGTCCATAATTTACCATTATATGAATGATGACTTACTGGCTGACTCAAATAGAGATGTCATAAAAAATGTTTGATGAAATAAAGAGAATTTTGCCTTGTTAGGGATTAAAAATTACTCCTGAAAATATACAAGAAGGGGATTCAGTTAATTATCTAGGATATAAGATAGTTCTACAAAGGATTCAGCCACCAAAGGGCTCAGGCAACACCAATTAAGAACCCTTAATGATTTTCAAAAATTGCGGGAGTTTTTAACTGGCTATGGTCTACAACTGGATTGGCTACTCAAAAGCCAAGCAATTTATTTCAAACCTTACAAGGTAATAAAGAGTTAAATACTCAGAGGAAACTATCAGCTAAGTCTGACAAGAAATTGGCTCTAGTAGAAAGGAACTACAGATGCACGTATAGATCATATTGATCCAAATATGGCCTTCATCTCAGTTATCCTACCTTCTATTCATTTCCCCACAGGAATTCTTATTCAAAAGGAAGATTATATCTTAGAATAGATATTTTCAGGACATAAGCAGGGTAAAAATTAAAAACAGAGAGGCTGGAGAGATGGCTCACTGGTTAAGAGCACTGACTGTTCTTCTCAAGGTCCTGAGTTCAAATCCCAGCAACCACATGGTGGCTCACAACCATCTGTAATGGGATCTGATGCCCTCTATATAATAAATAAATAAATCTTAAAAAAAAATAAAAACAGGGCTGGAGAGATGGCTCAGCGGTTAAGAGCACCCGACTGCTCTTCCAGAGGTCATGAGTTCAATTCCCAGCAACCACATGGTGGCTCACAACCATCTGTAAAGAGATCTGATGCCCTCTTCTGGTGTATCTGAAGACAGCTACAGTGTACTTATATATAATAAATAAATAAATCTTTAAAAAAAAGAAAAAAAAATAAAAACAGAAATGTTTTCTGAATTGGTTCTGAAAGGAAAATTGAGACATCAGATAGCAGGAATAGACCCAGCAGAGATCATGGTACCTTTCACTAATGCTGAGAGTACCTCATTATGGGCAGAAAATGAGCACTGACAAAGCTTGTTTTGGGGAGAGATTAACAACAAATATCTCTGTCTTTGGTTGGGTTTTACTGCTTTGAGTAGACAACATGACCAAGGCAACTCTTATAAAGACAACATTTAATTGGGGATGGTTTACAGGTTTAGAGGTTCAGTCCATTATCATCAAGGAGGGAGCATGGCAGCATCTAGGCAGGCCTGGTGCAGGAGGAGCTGAGAGTTCTACATCTTCACCTGAAGGCTGCTAGCAGAACACTCCCTTCCAGGCAGCTAGGACGAGGGTATTAAAGCCCACGCCCACAGTGACACACCTACTTTAACCCTTGTTCTCCAAATAGTGCCACTCCCTGGGCCAAGCATGTGCAAACCATCACAACCCCCGAAACAATTGACTTCAGTTTATAAAGAAACTAATTGGAGGCTCCCCTCATATAGTAAAGGGCACACCAATTTCTGAAGCCCCCTACATGTAATATTGATGCAAGGAAATCAGGAAAGGCAGGGTATTAAGTCATAAAAAATAATGTGGTTGAGAGTCTTCATGATTAAGTTCAAATGTCAGATCGTATGCAATTCTTAGGATGTTATTAGATTTTTCCAGAATCTCTTAATATAACAACTGACTCTCATTGTGCAGGAAAATTGCTTTGCAAATACAAACTGACGAACTTGTTCAGGATGACTCAGAACTGACTTCACAGCTTATTCAGCTAACAACAAATAATCAGAAATAGAATTCGTCCAACATATCAGATCCCTGGAGGGCCTGCCAGGCCTTGTAACACAAGATAAGGATGATATTGATCAGTTATTGAAAGGAAATGTGCTTCGGAATTTCATAAAAACCACTACCTTAGTAGCAAAGGTTAAAGAAAGTGTTTTCTTTCCGTTGGCAGCAATCCAAGGAAACAGTAAGGAAATGTCCTACTGGTGCTTTATAAACCAAACTCTATTACCTGAAGGAAGTAACTTGAAGGGCACTTGAAGAAATGGGATTCGGCAAGTGGCCATGCCTCACTTCACAGAGGCTGTTAAACTAAAATATGTCCACCACACTATAGACACATACTCAGGACTTCAGTGGGCATCTGCTTTAAGTTCTGAAAAGGCTGATTCTGTAGTTATGCATTTGTTAGAAGTTATGGCCATAATGGGATACTTATATAAATCAAGACTGGCAATCCTCTAGCTTTTTCTCTAGTAAAATGGAACTATTTTTTGCATATTATAAAACATATTAGGAGGATACCCCCACAATCCTACAGGACAGCCAGTTGTAGAAAAAGTCAATCATGCCTCAAGAGAGATGCTTGTCAAACAGAAAGGGGTAACAAAGACCCCCAGGGATTTATTACTTAGTTTAATTCCTTGAATGCTAATGAACAAAAAAACAGCAGCTACTGAGAGACACTGAACATTGGAAACAACCGCTGAACTAAAGCAGCCTGCGTACATTAAGAACATCCTAACTTCCAAATGGAGGGAAGGAAATGTGTTATGCTCAGAGAGAGTCTTTGTATATGTTTCTACAGGCAAAGAAAAATTGTGGATTCTGTCCAAGTAGATAAAAATCAGATATGACAGGGGGAGACCCTCTGAAGATCTTAGCTACAGACAGAAAGAAAGAAATTAGGAAGATCAACAAGGCAGGAATACATGTGTTGATCCCACTATATAAAACATAGCCAATAAATCTTGTTGGCTGCAAAGTCCATCGTGACTTGTTATTACAGGACGTCTTTACACACAGAGATTTCCTTTGTAGTTTGGTTATGCAGATGTCTCTGCTGTTTGAGCAGAGACACACCGTTAACTGACTCGTGCACGCAGAACAAGCCATACATATGTTAATGCAGAAATGTATATTAATTGTGAGAGTTTATATGTTTTCAGTACAAAAGCACCAGACAGAAATGAGGACAAGTATCCCAGATGACCCAGCCTTGCAGCTGCCCCGATTGCTGTTTTATCAAAGCTTGCTTCCAGGAAACTCTAGAGCAGCTGGCCCACTTGGTCCAGCTTTACAGACTGTTCCAACCAGGACTTCATTTAAGCCTCCATATTCACAGCACATGAGGAGACCACAACAACTGCCCAACCCTAACCCTAACACCCACCCCAACACCTGGAGTAACTGGGTCCCCCAGGATCCAGGGATGCAGGAACCTCCACACAGCCAGGGGCATGAGTTCCTTCCAGTCTGAACCAGTGCCCTGGGCAGACCTTGGGCGCTGGCTCCACATCAAGTACCACAACACCCAGAGGAAGCCAGAGTCCAGGTGCTCTAACATGTCTAGGATCAGAGTGCTCTGAAACGGCCAGAACCACAGAATCACAGGATCACAGAGGAAGTTCAACTCCCAAGAGATTGGATACAACCAGGATCTCAGGATCTCAGGATCACAGGAACCCAGAATCATAGGATCACAGCTAGACTCTGAGGAGTTCTTACATGATCACAGAGATCCAGGATTACAGGAGGGACAGACTGCAGTTAGAGATAGCAAGGGCAGATAATACTAGGGATAGCCAGATGGTGAGAGGCAAGCACAAGAACATAAGCAACAACAGAAACCAAGGCTACTTGGCATCATTAGAACCCAGTTCTCCTACCACAGCAAGTCCTGGATACCCCAACACACTGGAAAAGCAAGATTTGAATTTAAAATCACATCTCATTATGATGATAGAGGACTTTAAGAAGGACATAAATAATTCCCTTAAAGAAATACAAGACAACACAGGTAAACAAGTGGAAGCCTTTAAAGAGGAAAAACAAAAATCCCTTAAAGAATTTCAGAAAAACACAAACAGGTGAAGGAATTGAACAAAACCATCCAGGATCCTTCCCCCCCCCCCCCCCCGGGGCTGGGGACCAAATTCAGGACCTTGCGCTTCCTAGGCAAGCGCTCTACCATTGAGCCAAATCCCCAACCCCAACCATCCAGGATCCTAAAATGGAAATAGAAACAATAAAGAGATAACACAGGGAGACAACCCTGAATATAGAAAACCTAGGGGGGGTTGGGGATTTAGCTCAGTGGTAGAGCGCTTGCCTAGCAAGCGCAAGGCCCTGGGTTTGGTCCCCAGCTCCGAAAAATAGAAAAAAAAAAAAAACCTAGGAAAGAAAAGAGACCAGGAGTCATAGACACAAGCATCACCAACAGAATACAAGAGATAGAAGAAAGAATCTCAGGGGCAGAAAATACCATAGAAAACATTGACACAACCATCAAAAAATGCAAAACGCAAAAATTTCCTAACCCAAAATATCCAGAAAATCCAGGACACAAACCTAAGGATAATAGGTATAGAAGAGAGCGAAGACTCCCACCTTAAAGGGCCAGTAAATATCTTCAACAAAATTATAGAAGAAAACTCCCCTAACCTAAAGAAAGAGATGCCCATAAGCATACAAGAAGCCTACAGAATTCCAAATAGATTGAACCAGAAAAGAAATTCCTCCTGTCACAAAATAGTCAAAACACAATGCACAAAAGCAGTAAGAGGAAAAGGGCAAATGACATATAAAGGCAGAACTATCAGAATCACACCAGACTTCTCACCAGAGACTATGAAAGCCAGATGATCCTGGACAGATGTCATACAGACCCTAAGAGAACACAAATGCCAGCCCAGGCTACTATACCCAGCAAACTCTCAATTAACATAGATGGGGAAACCAAGATATTTCATGACAAAACTAAATTTATACAATATCGTCACACAAATCCAGCCACACAAAGAAAAGATGGAAGACTCCAACACAAGGGGGGAAACTACATCCTAGAAAAAAAACAAGAAAGTAATCTTCTTTCAGCAAGCCCAAAAAAAGTTAGCCACACAAACATAATTAAACTTCTAACAACAAAAATAACAGAAAACAACTATCACTATTCCTTAATATCTCTTAACATCAATAGACTCAATTCCCCAATAAAAAGACATAGACTAACTGACTGGATATGTAAACAGGACTCAGCATTTTGCTGCATACAGGAAACACACCTCAGTGACAAAGACAGACACTACCTCAGAGTAAAAGGCTGGAAAGAAATTTTCCAAGCAAATGGTCTCAAGAAACAAGCTGGAGTAGCCATGCTAATTATCAAATAAAATCGACTTTCAACCAAAAGCAATCAAAAAGGACACGGAAGAACACTTTATATTCATCAAAGGAAAAAAAAATCTACCAAGATGAACTCTCAATTCTGAACATCTATGCTCCAAATGCAAGGGCACCCACATTCATAAAAGAAACTTTACTAAAGCTCAAAGCATGCATAACACCTCACACAATAATTGTAGGAGACTTCAACACCCCACTCTCATTAATGGACAGATCATGGAAACAGAAGCTAAACAGAGACACCATGACACTAACAGATGTTAGAGACCAAATGGTTTTAACAGATATCTCTAGAACATTTCATTCTAAAACAAAAGAATATACCTTCTTCTCAGTACTTCATGGTACCTTGTCCAAAATTGACCATATAATCAGTCATAAAACAGGCCTCAACAGATACAAGAAGATTGAAATAATTCCTTGCATCCTATCAGATCGCCAAGGACTAATGCTGGTCTTCAACAAAAACAAAAAACAACAGAAAGCTCACATACACATGGTAGCTGAACAATGCTCTACTCAGTGATAACTTGGTTAATGAAAAAACAAAGAAATTAAAGACTTTTTAGAATTTAATGAAAATGAAGGCACACCATACCCAAACTTATGGGACAGATTGAAAGCAGTGCTAAGAGAAAAACTCATAGCTCTGCGTGCCACCAAAACAAACAAACAAACAATACACCCCCCCCCAAAAAAAAACAAACCAAAAAACTAGAGAGAGCATACACTAGCATCTTGACAGCACACCTAAAAGCTCTAGGACAAAAAGAAAAATTTACTCAAGAGGAGTAGACAACAGGAAAAAAACCAACTCAGAGCTGAAATCAACCAAGAATCAACACCAGGAGATGGTTCTTTGAAAAAAATAATTAAAATAGATAAACCCTTAGCCAGATTAACCAGAGGGCACAGAGACAGTATCCAAATTAACAAAATCAGAAATGAAAAGGAGGGCTGGAGAGATGGCTCAGCGGTTAAGAGCACCCGACTGCTCTTCCAGAGGTCCTGAGTTCAATTCCCAGCAACCACATGAGGCTCACAACCATCTGTAAAGAGATCCGATGCCCTCTTCTGGTGTGTCTGAAGACAGCTACAGTGTACTTATATATAATAAATGAACAAATAAATATTTTTAAAAAAGAGTAAAAAAAGAGTAAAAAGAAAAGAAGAAATGAAAAGGAAAACATAACAACAGAAACTGAGGAATTTAAAAAAATTATCAGATCCTGCTACAAAAGCCAATACTCAGGAAAACTGAAAACTCTGGAAGAAATGGACAATTTTCTAGACAGGTACCAGGCACCAAAGTTAAATCGGGATCGGATAAACCATCTAAACAGTCCTCTATCCCCTAAAGAAATAGAAGCAGTCATTAAAAGTCTCCCAACCAGGGTTGGGGATTTAGCTCAGCGGTAGAGCGCTTGCCTAGCAAGTGCAAGGCCCTGGGTTCGGTCCCCAGCTCCGAAAAAAAGAAAAGAAAAGAAAAAAAAAGTCTCCCAACCAAAAAAAGCTCAAGACAAGATGGGTTTATTGCAGAATTCTATCAGACCTTCAAAGAAGACCTAATACCAATGTTCAACTGTTCCACAAAATAGAAACAGAGGGAACACTACCCAATTCCTTCTATGAAGCCACAATTACACTCATACCTAAACAAGACAAAGACCCAACAAAGAAAGAACCATCAACGTGATCCATTATATAAACAAACTCAAAGGAAAAACCACATGATCATCTCATTAGATGCTGAGAAAGATTTGACAAAATTCAACACCCCTTCATGATAAAAGTCTTGGAAAGATCAGGAATTCAAGGCCCATATCTAAACATAGTAAAAGCAATATACAGCAAACCAGTAACCAACATTAAACTAATGGAGAAAAATTTGAAACAATCCCACTAAAATCAGGGACTAGACAAGGCTGCCCACTCTCTCCCTACTTATTCAATATAGTACTCGAAGTCCTAGCCAGAGCAATTTGACAACCAAAGGAGGTCCAAGGGATACCAGTTGAAAAGTAAGAAGTCAAAATACCATTATTTGCAGATGATATGATAGTGTACTTAAGTGACCCCAAAAGTTCCACCAGAGAACTACTAAGCCTGATAAACAACTTTAGTAAAGTGGCTGGATACAAAATTGACTCAAACAAATCTTTAGCCTTCCTTAAAAGATAAACAGGCTGAGAAAGAAATTAGGGATATGACATCCTTTACAATAGTCCCAAATAACATAAAAATACCTCGGTGTGACTCTAACCAAGCAAGTGAAGATCTGTATGACAAGAACTTCAAGTCTCTGAAGAAAGAAATTGAAGAAGACCTCAGATGATGGAAAGACATCCCATGCCCATGGATTGGCAGGATTAATATAGTAAAAATGGCCATTTTCATTCCAAAAGCAATCTACAGATTCAATGCAATTCCCACCAAAATTCCAACTCAATTCTTCATAGAATTAGAAAGTTCAATTTGCAAATTCACTTGGAATTAACAAAAAACCCAGGATAGCAAAAACTATTCTCAACAATAAAAGAACTTCTGGGGGAATCACCATCCCTGACCTCAAGCAGAATTACAGAGCAATAGTCTTCAAAACTGTATGGTATTGGTACAGAGACAGTCAGGTGATCAATGGAATAGAATTGAAGACCCAAAAATGAACCCACACACCTATGGTCACCTGATCTTTGACAAAAGCTAAAACCATCCAGTGGGAAAAAGACAGCATTTTCAACAAATGGTGCTGGTTCAACTGGAGGTCAGCATGTAGAAGAATGCAAATTGATCCATCCTTATCACCTTGTACAAATCTCAAGTCTAAGCGAATCAAGGAACTCCACATCAAACCAGATACACTGAAACTAATAGAAGAAAAAGTGGGGAAGAGCCTGGAAAACAATGGGCACTGGGGAAATTTTCCTGAACAAAACACCAATGGCTTATGCTCTAAGATCAAGAATCAACAAATGGGAATCTCATAAAACTGCAAAGCTTCTGTAAGGCAAAGGACACTGTCATGAGTACAAAACGGCAACCAACAGATTTGGAAAAGATCTTTACCAATCCTACATCTGATAGAGGACTAGTATCCAATATATACAAAGAACTCAAGAAGTTAGAGTTCAGAGAATCAAATGACACTATTAAAAATGGGGTATAGAGGGCTGGGGATTTAGCTCAGTGGTAGAGTGCTTGCCTAGGAAGCACAAGGCCCTGGGTTCGGTCCCCAGCTCCGAAAAAAAGAACCAAAAAAAAAAAAAATTCTTAGGGCTGGAGAGATGGCTCAGTGGTTAAGAGTGCCAACTGCTCTTCCAGAGGTCCTGAGTTCAATTCCTAGCAACCACATGGTGGCTCGCAACCATCTGTAAAGAGATCCGATGCCCTCTTCTGGTGTGTCTGAAGACAGCTACAGTGTACTTATATATAATAAATGAATAAATCTTAAAAAAAAAAGAATTCTCAACTGAGGAATATAGAAAAGTGGAGAAGCACCTACAGAAATGTTCAACATCCTTATTCATCAGGGAAACGCAAATCAAAACAACCCTGAGATTCCACTTCACACCAGTCAGAATGGCTAAGATCAAAAACTCAGGTGACAGCAGATGATGAGGAGAATGTGGAGAAAGAGGAACACTCCTCCATTGTTGGTGGGATTGCAAGCTGGTACAACCACTCTGGAAATCAGTCTGGCAGTTCCTCAGAAAATTGGACATTGAACTACCTGAGGACCCAGCTATACCTCTCCTGGGCATATACCCAAAAGATGCCCCAACATATAACAAAGACACATGCTCCACTATGTTCATAGCAGCCTTATTTATAATAGCCAGAAGCTGGAAAGAACCCAGATGCCCTTCAACAGAGGAATGGATTCAAAAAATGTGGTACATCTACACAATGGAGTGCTACTGAGTTATCAAAAACAATGACTTGGGGTTGGGGATTTAGCTCAGTGGTAGAGCGCTTGCCTAGGAAGCACAAGGCCCTGGGTTCGGTCCCCAGCTCCGAAAAAAAGAACCAAAACAAAAACAAAAACAAAAACAAAAACAAAAACCAATGACTTTATGAAATTCATAGGCAAATGGATATAACTAGAAAATATCATCCTGAGTGAGGTAACCCAGTCAGAAAATAACACACATGATATACACTCACTGATGAGTGGATTTAACCTCAAAGCTTGGAATACCCAAGATACAATTCACAGACCACATGAAGCTCAAGAGGAAGAAAGACAAAGGTGTGGATGCTTCAGTCCTTCTTAGAAGGGGGAGTGAAATACTCACAGGAGAAAATATGGAGACAAAGTGTGGAGCAGAGACTGAAGGAAAGGCCATCCAGAAACTGCCATACCTGGAGATCCATCCCACATGCCTAGTCACTATTGGGATGCCAAGAGGTACATGCTGACAGGAGCCTGATACAGCTGTCTCCTGAGTGGCTTTGCCAGAGCCTGACAAATACAGAGGCGGATGCTCGAAGCCAACCATTGGACTGAGAATAGCATCCAATGCAGGAGTTAGAGAAAGGACTGAGGTAGCTGAGGGAGTTTGCAATCCCATAGGAAGAACAATACAGCCAATTGGATACCCCAGAGTTTCTAGGGACTAAGCATCAACTAAAGAGTACACATGGAGCTACCCATGGGTTCACCTGCATGTGTAGCAGAGGATGGGCCTTGTCAATCATCAGTGGGCCCTTGTTCCTGTGAAGGCTCGATGCCCCGGTGTAGGGGAATTCCAGGGTGGGGAGTCAGGAGGGAGTGGGCGGGTCGTTGGGGGAGCACCCTCATGGAGGAAGGGGCTGGGGGCTGGGATGGGGGGGGTTTCTGGAGGGGAAACTGGGAAAGGGGATAACATTTGAAATGTTAATAAAGAAAATATCCAATAAAGGAAAAGAAAAAAGAACAAAGAAGGTGGAACATCAGACAAGCAGTAAAAGATTCTAAGAGAGAGGCAGATGGGGAGGAAATGGCTGTGAAAGAAAGCAGGGAGGGTGATCACAAGCAGCTAAGGACTAGGTATCTGTACTGGCTGGTTTTGTGTGTCAACATGACACAAACTGGAGTTATCACAGAGAAAGGAGCCTCAGTTGAGGAAATGTCTCCATGAGACCCAGCTATAAGGCATTTCCTCAACTAGTGATCAAGGAGGGAGGGCCCAGCCCATTGTGAATGGTGCTGTCCCTGGGCTGGTGGTCTTGGGTTCTATAAGAGAGCCAGCTGAACAAGTCAGAAGTAAGCCAGTAAGACACATCCCTCCATGGCCTCTGCATCAGCTCCTGCTTCCTGACCTGCTTGAGTTCCTGTGCTTTGGTGATGAACAGCAATGTGAAAGTGCTTCTTGGTCATGATGTTTGTGCAGGAATAAGAACCCTGACTCAGACAGTAACTAATTGCATGGCAGAACTTAGATTAGGAGAAATGGGAGATTAACATAAGAGCTAGTGGGGAAACAGCCAAGGCTAATTGGCCAAGGTATTTGTAAATACAATTTCAATTGTCAGAGTCATTATTCGGAAATAATGACTGGGGCTGGGAAGGAAACTTGGGTGCTGCAGGTGTGTCTGAGCACCAAGGTGCTGGGAATTGTTCAGGTGCTGGGAAGGTTCCGGTAATAGGGACATATACAGGTATTGGGATTAGTACAGATATTGAGTATTGATACAGGTGTTGGGAATGAATATTCATATTAGGCATGGGTACAGGTGTTGGCTATCAGTGAAGGTGCGCATATGGGTACAGGTGTTGAATATAGGTACAAATGTTGGTTATGGATACAGGTGGTGGATATGGGTACAGTTATTGGGTATGGGTACAAGAGTTGGGTATGGTACAAGTATTGAGTGTGGTTACAAGTTTTGGGTATGGGTACAGGTATTGAGTATGGACACAGACATTGGGTATGGGGACATAGTATTGGGTATGGGTACAGGTACTGGGAATGAGTATAGGTGTTGTATGTGTACAGGTGATGGGAACTGGTACAGGTATTAAAATGGATACAGGTGTTAGGTATTGGCATAGGTGTTGGGAATGAGTACAGGCAGTAGGCATGGATACAGGTGGTGGGTATAGGAAGAGGTGGTGGGCATGAATACAGGTGGTGGGTATGGGTTCAGGTGGTGGGTATGGGTACAGGTGGTGGGCATGGGTTCTGGTGGTGGGTATGGGTACAGGTGGTGGGTATGGGTTCAGGTGGCGGGGATGAGTACAGGTGGTGGGTATGGGTATAGGTGGTGGGTATGGGTACAGGTGGTGGGTATGGGTACAGGTGGTAGGTATGGGTACAGGTGGTGGGTTTGTGTACAGTTGTTGTGTATGGGTACAGGTTGTTGGAAGGGGTACAGGTGTTGTGTATGGGTCCAGGTGTTGGCTATGGCTACAAGTGTTGTGTATGAGTACAGGTATTGGGAATGGGTAGTGGTGCTGTTTATAGGTACAGGTAGTGGTGGGTATGGGTACAGGTACTGGGTATGGATACAGGTATTGAGTACAGGTAGTAGGTATTGGTTCACAAACTGAGTAGATGGTTCAGCTATTTAGGTAAGGGTTCAGGTACTGTGTATGGATACTGGTGTTGGAATCGTAATATGTGTTGGGTATGGGTATAGGTGTTGGCTATGGTTACAGGTGTTGGGTATCATTATAAGTATTGAGTATGGATATAGGTATTGGGAATGGGTACAGATGTTGGGTATAGGTACAGATATTAGAAATGTGTACCTGTGTTGGTTATGGGTACAGATGTTGTGTATTAGAACAGGTATATGGTATGGGCATACAGGTGTTGGGAATGGATTCAGGTGTGGGTATGGGTTCAGATATTGGATATGGGTACATGCTTTGGAATTAGGTATCAGTGCAGGTATGGGTACTAGTCCAGGTGTTGGGCATGGGTCCAGGTGTTCTGTATGGGTCCAGGTGTTGGGAAGGAGTCCAGGTGTTCTGTATGGGTGCAGGTGTTGGGTATGGGTACAGGTGTTAGTTATGGACATAGGTGTTGGGAATGTGTACTGGTCATGAGTTCTTCTTTCTTCCACTCTTCTCTACCCTTTCAACCCCCTAACACTAGAAAGGAGAGAAAGGGTAGAAAGAAATAGAGGTGATATCATCTTTAGACTACTTCATGCTGATTAGGGGCATCGAGTTCCTTGGGACAAGTTTGATCTTCACTGTCAGGATGTCTAATTTTTTTCTTTTCTCTTTGCACACAACTACTTAACAAATGATGACCAACAATCAACCAACAACGACCACCAATGCACCACATCTCTCAGGGCCCTAGCATTTATACACCCTCTGAAGAGTCCCCAGAATTCCAAACATCACACAATTTCAGAAACTCTCTGCAGCTGCAAAATCACACCCCTGCTAGAGCACGAGGCAAATCACAGTCAGCTGCTGTGGACAATCTGAAGCAGCCCCATACCACACCTGGGATTGAGACAAAAATATATCATTCCTGTGTTTTTTAAAGGAACTAAAATCTCCAAATTGTCACCACATTGTCTCCTGTTTTAAGCTGTTAATCGTGCTACATGTGTGAGAAATCTTTAACAGAGATGTTTTCCATGAACTAAGCACTTTTCAGATCAGTGGACAAGATTTTCAGGAGACATCCATGCTCGGTTCTAAGCTTTATCAGTTTTGATGGTTATCTACAGCTTTTCACTTCCTATGGGGCGTAAACAAATCTGTGTCCTCAACACAAAACTTGTGCAGGCTTCCGACTGATGTTAGCACATCCTTATAGAATGTAGGCATATTTAGTGTCACATTTTGCAACTGTGGACCAGTTTCTAGTACAGCCCTTACCAATCCCTTCCAGTCTTGGGGAATACTTCTATTTTGAGCAGCCCAGTTATTTAGAATTTGTTTCACATAAGGCAAGTGCATCCCATATGAAACCATGGCCTCTTTAAAACCGCCTTGGGTCTATCATTGCTATAGGACCATCCGATCTCGTCATAACCTTGTTCCACACCATTAGCAGGCATATGCTATATGACTACTGGTGAAGTGAATGGTGTTGATCTCCTGACCCTGGGTCACCTCTCCTTCCTTCCACTCGGTGGTTCAGTTGGTTCAAGATTAACCCTTTCTTTGGAAATAGGCTGCTTCATCAGATTGCCCTGTCACTTTGTCAGCTGGAAGAGTTTCTTCCTCTCTTT
This sequence comes from Rattus norvegicus, assembly GCF_021556685.1. Classification (NCBI taxonomy): domain Eukaryota; kingdom Metazoa; phylum Chordata; class Mammalia; order Rodentia; family Muridae; genus Rattus; species Rattus norvegicus. Next base: position 18,245,823 of record NC_141549.1, on the reverse strand, counting down.
CCTCCAGCAGGAAACTCCCGCTCTCCTGCTCAGTCACCAGGGTTGACCCATTTGTTCTTTCTTCCCGTGTTTCTTTCTCACAAGTGCTTCCACCTCCTCCCCAACCTCTCCAGTTGCACAGCCAACTCTGCAACCCTTTAAGAAAAGAGGAAGCAGGGACTGGGGATTTAGCTCAGTGGTAGAGCGCTTACCTAGGAAGCGCAAGGCCCTGGGTTCGGTCCCCAGCTCCGAAAAAAAGAACCAAAAAAAAAAAAAAAAAAAAAAAAAAAAAAAAAAGGAGGAAGCAGAGTGACCTCTTTTGTTTTGTTTTCCTGTTTCAGCCATTTTCGTTTCTCAGGTCTGTCCATTTCCACCCTCAGCTTTTCCAGCTGCTCAGCCATTCTCCCAAGCTTTTAAAAGGAGAAAATAGAAGAAAAAGAAACAACAGAAAATCCCCTGTGGGAGCAAAGCGGGGGATATCCCAGTGGCAGCAACTGCAATAAATGTTTTACTGGTGTCTTGAAAAAATTCCGTCCCTTTGTCCCCTGCCATTTCCCCTACAGCATTTGAAATTACATTTCCGATTCTGCCTAGCCCCAGGTCTGGACGCCACTTGTAACCAGCCGGTTTTTGTTTTTTTTTTTTTAACTATTTTGCAGGTTCTTCTTCCTTCCACCCTTTCAGCTGAGATAGAAGGATTGCTTATTTGAAGAGACGAAACCCCAGGTGACCCTGCCTTCAAAGCCAATCCCGTCAGAGTGATTTTCAGTAAGTGGCCCAGCCCGTGGGCAGCCATCCGGTGCTACAGACCCCAGAGCAGCCTGGTCTCAGAGGACGCGGTGAGGGGCCGGTTCGGTGACAGTCCCCACCCCAGCTTGTCTCTGCACCTTCCCAGTTCACAGCCTTCTTGTCCAGGGCTGCTGTTCCCTGCAGAACCAGAAACCCATCAAGCCAGGATTCCCCAACTCCAACTGGATGGGCGTGGCCTCGTAGAGGCTGGTATGCCAACTCCCCGTTGGGGAGGGTTTTGTGATGGGCGTGGCTCTGTTGGGTCGTGAGTTGTGTGTCTCTGGGTAGCTGGCCTTAAATTTGTTGTGGTAAGTAGCAGGCGTGGTTTTTGGGGGGTGTGGTTGATTGTGGGCATGGTTTTGGCATGGGTGTGGCCTCGGATGGGTGTGCTTCCTGTGGGCGTGTTATCTGGCCCTTGCCTGAGCACCTGGAGGGGGACTGTTCTTTCTCAGTGGGGCTTCCAGGGAGATGTGGCCCAAGACAGGTGGGCAGCCTTCTGGGCGAGGAGGGCAGAGCTTCCCTGGCATCCTGCAGAGGATGTGGGGACCCAAGGACGCTGTCCAGCACCCTACAACACAGACGATGCCCCCATAGCAATGACCCTACCCCAAGTGTCAGAAGAGCCAAGGTCCAGAAGTTCTGAGCGTATTGTAGGCGCTTAATAGGTGTTGACTGAGTGAAGGAATACCTTGTGAGCGAATACCTTGTGAGCGGGACAGGCCATCCTCCTGGGTGGGACCGAAGGGTAGACAGCAAGTAGGACTTCCTGGTGTGCTCACAGATCCTGCTGAGCGCTTTCCTGAAGCTCAAGGAGGAAGGCAGTCAGATGTTGATGCTGTGGGAGCCAGAGTCTGAGGCGTTGCCCCAGCCCGAGCTGAAGCTCGTTAGAAGGGCGATGGCAGAGTGGGTGGGGCCTCGCACGAGTGGGCGGGGCTGGCCAGACTACGCCCTCACATTGGCTGCACGGGGCTGTGGGGTTGTGTGTGTCCTTGGTTGTCCAACACCGATACTTTGCCAGCAGGGGTCACTAATACTCGCTGTTTTTAATTTTTCTGTTTTTTTTTTTTTTTTAATGTGTATGTATTTTGCCTGCATGTCTATTGTGCACTGTGTACGTACCGCGTGTCTGCGGAGGCCAGAAGAGGGCATCTAGATCTTCTGGAACTAGAGTTACAGCAGGTTATAAGGCAGGATATCGTCACTAGGAACCAATCCTGGGTTCTCAGCAAGAGCAGCCAGCACTCTCAGCCCCTGAACCTGCTCTGTAACCACAATGTCACCTAAATGATGAGTGATAACAGACCACTGCTGAGAACTGATGACCTCATGTAAATGACCTGCTGCTTGGAGGAGGCAACAGCTGGCCTATGAGGTGGCTCAGCACCAAGTGGCCAAGCTTCACAATCTGGGTTCCCTGAGTTCTGCCCTGGAAACACATGGTATAATAAAAGAACTTACTCCCAAATGTCCTATGACCTGCACATGTGGTCATGACAAGTACACACACACACACACACACACACACACACACACACACACACTGGGAGGGAGTCCTGACTGGAACCTCAGTCCTGGGGTGCCTAACAGCCTTATGAGGGGAGGGTTCCAGACATGAGCTTCACCAGACAGCCTACGTCAGTCACATCCAAGCCCCAAGGAAGACTCACCACAGCATCCCATGACCTTCCTGTCCATGCTCTACTAGTGACAGAATTGTAATGTATTCACTGTGTGTACTCGGGAGAGTGTACAGCATCCCATGACCTTCCTGTCCATGCTCTACCAGTGACAGAATTGTAATGTATTCACTGTGTGTACTCAGGAAAGTGTATACGGAGGTCAAAGGAGGAGCTGCAGGAACACATTCTCTCCTTTCTACTCTGTGGGTCCTGGGGATCAAACTTGGGTGGTTGGGCAATCACCTTCCCTCAGACCTGCCATGGGGAGTTGGCTGTAGGTCCAGCTGTCCATCGCTGACACAAATCCTGGCAGAATCTTCTTCAAAGAGCATAAAGTTTGTGTTGGCTTCTGGAGCTATGGTGAGCCAATGGTCACATCACCGTGGTCCTGTCATTTAGGAACATGTTAGGGCAGGGTCTGGCTGCTCCCTAATCATAGGCAGGAGGAGACAGCCCGACAGCTCAAAGGATCATTTTGGTTTAGTTTAGCTCTTTTTTTTTTTTAAGATTTATTTTATTTATGTGAGTTTACTGTGGCTGCCTTCAGGCACACCCGAAGAGGACATCAGATCACATTATAGATGGTTGTGAGCCACCATGTGGTTGCTGGGAATTGAACTCAGGACCTCTGGAAGAGCAGTCAGTGCTCTTAACCACTGAGCCATCTCGCCAGCCTCTAGTTTAGCTCTACTAGCCATGTCTCTCTACATAGCCCTGGTTGACCTGGAACTCACTTTGTTTCCCAGGCTGGCCTCAAATTCAGATTTCCACCAGCGTGTGCCTCCCAAGTGCATGGGTTAAAGGCTTGTGCCACTGTGCCCGGGTACAAAATTCATTCTTAATAACTTTACTTACGTGTGTCAGGACATGTATACACATGACTGTAGTGCTTACAGAGACCGGAAGACGGTGTCATATTCCCTGGAGCTGCACTTCCAGGTGGCTGTGTCTGGCATGGGTGCTGGGAACCAAATTTAGGTCCTCTGCAATGGCAGCCATCACTCTTCAGCATGGAGCCAGCCCTCCCAAGGGATTTCCAGTGACCTCAGTACCTACCACTGTTGTACCATGATAAACACCATGACCAAAAGCCATGTGAGGAGGAGCGCTTCCCCTCACAGGTTCCTATGGAAGCCAGGAACCTGAGGCAGGAGCTGGTGCGGAGGCCATGGAGGGGTGCTGCTTACTGAATTGCTCTCCGTGGCTTGTTCAGCCTGCTTTCTTATGGCACCACCCACAGTGAGCCGGGCCTTGCCTCATCAATCACTAATGACGAAAGTGTCCAGGAGGCTCGCCCATAGGCCAGTCTGAGGGAGGTTATTTTCTCAGTTGGGCTCCCTCTTCCTGAATGATGCCTGCTGATGGTCACAGCCCATGGAGTGCAGACCCCAGCAGCAGCTGTGGGCATTCAAGGCCACATACAGTAGAGCCTGATGCTAATTACTCTCTCCAGCCCACTGAATCTCCAGCTCCAGCTCCTTGGTTCCTTCTATCTGGTTTAAAGCTGTTGTAGTCTGATGCCAAAACCACCTCTAGCCCGTCTGAAGCTATCAGATCTCATATCACTTCCCAGGTTCTGGTGACCTAGGAAAGTCCTCTCCTGGTATTGACATTGAGGTGTCTGCTCACCCATGTGTAAAGTTCCCCAGGTCAGACAATCAGTGATGAGGCCTGGGCATAGTCCAGGTGTCTCAGGTGCCATTCAGATATCCAGGTGTAGGCAGGGCATGCACAGGCCTGCAGAGTAGCAATAATGATTGGGTTCAATGCACAGGTCCATGGAACCCTCTGCAGTGTCTTCGTGGAGCACTGGGTCTCGGGGTGGCCAGGAGACCATATATGTGGAAGGTGGTTCCTCTAGGCTCTGGGATGTGGCTGACCTGAAGGGACAGTGGTGAGACACAGTAGTCCAGCAGCATCCAGAGTACAGCAGGGACCTCCCTCACACTGCACTCCCTTGGCCTTCCCTGACAGATCTTTTTCTGGTGTCTCTGGGTCACTGCATCCTCCTCCATTGAGATCCCTCCTTCAGGCCCGGGGTCTCTAGGGTATGGCCATTTGGTTCCAAGCCTGCCAGCTATTCCACACTGTTGCTGCAACAGGCCTGCCAGTCACTGACACAGAGAAGTGACTTGGCTCAAGGACATGCTGGCCACACGCCCGCTTTTGTTGTGCATGTTCTGCACGAGGTTTGATAGTCTTAAGAAATTCCACAAAGCTTTACATAGGACCCATCACATCAAAGGTTGATGTGAACGGTTATATCCGAAACCCCTTGAGTCAGAGCTGACCACTGGGCAGCCCTTCCCTCACCTCTGAATGAGCTCATTGGTTTTTGTGGCTGACACCGAAGCATGCTCCTAATAAGCAAAACCGTCATGATTATAACACTCATCTCTGCTATCTCAATGTTCTGAAATCCCCTGTTCCTCCCTTCCCCCCTTACCTTACTTCAGGACCAATCAGCTGAAAGATTGGCTGATAATACTTTGCCTCGTAAGACAAAGTATTACCCTTTGAACTTTGGAGCCTGGTTTCATATAGAAAAAGCCTGCCCCGAGTGCTAGCCACAATTTGATTTTTTTTTTTTTTTTGGTTCTTTTTTTCAGAGCTGGGGACCGAACTCAGGGCCTTGCGCTTCCTAGGCAAGCGCTCTACCACTGATCTAAATCCCCAACCCCTTGATTTTTCTTTCTTATAGTCCTGGACATCCAGTACTACGGTGTGCATTCAATAAACTATTCTTGCTTAACTGAAATTGTGGACATATAGTTTATGCGGCGATTCCCAGACCCCAATTACTGGGTATGTAATATTGAGTGCAGTCCCCAAAAGGAGAGTCTGCATGTAGACTCAAGTGACCTTGCCCTAAGTTATTTCCTTTTTAAAAAGATTTATTTGTTTATTATCTATAAGTACACTGTAACTGTCTTCAGACACACCAGAAGAGGGCATCAGATCCTACTACAGATGGTTGTGAGCCACCATGTGGTTGCTGGGGACTGAACTCAGGACCTCTGGAAGAGCAGTCAGTGTTTTGTTTTGGTTTGGTTTGTTTTTTTTGGAGCTGGGGACCGAACCCAGGGCCTTGTGCTTGCTAGGCAAGAGCTCTACCACTGAGCTAAATCCCCAACCCCGCAGTCAGTGCTCTTAACCACTGAGTTATCTCTCCAGGGCCCCCCCCCCCCCCCGCCCCAGCCCCAAGTTATTTCTGATTGGTGAGTAAAGATGCTGACAGCCGATAGCTGGGAAGAAAAGACATAGGTGGGGGTTAGGGCTCTGGGCTTGCAGTTGGGAGGAAACTCCCATAAGGAGAAGATGGAAGAGGAAAGAGAATCTGCCGTGGGTTAGGTGAATCATAAAAATGTGACCCTGAGGGCTGGCCAACTGGAGTTAAGATCAGCCCAGATGAAACATAGTGTCTTAGGGTTCCTATTCCTGCACAAACATCGTGACCGAGAAGCAAGGTGGGGAGGGAAGGGTTTACACTTCCACACTGCTGTTCATCACCAAAGGAAGTCAGGACTGGAACTCAAGCAGGTCAGGAAGCAGGAGCTGATGCAGAGGCCATGGAGGGATGTTACTTACTGCCTTGCTTCCCCTGGCTTGCTCAGCTTGCTCTCTTGTAGAACCCAAGACCACCAGCCCAGGGACGGCTCCACCCACAATGGGCTGGGCCCTCCCCCCCTTGACCACTAATTGAGAAAATGCCTTACAGCTGGGTCTCATGGAGGCATTTCCACATCTGAGGCTCCTTTCTCTGTGCTAACTCCGCTTGTGTCAAGTTGACACACAACACCAGCCAGCACAGTAAGTAATAACTCGAGATTATTGATGGGAAACTAGATTCTAACAGGAGAGAAGTAGATATCTGCTCAGCTCTTGTGCCTTTTAATTAGGGTGACTGTAGATATAAAGGGCATGTGTGTGTTTTATCCAGGAACTAAGTGGTCAAAGGCAGGGTAGACATCCCAGGTCAGGATTAGAATTTTCTACAACACAAACATTTGTTGCATTGGCCCGGAATGCCCTTACCTTCTAACACCCCTCAGTTACTGCTAATGAATGCCACTAAGCTATCTCTGCCCTTGAGGAATTAAGTTTCTTTTACCTGCACAGCTCTTTACCTAGTGTTTGGATTTGTTTCTGGATTGGTCTGGACTTTTGGAGACCCAAAGGAAGAGAGCTAGATACAGGAAATTTTCATAGAGTCAGGAAGTCAGGAGCCGTCCCACTTCCTCTCTGGTTCCCACTAGGGGAATGCCTGATTCTGGTTCTGGTTCTGGTTCTGGATCCCTTTGCTGAGGCCTCTGGCGCTATTCCTTTCTGGGATTCCCCCAACTCTATTGGTTGTCGTTGGCATGGCAGTCTGTCCACGTCTGTCAGTGTATGTCTAGTTTCTTTGCTTCCTTGTTGCTGTGTTTCATTGTCGAAGAAAAATGGTTAAAGCGCCATCTGCTGGCTGTTCTCTCCTTGATTTAGTTTTAACTCAATTCAAGGGTGATTTTTAGAAGGAAAAACAGCAGCCTGAATTGGCACGACGAAAACTCATAAACTGTGCTTGGAGCCCTGCCCGCAGCTAGAAGACCTGCACTGCTGGAGAAGCCCTGCCCGGGACGGCTTGTCTGTACAAGCCGCTCTTGACAGGGAGCTTCTTAGCTTCTGGCTAAGGGCTAATTCTCCTACGAAAATCTGTGACCGCGAGAATCGGATTCAGCGGTAAGGTGTCCTCCCTTGAAATTACAAAAAAAAGTCTGTCTAGTCTAAGTATATAAATGTGTGTGGCTATTCCATGTTTGTTCCTGACTGATCTTAAATGTACAAATGTGTTCTGTATGTCTTGGTTATAGATTATCGGCTTATAAATTATTGGGTATGGTTAAACAGCTGTAACATCGGTAACAGAAAGGGATTGGAGTCATTCCGGACAACAACACATGGCCTGGGCCAGCCTACGGAATCAGGTCTCTGCAGATACCTCTAAATTGGGATAATATTTTATGTAATTCCTGTCCTAGAAATCAGACTTACAAAAGATAGGACTTAAAAAATGTTTCTTTAATGGGGTATTAAAACCTCACCTTCATGCGTTCATATACAAGAACTTTTCTGGCAGCCAAACTCTGTAACATGAAAAGGAGGTGTTGTGGTTTGCCCTGAAGTTATCTGTATTTTGATGCTAATTCCACTGCCCCAAGGACAGCTGCCTAGTCAAGGACTCAGAACTCAGGTAACTTCACCAGAATAACCTCCCCATTGAATTTGTAAAGTACAGGTGAGGGTCAGATACAGGATAGAAGGAGACCTGTCATTGGAGGAGAAGGAAGGATGGGTGGGAGAGAAGTTTAAAGGAAGAGGAGGAGACTAGAGAGAAAGGAGGAGACAGAAGGGAGAGAGAGGGGAGAAGCCATAGCAGGTGATGTTAAGATTCTGCTCTGTGTATTTACAGATTGTTATCAATGTTCCTAAGGGATGGATGGTACCTGGCTTTGTATGTTTAAGTGGGCAATTATATCTTATCAATTGGATCTAAGATTATTGTGTTGTGTGTTCTTTTTCGTGAGGGTTTGAGTGAAGGAAAGTGTGTGGCTGGGATGTGTTTCCGCCAAGATATCTAGCAGATATCTTGGGGCACTGAGGTGCAGGACCCAGTGGGGTAAAAAGACAACTATACTTTTTTATTTTTATATATTTTTACAACAACAGGAGGAATATGATATTGATTTTAGAAACACTGGATTGTTTAAACTGTTTACAAAAATTGAAAATTGGTTTGTCTTCTAAAAATTATGGCTACACTGTTAGAAATAGGTTTTGCCTTCCAAAATTACGGTTAAGCACTAAGAGTTTACTCTCAAAGACAGACACTTTGTTTTGATATTGCAAAAGCAGCTTTTTTTTTTTTTTTTTGGTTCTTTTTTTCGGAGCTGGGGACTGAACCCAGAGCCTTGCGCTTCCTAGGCAAGCAAAAGCAGCTTTTTAAAATTATAGTTAAATATATACAAAGCTATAGGACATTTTAAATTGTATTAAATATTTTATTGGAATTTCTTTGTGGATATATGATGGTTACAATAAAGACCACAATTTTAATGAAAATTACTATAATGACTTTAAATATTATAATGGACAGCAGCAATCAAATTATAGACTCACAACGGGGGCAGGTTTGGTGGTGGAAGCTCAGACAGTCCCTGTGGTGGTGGCTGTGGATCTGGAGGTGAAAATGGTGGATAAGGTAGCAGAAAGTTTTAAAATAGAACAGGAATGGCTACAGTTCTTAGCAGGAGAGAAGCTGCAGGTTACTTTGAGACACTTGTCCTGAATGAATCAGAGGAACTGGAAGAATCTGCCAGAGAAGGAGCGATGACTGTAGTCAGAAAAGTCACTGACGCTTAAACAAGAAGCCATCCTTGTTCCGCACCATCATAGCCACTGTTTGGGAGGAAAAACGCAGCTGTTGATCAATGCAATAAGATGTCAATTAGATACACGTCCCTGAAGTCTTTTTATCTACTGTAGTTTTATCTTTTTCTTCTACCAGGTACACATTACTCTCTAAATTATGGTAATAATACCAGGAATGAAAATTTGTTAATTTAAAAAAATCGGGGTGAGGGGCCTGGAGAGATGGCTCAGTGGCACTGACTGTTCTTCCAGAGGTCATGAGTTCAATTCCCAGCAACCACATGGTGGCTCACAACCATCTGTAATGAGATCTGGTGCCCTCTTCTGGCCTGCAGTCACATATGCAGGCAGAATGCTGTAGATAAAATAAATAAATAAATCTTAAAAAAAAAAAAAAAAAAAAAAGCACTGACTGCTCTTCCAGAGGTCCTGAGTTCAAATCCTAGCAACTTAATTCCCACACGGCGGCCCATCTGTGATGGTATCTGATTGTTATAAGAAATAATAATAAGTCCCAGTGTGGGGTTCCTTCCCACCTTTGACCATTTATGTTCCCAGATAAAAAACAACACACACAGCCTCTATATTTAAATATGTTTTATACAGCACAATAGTGGGGCGACTGCCTACCCACAATGCTGTTAGAATCCTCCTCCATCGATAACCCGAGTTATTACTTACTAGGTTTCACCTGGACCAAGCAGCCCTCCGGGCCGCGTTCTCTTGGCCCAGAGGCCATAGCGACTCTTCTTACCTCTCTGTCCCATGGCCGCTCCTGTCTCTCCTTTTATCCTCTTCCTCATGATTCAGTGCTGGGAAACCTAAACTCTGCCTCTGTTTCTTCTTCCCAGCCATTTCCTGTGTATTTTTGTTTACCAGTCGGAATTAACTGGGGCAGGGCCCCTCAGTGACTTACACGTGGACTCTCTCATCCAAACGGTTTTGGGGACCCAAATTAACATTAGAACACAAGCCCATTACATTACATTAGGCCAAACCCCACTACATTTCCCCCTTCTTGTCCAATTAAAAAGTCTCTTTTTTTCTTAGATATAATTGAACACAATTATAACATTATGTAAATGATAAGGTATGATATCCAGTCTATCGTTCTTGTCACTTTAACGTATTCTGTCATCTACCCTAATGCAATGAGTTCATAATCCTACACTTCAAGCATCTTTGATTTTAAGTTGTATTAGCATCTGAAAACCATCCTCCCAAATCTACAATATCTTTCCTGTTAAACAGCTTAGGTTTAATTGCGAGACTATAACTAGTCTTCAACCACATCAGAGATTTGAGAAGGAGTCAAGCATCATGCGAATGTGTAGGCAGCACAAAGACTTGGCTTCCAAAACTGAAGAACTGGCGGAGACAGCTGACTGCCTGGACAGTCGCCAAGAGCATCTGCCTTCAGCCTTCCGATCCAGAGCATCTGACAGACCTTAAGAGAAGCAGGAATTATGAAGAACTAGCTTGCCCTGTCTTGGCAGAGCTCAACAGTTGACTATCTTGTGTCTGTTTGTCCTCTTAGACAGTATTCTGTCTGTAGATGAAATCAGGGCATTTCACAAATGAAGTGACTCGACATGGATGCATGGGTGCTCATCTCCTCTGCAGTGGAACTGCAGCACTGTCCAGAGCAGTCTCACAGTCGAAAGATCTTCTAATAATGAAATAGCATTAAATGCTGTACTCTGGGCACCTCTAATACTTTTGAGAACCATCTATCTCTGTATAGCATAACCGAATTTTTTTTTCTTTTTTTTTTTTCTTTTTTCTTTTTTTCGGAGCTGGGGACTGAACCCAGGGCCTTGCGCTTCCTAGGCAAGCGCTCTACCACTGAGCCAAATCCCCAACCCCCATCCCCATTTTTCTAATTTCTATAATATTACTCTATTCCCCTTTTCCCTTCAATCCCCCTTCCTTTTACCTAAGAAAGATAAAGAAGAGAAAAGAAAAGATAGAAATTCCTGAGTCAGGGTTGGGGATTTAGCTCAGTGGTAGAGCGCTTGCCTAGCAAGCGCAAGGCCCTGGGTTTGGTCCCCAGCTCCGAAAAAAAGAAAAGGGAAAAAAAAAAAAAAAGAAATTCCTGAGTCTAAGCTCTCTAGTTTCCTCCCTATCCAAAACTATAATTATTTCCAAATTATTCCTTTAGATGACAACATGTCTATAATTCATAAATTAACCAAAACCAGAGACCAAAACCTAAGGGATTGGGGTGACGATTTTCTATGACTGCTTCCTGCTGAGTCAGGGGTGAAGAATTCCTCTTTTATTTTAAGGGGTGGGGAGGGGTAGTCCTGGATGTCCATTATCATGTGTGTTAAGTAAACTCTTCTTGCCTAACTGAGATTGGTGGGTGTATGGTTTAAGTCCCAGACTCCAACAGAACAAAACCAGAGATAAATGACCTAACTGAACTGATGTGTTACCAATTTTTTTTTCTTTTTTTCGGAGCTGGGGACCAAACCCAGGACCTTGCACTTGCTAGGCAAGCGCTCTAGGAGCTGGGGACCAAACCCAGGACCTTGCACTTGCTAGGCAAGCGCTCTACCACTGAGCCAAATCCCCAACCCCATGTTACCAATTTTGATGAGTATTTTATGCTGGTATTTCTGTCAACTAATTTTTTTTTTTTTGGTTCTTTTTTTCGGAGCTGGGGACCGAACCCAGGGCCTTGCGCTTCCTAGGTAAGCGCTCTACCACTGAGCTAAATCCCCAGCCCCCTGTCAACTAATCTTAACAATCATAATGTTAAATAAAGAACGTAATGGGTTTTTATATCTTCTCAAACAAAAGGGCTTTAGAGATACATGAAAAATTGAGACAGACGGGCCTTAGAAGAAAAATTAGAAAAATTATAATAAAAATAAGAAAGATACTAAGATAGTAAGAAACACCATGTTAACATCAAAGGCTTAAAAAGGGATTTTTCTATCACCTGGCAACAAGGCAAGGAAATTAGGAAAAAATGTCCTCCTTGTTCTTTGTATAACCAAATCCATTATCTGCAGGAAATAACCCAAAACATACTCAGAGAAATGAAATTTGGCAAATGGATGTGTTTAATTTTGTAGAATTTGGAAAGTTAAAGTAAAAGCAGCATACCATAGACACATATTCAAGATTTCACCGGGCAACTGCCTTATGTTCTGAAAAGGCTGGTTCTGTAATTACACATTTTTTTAGAAGTCATGGCATTTATGGGAATACCTGCACAAACTAAGATGGACGGTGTGCCAGCACACATGTGTCTCTAGTAAAATGAAAATAAAGACTGTTTCAGTAACCCACACGGGCCTACAGGACAAGCGGTCGTAGAGAGATCTAATCGCAGTTTAAACAGATGCTTAGCAAACAGAGGGCGTAACAAAGGCCCCCGAGATCCATTAACCACTGCTCTGTTGACTTCACATCTCCTGAATCTAATGAACAAGACACAAAGGCTGCTGAGAGACATCAGACCACAGAGAACACTGCTGAGCTAAATCATCCTGAGTGTATTAAACATATCCTAACGTCAGAATTAAAGGAAGGAAGTGTATTGTGTTGGGGAAGAGGTTTGTCTTCATTTCAATGGGAGAAGAACAGTTATGGATTCCAACCAAATTAAGAAAAATCAGATTTGACCGGGGAAGGAACCCTGGAAAATCTTGCCTGAGATGGGAAGAAATCAAGAAAGTCAACAAAACAGGCAACCCATTGCTGATCCCTCTACATGGGAGCAGCTCTGAGGGGGCTGAGACAGGGAGATGTCTCCACCCAGGACTTCAACCAAACACAGACAATAAACCTTGCTGGCTACAAAATCACGCCGTCCTTTCAAATGGCATGCATGAACAGTTTGATTATGCAGTTCCAACTAACTTATAAAGAAAGGCCTTACCTGCTCGAACAGAGAGCAGAGAGTCATCTTTAACTCAATTGTGCACACTGCACGTTTTCATACAGTGCTATTGCAGAAATGTATATTATGAGAGTTCGTATGTTCACAGAGATGTTGCAGGATATATGATTACATCGTGAACCCCGGGGCTGTGTTATTTACACACACCTTCAATCCCTCTGGCTGGAATGCTGACACACCCTTTCTACACACCTTTAATCCCAAGCAGTGACGGCCAGCTTTGAGTCAGAACAGCTGGGTTGAATCAGCAAGTGAGAGATCAGAAAGGACAAGAAAGGGCGAGCAGAGCAAGTGTCAGAGCCTGAGAGCGTTCTAGATTAGATTAGATTGTGTGGAGGCCAGAAGCTTCCAGGACTAGGCCTAGATTAGCAGACAGAGGCAGTGAGTCTGGGAAATGAAATCACAACAGGCAAATAAAAGTTACTTTTGGGGTTGGGGATTTAGCTCAGTGGTAGAGCGCTTGCCTAGGAAGCGCAAGGCCCTGGGTTCGGTCCCCAGCTCCGGAAAAAAAAAGAACCAAAAAAAAAAAAAAAAAAAAAAGAACGATCAAGTAGAAATGGTTCTTAGAGCAACTCCCATCTGTGTTGTCTGGAAACCAGCAGTTCAGTTCACAGGTCCCCAGTGGCAGTTCCATCCACTCACAAACACGTCAAGCATGCACCAGCACTGTGCTCAGTAGGTCGGGATAGCAAACAGGAATCAGCAGTGGTGGCTCTACCTACCAAAGACAGCCATGCCTCAGCCTCAGAATGAGTCAGCAGAAATGCCAGAAGAAGTTCTCAACCTTGCCTCTCTCAGCAAAGTGAAGATCAGTGAAGACAAGAGACCAACAAGCATTGCACAGCTAGCTCGGTAAGCAAACCTAGCTCAGCCTCTCCTTCCCTGTCTGTTGCGTCCTTTTATACCCTCTCCAAACATCACGTGTCCTCCACTTTTCTTGCCTCACCATTGTGTCTTGCCTCAGTACATGTGTTTGTCTCAGCTGACATCAGTCCACCAATCAGCCAGAGTCCTTAGAAATGGCAAGAAACTGCAGCACACCGCAAAAAGTTTTGTGGGACATTTCTCTCTATGGAGTCCCAACAAGTGCAGCTCAGCTATGCAGTGTAAGGCAGACAGTATATGTGTGTTGTTAGTGAAAGGGCCAGAGTTGGGGCCAATCTGGGGCAAGCCGGAAAATTCTCACCACAAACCTCCAAGGACCCCTCCCTTCCAGGAAGAAAAAAGCTGTTTAATTCCTGGGACAGCTACAAGCCAAACTGTCACACAAAGCTACCTGTGGCTTCCAACTGCCCCCCCCATTAAGAAAATCTTAAACAGTACACTGAGTCCAATCTGAAAGTTGTTTCGCTCCACCACATGCACATAGTACCCTGCCTAGTTACTGTTGCACAAATTCTGCCCCAATTGTTTGAATTCTGTCCCAATTGTTTGCAAGGTATAAACTCTCTGTTAGAGTCTGCTCAGGGTCGTCTCCCCTTGAAGTGGGACGACCCTGACATGTTGGAATTAAATTCCTCTTGCTATTGCATTGATCACTGCCTCTGTGGGTTTCATTCAAGATGTCCTGGAAGAGGTCCAACTCGGACCTCACATTAGCAAAGAATCCTTCATCACATGTCCTTTCACGTGCTTGCTTTAGCAGAATATCCTTTCTTTGTTTGCTTCAGCAAAACATCCCTTCACAAGTCTGCTTTAGTCTTTTACCTGTGTCCACTTCAGGAAAACACTTCTTCATGTGTTTGCCCCACAAAACACCATCCAACACAACTCACTTTCCAAAGAACCCTCAAGTTTCCACTTCAGGTATAGACTTTGTATATTCATACTAATTTAAGATTATATTTTGTTACAACATAATATATATATATATAAAATGTTTCAACTCTTGTTTAAGGTATGGTACCTATGTAATTCCTAGAAATGCAATGTTAAGTTCTAATCCTTATGAAAGCTGCTATTACAAACTCTTTAGGATAATGCAAGATAGTAGTTAGTTAATAAAATTCATGCTTGTGTTCGATACTAGTTAGTCGATTATATAAATGTGTTTCCTAGGTTGAACAGATAGTAAATAGTCAGAAACAAGCACTATTTGCCTATTCAAATACACTATAGATAGGTGGCCTTCAAAAACCTCAGAGATCTACAGAATATGGCATTTAAAGATGCTTTATTGATAAAAGGCCTTTTGACAGAGAAGGTGTCAGTTCCCACTGTACTTAAAACTGATGAACATTGAAGAACCTCTGTATGGAGTTTGCTTCTCTGTGCCCAGCTGCCCTTGCTTCAACTGCAGACAAAAATTATGTCTACACTCGACAAATAAGACTCAGAGAAGTTGACTACCAAGCTTTGACAAAGCGAGGTAAACAGTCCTTCATAATTCCTGCTTCACAAAAAAATGTCTGTCAGCTATTCTGGGCCAGAAAGCCAAAGCCAATGCTGTAATGACTCAGAGAGATTCTGGGGAACTGTCGGGGCAGCCAGCTTTCTCTGTCATTTCTATAATTTTAGAAGCTGCTTCTTCCGTGCTTCCTGTATATTCATGGAATATTTATTCTCTCTCAGATCTTTGATGGGGTTGAAGACTGGATAGTTACAGTGTTACAATTAAGCTTAGGTCGTTTAGGATTTAAGAAAATGTCTATCCTACACCTCTTCTGTTGTTTTGACCTGTGCGACATTTCTGACTCACTCCAAGCTCTTGGCTGTGAGTCTAAACTTTGTTCTTACTGCTGATCCTTAGAACTTGAGGGTAACACTTGTTTCCCCCTGAATACCTCATCTCAGCCTTTCCTGATAGACTTTTTCTGCTCTACCTTGGAAATATGAGCCAACCCTGGCTGGCTCAGGCTGCCATCCAAACAGTCCCATCACACCCACCTTGACGGACCATTCCATCACATAACCTTTGAAGCGACACAGAGAAGACAGATTCTTCCCATGCTCCCCAAGAATTGCCAGTGGACAGCAAAGGTTGACCACCAATTAACAAGCAGAAAACTATGGCTCCCTACAGCCACCCTCCTCTACCTCATCGCAGCCTGGGTTATACTTCTGTCATGTTTCCACGACGTGGAGGAGCTCTTTTCATGTCTGTCCCAAACCAGTTGTTACTACTCTTCCCTCCAGGAGTCGAGTCTGAAATATGCCACCAGTCACGAGAATGCAGGCCGAGGGAAAGGCAGCTGGCCAAAGAAAACAGAACTATCACAGGAGAGACTTACAGGCAGAGAGCTGGCGGGCCATGCAAAGCAGAGAAAAGAAGCCATTCGCCATAATGAGTAACCCGCGGCACAGCAATACAGTTGATAAATACTCGGTGCTTAAAGTGAACTTCAAACAAATACAGAAGCAGAGATTGAGTGCTGTGTGAAAAGAGTAGCACATTAAGGCCTTGTTACAAAAAAACTTTGTCCCTGCCTAGACTGAAGTGGGATACAAACAGAACTGGCTACTCTGAGAGATGACTCAATGGTTAAGAACACATACTCCTCTTGCAGAGGAACCAGAATTCAGTTCTTAGCATCCACAGAAGGCAGCGTACAGCCGCCTGTAACTCCAGCTTTGGGGTGGGGGGTCTAACACCCTCTTCTGGCCTTCATGTATACCTGAACTCATATGTGTCTATGTGTGCACACATACAAACATAACTAAAAATGATACAAAATGTAAAAATATAATTGGAGACTCAGTGGAAGTTCCTTAGCAGAACCCAGGCAGCAAAGCACTTTTCCTAAGATGCCATGATTGAGGTGGAGGGAAACCTTCCAGTGGTACTCATTCAGCTGGGGGTTGCGGCAGTTTTAGGGTGAGGTGGAATTGGAAGCTCCTATTGAGATCTCGCTGTGGGTTGTTTGTAGTTGGTGGAACCCGCCAAGCTTAAACTGTCTGCCTAATACGTTCTTTATCATCTTAATTCCAGAGGGCAGCTCACCGTTTTTAATTAATTCTTTGGTTGTTGCTGTGAATCACCGAGCTAAGGAATCACGTTAAGCTCTTTTATAGAAACATATATGGGCAGAGAGTTTGGGTGTCCAGCTCGGTGGCAGACAGGGGAGTGACTCTTACTATGATATCGGTGCCTCAGCAGCATTCAAATTCCTCTCTGGGATGCTACACCAAGTGCTAACACTGCCCAGTCTTAGGTAGAGAACATAAATGGTGAGGCCCAAGGAACTGAAAGGCTGTGGGAATCGTGCATTTGGGAGGTCCTGTAATGAGACAGGGCCCAGAAAGATGTGGAGAGCTCTCTAGCTGTCAAGCTGCAAAGGTTGGAGGATTAAGTGGGGCGTTTCAAAACAGTCATCCCCGCTTTTCATTAAGATGAGAACCCAGATACACTCATTCCTCACACAGTCAAACGGATCTCAACAAGACAGCCAAGGGCTGAGAACTTGACCTGCACTCAAACCCAAGCTGCCCCTAAGTTCCAGGATCCAGTAAAGAACCTTGCAACTCGTCTCTGCCCATACTCCAGAGTTACTTCCTAGCTACGCCCTAGCAACAGCCAATCAGGATTGGCTGGTAGTTTCAGACTATTTGTGATTGGTCACGGTCTTGCTTCACATCCACCTGTGGGCTTAACAATAGTCGTTCAGTTAGATCCTGCCAGACTGGAAACCCTGTCGCTTGCTCACCATTTCCTATAAAACCTTGTCTGCCGAGGGCTCTGGGCTTTGCCCTGCCATCCTGCAACATCAGGGTCAGTGGTGAGTCTGAACTCAAGCTTGAGATAAAGACCTTAGTGCACAATACTGCAGGCCAGAAGAGGGCATCGGATCCTATTACAGATGGCTGTGAGCCACCATGTGTTTGCTGGGAATTGAACTCAGGACCTCTGGTAGAGCAGTCAGTGCTCTTAATCACTGAGCCATCTCTCCAGCCATTTTGTTTTGTTTTCTAATACAGGCTTTCTCTGTTTAGCTTTGGCTGTCCTGAATCTCACTCTGTAGACCACGCTGGCCTCAAACTCAGAGAGATCCACCTGCCTCTGCTTCCCCAAATGCTGGGATCAAAGGCATACACCACCATGACTGGCCAGAACTGACTTAATGAGAAATTATCTAGATCAGGGTGAAGATGGGCATGCCCATGGGGCATTGTTTTGATTGTTGGTTGCCCCAGCCCACTGTGGGTAGCACATTCCCTAGGCAGGACTTGGAATTGTGTAAGCACAGAGAAAGCTAGCCTAGGCTGAGCTCCATGGGCCCTGCCTTCTCTATTTTTGAGTATGATGTGGCAGCAGAGGTTCCTGCTTTGATTTTCCTGAAACCATAGACTGTAGCCTATCATTGTGAGCCAACATAACCCTTCCTTCCCCCTCACATCTGCCTTAGCTAGGGGATATCTTCACAGCAACGGGCAAGACTAGAATACTTCCTACATGACCAGGGTGTGGTACCTTCTGCTCTCCACCACCACTCCCACAGGAAGCTCACTACCTGTCCAGCAAACGTATCCACAAGTTCACCCACACCAGGAGAGGGAGACACAGGATCATGGGCATGTGTGTGCACCATACACACATGACAACACAGCCAGCCCCCCTCCCAAGTGAGAGCTGAGGCTGCCAAACACCCTGCTGCAGGTCACGTCCTCAGTCCTGAACCCCTGGCCAGGACTTACAGGAGGCTCCACTGACCCCAAATGCAGGTAAAGCAGAAGGGAAGCCTGGCACCGAAGGCTTCATGGGATGTGAATGTGACTGGCTGGTACTTAGCACGGAGTTAGTCCAACAGCCTTCTGGCTTTATTTACTGAATCATACATATCTGAAGGTGACACACCACATCCTCCTGAACATGGCCTTGAACTCCTGACTCACCTGCAGGACCACAGGCCTGCTCCTCCAGCGACAGCTACCCAAAATATTTTCCAAAAAAAAACCCTAATAACTGGAGGGCAGCCCCTAAGGACACTCACCACACACCCAATGTTTTTGTAGCTCAGGCTGGCCTGGAAGCTCAGGCTAGCCCGGCATTCTCAGCGATCACAACTTTCCTCCTCTCCTTTCCCCTTTTATATCCCCATTCTCCCAAAGCCTCCTGCATGCTAGGCCAGCAATGAGAGACACCCTGGGTCCCTGTGGCTACTGTGGACTCTTGCTAGTTCCTGTGACATTAAGAATTTGGAGTTGGAAGGAATAGAGAGCTGGCTCAGTGGTTAAGAGGACCCAGTTCAATTCCCAGCACCCACATGGTGTGTCACAACCATCTGTAACTGTAGTCCCATAGGATACAATGCCCTCCTCTGTGTGCAGATACACATGAAGACAAAACATATATATATATATATATATATATATATATATATATATATATAAACTTTATTTCTGCAAAGCCAACCAAGAAGTGTTGGAAGGAAAAGGTGTAAAAGTCATCCTCACATATTTGGGAGCTTGAGCAAGCACTTAAAAGTTTGAGAAAGGGGTTGGGGATTTAGCTCAGTGGTAGAGCGCTTGCCTAGCAAGCGCAAGGCCCTGGGTTCAGTCCCCAGCTCTGAAAAAAAGAAAGAAAAAAAAAGTTTGAGAAAATGACAGTTGAATCCAAGGCAATTCCCAGCTCGTGCACTCATATAAATAAAATAAAAAAAATCTTTAATAGAAACAACTCATACTTTGGGTTTAAGATCCTTGCCCCTCCAGTTCCGCTGTCATGACATCTGACTCTTCATCATTGTAAATATTTTCAGCCATTCGCCATGTCTGCACGGTGTTATCTTCAGACACAGGGAAAATGACCCAAGGTTCACTGGGGTTCCAACTGAAGTCAGAAATCTCGGCAGTGTGTCCTCCGTGAATAGACAGGAGCTCTGGAGACCCATCTTTTGCTGATTGTTCTTCTCCAATTTTACTTAAATTCCACACATCCAGGCGGCGATCAGCACCACTTGAAGCCAGAATAGTTTGATTATGTGGAGACCAATGGACCTGAAAAGTCTCATCCTTGTGGGATTCCAAGGTATGGAGCTTTAGTTTCAGATCGCGCAGGTCCCATGAAGCTACAGTCTTCTCTGCAGAGCCATTTGCTAGAATGCACTCCCTATCGGGCTTGGATGAGAGGCAGTTGACCTCTGCAGTGTGCTCGTTCACCAAATGGCTCCACTTAGAAGTAGTATTGGATCTGGTGTCCCGTGTCATAAGTTTCTGATCATCAGCAACAGATCCAGACGAGGACTCATGCAGCAGATGCCAGGCCACATCCTCTACAACAGCTGATCGGCCAGCAAAGATTGCTTCAGCATCCACAATCTGGCCTTCCTTTGATCCTGCATTTATATCCCAGGGGCAGACAGTATGGTCATCAGATGCACTCAGGAGATGTCCACTCAAAATAGAATTCCAGGAAAGACCATAGCCTTCCTTTTGGTGACCCACCAATCTAACATCAGGATTACCTTCTCCACTTGGATCTGGTTTTGCAGGGTGTTTTGTATAGTCAAAAACCAAAAGCGTCAGAAGATGGAGTTTTTGTGGCAATGATGTGAGGATTCTGTGGCATATAACGAGCTCAATTTACTTCTCCTTTGTGATTAATTTTAATTTCACATTCAATTTTTCCTGTTACAGAACCAAAGCCACCAAATTCTCCCTTGTCACTGTCACAATGGGAAGCATCAAACTGCGCATCATCATTGGGAATATGAACTTGATATCATACACCAGATGATTCTGTTCATCAGATGTATGAGTGCCCAGCACTGGCCAATGAAGAGCATGGGTCATAACCAGGTCTTACAGAAACGGTGTATTCTTTTTTTTTTTTTTTTTTTTTTCGGGGCTGGGGATCGAACCCAGGACCTTGCGCTTCCTCAGCAAGTGCTCTACCACTGAGCCAAATCCCCAACCCCAGAAACGGTGTATTCTTCTTCCAGATTTTATATTCTTCGTCGATGACACGCTCCTCCACAGTATCTTCAAACATCTCTTTACTCGCCGTCTTACAGGTCGTCCCCCACCCCCACCCCGCCCTTTGCCGCCTCCGACTTCCCTCGCTAGTCAAGAGCAGCCCGGTCGCAGTCGCTCCTACCTTTCCCAGGCACATCATACAATCCTAGTTCAGAAAGCCTGAGCTCTGTCTGGCTGTCTGGGTTCTCCCCTGACGCTGCGATCTCTTCTCCCTCCTCCCGGCTAGCGGCTTGAGGGTAGCAAGGTCTGAGACCTCTCCTCTCTCCAAACTTGGAACGAGACTACTCAACCCACGCCTCTCAGCCCGCCCAGGCCGCTAAGCGCAGGGGCATCCGCCCTGGGAAACTCATAAATACATCTTTTTAAAAAAATTTGAGGAGTTGGGGATTTAGCTCAGTGGGGTTGGGGATTTAGCTCAGTGGTAGAGCGCTTGCCTAGCAAGCGCAAGGCCCTGGGTTCAGTCCCCAGCTCTGAGAAAAAAAAAAAAAATTGAGCTGGCGCTGCAGAGATGGCTCAATGGGCTGGAGAGATGGCTCAGTGGTTAAGAGCACTGACTGCTTTTCCAGAGGACCCAGTTCAATTCCCAGCACCCACATTGTGGGTCGCAACCATCTGTAATGGGATCTGATGCCCTCTTCTGGATTTGTCTGTAGACAGCTACAGTGTATTCATTCATAGAAAATAAATAAATAAATCTTTAAAACCACAATTGAGCTGGAGCCAGGAGTGCATGCCTTTAATCCCAGCACTCAGGAGGCAGACTGAGTTCCAGGACAGCCAGGGTTACACAGAGAAAGCTTGGGTTTTTTAGAGGGTGTGTGTGTGGTGGGGGTTAGGGGGAGAGATGGCCTAGGATCACAATTAGCCTTCACTAGCACTTGCGACGGTTTTGCTGGTTTTTTGAAGCCACCCCTGATGAAGCAGCAGCCAGGAGAGCCCGAGACATAGCAGCCAGAAGTCATGGCCTGAAGTGTGTGAAGAATCCAGGGGACAAGGTCTCCTCCACTCTTCATTTATGGATGAGCATGGTTTCTGGGCAGCGAGCTTCATTGGGCTCAATTTATGCAGGTACAGTTTATGAATGGGCATAGTCAATGGGTGAATGGCCTTTGCCAGGACAGGGCAGTCACCTGGGCACTCTGAAGAGGGACTGACTGTTCTCAGTGGGACTTCCAGCTGGATAGTGTGGCCTTGGATGGTTGTGCTTCCTGTGGGCATGTTATCTGGCCTTTGTCTGAGCACCTGGAGAGGGACTGTTCTTTCTCAGTGGGGCTTCCAGGGAGATGTGGCCCAAGACAGGTGGGCAGCCTTCTGGGCGAGGAGGGCAGAGTTTCCCTGGCATCCTGCGGAGGATGTGGGGACCCAAGGATGGTGTCCAGCACCCTACAACACAGATGATGCCCCCATACCAATGACCCAACCCCAAGTGACATAAGAGCCAAGGTCAAGAAGTTCTGAGCATATTGTAGGTTCTTAATAGGTGTTGAGTGAGTGAGTGAATACCTTGGGACGTGACAGGCCATCTTGGGCATCCTCCTGGGTGGGACTGAAGAGTAGATAGCAAATAGGACTTCCTGGTGTGCTCACAGATCCTGCTGAGCGCTTTCCTAAAAGTCACGGGAGAGGATAGGGCTCTATATAGGGACTGTGTACTTATTCAAATGACCTATCGTTTCTCAATCCTGATACATTGCTGTAATGCTTAGGTCATGAATCTCCTGTGTTGGGGCTGGAGATGTCTCTGGATGCACTTCCAGAGGTCCTGAGTTCAATTCCCAGCAACCACATGGTGGCTCACAACCATCTATAATGGGATCCGATGCCCTCTTCTGGTGTGCAGGTGTACATGCAGACAGAACATTATATATACATAATAAATCTTTTATGAAACAAAACAAGGGGTTGGGGATTTAGCTCAGTGGTAGAGCACTTGCCTAGGAAGCGCAAGGCCCTGGGTTTGGTCCCCAGCTCCGAAAAAAAGAACCAAGAAAAAGAAAAACAAAACAAAACAAAAAAACACCGGAAGCTCAAAGAGCCAGATCAATAATAATACACAAGTATCACGAGATCCATGATTGGGTGATAATCAATTAGTATAGGGATATTAGAGATCACTTATCCGCCCAATAGTGAAATATGGCTTGAAATAACTCTTGGCTTCTTCATGTGGTTTTTGGGGACTACCAAAGGTGAAGAAATACAGCTGCCAGATGAATGTGCTAATCACCCTTATATTAAATGATTCATTTTACAAGAGATAGTGCAGGGACACTCCTGACATGTGAGTGTGCACGCCCCCAGTGTGCAGGGGCACTCCTGACATGTGAGTGTGCACACTCCCCCAGTGTGCAGGAGCACTGGTGACATGTGAGTGCACACTCCCCGAGTGTGCAGGGGTTGTGAGTGTACACACTCCCCCAGTGTGCAGGAGCACTAGTGACATGTGAGTGTGTACACACCCCCAGTGTGCAGGGGCACTCCTGACATGTGAGTGCACACTCCCCCAGTCAGTTTGGAACTGTTTCATCTAAGATGTGCTCCTGAGAACATAGCGGGGACCCCGGTCTCCACCTGGTGTGTGGACAGCCATGGGAAAAGGACTGTACCACCAAAGAGAAATGTCAATTCCCATTCTCAGATGCCCAGGCTGCCCTCCAACTAGCAATCCTCCTGCCTCATCTTCCCAAAGGCAAGGGTGATGGACCACCACTACCAGTCTCTCTCTAGCTCTTCCTTGCATCAGAAGATGAGACATGGACACAACATAGTAATTCAGAGTACTGTCTTGCTTTTGGGTTTTGTTTTTGTTTTTTGGTTTGGTTTTGGAGACAGAGTTTCTCTGTGTGCTCCCTGGCTGCATTGGAACTCAACTCTGTAGACCAGGCTGGCCTTGAACTCAGAGCTCCACCTGTCTCTGCCTCCTTAGTGCTGGGATTAAAGGTGTGTGCGTCTGGTGCTCCAGAATACCTTCTGCTCCTCTGCTTGTTTGCCTCTCGTGATGAGGAGCTCAGTACTCTTCCAGAAACAACATGAATCCCACTGTCACCATGGATCCCAAATAAGACACACTGTCACATATTTAAACACACACACACACACACACACACACACACACACACACACACACACGAAAACACAGTCCTCTGAAGCTAAAACTAGGCACGGCAGTCAGGGATCCGTCACTGGGACGCTCAGACACCTTGATGGCTCAGGATTCAGTCACATCCTCAGCACTCAGCCTCGAGCCTGAATGTCCTGTGGCCTCAGCTCTCTCTCCCCCTCAGCCAGGAAGACCAGCAGAGCACGCTGTAGCAGGTATACGCCCAATCGCCGACGCCGAGGAAGTGGCCAATGGGCAACTACTCCATAGTAGTGCCCCTGTTTCTGATTGGTCAGTGTCTGGAGACCTGGTCAAATAAGCAGTAACAGGAGTGATCTCTGCCCCAGCCCCTCCACCATCCTTGGTGCTCAGTAACTGCATGAGTGAATGAATACATGAATGGACAGTGAGGAAGAGGAAGAGGAAGAGGAAGAGGAAGAGGAATTCATAGCGCAGACACCTTTCGTATTATCTCAGCTCTGCAAGCCAGACCCCTACCTAGGGCATCCAACAGGCAAGCCTCCCGCGTGTATGCCTCCACGGCCACCACATGCTGGAAGCAGTGTAGAGAGATGATGCCCCGGCCACTATCCCAGATGTCTAAGATCCGGCGGATCTTGGGACAGACCTGCGGGGTATGGGCGGATTACAGCTGGGATCCTAAGCCATCTTCCCTCCCAGGCCTGAAGGCTGGCCGACATGCCCCGACCCTGTCTCTCATGCCCCACCTGTTTCCTTGGCTGGTCATGGTAGCCACGGGCTTCCCAGAGGTGGGCATCTGGCCGGGCACGGGTCCCCTTGCCCACATAGAAGATGGCTCGCACAAAACATTGCAGACACTGGGCCAGTGTGAGGGAAGAGGCTCGGGCAGGCAGGTCCTTCGTCAGCCTGGGGTACAGAGGGGCTCAGAGGATGTAGGCATTTGCTGCCACCCTGATCACCTGAGTTCTGTCTCTGGGACCCACATGACAGAAGAGAACCGACTTCCACAAGTGGTCCTCTAACCTCCACATGAACCCCGCAGTGTGTGTGTCCATGCACACAGTCCCATGCACAAAGAATACAATGTGAAAAGGAGGCGGGTGGTGATGGCAGGGGGTGCAAACAGCCAGTGTGCCCACATCCAGGACACCCTATTTTATAAGCCATAAAATGAGTACTCACAGCTAGAACTGATCCTCAACACCATTTCTAAAGGAGGCGGTAAACAGAGAGGGCTAACCCCTTCCCTAGGCACACACAGTGAATGGAAAACGAATTCCCACTGTCGGTTGGGGTTTGCTTTGTTGTTTTGAGTTGGATGCTACAACTCTGCCCTAAGATCAGTCTGATCTTTAAACCATGAGACGGAGGCAGAAACCATTAGCAAAGGGTAGCCCTTCCCCCACCCATCCTGGATGGAACTTGCAGAGCTAGGCTTTGCTCTGCAGTCATCCTCTAACCTCAGGCCCGCCGCCCGCGGCTTTTCTCTCACCACACCTGGGGTCGAGAAGTAGATATGTAAAACTAGACTTTGTAATGCCTTCCCGCCACTTCCTCGATGGATCCGGCCGCTGAAAGTGCTGAGCCAGGGCTGCCTCATCCACCTGGCAGTCAGGGACCGTACCAGTCCTTAGTGCCTCTGCCAGTTCTGGGCTATGCCCTGCATCAGTTGGGAAGGGGAAACTGAGTCAGAACCGAGGACAAAGGATTCCAGGAGCGTAGCCAGACTCTGAACGCCACCACCTAAGGACTCACCAGGGCTAGCCTGGGCTTCCTGCAGCCGCCGCAGGTAGTGTCCTCGGGTGAAAGGTGTGACAGGTCCAGGGCTATAGCCCAGAGCCCGAAGGGCCTGAAGGAGCTGCAGGTCGGACATTGGGGGAACGGAGCCATGGGGGTGCAAGGCTCCCAGATCCCCATCACCAAGCAGTAAGGGTTTGTCCGTGGACTTTTCGGTCAACGTCAGGGCCTGTGACTGGCAGTTGGGTGCCCCCTCCCCAGCTGATGCGGCCCCACGGGTTACCCACAGGCTGGCCATGAGCTCGCATATCCCCCCAGGGCGCCTGGGCTGCAGAGAGTCCTCCACTGCGGTGACAAATGAGGCATCGCTGCTGTAGTCCGAGCTCTCAGTAGCCTCAGGGCTCTGGGGCTGCACAGCCACCTCCACGGCCTCCACTTCCAGCTCAGCTCTATGCATGTGCAACTCCGAGTCCTGCGAGGCTCCAGGAGACCCTGCTAAATCAGGTCCTTGGCATGTGTTGGTTTCAAGGCTACCCTGGGCTACATGAAACCTCTCTAATGTATAAATGTATGAATAAGTAATCAGATAAAGCACAGATATAAACAGATAAGATATGGACATGATAAATGATATAGGTGACAGATGATTGACAGGTGATTGACATGATAGCCATGTGACTGATAAGACCACAGGTAGTGATTGACATGATAGATTTACATACAAAACTGGACCCCGCAGTGTGGTAGCCCGGTGCATCCCCTCAGCTCCTCTCACCTGTGGGCTTTGGGGTCTCATTCGGCTTTCGGGTGGGCGTGTCCAGCTCCCGCAGCACGCGTGCGCAGTTGTGATGTTGCTGCTGTAGTGCCCAGTCCAAGGGCCTGAGCCCGTCCTGTGCAGTCACAGTCAGCAGGGGGCGCACATGCCCACCCTCCAACCACCTATGTGTTCCTGCGCGGGGGTACTGACCTGGTCCCGCAGTGTGGGGTCACCCCCTCTGCTCAGCAGCAACTCCAAGGCACTGCAACAGCCCCACGCAGCAGCCACATGCACGGGCGTCAGCGCCTCCGCAGACCTGGGACCCCCACCCCCAAAGAGAAAGGAGAGGTGTGAGGCGTTGATTCCTTTCCCAGGTAGTCTCGTATAGCCCAGGCTAGCCTTGAACTCCGGCTCCTCCTGCCTCAGTCCCTCGTGCTAGGATGACCGGTGCCCACTACCATGTTCAGATTCTTGGGGTAAGGAGAAAGATGAGACTGTAACTCACGGTCATTCTCCTGCCTCAGTCTCAGGAGTGCCGGAATGACAGGTATGCGACACCTTTTCCCCACCGACCTTGGAAGCAGACATCTCCATCTCCTAGATCCGAAAGCCTCGGACCCGGGAGCCTGACGCCGAGCACTGCTGGTTCCCTGAGTCACACCCACCTTACCCAGTGACACGGGCCGCGCCTCACCGAGCATTGGGGTCCGCGCCCCAGCGCAGAAGCATTCTAAGGCAATGCAGGGCGCGTGGGTGGCTCGCTCTGGCCGCCAGGTGCACCGCCGCCGCGCCATCGTCCAGCACTAAGTTGGGGTCCGCCCCGAGGCGCAGCAACTTCTCCACAGCCCTGAAGGAGGACAAGCATGGTAGACCCCAGTCCTCCTGGCCAACCAGGGAGCAGAAGGTCGGGGAAGACCCAGCCCGGGCTGCCCTCACCGCGCCTCCTCCTCGCGTAGTGCTGCTAGCAGTTGCAGGGACAGGGAGGAAGCATCGGCCATGTCCCGCAGGAGTCACCGCCCTCCGCAGTTCAAATTCGCGCGGCAACCGTCTACGCACGCGCAGCCCCGCCTGTCTCTGCTTCTGGCCCCGCCCACGCGGGCTAGGACTGTGAAGTTGCGCCCTGACCCGGGTTCGGGAGAGAGCCGAGGTCGTCCGGAGCAAACCAGAGGGTCTCCAAGATTTGGTGCGCACATCTGGGATGCCAGGAGGATTACATCAGATTCCATGCGAGCTGGGGATAAAGAGCGGAACCTCTCTTTGTCTTTAACAAAACAAAATACACTCCTGGGTATCCCTGACGGAGCTCAAGCTGTTCAAGAACTTAGTGTCGTACTCCTGTCTCAGCCAACCGACCGAGTACTGGGATCTGACTCCCGAAGAACAGCATGGCACATTTTCAGTCCTGCAGAGTTAGCTGTAGCTGTATGGGGAAGAGCTTTGAGAGGGCCAGCGAGATAGCACAGCAGGTCAAGATGCTTGCTGCCAAGTCTAGTGACCTGGGTTCAATACCCAGAACCCACAAGTTGAAAAGAGGAAATAGAATGACATCCACATGTGTGCCTGGACCGCGAACCTGCACGTGCACGAGCACGCGCACACACTCATACACACACTAATTAATTAAATAAAAATTATAAAGAGCTTCACTTTCCTTATTTGCAAATGGGAGGACAGGGCTCAACACTAAGTGTCCAATAAATGCAGAGGCCCGAAAGCACCTAGTCAAGCTGACCTCCTTTTCAAATTAATTAACTAAAGTGTGTGGTTTTGACTGCATGTTTGTGTGCCACGCTTGCCTGCTGCCCATGGAGACCAGAAAGAGGGCACTGGATACCTGGAAAGTGGAATTGTGAGACCAGCTGTGGGAGCTGAATCAGGGTGTTCTGCAAGTACAGCTTATGCTTTTGATGGCTGAGTCGTCATAGGCCCCTGCCCTATTTTTTATGCTCTGTTCGATGCAGTGCTTCTCTATGCAGCCCCTGCTGACCTAGAACTGGCCTCCCCCTGTCCTCACCTCCTATATCAATGTGAGCCCAACTCCCACCCACTGCTGTTTTGTTTCCTATGAATGGAGAAGGTGGAGAGGATGAGCCTCCGGCCTGACCTGAGGTTGAGGGGCTCCGGGGTTTCCCTTCCTTTTCTAGGGTGTAAACCCTATGGCCCTATCCTGGCCTAGGACATCAGGGTTCCAAAACCCCAGGCAGTGACTGCTTATGGTGAGGCCACATGGCTACACACGTTCAATCAGATCAGGGTACTGAGACTGGGGGTGACAGGTGTTACCCAAACACATTTTCCACTTGGAGCTGGGACTGTTGTGTATCCAGGAGGTCCCAAATATGGCAGCCATGCCAATCCACCTACAACAGCTCTTTCCCCTCCCTGGAGGACTTCTGGAGAAAAGGACATCTGGAGTGGGTTCTGTAGGGTGAAGAGGAGTTTGGACAGTGCAGTGAACACCAGCCTGAGGGTCACTCAGATACAGCTGAGCCTGAAGTCACCACTGCCTTGTTCAGTGCCTGTTTTCTGTGACTCGTGAGCAACAAGTCTCAGTGACCCCAGTGACACCAAGGGCAGGCTCTGGGGCCTCAGACTTTTATTCCGATGACAAAAATGGTCCCAGGAAGAATGACTTTACAGTGGACAGTGTGAGATTGAGCATGTGCCAGTGACGAGGGTGTGGGTTCTCTCCTCATGGGACGGTGTGGAGTTGTCACACAGTGGCCTCCCCCTCACCGGCCTCTTCGTCCTCTTCCAGCAGGCTATAGCTCGCGTGGCTCTGGCAGGGCCTCTGCAGCGGGTGGGCCAGCAACTTGGCCACGCAGTTGTGCAGCTCCAGGGCGGGGCCAGCAAGTGCTACTGCATACTTGTAGCTGGTGCCCTTGGTGTCCAGACTGCCCATGAAGGCGAACATGTCCTGCGGAAGGCAGTGCAGGCTGTTTAGAGTGAGCATGGGACCTTACAGGCCCTCCCTGTCTCTGGAGGCCTTCCGAGAGGAAGGGACATCCAGAGTAGGTTCTTCGGGATAAAGAGGAGTTGGCCAGGCCACGAACTGTTGCAGTCAACAACCGTCCTAACCCAACCAAGCAGCAGGACCCAAGAGCTCCTTCCCAGCATTCTACAAGCACAGTGTGAGGCTCAGGAACAGCTCAGACACAAAACTACTGCGGAAAGCTCAATGCAGCAGGGCACATTGAAACCAGAGGAACTCCCAATGCAGTGTGGGAGGATGCTGGCACTCTCCATGCAGGGTCGGGGGTGGGTGGGGGTGGGGGGATCCTGAAGCTAGAGGCCAGCCAGGACAACTGCAGTACAAGAGACCCTGCTTTAAGCCAGAGGGGAAGCCAAGGGCAGCTCCCCACAGGAGGACTCTTCTCTGGTTTGGTGTTTTTGCTTTCCTCAAAAAAGGTTCACTGTGTAGTACAGGCTAGCCTTTTGTTGTATGTAAGTTTCCGCTGAGATTGAAACATTCTATTCTGGAGAAAAGCTCCTGAAGCAGGAAGGTTAACAACTTCAAATAGCTTCAGGAAGTCCCTAAAACTGAGCAGATGCACCAGGTCCCTCCCTGGCAGAGTAAAGAAAATCCCTGAGACTAGTGAACAGCTGCAAAGAAGACTGTGAGACCAGACCTGAAGCCTGGCAGGTTTAGAGCAGAGAGAGTCACTTGGAAGGGACACCCTCACATCACAATCCCTTCCTCAGCCCTTCAGGGACTTCACTCCAGGTAAGGGGCTGGAGTCACAGGTGTGTGGGGCTGCCTGGGCTGAGTAGGTGTGGAGGTCAGAGTACAATCTTGGGGCATCAGTTCGCTCCTCTCATCATGCTGGTCCTGGTTTTAACCAGGTCCTCAGGGTTGTCTGCAAGTGCCTTTATCTGACCTACAAGTTCACAGACTTTAGATCCCACTCAAGGTCACACAGCAAGTTCATAGGTGAAGGAACAACTTGGGAGAGGTTTGGAGGGGAGGATACAGCTGGGTAATGTCAGGGATAGGGCAGGGTGCTAGGGTTGGTGTGGGAGGGCTGACTCTGCTCCCTGGGCTGCCAGAGCAGTGGCTTCCCCAGTCCTCAACAACAGCTCAGAGTGGAAATGTACAGAATGGTTGTTAAATGACTAAATGACTGGCTTCAGTGGCAAGGAGAGGCAGACCCAAGTAAGATGTCTCAAGATGTCTCCTCCATTCTCCATGTGACATCTCACCTTCCAGCTCATATCGTCTTCCTTTTCCTCAGGGCCACTGTGGATGTAAATGATGTCGAAGAAGAAGTAGGGACATTGGAACATCTTCTGCAGTGGATGAGAGGTAGGTGGGTGAGCGCTTACCCCACTCTGTGATCCTGACAGGTCCCCTTTGGTGTCTAACCACTGCCCTCTCTTCCCTCCCTTTCCCTCCAGTCTCACCTTCATGGGCTCAGTCAAGGAGAACTGGGGCTGGCAGGGTGGGCGGCTGTAGACCAGGATGGTGCGCACGACGTAGGGGGGTGGGATGGTTTGCACATTCTCTGTGACTGGCAGCTCAGTCTTCTGCTGGCTACAGAATGGGGAGGGCTCGATACCCAGCTGTCATCCACCCTGGCCCAAACCCCTCTCCCAGCAGCTGGAGCTGCCACCATGGGGCCCTGTATGTGACATTAGCACCCCCATCTCAGCCAAGTTCCTCAGGCCAAGATCCTAGGGGCAGTGCATGTTAAGCGAAAGCCAAGACAGGGAAGTGGGGCTGAAGGCATCTGAGGCCATGCCTGGGGACTGAGCTCAATGCACGAGCCCCACGAGGCAGAAGCAGAGGACTCTCACAAATTGCCCTCCGCCCCTCCACACGTGTACCATGTCATGTATGCCCACACACAAAGTAAAGACATAATGAAAAAACTTAGAAGACGTCTTCAAAAGTATTCTCAAAGGAAAAACCAATGCATGCTTCCCAGCTAGGCACAGGTGTTATCCTGAAGCCCCGCCCACTGGACGGCCTTAAGTGGTCAGCACCTTGGTGGGGAAGAAACCCAAGGCCATGCCCCACTCTGGATGAGCACTTACATGAGGCTGAAGAGGCCTTCCAAATCTGGGAGGATGTTAAGGACAAGGTGCCAGCTTGGAGGCAGGGGATTCCCTGACCTATTACACCTTAGAAGATGATAAGCACCTCTGGGTGCAGGCTGTGTGACCCCTGGGGACAGGCTGTGTGACACCCCCCAGTGCAGGCTGTGTGACACCCGGGTACAGGCTGTGTGACCCCACCTCACTTTGCACCTCTAAGCCTGCTTCCCCTCACACACCACAAAGGGGGACGCTGGTCTCAACCCACTGGAGGCCCTCTAGGGCTCCACTGTCCTGCCACAGCTCTGCTTCCTTGACTCAGGTGGTTGGGGGACAGGGGAAGGCATCCTGCATGTTAGGGCCAACAGAATGAACAACATGGTTGTGATTTCTCAGGCAAATATCAGCATTAAGAGAGCAGCAAGTGTACACTGGTCCCTGAGTGCATCTGCTACATGCTCAGTCCTGTTGCTGACACCTATCCCACCAGCGATGCCAGCGATGGAGCCTGGTCTGCCTGGAGCTGGGGTTCGGCATCCTTGTGTGTAACAGGCAGCTACCTGCTGTTTCCCTTTTCTTGTTGGTGGTGCTGACTTTGTGTTTTTGAAAGTCTAGACACTCCTGTACCCCCAGCACCTCCCTGTGGTGGGTTTTGAATGTGACTCCGCCTAGAATGTCATACATGGAATACTCCATTTGTGATCTCACTGGACAAAAATCCCCCGTTTGCTGGGACGTGGGCTCAGTTGCTAGGGTACTTGTAGCTCAGTCAGTGTGGTGCTAGTAGCTCAGTTACTACAGTGGCTGTTCAGCAAGCACACAGCTATGTTACACTCTCCAGCACACGTCAGTCCAGCATTTTAGGAGGTGGAGGCAGACAAATCAGCTCAGGGCCATCCTTAGCTACACTGTGAACCCAAGACCAGCCTTGGCTACATGAGAAATAGTCTCAAAAATATATTAATTGCATATTTGATGTGGAGTGGTGGCACATGACTTTAACCCCAACACTTGGGAGGCAGAGACAGGTGGATCTCTGTGAGTATGAAGCTAGCCTGGTCCACAGTGAGTTCTAGGACAGCTGCATAATGAAAGACCCTATCTCGATAAATAAATATTGAAAAATAAAGAATTATAGGGCAGGGTGGAGACATGGCTCAGCAGTTAAGAGCACTAGCTAGTCTTCCACAGGTCCTGAGTTCAACCCAGCAACCACATGAAGGTTCACAACCATCTGTACTTGGATCTGATGGCTTCGGATTTTGGATGCACGACTTGGGCTATGTTGTAGGGACCCCATAGGACTACTGAGCCCCCGCCACAGTGCCACTGAAGTAAGGCTAGGGACAGCGACAAGGATACTGAATGTGGAGCAGGATGCCGTCTCTAGGTCGTACAGGCAGCTGCAGAGTTCACGTGGGTCAGAGGTCAGGCCAGACAACTGTGGGGAAGCCAGGACTTCAGTGCCGGGCTCCCGGTCCTGAGGTCCCCTAGGGTCCCTGCCCTTCCTCAGCTCACCCAGGCAGAGTCGTCGTTCACTACGACCAAGGCAAACTCGTGGCTCTTGTCAATCTTGTGCTTCGTGCGCACAAACATCTCAACCA
This sequence comes from Rattus norvegicus, assembly GCF_021556685.1. NCBI lineage: Eukaryota > Metazoa > Chordata > Mammalia > Rodentia > Muridae > Rattus > Rattus norvegicus. Next base: position 18,212,930 of record NC_141549.1, on the reverse strand, counting down.
TCTTCTGAGACACATTCAGGGCGTTTGTTCTGGACCTGGGAGGGAGGGCAGGGTGACAGAGGTCAGTTCCTAGCGGCAGGGTACAGATAGCCAAGTGTGACAGTTAGTGTTGATTGTTAATGCTAGACAACATCTGGCATTAACTAAAACCCCAGTGGCTGGGCATGCCTATGAGGGGTTTTTCTTCTTTAATTAAATCATTTGAAGTGGGAAGATCTGCTTCTAGTCACAGCTCTAATATGGGAAAACCAACTTTTGATCTGGGCCCTAATACACACCAGGTTAGCCTCAAACTCACTGTGTAGTGTATAGCCTCAAACATGCCATACAGCCCAAGCTGCATTGCCAAGGTCGACCTTGAACTCCCAACTTCTCCATCCCTACCTCCCAGTGCTATGATGCAGGTGTGTGCTACTGGCTCCCGAGCCAAGGCCAGTCCAGATGTAACACCTGATACCCCAGGTGTGCCAGGGGCACACACAAAGCTTCACGAGCTAGACAGTGGCCTACCCCATCACCTTGAGGCCAGCTAGGTTCAGTTTGCTCCTAAGAGTGTCACACATATGGACAGAAGACTAGGACACAACCCTGGAAGTGTCAATGTGATGGACACCTGGATCCTGGTGTGAGGGGATCACCCTATGCATTCTGAGTTGCCTATGTCCAAACTCAATGCCACAGTACCCATTAAAGGACTCCAGCTTTGGCACAGACATCTCCTCTGAAAGATCCAGACAGATGATCTGAAACACAAAGAGAAGACAGAGAATACAGGACCAAACCAGACAGCCATTACAGCTTGAGCGGGACCCAGTAAGCAAAGCTCAAGAGGAGCTGGCAGTGTGGCTCAGGGGTGGAGCCTCGGCCTAGAATGGAGGTGGGGGGGTGGTTAGTAGCGCATGGAAATCCAGATGCCACAAAATAAAAAAATAAATAAAAATAAAAACAAGAATCTAAATTTGGTGACGTTTAAGCTACCAAGTGTGTGATGTTCATGGAACCTGTAGAAAATTGAGGCAGCAACTTAAAGACTCACAAGGCAGGAGTGGCCTGTCTGAGGGCCTCCATCCCCTCCATCTCCAGCCAAGATTCCCCACATACCACTTTCTCTGGACAGTTGACCCTTGGTGTTCGAATCTGGACCTCAGATGCTGGTGCTGGTACCTGCCAGGGCTTGGGCACAGCTCCCGGGACACTGGCCGCCCCATCATCTGCAGTGGCTGCCTCACCTTCGCCCTCGCTGCGGCTACCCACATTGGCCTGAGCCCCGATGGCCCGGTCCTCAGCCCCCTCAGGATTGGAGCGAGTGTGAGGCCTGGGCTCTGAAATCGGCTCCTCTCCTTCTTCCTCCTCTTCCTCTTCCTCCTCCTCAGTGGGGCTGTTGGCCTCGGCTACCTCCATAGTTCCCGAGTGGTTGGATGGAGGGGGGATAGTGGAAGCCAGGATCCTGCCTTAAGTGTTTGTAAAGACACTGGTTACAAGGAAGCCAGAAGTTGGGCATGAGCCCCTTACAGCACAGGAGTTCTGAAGGCTGCAGAATGCTCCCATAAGACACTGTGTCCAGGAACCACCCTCAGGTGAAGTAACAGCTTGTTCGTTTTCCTTTTTGTTTGTGACAGCTTCATGTGGCCCAGGCTGGACTCTAACTCTAGAGCTATATGGTTTATCCACTGTAGAAGCTTCCCAAAGCTCCTTTTCCCCTGAAGCGGCGCCGGTCAGGTTCCCGGGGAAACACAGGAAACCCAAATAGCCGACCAACCTTGCAAAGGATGCGCCTTTCTCGGGGTAGCGTCTCGGGACTTCAAGCTTCCCCCCCCCCCAAGTTCTCAAGCAGAACGAACCTGAAGCTGCAGCAAGCCGAGTCGAAGTTAGACCGCGGCGACACAAAGTTCGCGCGCGTTCACACCGCCGCAGGTTCCACTCTATAGCCTGGGTACCGGGGCCAGTCAATCAGGTCTCTAGGAAGCCGCCATCTTCCTTACCGGAAGTGCTACCTTCTGGGAAATGTAGTTCAGTGGCCTTCAGGACGTGGAAGCTGATAGGCTGAGGCGTTCTAGGGGTGTAGCTTGGAGTGTAACGGGCTGGAATGGGGCTGAAGAGGGAGGGGTAGTATTGAGAGTGGGTGTGACCCGTGGTGAACTGAAGCAAAACTGAGAGGAATTTGTAGTTCGGGCTTAATCACACTAAGGTTCTCAAGGCCTCTGCTGTGATAGGACAAGAGATTGAGCTGGGCGGGGCCGTTTGATGATTGACGGGGTAGGAATTGGCTTGGACTTGCCTAGGGCCCTCTCAGTTACTTATGTGACTTGGGCTGGTATTCATTCACTAGTTCCGCGATGCGAGCTGGTGGTGCACACCTGTCATCCCAACACTCCAGAGGCCCGAAGACGAAGATCGGGTGTTTAGACAGCCTGGACTATATGAGACGCTGTGTGAAAACCAAATGGAAAGAAAAAGTAAAGAAGCCACTGTGGACAAGCTCACTGTCGCCGGTGACTCCAACGGCCTGATGCAGTAGTTCAGTCTCGTTGAAGAGAAACCTTGTGGGCTACTGAACAGGTGCAGGCTCTTGCCGCCAATCCTGACGACCTGAGTTCGATCTCGGAGACAAGCAGTACCATCACAGACAAAGATAAATAATGAAAAATAAAAGCTATGCAAGTGCTGGAGCCAACTCTCTTAGTTTTGTTTTTAGAGACACAAAATAAAATTTTAAAAAGACCTTCACATTAGAGCGAGCCCTGATGAACAGGGGGACACAGAAAATCCAAAATAAAAATGGAGGCACTACATGTTTGGGCTGGGATAAGGGGATACTGATATCTTGGAGTGGGACAAAGGTCCTGGTCCTCCATCCTCTTCCTGTTCTGGAGGAAGCTGGCATCCTGGAGAAGGAAACAAAACAATAACTGTCCATGTGATCAGGGTAGGGAGCTTCCTGTTTCTCAGCCTCTCCCAGGCCACCTTTGGCCATTGCAGCCTCAGTAGCCAGTGGCCAGAATGGCCTGAGATATTCTTAGGAGTTCAGACCTTTCCCAAGGTGCCCTGGAGAAGAAGAGAAGAGGGCCGCAGGGCCAATCCCCAGGGTGAGGGAGTTTGGTACTAAGAGAGTCGTGGGAAGAAGGAGAAATCTTAGGATACCACTCAATGCCTCCATAGGGAAGAGAGGGGGCACAGATAAGAGAAATGAATTCAGACAGCGGAGGGAAAAGGAATGCCCGGTAGAGATGGGTGACGGGGAGGAGGAGACAAGTAAACAGTGGGCACTATTGGAGAGGTATTTAAATATTTAAATGTGTCAATCAGTTCAAACGAACCAAAACTCCTACAGGAAAAAACAAAAAACAAGGATACCAAGGTAACAAAAGGCAAGAACTGAGAGCAGGCTGTAGTGACAAGAGTAATGAGTGCCCGGGCCACACGACCCCGAAGCCGGCGAGGGAGGCATCCTCTGCCTGTAAGTGTGCCCCTCTTCCTGCCACACCCAGCCCATGGATCCTGGGAACCCAGGTCTGCTTGGCTCAGAACCTGTTGTGGTACAGGGGAGACCTCCACAGGGAGAGCTGGATGTGATGACCAAGAGCCCGTGTGTGTGTGTGTGTGTGTGTGTGTGTGTGTGTGTGTGTGTACGCACCCGCACATGCACGGGAGTGTCATTCACAGGGGGAGCTGGACCCAGTAGCTGAGAGCTCAGAGGAGGTAGATACCACCAATGGGAGCTTCGAGACTAAACCTGAGCTGCTTCAGGAACATCTTGGTCCTAGCCTGCAGGGCCCTGGGAACCGGTAGGATGCATTTAGTATGTAACCTTGTATTCCAGCCGGGGCCCATACTCAACTGCCTCCAGCTGCTCACCTGCCATAGCTTCCCCTGCCCGCTTCTCTCCTCTTCCTTTTTACCCTCCAGCCATGAAGCTCAGTCCCTGCTCAGCCTTCCTAGGGACCCTGGGGTCAGCCCTCCGCCTCTGCTGAGTCTCAGGTGGCTAGGGTTCCTGATTATCCTCACAGGATCAAGGAGGATTGTGATGTGGGATCCCATGGGGTCCTACCCTTGAGCCCGGAAGAACGGCGCGAGCCTGAGGTGGAAGCCCACCAGGCCCTGCAAGAAGCCCCTCTGGATACTGGCCCTGCTGAGATAACAGCACCCAATGTGTATGAGACCTTGAAGTGCAGGCTGAGCTCCCTGGAGGCAGTTGTAGCTGCCTGGCGCCGCCACTCGCTAAGCTTTTCAAAGCCAGTGGAGGCAGAAGACAGAGACCCGGGAGCTCCGGGGTCTTTTGGTAATGAGGAAGAAGCCTCTGGACCTGGACAGCAGGAGGCAGCGCACTTCATAGAGAGGAACGCCTGGCTCCGGCTGGCCCTGGGCACCCGGGAGGAGGAACTGGCGCGGACTCAGGCTTCACTGCAGGACGCCCAGGCAGAGAATGAGACTCTGCAGAGACAGGTGAGCTGGTGACTGGGAAAGAGGCAGATCCTGCTTTGAGAGTAGACACTGACGTGGGTGGAGCAGTGGCAGATGTGCCAAGGAAGTGACCAATAAAGACAGCGCGGTGAGAGGGGGAGCAAGGGAGACCGGCAGTCTGCACCCCACGATCTTAACACGCAGGAAGCTCAAGAGGGACAATCTCTACTCTGGCGAGCCCTGGCTAAGACCAACGTTCTTCTCAGCTGTAGACTGAGTCCAAGGTTAGCCTGGGTTACAGACCCTGTCTGTGTCAGTTGCACCGCAGACAGACAGACAGACAGACAGACAGACACAAATCTTATCTTGGGGGTGGTGTTTTTTTCCAATTCAAGGTTTCTCTGTGTAACAGAGCCCTGGCTGTCCTGAACTTACTTTGTAGACCAGAATGGCCTCGAAATCACAGAGATCCCCCTGCCTCTGCTTCCCTAGTGCTGGGATTAAAGGTGTGAGCTATGCCAGATTTGTTTTAAGGTTTCTATTGCTGTAATAAAACACCACAATCAAAAGCAATTGGGGAGGAAGAGATTTATTTCATCTTAAAATTCTCAGGCCTCACTCTGTCACTGAGGGAAGCTCAGGCAGGAACTTGAAGGCAGAGGTTATGGAGGTGTGCTGCTTACTGGCTTGCTCTCCATGCCTTGCTCAACCTGCTTTCTTATCTCAGCCTGCCCAGGGATGGCACTACACACAATGGGCTGGCCCCTCCCTCCCCATCAATCGTCAGTCAGGAAAATGTCCACAGGTCCAATTGGGGGAGCATTTTCTCAATTGTGGTCCCTCTTCCAGAATGACTCTAGCTGAAGTCAAGTTCACACGAACCAGCACAACTCCTGAGATCACTGTAGCTGGAACTGAGTGGGAGAGGTGAAGGCACGTGGGGGAAGGTCACAGTACGCAGGGTGCTGAAGGCTGGGCAGGATTTACAACTGTGTTCTTGTGTGTGGTGGGTTCTGAGGGGAACCCTGCTGCAGGTGTTCACTTGCGCCATCTGATGCCTGTGAGAGGAACAGTCTGGCGGTGGACCATAATCCTGAAGGTGGAGGAGGGGCGACAGCAGTGGCTCGGGGCGTTTAGTAGAGGTGACCAAAAAACCTACAGATTATGGGTGACGTTAAACCCAGATGTGATAGGACAAGCCTGTAATGATAAGGACTTCAAAGGCTGAGATGAGAAGATCATAATTTAGTACTAGCTTTGAAAAGATAGGCAATCGTCTCAAAACAGAACAGAGCCCTAGCTGGTTCTGCTAAGAATCCTCGTCAGCCTGTGGGCGTGGCTCAGGGTAGAGTGACAGCGTAGAATACTCCAATGAGGGGCTAGGGGCGTGGCTCAGCGCTTAGCTTTCAGAGGCTTCTCACAATAACAAAAATGAGTTCTCCTGAGTGTGGTGGTGCACACTTGAAATCCCAGCTGCTTGCGAGGCTGAGGTGGGAGACGGCTTGAGTTGGGGCAGTATAAATGACTCCGGGAAACAGTCTCCTAAAAAGTTAGAAAGGAATAAAGTGGAGGGCTAGAGAGTTGGCTCTTCGGTCTAGAGCACTGGCTGCTCTTCCAGAAGATCCAGGTTTGATTCCAAGCATCCATGTGGCAACTCTCTGTAACTCCAGTTCCCAAGGGACCTGACACCTCATACAGACATACAGGGAAAACGCCGATGCAAGTAAAATAATAAAAATAAATCCTAAAAAAATAAAATAAACTCTGCCTCCCCCATCACCCTGCCAGTAGGTGCACTCCCCTGGTTAGGCCTTGAGTGTTGAGAGCTCTGTGGCAGCTGGGAACCGTCCCAGGCCACATTGACGGGGGTTCCGGTTGCTGTAGAGAATTGGTTGAATATGTGAAGTCAAGGCCTGATCCCCTGTCACCGACAGGTACAGGAGCTGGAGGATTCCCTGATGCAGCTGGAGGCCTCCCCGCCTCCCTCCATGCTCAGAGCAGGCCGTAGAAACAGCAACTCCAGCAGTTCTGGGGCAGAAAGGAGACCCTGGGCACCTCAGGTAAGAATAAAGCCTTCTGAGTGAATGTCATGATGATCCCTGCTTTCCCAGTGTGAGGGGCAAATATCAATTTGTGCTTTATGGGATCCCATAATAAAAGACAAAACTTTTCCTGGGGAGACACTACACACATCAACTGACCACAGATAGGGAGCCCATGACACATCAAATACGGACACCACTAAAGTTCAACTTAGTGAACCAATGAGTTTTATTGGAGTTACAAATAGGATTATGGGTACACATTATGGGTATGAATATGGGTACATATAGGATTGTAGTTATGTACATGTTGATGGACAGAAATGATTCAAAGACAGCTGCATCACCAGAGTCTGAGTGACAGCATGAGTGACAACTCACTAAAACTGGGAACCTGGAGCTCACTGCAGGTTGGAAGTTGTCCCTTCTTAGTGACTCTGGTCTAAACCTCCTTCACACAGCTGGTCTTATCTCAGGGTCTTCTTTGCTTGCTTCTTTGTTCACTAATCTCAAAGGGACTTTCCTTATTTTGGCAGGGAGGGGCCTAGTCCAGTTTCTGCTCAGTTTCAGGGACTTCCTGAAACTATTTGGAGTTGTTTACCGTCCTGCTTCAGGAGCTTCTCTGTCAATACAACCTATAATATATGAAAAGAACTAAATAGGACTTGGAGCCATGGCTCAATGGTTAGGGTCCTAGCTGCTTTTATCGAATACGCAGGTTCAATTCTCTGTAGCCACATGGCAGCTCACAATCATCTGTAACTCTTGTTCTAGGAGATCTGATGCCTTCTTCAGGGCTCCACAGGCACTAGGCATGCATGTGCACAGACAGACGTGAAGGCAAACACCCATATACATAAAATTAAAAGAAAAAATAAAAAGCTTAAATTACCAGCTTGGTAGCTCAAAGCAGTCACCCCACAGTCACCCCAATTGCTTAAGAGCCTGACCAGAAGGATCATGACCAGTAAATGTGGTGACACCCTGTCTCCATATTAAAGAAAAAATAAAATCATTGATGAGATGCCTCAGCTTCTTGGGGCAACTGTTGCCAAGTCTGCTGATACAGGTTCAACCCCTGGGTCCCACAAAGTGAAAGGAGAGAACTGACTCCCATATGTTGTCCTCTGACATCCATTCACATGCCATGGTACACACACACACACACACACACACACACACACACACACACAGGCATGCACGCATGCATAATACATTCCACATGTGTATGCAAATACCCTCCCCAAAACAAACCAAAGATGTTGTTGTACCTCAGTGGTGAAACAGATTGGTAATATGATCCAAGGCCCTGATTCCACCCCCAGCCCTGCAAAAAAGGGGAGAAAAACACTTCTGGGGCTTTTGATGTTAGATAAATCAAGTCATGTCTTCCTGGCAGGACTCCCCCATGGCTCACCCCTTTCTCCAACGCCTTCGGAGTGACTCCAGCACCCAGAGCTTTGGGTGCCTTTCCACACAGCGTCCATCCCCAGAGATGTACCTCATGGAAGACCAGATGGGACAGCTCCAGGGGTGAGCAGCTGAATTATAGCTGCTGAGCTTTTAAGGACACAATTTCTCCTGCCACTGGGTTGTGATTGGGAAGGGGAGAAAACAGCTCTGGGTGATTGGAGTGTCACTCACCTTCCCTGTTGCCCACCTTTGGAGGCAGGAACATTGAGAAGTTGAAGTGCTTCAACCGCCTCCTGCTGGCTGTGCTCCAGGGCTACAAGGGCCGCTGTGAGAGCCTCAGCATTAAGCTGGGCAAGAGAGAGGCTGAGGCCACAGCCCTGCACCTGGCTCTACAATATAGGTCTGTGCCTGTTTCCAGTGATGGTGGTTGCTGGGGCTGGGGTGGTGCTGCATGCCAGGATGCCTTATGTACAGAGGGACACAGGACCTTCAGACATTGCCTCACAATGACATGTTACTCTGACCCATAAAGAATGAGGGGTGGGAGGTGTCTTTTGTAGTTTGTTATATATTTATTTGAGACAGGGTTTCACTGTGTAGCCCAGGCTGGCCTGGAACTCTCTATGTACAGCAGGCTGGCCTGGAACTCACAGAGATCTGCCTATCTCTGCCTGGGTTGGGGTTGAATGTTGAAACATTTAGATCCTATCCCACAGCAAGGACTGTGAGGAGGTGTATGAGGTGCTGCTTGCTCTGAAGACAGCTGGTCTAGGAGCTGGAGTTGGAGCTACCAATGGCGACCTGCAGGCTGCTGAGAAGGAGGCCTCTAGGCTGCTGGTGAAGAAGGAAGTAGCCATGGATGTAAAGACACCCCAGCCCAGGTACCCACAGGAAGCACAAGAGTTGCTGGTCCATGAGAGTGATGGGGGGCATGTCCCAAAGCCTGCTGTACATGGGGCATTGGGGTTAGGATCATCATTCACTGCTCAGGGTTGGCTCTGCACTCATCATGTTTGGCTGATACAACGCCTGACTGGAGTCGGTTACTCAGTGGCACCAGGTGTGGTGACAGTCTTTGATCTCAGCACTCAGGAGACAGAGTTAGAGTAGTTCCAGGCTAGCCCACACAGAGTGATCCTGTCTGAAATGAATACAAAAGCAAACACACACATACACAAAGCATCAAGTAATGTAGACCCTAGCTTCAGCCTCTAAAACTGGGTAAAAAAAAATACAGGGGTTGGGGATTTAGCTCAGTGGTAGAGAGCTCGCCTAGCAAGTGCAAGGCCCTGGGTTCGGTCCCCAGCTCCGAAAAAAAGAAGAGAAAAAAATACAGTGAAGAGAAATTTATTAGGTTTATTAGCTCATGATTTCAGAGGTGTCAATCCATCATTGCAGCCAGGAAGTAAAGAGGAGGGGTACAGGAAGTAGACAGGATTTCACATAGCCCCAGAGAAAGATGGCACTCTTGACAAGTTGTGTGAACCTGGGAAGGTTATCAGTATACTTGTAAGGAACATCTATACTAATGGCTGTGAGCTCCTGACTTAGTCTCTGTGCAGAGAGTCCTCAGTGCCAGTGCAGCCTTGGTGCCCAGTTTGAGCTGCGCACACCTCACAAGTAAATTCAAATTCCTCTAGTGGCATTATTACCATCAAGGCTCACCACCTTGCTACGTATCTGAATGTGGCCTTGAACTCCTCCTGCCTCCATCTCCTAAGAGCTGGGCTATTAATATGGTGCCAGGCATGGACCTTCACGCATGCTAGGCAAGTTCTGAGGACTGAGCTGCAAGCACTCTACTGGCTGAGCCCCAGCATCTACCATACTAGAATGCTGGAAGATTATCGGCTGGGTGTAGGTCGTGCTGTGGATGCTGTTGGTAGGCCTCAGGTAGCATAAAAGTGTGGTTCCTTAGGGCTGTGTGTTGGGAACAGCTGGCCTGCCCCCTGTCTCTTATAGTCCAGAGGGCAGTAGTGTGGACAAGCCTACACCAGAGGAACTGGCTGCTCAGCTCCACGGCTATGTCCAGCATCTCCGAGAACGCTGGGCTCTGCTGAAGATCCCCCCAGTACTTGATCCTGCCACTGCACCCAAGCCCACTATGCCCCATGCAGAAGCAACAGTGCAGACCATTCTGGAGATACAGCCCGGGCCCACCTTGCCTCAGCTGGAGAAGTCTCAGATCCAGCAGGACCTAGCGGCTACTCGGGTAGGAATGTGCTGAGATAGTCACAACACATCCTCGATGATGTCATTGGAGCCCAGGGGCAAGCAGGGTCTCCCTTAGGTGGGGAGCTGATCTCTTGTATGAAGGGGAGTTGAAGGTGAGGTTTTAAGGAGTGCATAGGAGTCTGTCCCCCTGGTTAGGTTTTCCATAAGACTCTGTAAGTTCCCTTGGCTTGCTATGATGAAATCCCTGACAGGAACAATTTCAGGAAGGAAGGTTTGTTCCTGCTTGGCTGACCGTTCCAGGGTGTGGTCTGCCATGAGTGCCAGAGCCTGAGGCAACTGTCACATTGCCTCTGCGGTTAGAAAGCACAGAGAGACATATGCTGCAGCTCACCTCTTACTCAGTCCAGGCTCCCAACCCAGGCCCCCAGCCCAGGGAATATGGGTGTCTTCACCTCTGTTACCCTAATTTAGATACCCCCTCATAGACATATCCACAGGGTTGGAGATTTTAGATCCTGTCAGGTTGAAAGTCGAGATTAACTGCTTTCCCAACATTCTCTTCCTGTGGGAGGTGTTGGGCTGCGGCCAGGGCGAGTTCCTGGGGCTAGTGGCAAGGTGGCTCAGTAGTGCAGCTCTTGCCTACCACATATGTGCACTCCCTTCCTCTCCCATACCCCAGCACAAGAGGATCATGACTCCTAGACTGAGCTCCACAGTGAGACCAGGTCCCAAAAATGTATAATAATCAATGTTGAAAAAAAATACAAGAATTGGGCTGGAGAGTAGGCTCGGTGCTTAGGAGGGCAGGCTGCTCTTGCAGAGGATCGGGTTCAGATGCAGCACCCACATGGTGGCAGGTCCAGAGGTTCTGTCGCCCTCTTTTGGCCTCTTCCAGAACTGCACTCATGTTTCAAACTCACATATATGGGATTTCTGTAACCCTGGCTGGCTAAACAGCTCTATGTAGATCAAAGCTGGTCTTGAATTCACAGAGATTCACCTGTCTTTGCATCCAGTGCTGGGAGTATGATCTGCACTATTATCCGTATCGTAAATTAAATTAAAAAAAAAGTGAGGTCTGAGAAATTCTAGAAGCTTCCGCAAATGTTTTTCTCCTCTGTAGCTTTTACAAGAGGAAGGCCATGACGTTGGTAAGAGATTTTGCCAGACTTCTGGGGTACTCGCGAAGGCCTCAGTTTCCCCAGCAGCTAACTCTAGACCCCTCTGCTCTGTAGGACGGTCTGGCTGACCTGGTGCTGCGGCTGCAGCTAGCACAGCGAGAGAAGCGCGGGCTGGAGCTTCGGGAGGCGGCTCTGCGGGCCCAGGGCCCTGCTCTCCGACTGCTCCTGCAGCAGCTTCGCTGGGAGCAGGCTCATCTCATGGGCGATGGCAGCAGCGGAGGCAGCAGCGAGGACCCGAGCAGCGAGGAGGAGGCTGGGGAGGACAGACAGCAGCACTACCAGGTACAGCTCCTGCCATCACGGTACCTGCGAATATCTGCTATCCAGCCCAAAGAACGCATTGTCAAGGCGCTTCTGGCCGAACCTGCCTGGTTCAATCCCAGGAGTATAGACGGTGCTGGAGCCGTGGCTCAGCGGGTAAAAGCCCTGGTTGCTTTTGCTGAGGACAAAGGTTCGAGCCCCAGCCTCTCTCAGTGTTTCAACACCATCACTCCAGCTCTAGAGGCTCTGATTCCCTGTTCTGACTTCTGTGGGCTCTGCACGCACACGCTTGCAAACACCTATACACGGAAAATAAAAATAAATTAATCTTTTTTTTTTTTTTTGGTTTTTTTTTTCGGAGCTGGGGACCGAACCCAGGGCCTTGCGCTTCCTAGGCAAGCGCTCTACCACTGAGCTAAATCCCCAACCCAATAAATTAATCTTTAAAGGTAACAAAAAATATTTAGAAGTCAGGAGAGAAGGGTTACTGGAATTCTTGGGGCGCCTCAACAGAGCTGGAGAATTAGGGTCCCTTTGAGGGTTCTTAGCTTCATTAGTAAAATGTAGCCAACAGAAGCTCAATTTATTAGAACTTGAAAAGAGAACCCCAGGCCGGGCAAGCTAAAGGAAAAGGGTGATGGGGTGGGGGTCGTGGAGGTCAACCCGAGCTGGGGGACACTTTCATTAGTGAGGGGCTTAAAGTGTAGTGATGTTCTAACAGCACCCAAAGGAAAAAGAAAACAGCTGGGCCTGTTTGAATCAGGCCTCAGAAAGGTGGAGACCCCAGATTTTATGGAGACAATGGCATGTGTCCTGTTCTTTACACAAAGAGTGAAAAGCAGACCAACGCCAGTAAGTTGTCTTCTGACCTCCTGTGCAACAGCGGCACATGCGCAACGCACACACAATATTAAATAGATGGCCCCCAGCCATGCCACAGCTTTCAATTCCAGCACTCAGGAGGCAGAGGTAGTCAGATCTCAGTTCTAACCCAGCCTGGTCTACAGAGCAAGTTCCACAGGACAGCCAGGACCACACGGAGAGACCCTGCCTCAAATAAAATGAAACTAAACTAAATTCTAGCTGGGATCTGGGCACCTTCCATATCCAACTTGGGGTGAGCACAGCATGTTCTCTCCTGTCCCCTCCCTTAGGGTCCTCCTGCTCTCCTGGGTGGTCAGATGGGCAAAGTGTGGGACTCTGAGACCGTATCCCAGGAACTGTCAGCATCTCTGACCCGGTGAGTACCAGGGCCTGGTGGGGTTGGGGTGGATGCGTAAGGGGGTGTGGTTGGAAGCACTGTATACAGCAGGCACCAAAGTGTATGGGGTCTGCAGGTGTGTGAGGTCAGGGACAGGGTTGAGAGTGGCTGAGATGGCCTCTCTTGCACTGTTTCAGGGCAGTGGACCTGCGGGCGCAGCTGCAGTCCCTGCGGCGGCAGCTGGAACAGATGGCTCAGAAGGGCCGAACCAGAGGAGCTCAGAGTGCTGAGCTGAACAGAGAGCTGTGCAAGGCTCACAGGTGGGACTCAGCGCGGCTCTCCCTGGGCCTTGATTTCTCTGATTCTAAGAGAAGCAACGGACAAGCCCACAGGTCCTAGTTTTTGTCCAGCTAGGTCTTTGTCCTAGCTCAACCAGGGATCTCCCATCTCCTCCTGCTTGCAGCGCTCTGGCTTTGGCCTTCAGAGAAGCCCACCGGAAGCAGGAAGAGCAATGCCGGAAGTTGGAGCAGCAGATGGCTCGGATGCAGGCTCAGCAGGCAGAGGAGTTGGCAGTGCTGACAGCTACCGCCAGGGCCCTGGGGGATCCTGGGGCACCCCAGCCAGTCCAGACCTTCCTGTAGGGCCGGGACCAAGCTTGCATGTGACCCACGGGGTGGTGGAAGTGTCACAATGTTCTGTGGTGGACAGGGAGGCAGAGGGCCCAGCGACTAAGAGCAGGGTCTGCTCTTGCGGGGACATGGGTTTAATTGCTAGCTAGCCTCAGCAGCCATGGCGCCTGTGACTCCAAGTCAAGGAGATCTGTCGCCCCCTTCTGGCCTCTGCAGGCTCTGCATTAATATTCACACACCCTCCTCACAAATGTAATTAAACGAAATAACATACAAACCTGTCTTTTGTCCCTGGCAGCTGGAGCTTCTCTTCAAGAGGAGACTGGCGGGGGGGTGGGGGGGGGTGGGGGTGTGGGGGTGGGGGTGGGGTTAGGCTTAGCTTAAGGGTGTGGATGAGAAGCTTGTTCCCAGGAAGAGGAACCCCAGGCTGCTTTGGAAGTTGCATTTACAGGAAGTAGAGGGCTGGTGGTTGCTCAGCCTTAGGGCACCTGGTGAGCATGCTTGAAGCCCTCAGAGCCGCCTCTGTGTGCCCATCCCACCCGCCTGTGCTAAGGAGGCCTGTGTTGGTCCCGGCCCTTACTGAATATGTGGGAGTCTTCTGCAAAACAGGGGGGAAACAAAGGCCTTGGTGGGTGGAGTGTAGGCCTAGCATGCACAAGGTCCTGAGTTCCAAACCCAGTGCCACATGCAACAGGAAGTCTGTGCCCACTCGTGATGCCAGCATTCAGAGTCTAAGGCTATCCTTGGCTATATAGTGTGTTTAAGGCCAGCCTGGACTACTTGAGACAGTAGCAAAGAACAAAATGAATGTGGGGGTGGAGACCAGGCTCAATGGTAAGGAGCACTGGCTGCTCTTGCAGAGGACCTGGGATTCAGTTCCCAGCACCCACGTGGTGGCTCACAACTGTCTGTAACTGCAGTTACAGGGGTCCAGTGCCCTTTTCTGAGCTCTGTGGACGTCAGGCAGATACATAGTGCACAGACACAAATGTAGACACACACACACACATACACCTGAATATAAAAACAAAAAGTGAATGGATGAATAAATGAGATAAAAAAGTGACAAGAGAGGTGGCTGACTGGGCAAGAGTGCTTGTGACCAAGTGGCAATGTGAGAGGTCTGCCTTCAATTCCCAGGTCCCACGCAAAGGTAGAATGAAGGTAGATGACAAAGTTGTCCTCTTTGTTGTTGATAAATTGAGGGGCAGGACAGATATCTCGGCAGTAAAGAGCACTTACTGCTCTCCAAGAGGACCAGAGTTCAGTTCCCAGCACCCATAATAGCTGCTCACAACCCCCTGAAACTCCAGTTCTAGGGGGTCTAATGCCTCTGGCCTCCCAGGGCTCACACACAGATACACATAATTGAAAATAGTAAGAATAAAATAAAACTTGATGTCCTGCTATGGTAGAGAGCCTCTGAGTGGGGATACCTGGAACAAGCCCCAAGAGGGCTCCCCAGGAGAGAAAGCACTGTGTGACTGTGTGTGTCTGAGTGGCTGTGTGGACTGGCAGCAGTTGACTGAATGGCCACACCCTTTGCTTGGGTGGGGGCTGGGCTGAGGTTCTCTCCCGTCTCCTGACTGAAACTGTAGAGCAGGACTGGCCTGCGGGCCACACCAGTAGAGCTGTCTGTCCAGGGGAGTGGGGGTGGGGAGGGCTGCCACAGTACCTCAGGCAGTAGAGGCTGGAGCACCCCTGGGGTTGAGGACCTGTTTGTCCCACACTCTCTGGGGGGCTTTGAGGGACCAGGCCAAGTGAGGCAGGCTACCTTGCTGGTGTGTGTGGGGCTGGGGATGAAGGAGGATCGCTTTCTTCTTTCACACCCTACAAATCTTCAGGATCCTGTCACACAGTGCCCAGAGCCGAAGGCAGGCAAGCACCTTAGCCCGTCTGGCTGGCCCAGGCCTTTTTAAGATTTAACCACCAGATCGTTAGTGGTCAGCCAAGGTCACCTGCTGGGGGTGGGGGGTGTGCAGGACTGGTTCCCAGGCAGCTCCGACAGTATCTGGCTTTTCCCACGGGCATCCCAGCGGCAGATGGGCCCAGTGTCTTTGTCCCTAGGTCCTCCGCAACCACGGGTCAAATGTCACCTCGGGGCCACGGGCAGGGGTTATGGGGGCGGGGCAAGGCCCGGTCCATCCGGTTGGGCCCCAAGGGTGAGGGGGGCTAAGAGTTGGGGGCCTACTGGGACAGGGCTGGACCTCTCTGGAACTCACTTTCTCCCATCCCAAACTCTTCCCTTTGGGTCTGTCACTTAGAAGTCTCCCAAAATCCTTGTTTATTTGAACTTCTGTGATGCAGCCCCCTCTTCCAGAGCCTTCTTTCCTCCTAAGCCCTCCTTCCCTCCCTCCACCCTTTCAATCCTTTCCTGAGATACTGGCACCAAGGATTTGAGAATAGTTCAATCTAGGACTGTCCTCATCCCAAATTATCAACTCTGACCCCTAAACTGATTTATCTTCTGGGCCACCCAGGCTTTGTCACTAAAGCAGAGTACATTCTGGGAAGTCCCTGCTCCAATCTGATCCTAGTCTTTCCTGCTTTCTGTATTTGGATTTTCACATGGTGTCCAGGCAGATTGTTTTGCTTAGGTCCAAAGGCACAGGGCTGGGTGTACCTGGCTAGCAGAAACCTGACCTTCAGTTCCTTTACGTGCCCTCATGTGAGGGCTCATCTAGGGTCATTTTCACAAGACCCTTGATAGGGCACAGAAGAGAGGGCACCCTGTCCAGGTTGGCTAAGTGCCCTGGTGTCTATACTGGACCCAGGCCTGCACAGGAGACAGAACAGGCCTAGCGGCCAGAACTGTGACTCAGGGGTGAAAGGTCACCCCAAGAGGGACTTTTCCGGCCGGTTAACTGGTTAAACGTTAACAGACCAGAGTCAGGCCTCAACTTCCAACTAGGCCTCAAATGTGAAAGGAGCTTAATAAATGCGTGCCCTGGAGGGCCCTGCATACAAAGGGTGCTTAATAAATGCTTGCTTCAGTAGAATTGGAGGGGGGTAGGGGCGTGGCGGCAGCTGGGAGACTCTGAGCGTGGGAGGGGGGCACATCTGTGGCCCAGCCGGTCACGAGGCCAAGCCCTTTCTGTGAAGGGAAAAAAAAAGAAAGAAAAGGAAATGAAGGGGGACCCGGGACAACAGCCCCGGGCTAGCACGCCTTCCGGCCGGCCGGAGGGTCGACCGACGCGCTGCCTCTCCCACCCTTGAAGCCTGAAAGAAGAGAGGGGGACCCCCTGACCTCACAGCGCGGGCCCCCCCAGCCCCAGACTCCGGACACCAGGTGTTCACCGGAGCGGAGCGCGAGGCGGGGGCGGGGCGGGCCGCGGAGACTTTGAGGAAGGGGGGGCCGCTCCAGCTGGCAGCCGAGCAGAGCAATGCGGGGCGCGCGCGTGTGCGGCGGGGGCGTGCCCGGGTGCAGATGTCCCCGGGGGGCGCGGCTGCCGGGAGCCGCGCGGAGCTCCCCGATGCCCCAGACAGGGCGCGCAGGGGTTAAGGCTGCGCGGCCGCGTGGGGGAGGGTCAGCTGCGCGCCCCGCCCCGCCCTCTCGCCGGCCCACGGCTCCGGGCGGCGCGCGGCTACCCCATGCCCTTATAAGGGCGGCCGTCGCCGGGGCAACGAGCGCCCGCCCCCGGCCGCGCCGCGCGCCCCCGCCCCGCCCCCGCCGGCGCCGATGGAACGCGGGTGTCAGACCGGCCGCAGCGCGGGGCCGGCGGCGAGCGCCAGGGCGAGGCCGAGGCTCGGGCCCAGGCGCAGGCCCAGGCCGGCCGCGAGCGCGCTCGGCCGGGAGAGGATCCGGAGAAGGCCGCGGGCCGCACTCTCCACTCAGCTCTATCGGCCGGACCTCTGCGATTGCGGCCGGGAGCGCGCGGCGTGCGGGACTCCTGGTCTCCGGCGCGCGCTCCCGCCGCCCCTCCCCCCTCGCCGCGCAACTTGCGGCCAAAGTTTCCCCCCGGGTTCGGGGGCGCCCGCGCGCGCTTGGATGGCGAGTCACTAAGTTGGCCTGGGCGGCGGGGCCGGGCCATGGCCCGCGCGACGCCACCGGGTCCCCAGGACTCCGGACCACGGGACCCGGGCGCCCCAGACTCGCGCCTCTAGCGCGCCCCCGTCGGCTGCGGGCACGCGTGGGAAAGTTGGCCTGGAACCGGCCCGACCAGTTCCTGCCTGGCGCGCGGACCGGCCGCAGGAAGTTGCCGCAAAACTTTTTTTGGGGGGGTGCGACCGGAGCCCCCCGAGCGCGCGGGCTGCATGCGCCCGGGATAGCCGGGTTCCCCTCGGGTCGCCAGGCGTGCCCAGAGGGGACGGACTCGTCCCGGGGCGCCCCGGCCCCGCTGTCCCCGGGGCTATGGCCATGGTGACCGGTGGCTGGGGCGGCCCCGGAGGCGACACGAACGGCGTGGACAAGGCAGGTGGGAGCTACCCACGCGCGACCGAGGACGACTCGGCCTCGCCTCCCGGGGCGACTAGCGACGCGGAGCCGGGTGACGAGGAGCGTCCGGGGCTGCAGGTGGACTGCGTGGTGTGCGGGGACAAGTCCAGCGGCAAGCACTACGGCGTGTTCACCTGCGAGGGCTGCAAGAGTTTCTTCAAGCGCAGCATCCGCCGCAATCTCAGCTACACCTGCCGGTGAGCTCCACGCGCGGCCACCGTGCCGGCCCGGACCTACTCGGTCACCTTGGGCCTGGCGCTGACCTTCCCCGCACCCGCATTCCCGCTCCAGGCCACAAGCTCGGCCTCAGTCCTGATCCGGTATACAGTTGGCGATGCATGAGTGCAGGTGCCCCCACCCCCGCAGGTGGTCTTGCTCTTGTCCTCCTGCTCAGGAGAGAGCTGGTTCTGTTAGGCGGGGAGGGCTCGGGGGTGCTGTCAGGAATGGGGACCCTCCTTCCAGCCTCCAGAGCCCCCTTTCTCGTGGGAGCCCGTCACGCGTGGTGCCCCGCGGGAATCAGACGTGCAAGTCGCACCGCGGGGCTGGCGGCGTCCAGGGGCCATTGTCTGCGGCCGCGCGGATCGATCCGGCGCGCCCTTGGGTCAAATATCACTTCCAAAGTCGCCCTGGCATGGGCAGCTGGAGGGACTCCCGGTGGGTGGCTCGGGATAGCTGCCTTCGCCGGAAGCGGGGGGCTGCATGCACGAGGGTCTGTGCCTGTCCATCAGAGGGGTACCCCTTAGGCTCTGGGTCACCGGAAGCTGCCGCCGGAGGGCCAGCAAGGCCACCGGAATTGACCGCACCCCCCACTCCTCGGTTGGTTCAGCCTTGGGGCTCCGGGATGAGTCCTTAAACTTTTCGGGGCTATTCTAATGAGTGAAGGGCCGTCTGCTGGGGACCCCTCTGCAGGGCTGTGCAGGGCGTGGTCTTGCCTACTGGCTGCCTCCGGGGACCGAAAGCCCCTTGAAAAACAGGTTAACTGTCCAGGTTAGGGGTTGTAGAGCACTTTCTATCTACGCATGCAAATGCTGGGCTCTGCATCCCCCCTACCCCCGAGCGTGCAGGGCCTCAGAACAACGCAGGCAGCCCGGTTTCCCAGTTACTCAGAGCTCCAGAGAAGTTGTAGGGTCATGAGAAGGGTCCTGTCCCACTGGACTTATCAGGTGGGGCTGTGGGTGCTGGTGAGGGGCTGGGTGTGGAGTTGGATCCCCTCCCAGAGGTAGATGCTAGTGGCAGGTCAGGTGGGGTCCACCATGTTAGAGTTTGGACTTGGTGGGACCTGCCTTGCTCCCCTCCTCCAGCTGTAACTGGGCCACCAGACTTTGGCCTCATTCTTGCGTCTGGAATGAGTTGCTGGGTCTGGCTGGGTCTTTGGGGAGAGTGAAGGGGACTGGGGCAGGCTCAGGGTCCTACCTGCTCTCTGGGTTCCTCAGGACCTATGCTGTGAGATCTCTTGTGGTTGGTCTCCCTCTCTGAACCTTAGTGGACCAGCAGCTATCTGGGGTTGGGGGGCACTTCAGGAAGTGGCCTCAAAGCCCTGGGGTAGGGGAGGCAGAGGAGGAACCCTCCCCCCACGCTGTCAGGTGAGCCCACCCAGGCACAGCAGAGGCACACGGCATGAAGTGCTGGGTTGAGGGTAGCAGGAGCCGTGGGCAGTGTGTGAGCATGGTATGGTCACATTGGATTGGGAAGCTAGCCACTGTGAGTTACACACAGTCCCAGCTACTCAGAAGGCTGAGGGTAGCCTGGGCAGCCTAGTGAGGGGACAGTGCCCACTACCCCCATCCCCAAACACAGAAATGGGAACAGCCATTGTAAGGAGCATAGCACAGAAGAACTTAGAGTTTTATAGGTTTTAGTCTGTCCTAACCACACAGTGGAGATGGCAAAACCTTCCCTGAGCAGAGCCCGCCCGCCCGCCTAGGGTCTGGCCAGTTCCGCCTGGCCGCCCTGATCCCCATCACCGCTTGGCTGCTGGCTTTGTTCTGGCTTAGCTTGAGTTCTCTCTGCCCTAGCTGGGCCCCTTCCTGGGGGCCTCTAAAAGTCACAGGGGCTGGAGCTGTCCTGGAGCCCCCAGGACCTCTCAGCTCAGTGGCTCTTTATGGGGCAGCAGCCCAAGGGTGATACGGGAGCAGGCTGGGAGGAGAGGCCAGCACCTAGAGCTTGATTTCCACCTCTCATCTCCGTGTCTGGGTGCTTTTTGGCACCCAGATTGGACACTCTTCGAGGGCTGTCCAGAGGAAGAGTCTTGGGCTTATGGAGACATGGGTGTCAGGCTGGTGTTCTCAGGAGAAAGGTGCTGTCTGTTCCTTCTCACCGTAGGCTGTACGGTTGAACCAGCGCAGTACTGTAACTCCATTCATGGTTGGCACTTGGCATGATGGTGACCGAGTAAAAGGAATAGGATTCGGTTTCCATCCTTTTGTGTTTCAAACTGGTTCCATTGTATCCTCTGCCAGAAAATGCTTTTCCATCTGCCCCCTCGGGGAACTTCTGCGCATCCTTTAAAACCCATTCTAAAGGGCTCCCCTTGTGTGCTGTCCTTCACCCATTATGATCAGATTGCCCCTTCTGAGTTGGGGAACTGAGTTCCTATAGTGCTTTTGGGGTTACCATCCCAGGCCAGGGAGCCCCCACTGGTGTTTCACAGGGGTTTGCAGGCACATCACTGGGAACCCTGGCCTGTGTCTCCAGGTCCAACCGTGACTGTCAGATTGATCAGCATCACCGGAACCAGTGTCAGTACTGTCGCCTCAAGAAGTGCTTCCGGGTGGGCATGCGCAAGGAGGGTGAGTAGCCATGAGGACATGGCCATATCGAGGCCCGAGTTGGGGATCTGAGGGGGGGCAACTAGGATCCCAGATGCCTGGTGTGGGGTTCAGCCACTCAGCTCTTTCCCTAGGCCTTGCCTGACCTCTGACCTCAAAGGGCAGCTCCTTACCCTTTCTCCCTGACCACCTCCCCCTTTTTGAACTGGGAATATTATTTTTTACTTTTAAAATTTGTTTACTCTCTGCTCTGTGTGTTTGCTAAAGGCGGGGTTCAGCCAGTTTATAGCCAAAGGCTGCCAAAGTGAGGCTCAGTTGGCTGTCCCTGCCCGTGAGACCTGGGTGGACAGACACACTGTACAGCTAGGTCTCAGATCCTGTTAGGTGCTCTCAGAATTCAAGTGCAATCTAGAGGCAGCCACTCAGAGCCCTAAGGGTTGGGAGCCTGGGATGGTGCAGAAGGGGAGGCTGCTTGAGCTTCCCAGTCCAGCCCGGGGCATGGGCCAGCCTGGGACATCATGTAACATGCTTCTGAGAACCTGACAGTGGCCGTTGTGAATTGTTGGCTTCACACCTGACAGTCAGGCATAATGGTGCAGGCTTGTCGTCCCAGCATCTGTGAGGCTGAGGCAGGAGGATTTCCAATCTGAAGTCAGCTTGGGCTGCATAGCAAAACCTGGTTAGAAAAAACATGCATTGGGCACATACAAAACAAACAAGCGTCAGCCTTCTCTAATGATTCTTTAGTCCCTTTAAGTTGGAGGTGACTCCTGCTCTGTCCTTGCCCAGAATGAATTTGCCTCGACCTGTCTGTCAGATGGAAAGTCCTGATAGGTCTCTCTCTAGTCAGAGCCTGTGATCGCTGGGACTCTTGCTTCTAGTGCCGTCCTGCCTCAGGGCCTTTGCATAGCTGTTCCTCCTTCCAAACGTGGCCTGGCACCTCCCTCACCTTGATTGTTAGTTCCTCCAGGTCCCCTGCTTGTTGAACCCCCAGTCCTTGTTGCTCTGAAACTAACAGGGATCGTGTGTCCATCTCCAGGGCCTGCTGCAGGGTGTGGTACTTAGCAGGAGTGAGCAAATGGTTTTCAGCTGGAGTCACCCACCCAGCCAGCCTTTCACACCTGACAGGCATATTGAAAGCAGAATCACTCAGGTAGCTTAGTGGCCTTCCACCTTTGACACAGGAGGAAACAGGCAGAGAGCACATAGGTGAGAAGTGTGCTGAGCTGAATTCCAGCCGTCTAGACTGGATAGAAGAGGAGGAGGAGGGGAGAGGGGAGGAGCAAGATTTGGAGATGTGGAACATTCTGGGCAAAGGCCCTGGAGTAGGACCAGGGCTGGATGAGGCAGCAATAGTGAGGGTGGGGTTCCCGACCTGTGAGCAAAGAGAGCATCTTGGGAGCATTTGGGGTCCAATCCGGCTCCAGCTGACAGGTGGTCCCCAGCTTCTCTGTTTGGCCTGGGTTCCTCCTGTGCCCCCCTGCATCCCTGGTTCTGGCTCTTCCTGGGCTGACCTAGAGTTCACCCACCAGTGAGACAGGTGTCGCTCATTAAAGCTCGTTCATTAGACGCCTCCTGGCTCCCTGCCCAGGCTGCCTTCCCCATGCTAAAATGCCTCGGGGAGCCAACCTGTGCTCCGTGCCTCAGTGCCTCAGTTTACTTTCACTCCATTTGTGACAGAGGACTCAGATAAGCATTTGGACTTTTTTTTTTTTTCCAGTTAGTTTTTGAAACAGTTGGAGCCCATTCTGGCCTCAAACTTAGTTTATGCTGAGTTGGCCTTGAGCTCCTGACCTTCCTGCCTCCACTCCCCAGGGCTGGGATGGCAGGTACGCACCACTTGCTAACAATGGCAGCTCCTGCTCTTGGGGACCACTACCATACCGCATTAACGATGTGGTCCCTCTGGGAAGAATTGCAAGTAGCAGGAGAGGTCAGGGACAGAACTGGAGTTCTCGGTGATTGACAGATGTGGCCTTAACGTTGCAAGAGGAGGAGGTGCAGCTGGTGGGGATGCTGAGGTGGCCGCCAGACACTGCTAGTGCCCAGTGCGTGCAGGGTCACTTGTGCGGCCACGCGGGGTGGAGGTGGCCCTCCCGCGCTGTCGTCTGACGCGCCCGTTTCCTTCTGCAGCGGTGCAGCGCGGCCGCATCCCGCACGCTCTCCCGGGTCCCGCGGCCTGCAGCCCTCCGGGCGCGGCGGGAGTCGAGCCGTTCGCGGGGCCGCCGGTGTCCGAGCTGATCGCGCAGCTGCTGCGCGCTGAGCCCTACCCCGCGGCTGGGCGCTTTGGTGGCGGCGGCGCCGTGCTGGGCATCGACAACGTGTGCGAGCTGGCGGCGCGCCTACTGTTCAGCACGGTCGAGTGGGCCCGCCACGCGCCCTTCTTCCCGGAGCTGCCGGCCGCCGACCAGGTGGCGCTGCTGCGGCTCAGCTGGAGCGAGCTGTTCGTGCTGAACGCGGCGCAGGCGGCGCTACCGCTGCACACGGCACCGCTGCTGGCTGCCGCGGGGCTGCACGCCGCGCCCATGGCTGCGGAGCGCGCGGTGGCCTTCATGGACCAGGTGCGTGCCTTCCAGGAGCAGGTGGACAAGCTGGGCCGCCTGCAGGTGGATGCTGCCGAGTACGGCTGCCTCAAGGCCATCGCGCTCTTCACGCCTGGTGAGCCGCCCCGCCCTATCAGAGCCCCCATCTATACATAGGCCACGCCCTAAGCAGCCCTTTCCTGGGGACAAACCATGCCTCTAAGTAGACTCCACTCTGCCACATACCCCGCTCCCAACTGGACTCAAGGCCACGCCTCAGCATTGATGCCAGGCAACCGGGCCATACCCTCCCCTCTCTAGCCAACTTGGGCTACTCCCCAGCCAGACTGAGAGGACATTGCCTCAGGCCACACCCTTTTGATCCCTGATGACGCCACCGCTGCACCTGGCCTGGCTTGCTGCGCTCTGGCCTAACACTACCCCCAGGCCCCTACTCAGACAAGGCCATACACCTCATCCCCAGTTCCTGACACTGCTCCAGGCCACATACCAAAGCTGCAGGAGACCATACTCTGCATCCTACTCATGATATTGCCCCATCATGCTCTCAGGCTGATCTAGACAGTACCCTACTGGACTGTGAAACACTCTGGAAGATACAACTCAGGCAAACTCTAGGCCATGCTATTAATGCTACTCTCTACTCATAGGGCAGACCTCTGAGCTCCTGCCTCTGTTCTGGGGCCATATCCCACAGGGCCACTCTGCCTCTTGTGCCATGCCACTTGGGTGAGGACACAGATAATGACCCTAAGTTTTATCCCTGGCCATACCTCAGGTACCTTTGGTGTGGTAGGGGAGGACAGTGCAACATTTTAGAAACCCTGAGGTGTGAGCTGAAGCAAGGGACCAGCGAGTTCTAGGATTGTATGGAATACAGATCCAGACCTTGTCTAATTCCCTTCTGAGAGAGCAAAAGGGGTATCTGGGCACTGCTACAGAGCGAGGCCTTTTGGTGGCCAAGGGAGAACCTGGCCTGGAGGCTATTCCCACAAAGTGGTGCATAGCGGTAATGCCCCTCCTACAGGGAGCCTGAGCCTGTTCCATGGTTTACATGGCTAGTCTGTGGTGGACACTCACTTACATACTCCCATACATGCCCTGGGGTCATCCCTCTGCTACGCCTGCCTCTGGTGGCATCCTTACCCCTCTCACCCTACTTCCCCAACCGTGACTGCCTTTGTCATCCCTATTTCCTGCAGATGCCTGTGGCCTTTCTGACCCAGCCCATGTTGAGAGCCTGCAGGAGAAGGCACAGGTGGCCCTCACCGAGTATGTCCGTGCCCAGTACCCATCACAGCCCCAGCGCTTTGGACGCCTGCTGCTGCGGCTGCCGGCCCTGCGTGCTGTGCCTGCATCCCTCATCTCCCAGCTTTTCTTCATGCGCCTGGTGGGCAAGACACCCATCGAGACGCTCATCCGGGACATGCTTCTGTCAGGGAGCACCTTTAACTGGCCCTATGGCTCGGGCTAGTGATGGTCCTTTCCAGGACACATGGAAGCTGGGGCCTTGTAGGGACCATGGGGACCAGGGCCCCAGCTTCTCTTCTGAGACTGACTTCTTTTTTTAAAGACTGTGAAATGTTTGGTTTGGTTTGTTTTTTAAATAATCATGAAACCAAAAAGATTCGGATCTCCCAGGCTCCAGCTTTGTCCTGGCAGCCCTTCGGCAGGGTGGGGCTGAGGGTCTGGAGCCAGCATGCTAGTGCCTCTGGTCCTGGGTATCTGGAAGGGCCACTGCAGCTGGGCAGGGGTGCTATGGGCCAGGAGGGTCCCCTGGACACATGGCCCATGGAGGGAACCATGAAATCATGGCCAACAATAAAGATATTCCCATCCTTGGTCAGCCTCTGCTTTCTTCTGCAGTGCTGGGGAACTAACCCCAGGGTCTAGCCTGTGCTCTGTAGGTCCCAGTGGGGTGGGAGTCTCAACTACTGTGGAGGAATAAGACTCCAAAACAGCTTTGCAGTGGCTAGATCAAGCCACACTTGAAAGCTTGATGCATTTCTATGTTCATGAGACCATACAGTGGGATCCGTTTGAATTCAGTTTCTTCCTCCAAGTAACATAACAGAGTAAGATGTGAATTTAATTGTGCTGATGTGTGGTGATGAAAGGAACCATGGGAGTAGCCCAGCAGTGGTGTCGGGCACATGCCCTTGATCCCAGCACATGGGAGACAGAGGCAGACCAATCTCAGTTCAAGGCCAGCCTGGTTCATATAGTGAGTTTAAGGATAGTGCTACACAGAGAAATCCTGCCTTGGAAAAAGAAAAATGCCAGGGAGTTAAGGGCTCAACTTTGGGGGTGGGACCGAGGTCTGCATTCAGGCACTAGCTGATCTACTTTTCCTACAAACCCCACACATGTGGGCCTCTGTTGGAAGACATCTTCCTAGCACTAGGTGGTAACTGTACTCCTGGCCTGCGTCTTATCCTCAGTGGCTCAGGGGTTAGAGACGCATCAGACAACACACACAGCCTATGCAGCACTGACCCTAGGCTGGGGAAATTGAGGATCTATGTGGAGTGGACAGGACCAGGTGTCCTGAGGGTACGCCCCCTCACAGGTCCCAAGCATCACCCAGCCCTTACCCCTGCTGTGTCCCATCACAACACTTAAACCAGGCTGCCCCCAACTCATGCCTTCTGCTTATGCCCACCAGGAGACTGAGATCTACACAGTCGCTGCCCCCATACCAGACCTTGGACAGGTCTCTGAACCTCATTTCTCCCTCTGTAAAATGGAGGGATGCTTCTAGGCAGCTGCACACAGTAGGTGTCTATTCCATGTTTATTCTCTGGGATTCTCAACAGGACTTGCTTTCCCGGGAAGAACTGGTGTGGTTCCCCGTGGGAAGAGGAGCCGACCACCATGTCTAAGACACTCAGAAGTACACGGAGTTCTCACTGTTGCTGTCCCTTTGGTCATCAAATTTGCGGATCTGGGCCTTGAGGTGCCTCAGTTTACCCTTCAGGTAGTCACAGCGAGCTTGCTTATCCAGGAAACCAGGATCCTAGGGGAACAAGAGTTGAGGAAGTCCTACTGGCACTCTGGCCAGAGGCCCTCAAGCTGTTCAGCTCCTTTCATTATAAACCTCAGCTTTGATTATATGGTCCCAGATTTGGGACAGCACCACTCACACACACACCCAAATCTGTGGCCTCAGGGGTCTCCACTCACCACCCGCTTCTTCTCAAACTCTCTTCTGACATGAGCTGCCATGCGAACCTCCTTCTGAAAGGGCAAGGTGGGGAAGGGGCTCAGAAGGGCCACCATGGCTGTGACAGCATTCCACCCGGTAGACGCAGCAGAGCCGCAGGGAGGCTGGGGCACAGGAGGTCCTGGGCTGACCTGGCTTCGCGGCGGGGGCAGTGACAGCAGCAGAGCCTCCAGTTGCTGGAGCTTAGCCTGCATGGCCCCCACCTGCCGCTGGAGCTCCAAGAACTCTTCGTACTGGTCCTGAAACACTGCGGCATAGCGGCTTCGGTCCCTTCTGCTGGTCACTGGTGGGTACTTACTACCAGATTGGAAGGGATCAGTGTGTGAGTACAGGGAAATCTGTCTTTCCACTCCATTATGGCAATT
The DNA here is from genome assembly GCF_021556685.1 of Rattus norvegicus. Lineage (NCBI taxonomy): Eukaryota > Metazoa > Chordata > Mammalia > Rodentia > Muridae > Rattus > Rattus norvegicus. The sequence continues at coordinate 18,186,293 of NC_141549.1, read as the reverse complement.
GGCTTTTCTGTGCCGGTGCTGGGACCCCCAAATCAAAATGCCTTCTACCACCCATCCCATTTCCTAATTTCTTAAACTCCTATTCTCTCATAAAAACCCCACCCTCACTGCCCCTTTCTGGTTCCCAGTCATTAAGAAGCACGGAGGGACGTGGGCATGATGAATTCAGGAGGCTGGGCAAGAGGATCCTTACTCTTTAGAGGCTATCTTGGACTACACGACCAGACCCGGTCTTACAACAATAAGCCACGAGAGGGCACTCACAGCTCGTAGTCAGGCACTGGGTTGGGGCGGGGTCCCAGATCCCTGGGATGCTTCTCTGGGTGCAGTGGGGCCCGGGGTTGCAGCTCATCCGCAAACACGATCTTCCGGGGCCTCGTGCGGAGCTCACTGGGCCTGGGCTGGCAGTGCGGCCGTCCGGCGCGGGGCTGCGGACGCTCCCGGGCAGGCATGCATGGTGCCGTAGCGCTCTGGCGACCCCCGGCGGCAGGGCGCGAATTGCAAGTGGCATCAGGGCCTGAGCGCCTGGACTGGGATCCGCAGGCCAGAGGACCGCGTGAGCGGCGCCTGGAGGAGGGGCCTGCGGGTATTTGCATACGCGAGCGCGGTTGGCTGGCCGCGCAACCCAGATTCTGTCCCACGGTGCGGACCCCGGAAAGGGGCGTGGAAGAGGCGCCGTGGCGTCACCGTGCCGTCACGCACCAGAGTGGCTGACGGTGCACCGCAGGCCCCGCCCCATCCTTGAAACCGGAAAAGCGCAAAGCCGCGGAGGTCGACCCTGGGCCGAGTCGAAACCGCCTCCCTGCCTCCTGCCTCGCGGGGTTTCGGCCCGCGGAGCTCCCGGCCCCTGCCCGCCTGTGGTTATCCGATTTTTCCGCTCGGTGTCACCTGTCCCGGAGCTGCCCCTGGCTCTGCCGCCGGGAGCGCAGCTGTGCAGGAACTGCGGGCGGAGCCGCTGGCGCGGGCGCTCGACCACTAGGGCGGGGCTCTGCGGGCGGGCGGAGCCTGTGGCGAGAGCTCCTCGCAGGGTTGGAAACAGCCCTTCACAGCGCTCTTTGGCCTCTTCATTTTCCCCAGTCTATTGGGAAAACCAGGTAGTTTTGTTTTTACCAACTTTCTTTAGCAATTGTATTTAAAAAGATCTCTGTGGTTTTGTACACACGCAAGGACCAGTACAGGTAGTTGGGTGTCGTCCAGCCCTACTTTTTTTTTTGACAGTTTCCCTAAACCTTTTGGCTACTCTGGTTGGCCAGTGAGCTCCAGGTAGTTCTGCCTGTATCTCATAGCACTGGGATGATAGGCTCCTGCTCCTCACCTCTGCCATTTTAGAAGGGTACTGGGGATTCGAACCTATATCTGCATACTCTTTTTTTTTTTTAAAGATTTTATTTATTAGCTATACAGTGTTCCATCTGCATGTGTGCCTACATGCCAGAAGAGGGCACCAGATCTCATTGTAGATGATTGTGAGCCATCATGTGGTTGCTGGGAATTGAACTCAGGACCTCTGGAAGAGCAGTCAGTGCTCTTAATCGCTGAGCCATTTCTCTAGCCCTCTGCATACTCTTACAGTCATCTCCCCAACCCCTAAGAATGGACGTTTCTTATATTAACTATGTATGTGTGTGTACATGTATGTGAGTGTCAGATTCCCTGGAGTTACAGTAAATATATTAAATATAGTTTCTGATTGGCTTTTTGTCCCTTATTCTTACTGTTTATTTTGCTCATGCTCTGGGGTGGAACTCAGGCTGTCATGCTTTGTGGCAGTTGTCTTTATCAGCTGAGCCACTTGACGAGCCTTCTGGTATTTTTGGAAGATGGAGTCAGGGTCCCACAATGTCGCCCTGTCTGGCCTATAATTTTCTCTGTAGACCAGGCTGGCTCTGAACAGAGACCGCCTGAGTCTGCCTCCCTAGGACTGCTAACTGTGTGGCCACTGCAATGACTTCCACTGCTTTCCAGGGCAGGTTTAACTTTTCTTCCTGTTTTTGAGACTTGGTCTCGCTGTGTTTTGGGCTGCCCTAGGCCTTTGGAGCAGAGTGGCCAGGTGAGGAGCTGTGGGCTAACTTCAGGGTACAGGGTCCTGGCTGGCACCACCCTGCAGTCCAGGCACACACATACCCACACTCACTCTCACACACTCGTACACACTCAGTCACTCTCACTCTCACACACTTGAACACTCAGGCACACTCACACATACTCATAGTCACTCTCACACACACGCACACACACATACACTCTCAGAGTCACCCTCACATACTCATACACATAGTCGCACTCACACACAGTCACTCTCACACTCACTCACACACACACTCGTACACTCACACACACTCACACATTCACACACACATATACAGTCGCACTCGCACACACTCACTTGCACACTCTCTCTCTCACACACACCCCGCGCTGGCACTGAAGGCGTGCGGGTTGGCGGGCGGGTGTTGTTTTATTTCAGTCTGGGCATGATGCGTATGAACAGGATCATGCTGATGAACACGAAGCACACGACGATGAGCATGGCCCACAGCAGCCAGTTCACCGACTTCTGTGCGTGCTGCTCCAGCCGCTCTGACTCCAGCTTCAGCTTCTCCAGGTTCTGGTCTGCCATCTTGAGCGAATGTGACAGGGTCTGTGGGAAAAGGGACTGTGTCAACAGGACTGAGACCAAGTGTGACTTCTGAGTAGCCTGTGCTTCTGGCCCATGTTGTGCCCTCGGCCAAGTATACTCAGCCAACCCCCTCCCTCTGGGCTTTATCAAACTCCTATTCAACCAGCAAAACACCAGTCACAATGCCCCTTTTTTGCAGAGTTTTCTTAGTGCCCTGAGGCAGAGGCTGCAATGTCACCACACCTGGTTGTCCTTCTTGATGACACTCTGGGCAGCCAGTGTGTTGGTCTTCAGGCTGCGGGCCAAGCCTAGCATCTCCTCAGCCAGCTTTTCCTGGAGGCCCTGGTGCCTCTGGAGGACGAGGTCTAGCTCGGACGCTGACTGCTTCTCATCTGCAGGTCTAGGCCCCTTCACACTGCTGACCCCACATTTGTGGGTCCCCAGTAGTGACAGGGAGATATAGACATCCACATGGCACTTCCCAAGGATCCCAGGGCCATGGCACCACCCTCAGTTCTACTGGGGACTCAGTTTCCCCTGCTCTTTCACAGTCTGGGAACCGCAGCCCCAGAAAGGACTCCCAGCAGGCAGCTGGTCCTTAGAGCAACTCAGGGGCCCCAGCTTCAGCCACTCACTTCCCTTCCCTGTCACGCCAGGGGCCGAATACTCACACTCGCTTCCTCATGTCTGCCTCCAGCTCTGGAAGCAAAAGAGGCCAAGAACAAAGAAGATGGCTGCTTTCTTGTTTCCAAACTCCCGGCCTTGAGCTGTGCCACCCGGCTAAGCAGAAGGCTGCTCTGCGTGCAAGCTGCTAGCTGCCCACGCTCCAGAACTGTGTACCCTGGCCCCAGGTCCCTCTCAGTGGCCTAGCACTGTGCTGGGGACCACCCTCTCTTTCTCAGCTTCCCCTTAGGCATAACTCAGACATGACCCTGGGGGACTCTTCCTGGGCTGGGAAAGAACAAGGGAACCAGGCAGGCATGAGGGCTGCGGGGTGGCAGGGACAGTCGTGTCCTGCATGTCTCACCTCCAGAGGACTCCTAAAGGAAGAAGAGGAATGAGGCCATGCATATTTTGATGTCTTTTCTAAATCAATCTCTCTCTCTCTCTCTCTCTCTCTCTCTCTCTCTCCCTCCCTCCCTCCCTCCCTCCCTCCCTCCCTCCCTCCTTCCCTCCCTCCCTCCCTCTCTCCCTTTCTCTCTGTGCTTTGGGCAGACTCTTGTAAGCTGTGGGGCCTACTCTGCTACTCTGGGGTTTAACCAGACATGGCCCATTCTTTTTTTTTTGTAAGATAAGGTCTCTCTGTGTAGCCCTGATTACTGGAACTCATTCTGTAGAGCAGGCTGGCTTCAAACTCACAAACTCACTGCCTGCCTCTGCCTCTTGAGTGCTGGGTTCAAAGCATGCACTATCACCACCCAGCCAACCACTCTTCTTGAGCACAGTGGTTTCCTAGGGGAGCCTCATCGTTTGTGGCCCTCTAGGGTTTGTGGTACTATTCCAGTCTAACCCTCTGAAAACTACTCTCTTAGCTATCCAGGGACGAGGGAGGGAATCGTACCGTGCCCAACAGCTCACTCCGCATCTCACTGGTGTAACGTGCTCTAGACTGCAAATGTACAGTCTTGGTGGCAGGCACCCGCTCCTTGGCTGTGGTGGGCACGCGGCCAGGAGCCAGGAACTGGTTAGCTAGAGCCTTTTCAGAGGAGGAGGTCTGAGGAGACACGGGAAGGGGAAAATAAGTTACTGGGGGAGTATGGGTGTGTGTGTCCTGGTCCTAGGAGATGTGGGAAACTGAGTGAGGCCCGCCTGAGGGATGGGAGGGCAGGCTCACCAACTTCTCAGCCTGCAGCATGCCCTTCAGAAAGTCCACTTTGCGGGAGTACTCACTGATCACTTCCGAGGCCGGTTTACTGAAAAGCAGCAGGACAAAGTCAACCTGCTGCTGTGGCAGCGTGGGAGGAGGCGTCTCGGTCCCCCACACTCACCTTGCTTGGACTTTCAGGGCCTGCAGCATGTCTTCCAGGGCACCCACATACTGGGAAGGAAGGTACAACGTCAGCCAGGCCAGTACCCCAAGGCAGGAGCAAACTAGGGAGAGGGGTGGGACCGGGAGAGGAGGAGCCAGAGAGGGGAGGGGGCAAAGGCGAAGACGTAGAATCGAGAGGGCGTGGCCTGTGCGTGAGGCCGTAGGGAGAGAAACCGGGACGTCAGGGGTCTACGCACGAGGGGCGTGTCGCCGCCGACCAGAAGGGGCGGAGACAGTAGCCTGTGGATTAGATCACCCGCCCTTAGGGCTCCAGGACTCTGCGGCGGCGTGGGATTCCCTCACCTTCTCCAGACGCCACTCGTCCGGTTCTCGTTTTTCGGCCGCCATCGACTCACAGCGACAAAGCAGCCGCACCAGGTTCAACTCCAGCCGCGACGTCGCCAGCGGACGGTGACAGGCCCCTTCCGCCTGCGCCATCTTAGAAAGGGGCGGAAGTGCCTGCGTGGGTTTTTTTTTTTCCCCCTCCGAGGTCCGCCCTGCTACGCATGGGGCGGAGTTTTATTTCAAGCCGCAGTTTATTCAAAGATAAGTCGTTTTCGTCCCTAGAGAGCCTCTTTTTAAAATTGTGGCTTGATATCTGGCCTTCTTTCATTTTTTGAAGCAGAGTTTCTGTAGCCTATCCAGACCCTGAACAACCAATCATGTCCCGCAAGAACTGGACGGCAGGACCGGAAAAGCCATTCCTCATCTTTGCTCGCCGACCATTACATTCCGCTTGTTCACCTCGCCTCCGCGCTCAGTGCGCATGTTTTCTACCTCTGAGGCGGGAGCCCTGACATGGGGCCTCCCCCGACCCTGCTTGATGAGGTGCCAGTCGGACGTTTTCATCTGGCCAACTTGCTAGTTTCCAGTCCTGGCTGCCAGCATCCCGAACTCTGACCTGGCTGTTTCCACTCTTCTGTCATAAATTATGGTCCATGGCCCCCGTCTTCCTTAGCTACCAGCAACTCTGCTTCATCTTAGGTTAAATGTACTCTGTTACAGGGTTGAGGCCCGGAAGATGGAGAATATTGTACTTCCTGAAGAATGTAGCCCTTGAGAAATTCAGGGAATGCCATGTGAATTAGTAAACAAGCTAGGATTCCCTGGAGCTGAATTTACTGTGGTTGTGAGCTAATAACTAGGTTCTCTGCAAGAGCAGTATGTGCTTTCAGCCACTGAGCACCTCTTTCTTCACTCTCATGTGACTTCTGAGCATTAGAAATGTAAAACAAGCTTGTCTCAGTCCTGAGCAGTTTTACAAAAGATGCTAACCTCCCGTGATTCCAGGGATTTGACACCTCTGACTTTTCCCATGCTTTCGTATGCACACACCAACACACAGACACACAAACATATACATTTTAACTGGGCAGGGTCGGGGTGGGGCTTTAGTCCTAGCACTCGGGCGGATGCAGGTGTATCTTTGAGTTCAAGGCCAGTTTGGTCTACAGAGTTCTAAGACAGCCAGGGCTACACAGAAATCATGTCTCTAAAGAACTATTTAAACCTTAAAAAACAAAAGTGATACTGGACCCCAAGTACTGGAGTTATGGTGACTCTAAGGTTTGTGGTGCTGGTCGTTGAACCTTGTTGCTAGTGGTTTGAATCAGAATGAGCCCCATAGGCAGTGGTTTACAGAGGAAGTGCACCATGGGGCGGGGTGTGCTCTGAGATCTCAAAAGCTTAAACTAGGCTTACTGGCATACAGTCCTTTTTCTGCTGCCTGCTGATTCAGATGTGGAATCCTCAGCTACTTCTGCCTGAGTGCCACCATCCTTCCCGTCATGGACGATGATGGACTAAACTCCTGTGAACCAGCTCCTGTGAACGGTGTACCAGCCCCAAGTAAAATGTTTTCCTTCATAAAGGTCACCATGGTCATGATGTCTTTTCACAGCAGTAGAAACCTTGTGTCCTCTGAGAGAACAGTAAGAACTCTTCTGAGCCAGCTCTCAGTCTACTGCCCTGACTGGCCTCTGCCGGGATTAAAGGCCGGGCCACACTAGCACCTGCTCGCCTTCCTGACTACCACATCCACAGAATGTTCTCCTTTCTGAAGAGGGATGATGCTGTGTCCTGTGTGTGTACCACTTTTTGCTCTTCCACTCACCTGTTGCTGCAACCTGCATGACTTTGGGGTTGACCCAGATGTAGTGACATGGGATGAAGAAACAGCAGACACACAAAGGAGCTGGCACCGGGTGGGATGTTTTACATTTTAATGATTACTTGTGTGTGCATGTGCTCCTGTGCCGTACATCACAGTGCACAGATGGAGACTGAGCCTATCTGCCACTGCTCACGACTGGCCTTCCTAAGGACCAGAGCATAGTACAAAGGCCATCTCTCAGGTTGCCTGGGGTCCCATTCACTTCAGAAAATGTGCTGCGGAATACTGAGTTTAGGGTCCACAAAGGAGCACCTCTGTGGAGTGACTGATGTGTTTATAAAAAGATAGAGAGGGGATATATTTTGATGGTTGTAGTCAGGTGTGGGTGAAATGTACCTCCGTCGGCCCATGCTGAGGCATCCCTTCCTCCTGAGGAACCAGCCACACGATGGCATAGTAAAGAATAGAGTTTATTCAGGGCATGGGGAGGGGAATTAAAGGGTAGTAGAGGCAGAGAGAGGGGGGAGGGAAGGGAAGGGGAGAAGAGGAGAGGAAAGAGAGAGAAGAGAAGTAGAGGAGTAGAAGCTGGCCATGAGCATGTAGAGAGGTGGGGAGGTAATGGGGAGAAAGGGGGGAAGGGGCAAGAGGACAGAGAGGGAGCAAGAAGGCAAGAGCAAGGGAGAGAGGAGGGGGCCAGCAGCCCCTTTTATAGTGAGTGGGCACACCTGGCTGTTGCCAGGTAACTGTGGGGCGGAGCTTAGATGATATGCTACCAATGACCGCCTTCTCTCCCCAGCTGTAGTCAGTATTGTTAAGTCATGTTGAACTTTCCTTGGACCTTAAACACAAAAATCCTGTACATGCCTTGATGGCCACATTTGGCCAAGGGACTGGCGAACTGTTCAGAGAGTTCTCTGAAAAGTACTGAAAAGAAAATTATACAGATTTAAGGTTTAAAAATATGAAGTTAAAAGAGTAAGTTTCAAAATTCACAGACTCAGAACTGAAACAGGCTTGGGCAGGTCCAGGCATGCCCAGGTCCTGTGGGGCCTGCCCCGCCGTTAAAACTGACAGACCATGGGCTGGAGAGATGGCTCAGTGGTTAAGAGCACTGACTGCTCTTCCAGAGGTCCTGAGTTCAAATCCCAGCAACCACATGGTGGCTCACAACCATCTGTAATGGGGTCTGATGCCCTCTTCTGGTGTGTCTGAGGACAGCTACAGTGTATATAATAAATAAATAAATCTTTAAAAACGGACAGACCACAAAGATAAGGAAGAAGGAATGCAGAACCAGCCGGAGGTATCGGAACTGACTCACAGGCCATCTGGCAGGAAGGGATAAGCCCCTGACATTCCGGACTCTTTTGCTGCGTGACCCTGCATCCGCGCCTCATTTGAATCCACCAATCAAGTCCCTGTAACCATGCATCTGCTTCTGTACGCCCGCTTCTGCTTCCCCAAACCCTATAAAAGCCCCATGCTGGAGCTGCTGGGCGTGCAAGTCCTCCGAAGAGACTGTGTGCCCGCAGGTACCTGTGTTTTCCAATAAACCCTCTTGCTGATTGCATCCGAGTGGACTCGGCCTGGTCATTGGGCTTGGGGATCTCCTTCCCGAAGGAAGATTCTCTCTGAGGGTCTTTCAGTACGAGGGCCTGTGCTCAAATCTCTAGCATGCTAATAAAAAACCAAATGTAGGCTGGGGTCAACATAAGCCAGACTCTAGGCTGCCCTGCTGGAGGTTCTGTCCAGTTCAGGCCAAAACATCAAAAGGTGACTGATGGTGGCACTGGAGTGTTAATGCAACTTTTATTCATTTGATGGAATTGTCTTGGAGGCTTATTGCCTCTGTCTGCTAACCTGCGAAGCTTCTAGCCTCTGTACAATCTAATCTAGGCCTAGAATGTTTTAAGACTCTGAGACTTGCTACTGAATAAGCTCACCCTTTCTATTGTTTTCTGAGCTCTTGCTGGCTGGTTCAACTCACCTTTTCTGGCTCTAAGTCCTGATTCAAACTGGCCTCTGTTTCAACCTCTCCTGAATTGCTTTGCCTCAAATGAACTCTAGTAATCTGTTCTACCTTGCTGGTTCCTTCTCATTCTCTGGTTTGTTCGTTCTGTCTTCACCTGTGTCTAACTTGTTCTCTCTTCAGTCTGTTCAAGTAAAGCTGCCTCCTTCTCTCTACATTGCCCAAATAGCTTCTCTTTCCTCTTTTCTCATGAGAGTCAAATCTTTCTCTCATTCATCACTTTGTCACTCAATTAAACATCACTTTCAAAATGGGTACTTCTTTCTACAAACTAACTTTATCTTCATTGTTTGGGACTAAAGGGTTGTACCAAGGGGATGACTGTATTCAAGCCAGCAGGATCAGAGGAGTCATTCTCAGGGTTCTGGAGAATGACTTGAAGGTTAAGAGTTCAATTTTCAGCACTACAAGTCAGTTCACAACCATCCATAATTATACTTTCAGGGGGCCAAAGCCCTTTTTTCTGACTTTCTTTTTTCAAGGCACACACATGGTACACAGACATTCAGTTAAAACACCCACTAACATGAAATGAAAATAATCTTAAAAAACAAAATTAAAAAGCCAACAACCTTCAGGAGGTCTGGAGAGGGGAGATCTTTGGGTGACACTTCCCCAGGAATTTTCTTGTGGGTGAACCCCCAGAAGGAGGTGAGGCAGACAGCTCCCAGAGGGTTCTTGTGGTTGGTGAGGTCAGACGAGGCATAGGTCCTAGAGGGACATGGTGCTGACCCTTCACCCCAGTTAGATTTCAGTGAGACATATGAACAGAACAAACTCCCTCACAGGGTTACCTGTGAAAGGACGCTGAGGAACTCACAACCCAGCTACCCAGTGGTACAAGCAGGACCCCAAGAAGATATAGCAGAGAAAATTCAACCCCTTAACTGGGCCACGACCTGGGGGCACGCCCCAGGCAGTTGTGATGAATCCCAAAAGCTGACCAGAACAAACCTGCTCCAGAATTGCTGCGGGCTGAGGCTCTGTCCAGAAGCCAGCCAGGGTGACCCAGGACTTCCAGAGCCTCCTTGACAAGTGCTTAAATGACCTGACTTCAGAAGCCTATGTGGTCACCTAAGAGGGCCCCTTTTTAGGAGAGTGTGGTGGGGAAGGACAAGATTTTGCTATGTAGCCTTGACTGGCTGGGAACTCACGCAGATCAGATTGGCCTTAAACTCACCGAGATGTCGGGGACCGGACGGCTGGACTAAGCAAAGCTAGTGCCCTGCCCTGAGGAGATTCCTGAGAAGGGCTTGACCTTTTCAAAGAAAGAACATGACCCCAGAAGACTGTTGCCTCTTTGTCTAAGGAGAATATCTTGCAGTTTAATGATTCACCTTATGTCCTTGGGCACTTCCCAGTACTCCCCCTGTCCTAAGCTTCAATTCCTGCTTTAGAGCTTTAAATGCTGTACATTCCTCTCAATAAACAGACCTTGACAAGGACACTGCTTGGTCTCGCTCTTCTTTCTTGCCCGTTCTCCCGCAGGTATGGGTCCCCCTCGACCCCCACAAATAACTGGGTCCCCGATGGCAGGGCAACCGAGATCCATCTGTCTTTACCCCTTGTGTGCTGGGATTACAAGTGTGCACCACCTTGTGTAGCCCTTTGATTTTAATAAAGACTATTTTTGGGGAAAAAAGAAAGGCCAGATGTAGTGAGTGGTCCTGTCCTATCATCTCAACGTAGAATGGAGCCAGCCAGTCCAGTCAATCATGGCGCTCAGGTTCAGAGCAGTCTCAAAAGATGAGGTGAAGAGCCACAGGGGTGGGGGTGGGGACATCATTAACATCAACTTCTGGCTTCCACATGTGCATACAGGGATAAATCAAAACACTCAAGATAAATCAAAATTATCAAGAGCAGGCTAATGTTATCCTGACAACATAAACCCAGAAGCCACACCCCTTGTGAGCTGCTGCACCCCTAGGGCAGACATCCTAATTCCCCACTCACAAATCATGCAGGGCAGACATCCTAATTCCCCACTCACAAATCATGCAGGACTGGGAATCAAAACAACTCCAGCAGCCAACCCTCCCCCTTTCCCCTCCCACCCCCGCAGTGGGCACAGCTGGCCCAACCAGGGCAAACAACCCTTCATTTGCACGAAGGGCTGACTGGCATGGAAACGCTCCCCTCTCCCAGCTATCTTAGCTACTTCCTCCTCTCCCAATGACATGGTAGCATTTGGTCTCCTTAAAAGGCCGAAATCTTTGTGTATAATAGAGTGTCACTATGGTCCTGGAACTTACTGCAAAGACCAGGCTGATTTGCCTAGTTTGGGATTACCCTATTTCTTTCTTGAGACTTGTAGTTGGTCCTTGCTACTTTGAGGGTTCTTCTTTTCCCAGAGGGTTATCCTCTGCACCTCCTGCCCCATCCCATCCCTGCCATTTCACCCCACCCCCACCCCTTGATAGGAACCAGGGATAAGGGTGAGAGGAATTAGGAAAATCCATGACTCACTCACTATATAAGGGGCTGCTTGCCCTTCCTCACCCTCTTGCTTTCTTCCCTTCCCTTCCCATCCCTCCCCGCCACACGCCCCCTCTCCCAGCCGTGTTCATGGTCAGCCTCTACTCCTCTCCTCTCCCCTCAACTCCACTCCCCATGCCCTGAATAAACTCTATACTATATTGTCCTGTGCCTGGTCCTTCAGGGGTAAGGGATGCCTCAGCATGAGCCCGCAGAGGCACTGCCCTCCACCACATCATACCACAGGCCTCCACCAAACATACCTCTGGTCTCTTGTCTTTTTATAAAACACAACAATATTACTCCTTGGCTGAACTGGCTCCTAGAATTTGCTAAGGAGCCTCAAGTTAGGTCCCTGTAGTGGTTTGAATATACTTGGCCCAGGGACTGGTATGGATGTGTGGTCTTGTTAGAAGAAGGGTGTCATTGTGGGCAAGGACCCTCGTCCTAGCTACTTGGAAGCCAGTCATCTCTTAGCAACCTTTGGATGAAGATGTAGAGCTCTCAGCTCCTGCACCATGCCTGCCTGGATGCTGCCATGCTGCTGCCTTGATAATAGACTGAACCTCTGAACCTGTAAGCCAGCCCCAATTAAATGTTGTCCTTTATAAAACTTGCATTGGTCATGGTGTCTGTTCACAGCAGTAAAAACCTTAGAAAGTTTCCAATGGTAAGAAAATACTTGGGGTTGGGGATTTAGCTCAGTGGTAGAGTGCTTGCCTAGCAAGCGCAAGGCCCTGGGTTTGGTCCCCAACTCCGAAAAAAAAGAAAAAAAAAGAAAAAAGAAAAAAAGAAAGAAAATACTTGCGTATCTCTTTTGGATCTGTACTTCTGAACCCAAAAGTGGCCTTTGCCACATCGCATACACACCCAGGAAAGTCTAGGCGTTTTTTTCTGTTTGAGATTTAGGAAAACCCTTACCCCTAGAAACGGCTCATTCACTCACTTCTCTGGCACAAAGTACTGTGTTTTTCAGTTAATGTACCGGACATTTTGAGACCTGTAGCGGTTTGGTCAGTGTCTTTGCAAATGACTGCATTTCTCATACTCAAAGAACCAGGCATTTTGATATCAGAAATCTCTAGCTATAGATTGACCTATTAGCACTGTACACATTAGAAGCAATATTGGTCATGACCCTTGTCCGTCTGTCCACAGTCGCTGCCCATGCCTTTAATGGTCTCTACTTTTACATTTTGTATTTGCATTTTTAAATGCCAAGGGATCTATCAACCCCTGTCTTGCTTCAGGTCTGATGAAGCTTTGCTCACGGCTGACATTAACCTTTGTTAAAAATCAGTGAAGGTTTCTCCAGAGCCTTGTATAATCTTTGTAAATGAGGAGGACCTTTTCTCAGGCTCAACTTTGTCCCAAGCTCTTAAAGTCACCGAGCAGCATTGTTCTGTAGTAGCATCATCAAATCGATTATGCTTTTTTAAAAAGATTTATTTATGGATATGAGCACACTGTAGCTGTGTTCAGACACATCAGAAGACGGCATTGGATTCCATTACAGATGGTTGTAGTCACCATGTGGTTGCTGGGAATTGAACTCAGGATCTCCTGAAGGGCAGTCAGTGCTCTTAACCACCACTGAGCCATCTCTCCAGCCCCAACTCTGTTGTGGTATATCAGAGTCACCCTTCATCCAGCAACTAGTCTTTTATTATTATTGGAGTGGGGGGGTTGTTGAATGACCCTTTCACAGGGGTCACCTAAAACCATCAGAATAAGTTATTTACATTAAGATTTGTTAAGAGTGGCAACATTACACTTTTGAAGTAGCAATGACATAACTGTATGGTTGGTGTCACAGGAGAAGCTGTATTAGAGGGTCACAGCACTGGGAAGGTTGAGAGTCACTGCTCTAGAGCTAACAGCTTTCGAACCCTGAGCAGCAGGTCCCAGCTTTTGGAGACGAGCAGTGAGCTTCTGGACTGGCAGTACTGGTGGCCTCAGGTACTCAGGACCCTTACAGAAAACAAGGTGACGTTTTGCAACATGGTGTGACATACACAAGGTTAGCTAGCTCTCAACATCTAATTCTCCTGCCTCTGCCTTTTGAGTGCTGGTGTCTGAAGGAAAGTGTGTGGTGTGCCCATGCGCATGGGCTGCAGGAAGGCATCAGGTGCCCCACTCCACCACTCTTGTCTCCATCCCTTGAGATAGGCACCCCCCTGAGCTAGCGCAGCACCGGCTTTTACAGGGCGCTAGAGTTTGAGGTCAGGTGCTCCTACCTGTGTGGCAACTGTTCTGAGCCGTGTCCCCAGGCCCTAGTGGGAATTTCATACAGAACTTTTTTGGCACACCTGCTTCTTTTTTCAAAGGTTTTTCATATTTATGAAATATTTATGAATATTTTCATATTTATGAATTATGTGTGCTTTGCCCACACTTACATTTGTGTGCCACCTTCGTGCCTGGTGCCTGTGGAGGTCAGAGGTGTTCAATCTCTCGGAACCGGAGTTACACATGGTTGTGAGGCTCCATGTTGGTGCTGGAAACCAAACCCACAGCTTCTGCAAGAGCTTTTAGTCGTCAGCCCACCCCGCTATTCTCTGGCGCTGTTGTACCTGAGACCCGTCTCCTGAGGAAAGGTCTGGGACTCCTTGCTGCTCAGCAGCTGGCAGTTTCAGGGGACGACGCCGAGCATGGACTAAGCTCTGTAGGCACAGGCTGCTGACACCCAGGCTGAGGTCTGGCTGGGCCCCTTTTCTCTTCATCCAGAACCACGAACTTCTGCTTCAGCTCCCAGCTCCTGGGCCAATGGCAGTTCTTGTCTCCCGACTCCATGGGGGACAACTCAGGCAGTGCTGACTGGGGCCTCATGCAGGCCCTTCTCAGACAGGAGCCCCCATCCCCACTGCAGCCCAGGCAGCAAGACCATACCAACACTTGTCAAGCACTTTTATTTCACACCTCCGGTGGGGCTTCCTTGTGTCCAGGACTGGGTAGGGCCTGAGAAGAGAGCCAGCCTCTTAAGAACCCAGGCTGACACGGGGGCTGCAGAGGAAATTCGGGACATGCACTGCTTGTCCCTACAGCTCCGATCCCTGGCTCCTTGCAGCCCACAGGCAGTGGGTAGAGCATCCCTGCGATGCAGGGACTTCCCATTCTGTCCTGCCTTCAGCTGTGACCCTGTGGACAGCTCCCACAATCTCTGGAAGGTTCTCTGGCCAGATGACCGCTGCTGGGAGGTATTCAAGGGTAAGAGGTGTCTTGTGAGTCCGCTCGTTCGCTTGCTTGCTTGCTCTCCATGGCTGTGGAGTGCAGTCGCCAGGTGTGGCCCACATATCCACTTTGCAGGCTAGTCCTGCCCATGTCCAGGTTACAGCGGTGGACAGTTAATATCAAAGCTCAGACACACGTACAAAAAGTTTGGTCCTCCATTAAGGCTGTTATGAACTTAAAAGTTATGTAAACCACAAAAAGAGAAACAGTTACTGAAAAGTACAAAGGGGGGGGGGGGACTGCTGTGCAGGTTGGGGCTCTGATGGTCCTGGCCAGCAGTCCCCAGCCTCCACAACACACAGAGCTGGCCACAGCATCCCTCTGGGAACTTTTCATTCTAGATCCTTCTCAGAGAGTGAAGGCCGGCTCCACAGCTGGGATGCCAGTTCGGGGATTTTAGAACACGCAGATGGCCAGTCATGGTCCTCAGCCATTGGCTTGGCTGGAGCTGGAGGGCAGGCAGTAGGTAGGGGGGTCTGAATACCTGCGTTTGGCCCCAGGAAGTATGGCATCATGGTGGTCCAGGGGTCCTAGTGTACCCTGCGATGGCAGGTCAGCTCCAGGGGCGATGTATACGGAATGTACCTGGTCCTGTCGGCGGGCAGGTGGCTCTCGGCGCTTCACTGGAACAGCAGCCTCCTGGAGAGCAGGTGCCCAGCTCGTCAGGTGCAAGGGCAGGCCCGGAGGGAGCTTGATGTTGGCCATGGGCATGATGGGGGTCCTCCGGGGTGTCTTCACTCTGACCGTGACGAAGGATGTCGGCCTTCCTCGTGGAGGGGCGGTGGCCGCGGGGAGGGGGTTCGGGGTGGGCGAAATGGGGCAGGGGAGAGCAGGTGCGGGGGGCCCTTGGAGAGACAGACTCGGGGTTACTGCAGTGGGGGCACTGGGTGGACTCCTGCCCTGGGCCTGCCACAGTGGGGAGGGTCATTGGACGGCACCTTCACACTGACCTTCTGCGGCCCCCCGCACGGCCCTCTCCTCCAGCAGGCTCTCAGTGCTGGCTGATGTCTCTGAGTCAAGGTTCTCCTCGTCAGAACCCCGTGGGTCCAGCTCCGGCAGTCGATATGTGATGTCCTCCCTGAGGGTGGGGGCACCATATCTGAGGCTGTTCCCTCCAGGAGACAACCCCCCAAGGAAGTAGTCCTGCTCCTCTGGCCCCTCCCTCATGCCAAGCACAGGCAGTCAGTGATGTCCCTGGCATCTGGGCCCTCAACCCAGCAAGCGGCTTGGCTGCAGTGCTGTTCCAAGGGCTGTTTCTGCCTGGACAGGGGAGAGAATGGGGCACATGACACTTGCTTCTCTTCTTTGATGGACTGAATCCTCTCCATGAGAATCTCCTTTTCCCGGTCCTCGTCACCACCTGCCGCCTCCTCGGGGAGAGCCCCCAGCTCCTCCAAGTCTTGGACCACTGGGGTCCTGGGGCTTTTGGTCTGAAACACAAAAAATGCAGGTCTGTCTGGAGGACGGAGCTCAAGGTGTGGGCAGTCTAGTGCTTAGGTGGAGGGAGGGGTCAGCAACTCCAGGTTAGTTGTGAGGCAGTGCCCCCCACACCTCCCACACACACCGTGCTCTGTGCCTGGGGCACCACAGGAATCTAGTGAGGACCAAGAATGAACATGCACTTCCAGATGTTAGGACGTATCTACCCAGCGTGCACCTGGAAACATGCAGCTTGGGCCACTCAATGCGTACATACCCGGACCCCCTCATAGGGAGACGAAAACCCCAGTTTGAGAGGCCACGGCTGGGGAAGAGATAACACAGGTGAGCAGGGCCAGACCAGCAGCTGGCAGCAGCTGGAGACCCAGGCTGCCATGGGAGCCCAGGACCTGCCCCTCCTGCAGCACCAGTGTGGTTGGTCCTTGGAACACTAAGGGCTGGGGTGCGGCTCTGTGGTAGAACTGACCCACCTGGCCCTCAGAGGGGCACCTGTCGGCTGAATGGAGGCAGCCTTTTGGTGAGGGTAGGGCTTGTCCTGCCTGTGCCACCACCAGTCCACTTCCGAGTTTGTGGAGGCAGTGCTATCCCACACCCATGGCCTTACGCAGCCGCGGGAGGCCCAGCCCAAGGCCAGCACTCACGGCATTCTGCCTCAGCAGGGAGAGCCTGCGGAACGCAATGCTCTCAGCTGCCTCCAGGTGGTTGATCTCCTCCATCTTCACCTTGTATTTCCTCATCTGTTCCTTGATGAGCATCTCCACACACCTGTGCACAGACGCAGTCGGTTCATGGCCGGGGGGTGGGAAGGCAGGCCCTGAGAGCCAGTAGGGCCTGGGCCAGCACCACTCGATACCCTGGGGCCCCCTGGCACCCCAGGAGGCTCACTTTGCTTTTCTGAACCCAGGGACCCTGTCTCTTGACTTTGACAGCACTAAGACAGGAGGGGGAGGAGGGGAGAGGAGGGGAGAGGAGGGGAGAGGAGGGGAGAGGAGGGGAGAGGAGGGGAGAGGAGGGGGAGGAGGAGAGAGGAGGGGAGAGGAGGGGAGAGGAGGGGGAGGAGGGAAGAGGAGGGGAGAGGAGGGACAGGTGGAAAAGTCAGCAGCAGGGTGGGACGACTTGAACTCTAGAAAGGACAGGTATAGAAAGGCTGGGCAGCCTGCCCTAGTCAGTGCCCTGCCCAACAGCTCTAGAATACAAGCTTGGCTCCCACAGAGCTTACTCAATAGTTAGTACCAGAGGGACAGCTCAAACTCCGTCCCTCCCAGTGAGGAGAACGGTGAGCCTTCAGGCTATGAGATCACAAGTCAGACTCCCTATTAAGATCAGAGCGCCGAGGACAGAGGGAGTAAGTTTGTCTGGCCCTCCCTACAGTGGCTTCCGGCTCCTTTCTCATCCTTTGGTGGCCAGGAGTGTGGTTGGGGACCACGGAATGCTTCTCAGCCTTGAGCTAAGGAAGGTGCCGAGGGCAACAGGCCAAAAGAAGGTCCTCTGTCTCCTTGCAGTGTTCTTTTGTGTGGGTGCAGGGGTGGGGTGTATGGAACCTGAGTTCTACATGCCAAGCAAAAGCTCTACCACAGAGCCACACCCCAGCCCTTCTGAGTTCTGAGGCCCACTCATGTGCAGTGGGGAAGACAATGATGGAAACTGCTTGTCCACTCAGAGGCAGAAGTGCTTGGCCTCACCGCTCCCTCTCTCTGGCTTGGGTAGGGGTGGGAGGGTGTTTCTCTCTCTTTTTTTTTTTTTTTTGGGTGTTTCTCTTATATGCTTCTTCTCAAGGGACCCAGAACAAGATCTTCCCTGAACAGGGAGCAGGAGACTGAGCTCTCCCCATGTGGCCTACTGTCCGCAAGCTGCCTGCACTGGGGTAGCTTCTGGAACCCCAACTCCAGATCTACCTCTTGTTAAACCTGCCGAATAGGCCCTGGCAGCATCACAGAGAAGGGGTGTATGTGTGTGTGTGTGTGTGTGTGTGTGTGTGTGTGTGTGTGTGTGTGTGTGTGTGTCTGTCTGTCTGTCTGTCTGTCTGTCTGTCTGTCTGTCGGGGAGGTAAGGGAAGGCTGCTGAAGAAACCTAAGAAGGGGCCACCAGAAAGATGGCTCAGAGGGTAAAGGCGCCAAGCTTGATGACCTGAATTTAATCCCTCAGGCCTACATGGAAGAAAAGCTGTCCTCTGACCCCCACATATGGTATATGTGCCCTCCCCCATAAAGTAATAATCAAAAGGAAACTTAATGATGCTGAACCCCTATAGGTCTGACAGAATTTCTAAGCCAGCCACGGTCACCAGGAATCTCATCTGGGCTTTCTCTCTAAACAGCCAGGGAAGCCATGTGGGCTTTTGAGTGAGCTGCCTTGTTTGGATTTTATAGACAGAGTCTTTCTCTGTAGTTGGCCTGGAACTTCAGAGTCTTGCACCTCAGCCCCCCACTGTGAGGACTGTGAGGATGACAGCCATCCCAGCTGGGTGGCTATGGGTCTGGGCCCTGTGACTCACGTGGTAATCTTTAGTACGTCCTTCATGCTGGTCAGGGGGTCGGAGTTGTCAGGGCAGCGAAGCAGGCAGGGCGCGAAGATGATAGCTAGAGCTCCCGGAGACATGCGGTTCACATCTTCAAGCAGGGCCACTCTGCAGAGTCAACAGTTAGGTGGCACCCCTCTCTGACCCCTCAGCCCTCTCAGCTCCTGGGGGAGGGGTACTTGCTTGACAAGGTGGAAGATGAGCCTCTCCAGGGAGGTGTGGTTGGCTTCAGGCAGGTGGTCCAGGACTGCATAGATGGCAGCCAGCTGCTCCTGCTTCTCTGGAAGCTCTGGGGAAGCCAGGGCCATCAGTTCTGGGCGGCACTAGCTATGCCCAGCCCTTCTTCCCTAGGCGTTTGGGTTGCACAGAAGCCCTCCATGCGGGGTCTAGGTACAGATGGGAACAAACCCAACCCAAACTGCAGGCCCAGCTGGAGCAGGGTAGCTCCATCCCTTCCTCCATGGCTCACCAACAGCCCTGAGGAAGTCTCCATACTGGGCAAAAGTCATGAGTGGCTCAGGCAGCTCCCGCAGCCATTGCTTCAGGACCCCGGTGATGGCGTGGATGGGGAAGTCCTCCAGCTTAACTGTAGCAGGGTCTGCAGGGCAGGCACAGGTGAGTAGTGCATGCGCACTGACCAGTGGGGCTGCGCCAGGCACCTGCTCCCAGTGCCCACCTGTCTGCAGAGCCTGGCGTAATTCCCGTGTCCGGTTGGCAGCGCCTGACTTGCGGTAAAGACCCTCGGTATACAGGCCATGCATCTCTACATGTTCCAGAAGCTTCTCCAGCACAATGGGCACGGAGGCCTTGTCACTGGTCAGGCTGTCTACACACACGCCGAAGTGGCCTGGTTCGGCACCCAGCTCACTCTACGGTGTGGGATGGGTGGAGAGTCAGGTCTGGGTGCCACTTCCCCAGTGCCCTCCACCTGTCCCTGCCTACTCTGTCCCTGAAGGGATGCTTGGAAGGGGCAGCTTACTCCATGAAGCCCCACAGGCTGGGTGTCCCTACCTGGGAGAAGGCCCCACCGCCCCCGTACTCTAATTCTTGCTGGGACCCTAACACCTTCATGGACAGTAGAGGGCCTCCCTCTGCCAGGCCCAGGACTCTTCCACAGGGGTTAGGAGCCTGGCTGGGAGCCTCAATACTAGGAATGGACATGTGTCCCATACTGGAACTAGAGGACACAGCCCTTCCTGCCACTTCCCAGAGAGCCCTGGCTCTAATGTTCTAGAATGTTCCAGGGTTAGGTATACTCACCTTCCTCCGTCCAGTGTAGGAGCAATAGCTCTGAATCTTGTGCACACATTTCTTGTGGCAGGTCATCTTGCACACTAACAGGTCAGAGTGGAGGTCACAAAGAGTGCATGCAGAGGACCCCAGGTTCCTGGGAACGCCCACTCACCCACTCTCTGGAGACCCTGACTGCATTTTAAACTGCATGGGGTTTGCTACCCTTCTGCCCTGATTCCTGTGAGATGGATAGGTGGTGACTGGTGATCAACAGAAGAAACCTGGGCCTTGGTTACACAGGACATGCCCTTGGGTACTCAAAGTCTGATGCTCTAAGCTATGTGAGCAGCATGCATGGTACAGAGGCAGGGCCCCCATGCCTGACATATCACCTGCCTTCGTGTTTGTGTGTGCAAGTGTATGTGTTGAGAGAAGACTTCTGAAGGGTGAGCAGAAGACACGGGCAGTGGCAAGGGTAGGGCCCCCATGTGGCCAGGACAAGGGAAGCTTCGCTCACCACTGCATAGCAGGGCCTTGTCCATGAGCCAGATGTAGGACAGACACTGCTCACACGACTGCGGGATGTTCACTTGGTAGCTGGCAAACACATGTCCATTGTGTTCCTGGACCTGGGTCGGGAGAGGAGGTGGGAGGGCTAGACTGAGGGGACCACTTCCCCACTTTGCTGTCTCAACAGCAGCTCCTTCTCATGGCTCCAAGATGCTGGATTAGGGCTGCACATAATATATGGATGCATGCATGCACACACGCACACACATGCACACTCACACACACTTGCACACACACACTTGCGCACATGCACAAATGACTACTCACAGCACGCTCCTGCTTCCTCTTCTTCTTCTGGGCTTTGCCCTGCTGAGAGACAGAGATCTGGTCAGTTGGGGACAACTGGTTGACCTGACTGTCCCTAGAAACATCCTTGTCCTCACAAAGGAGGTGGGAAGCTTGGGAGCATTGTGACCTTCACACCTGGAGTGGCATAGATGGCTCAAGAGAGCAGCTGTAGTGTGTGTGTGTGTGTGTGTGTGTGTGTGTGTGTGTGTGTGTGTCTGACCCGGAAGGTGGTGGTGCCATAGCCAGTGGGGCTGGAGGATGCAGATGTGTTAGGGCGTGCAAGGCCAGACCAGGGAGGGGTGTGTGACTACATGGGAAGGGCTGGACCAGGAAACCAGGGAGGCACAGGCAGCTGTTGCACAGGGAGAGTCTGGAGGCAGGGGTATGGGGGTGGACCTGCCTACCTTGACCGGCTCAAAGTCAGTCTTGTTGTAGCTGCGAGTGAATTCATCCAGCAGTGACTGGAAGACATTGAGGACCAGGTTGGTGTCCTTCTCCCCACGCTCGGCAGCCAGGTTACTGACAACGATCTGGTAGTTCTCCATCAAGTCCTTGTAGCCTACATGGATCTTCCCGTTCTGTGGGAACATGACAAGGTGTCCCATGACCTAACGAGGCTGGCTGGTGGAAGAGCATGGCTGGGTTGTGGAGTGGGGCTGGGGAAGGCATGGGCAGCTGGGGTGGGGCCACCACGCACAGGCACAGAATACATGGTCTTGATATTGCTCCTGAAACGCTCAGTGGCCTCAATGAACAAGCTCTCGATGGGTGTCTTCTGTGAGCGAAGGTCATTCACCTACAGAGAGAGGGTGGTCACGGCTGCTCACTCTTAATGCCAGCCACGAGATCTAGGGCATCTAGAAACCTCTAAACAGAGCATGGACCAGCCATGTCGCTGGAGAGAGGCTGGTCCACAGGTTATGGTCACAGGAAAAATCCTGCACAGGCCTCCTGCCCTGCATGGCTGGTTCTAGATTAAAGGGCGTGATGTGTATGCATTTGAAGACGCTGACAGGACAGGATCCTGAGGGGTTTGGCACTACTTAGATAGCACGTAGGGCCTTAGGCAGGTGAGGCAAGCATCTCTGTAACACTCAGTCAAGTTCTTCAGAGAGTATTCTTTTGAAATAGTTTGGCCTAGAACTTACAATTCTCTTGCCTCAGCCTCCCAAGACTTGTGGCAACTGCAGTCGTGCATTTCAAGCAGGAACAGCAATGAGGTGCACTGTGCAGCGAAACCGGAACACACTGTGCACATGAGCTCTTATCAACACGCTACAGCTCTTTGTCTAAAGCTCGTGGGACAGGATAGTCTCAGATTGCAACATGGCTTCCCTACATATCCAGGAGTAAGGCTCACACTAAAATGCAGACTTCAGATTCAGGATTTAGACCTTCCTTTAAAAAACAACTTTAGGGGAGGTGGGTGTTGGTGGCTCACATCTTTAGTCCCAGCACTTGGGAGGCAGAGGCAAGAGGATTTCTTTGAGTTTGAGGCCAGCCTGTTCTACAGAGTGAATTTCAAGACAGCCAGGGTTATTACACAGAGAAACCTATCTCAAAAAACAACAAACAAACAAACAAACAAACAAACAAATAAAAACCCCCAAAACCAGGGCTGGCGAGATGGCTAGAGGTTAAGAGCACTGACCGCTTCTTCCAGAGGTCCTGAGTTCAATTCCCAGCAATCACATGGTGGCTCACAACCATCTGTAATGGGATCTGGTGCTCTCTTTTGGTATGTCTAAAGACAGCTACAGTGTACTTATAGATAATAAATTAATCTTTAAAAAAAAAATAAACCCAAACCACCATAACACACTTGAGGGACTCAAGAGCACTGGCTGCTTTTCCAGAGGACCTGGGTTTGATTTTCAGCACCCACATGGCAGCTAAAAGCCTCCTGTGAACTTCAGCTTCAGGGAGATCTGATGCATACACACGTAGGCAAAATGCCACAACATGCTGTTTTTTTTTAATCTAAAGGAGTTTGCTTGTGTGTGTGTGTGCACACATGCATGTTATAGCATAAATGGAGGTCAGAGGAAAAGCAGTGGGAATTGACTGTTTTCGTGTTTGGGTCTGGGACATCAAACTCAGGTCATCAGGCTTGGCAGCCAAGTGCCTTTAGCTCCAAGCCACTGCTCTTTTCTGTAGACCTCATCATGTGCCCAGCTGTCTTGCGCTCAGCTCTGGCTGGAATGCTGTGGAGTCTCCTGTGCTCAGCCTCCCCGCAGTCCCCTGTATTGTTTAATACCCTGATGCTGGGAGCAGAACCCAGGTCTTAGGGATGAGCAGCCACTGAGCTGCACTGTCTCTAGCCTGGCCATGGCTAATGACTGACATCCTTGTGGTGTACCTTGTTGAGCAGGAACTCATCCAGAAACTTGAGCTCGTTGGCATTAGTGATCTTACGGAACACCGACTCTCGCCACTTCTCGGACACTGTGATCTGTCCGACCTTACGATTTCGGTTCTTCTTCCCTTTTAGAGGCTTCTCGCCTGTGGTGTGGCGGTGCTGCTGGCTAGAAGGTACTGAAGGAACACGGGACAGTTGGAGACATGGTCAGAAACAGGCACCCACATGCACCCAGGTCCACAGGCGTGATTGATCCTAAGGCTAGGTCCTATGTCCAGGGCTCAGATCCTGCTACTTGGACCTGACAGCTATGGGTATGAGGTTAAGGGGAACCAACCATCTAGAGTCTTCCTGGCCGGGGCCTCCTGTGCAGCCTGCCCTCCACTGCCCTCTGTCTCCTCCACACCCTCCAGGCTGGGCTTCTTATCCTTGGCTTTGTGCAGGAAGAGTCGCTTAAAGGCAGATCTGCAGGAAAAACAAGTGTTTATTTTAAACTTTAGTTTTTATTGGTGAGTATGCATGTGTCTATGGGGTCTGCTATGTGAGTATAGCACCTTCGGAGGCCCAAGGAGGGTGTAGGATCCCTTTGGAGTTACAGTGACAAAGGACTGAGTCACCAAATGTGGGTGCTACCCTCTGGAAACAGAGCAAGTGTTTTAACTGTGAAGTCATCTCTCTAGTTGTCTCTCCTTCCTTCCTTCCTTCTCGAGACAGGGTTTTACTACGTAGGTCAGGCTGCCATGCTGAGGCTCTCCAAGTGCTAGGACTGAAGGTGTGCGCTCCACACGCATGGAGCTGTTTTGCTTTGGAGACAGGGTGGTCTTGACATCCTTGGCAGCTGCGCTGCATGTGTGAGTAAAGCAGCTCACACCTTGGCTCTGCACCAGGTTTAAAGCATGAAAAGCAGAGGGGAGTGGGAGACAGAGCCTCTGCTTAGGAAATCACGTTCTCAGTGCTGATTTAGAACAAAAATGGAGGTCAGGCATGGGGCACTACAGAACCAGGCAGAAGGACCACAACTAAAAGTCATTCTCAGCTCCTAGGTTCAAAGCCAGCCTGGGCTGCATGACAACTTGTGTTACAGGAGTAGGGAAAGGGAGGGGTGGGCACACTGAGACGTGACAGCTTATACCCACAATCCAGCCCTTGGGAGGCTGAGGCAGGAGGCTGGCCACACATTTGAGAAATACCTGGATTATGGAGTAAGACTTGGTTTCAAAACACCAACAAAACAAAACAAAAAAAACCCCCAAAACAAAAAAACCAAAAAACCACCACCACCAATAACAAAAAAATCCTGGTAGGTTTTTCTGTTACTGTGTACTAGCTGCTCTCTTTCTTAAAAACATTTAGCCAGGAGGCAGTGTCACATATCTTTGATCCCAGCACTCAGGAGGCAGGGGCAGGTGGATCTCTGAGTTCAAGGCCAGCCTGATCTACAGAGTGAGTTTCAGGACAGTGAGGGCTACACAGAGAAACCCTGTCTTGAAAAACCAAAAACAGGGCTGTTGAGATGGCTCAGTGGTTAAGAGCACTGACTGCTCTTCCAGACGTCCTGAGTTCAACAACCATCTGTAATGGGATCTGATGCCTTCTTCTGGTGTGTCTGAAGACAGCTACACTGTACTTATAGATAACAGTAACAATAATAACCAAAAACACAAAAAATTCAGAAACAGAAAAACCAAAACATATTGAAAACTGAAGAGGGCCACTTTAAAGGGTTCACTGTGGAGTCCTGGATCATAGAACAGATGGTGTCTGCCTGCCTGAGCTGAGGAAGACCTAGAGCAAGACTCGGCCTGTCCTAGTGTCATACATAGAATTTTAGGGCACTGGCACTTGCCACCAAGCCTGACCACCTGACTCCAGCAATTGTCCTGTGACCTCTATACACATGCCATGCACCAATGTGCGCTTGTGCGTGCGCACACACACACACACAGTGAAAACAGTGTAAAACATTTTAAAAAATGAAATGCGTTCCTGCTTCCTGAAGGCTCTCATGGGCACTGAGTCAGAACAAAGTCAGAAAAATGACGACAGATTATCAACAGTGGTTGCTGTTGCTCATGGCTGCCATTTTGGGCTCTTAGCTCAGACTCTGACTGGGAGCTTGTGTAGGAAAGGCCTTTGCATTTGTAACTATCTGAATAGAGGATGAGATAAAAAGTAACCAAGTCATGCAAATCTGATGAGAAGTGTCCTTCCAGGACAACAGAAGGATCTGGGGTGGCTCAGGGGTAGAGGACCTGCCGAACATGCGTGCAGCCCAGGGCTCCTTGAGAGCTGTAAGCAACCTAAAGCAATGTCAGGAAGCCGTTGGGTTTGAGTCAGAACCATGAGGATGGAGGCGGGTCAGTTACTTGTCTACAAGGCAAGGATGCTTGGTGTCCTCAGGGCCTGGCCAGAAGCCCAGGAGGAGCAGTCCAGCCAGGCGGCCTGAGCGCAGATCTGAGGACCAGGACAGGTTCCCAGAGGTGCGGGCAGGGGCAGGAGGTGCTTTAAGGTTTCGTGTTTTGTTTTTTGAGATGGTTTATACTGCTCAGACCTCCTCAGGGTCAGGACCACATCACGTGTGTCTAATCAAGTCTAGACCTAGCAAGAAATGACTTCACTGGAAAAAAAAAATGGAGGGCTGGACAGTGGTGGTGGCACACACCTTTTTTTTTTTTCTTTTTTCTTTTTCTTTTTCTTTTTTTTGGAGCTGGGGACTGAACCCAGGGCCTTGTGCTTGCTAGGCAAGTGCTCTACCACTGAGCTAAATCCCCAACCCGGTGGCACACACCTTTAACCCCAGTGCGCAGGAGGCAAAGGCAGGAGGATCTCTCTGAGTTGAAGGCCAGCCTGGTCTATACAGTAAGTTCCAGGACAGCCAGGGCTACATTAACCTTGTTTCAAATCCATCCATCCATCCCTCCATCCCTCCATCCCTCCATCCATCCATCCATCCCTTCATCCCTCCATGTAGAAAGACAGACCCTGTAAGAATGGACTGGAGTTTGAATCAACAGCAGTCATGTAAAAGCTGGGCTCAGGGGCACACACATGTAACCCTGCTGCTGGGCCTTGGGGTGCATGGGTGACTGGCTGGCCAGTTAGCTTAGTTGAATCAGTGAGCTCCAAGTTCAGTGAGAGACCCTACCTAACACATTAAGAGGGAGAGTGTGCTGGTTTGAATGAGAATGGCCCCACAGGTTTATATATGTCATCAGGGTGTGGAACTGTTTGAGAAAGATGAGGAGGTATGACCTTGTTGGAGGAAGTGTGTCAGGTAGTGGGCGCGGGCCACTTACAGAGAAACCAGAGAAACCGTATCTGGAAAAACAAAAACAAAAACAAAAACCAGGCCAGACTGTCTCTCTGCCACCATGATGATCCTGAACTAACCCTCAGAAACTGTCAGCAAGCCCTCGAACACATTCTTTTTTATCAGAGTTGCCATGGTCACAGTGCTTCCACATAGGGAACACTAGCTGGAAGGCCTCTGTCCATCTGTGAAATCAGAGCAGAAGACCTGGTCTGGCTGTGGCTTCCTGAGGCATCACAACCATGGGGCCTGCCTGGTGCTCGAGGTGGTCCTGAGCTGGGCTAAGTGGAAAGGGTTAGTGGGTAGGTGTTCAGCAAGGCTGTTTGGAACTATGCCTCAAACAACCAGAGTCCAATGTGCCTCATTGCTGTAACCAGCTTAGCGGAGCTGAGGCGTCTCGAGTCGGGGGTGCCCTGCTCACTTACTTAGAGTCACCCTGGGAGCCTGTGGGCAGGCCTGCATCGGGACCAGCAGATGGGTCTTCTGACTTCTTCTTATGGCCGGCTGGCTTCTTGGCGCTCAGATCCCCATCGACTTCAGTTGAAGTCTGCAAGGGACAGGAAGGGACAGGTATAGCGAGGGCAGGGTCAGAGAGTCACAGCTGGGGCCCAGACACAGCTCAGACCTCCCGTCTTTACCCACCAACTCCATTGTGAGTTTTCTATCTTTAATGATTCCATTTTATATCTTGATTTTCTGAGACAGGGTTTCTCTGTGTAGCCCTGGCTGTTCTAGAACTCACTCTGTAGACCAGGCTGGCCTCAGACTCAGAAATCTACCTGCCTCTGCCTCCTGAGTGTTGAATTAAAGGTGTGTGCCACCACTGCCTAGCAAAGATTTTATTTTATTTTTTTAAAGATTTATTTATATTATAAGCACACTGTAGCTGCCTTCAGACACACCAGCAAAGGGCATCAGATCTCATTACAGATGGTTGTGAGCCACCATGTGGCTGCTGGGATTTGAACACAGGACCTCGGGAAGAGCAGTCAGTGCTCTTATACACTCAGCCATCCCACCAGCCCGATTTTACCTTTAGAGAAAGGCTGTCAGGCTGCTATGAAGTCTGCCATGTGGGCTCCTGGCTCTGCCTCGCAAGTGTCACTATTGCTCAGCGTGTGTGCATTCACACGTGTGTCTGTGTGAGGGCATGTGTGTGCATGTATATGTGTCTCTGTGTGTGTGTGTCTCTCTCTCTCTCTCTCTGTGTCTGTCTGTCTGTATACGTGTGGGGCACTACAGCTTTACCTGTACCTTGACCGGGGACAGCTTGGAGACATCACTGGTGGAGAAGGAGATGCGCCTCTCCCTGTGAGACCGCAGAGCACAGTGTTACTAACATGTGCCATGCAGAGGGTTCCAGCCTCAGTGCAGTGACACTTACCTGGGCGGGGTTAGTCTTAGTCATCCCAGCAAACGCTCACAGAGAGGTTAGAGAGCTATGCACTGTTCTGTCCCTGTATCCCTTGTTCCACCCATACTCCTGTTCATCAGTCCACCCATCTACTCATCACCCAGGGACCTGTCCATCTCCAATCAACCTCTTTCCATCCATCACTTACCAACCCACTAGTCCATCATCTTTCCATCTCTCTGTTCCATCATCTCTAAACCTACTCACCGATCCGTCACCCATCAACCCTCCACCCTGCAAACCACTGACCTGTCAGGCTTACTAGCATGTGATGGGAAGGGCCAATGAGAATGTTCAACATCCTGGAACAGGGTGTCCTCCTGGCCTCAATCTGTCAGTACCACAGCCAAGAGGTCCTGTGTAGGTGGCCTGCCTCTGACTCCATACTTCCTCCTCAGTCCAGGACAGGCCTCAGGGGCTGAGATATGGTCCCTGATATCGGCTCATATAGGGAAATCTTGTTTGAAGGGCTATGATGGTCAGGGCATAAAGCATGCTCAGCGAGCTCTCTGTCAAACCTTACTCCAGCCTGGACCTGCGCTTCTTCTGCCCTTTGTGTTCCCCTCTGCAGGGCATGTCCCTATCTGGCAATCTTGGTCACACCTGTATATGGTCCTGGGGCCCTGAGCTGGTGTTGCCCACCCCAGTACCCTCGACCCTGTATAACAGATAGGCTTACTCTGTGGGAGTCAGGGCTGCCCCTGCAGTCCGGGGCTTCTCACTCAGGTCCAGGGATTGGCTCAGCATGGCACTGGCGAGCTTCTTGCCTCGCCATATCTCCACAGCAGTGGCTAGCCGCTCTGTGTCCGGGTGTTGGTACCGTTGGATCTGGGTGGAGCCACTGGGACTCTCGGGCTTGTCCTGAACCTTGGTGCTGTTCTCACCCTTGTCCTCATCCTGGGGGGATTCCAGGGAGCTGCTGGGGAGCACTGGGCTAACCCTGCTGTCTAGGTCCAGGCTGGCGGGCCTCTGCAAGGGACTGGGACTCCTAGGCGGATCTCCCACAATCGGCACCTGCTTTGGACAAGAGGGGGCTGCGGTCTCAGTCCATGTCTCAAGTCCATCTTCTCTGGGCTCCTTTGTGTCCTCAGGGAAGCTCTCCCCTGTTTCCAGGCTTGCCTTTCTGGAAGGTTCTCGGAGGGTGCTATTCTCCTCCCTGCAGGATTGGATGTGTTTGTTCTGTCGTTCAACATGCTCCAACCCTCGCTGCCGCCGTGACTCTCGCTTCTCCCGGCTACTGGGGACTTTCTCATGACTTTCAGCTGGCACTGTTTTTTGGGCTGGGGTCTCCATCTCCGGGCTGGGGATCTCCTTCTTAGGTGACAAGCCATTTGGGGACTTGCTGTTCATCCAGGTCTCAGTCTCCACACCCAGGCTCTCAGGGTCCTCCACAGGGTGCTCAGACGGCTGCTCCCCAGCGGCCACAGGGCTGGGCTCTCCCTCTGACATCTCTGCTCCTGCAGTCTCCCTGGCTTGCTCTGCCTTCTGCTTCTCTAACATCATCTGGCTGAAGCTGGTGGGAAGAAAGACATGACCTTATGTCAGATGTGAACATCTGGGTGACTTCTGGAGTGCAAAAAGCTGTCCAAGACCTTCAGAGACCTAGCCAATATCCACCTGGGTAGTGGTGGCCTCCCAACTTGCAAGGCTGGATGCTCAGGATGGGTCGCAGGAGAGGAGAGGTATTCTGAGTTGATTATAGCCGTCCCTCCACCAGGTCTCAATCACCTGTTCTGGGTGGCAGGTGGAGGAAACCACCTTCCCCTTCTTATGCCTACAGACCTCCCCACCTCCCCACGCCCTGACTAAGGTCCACTGGCTGGGCACTAGCAACCTTGGGCAGCTTTTTAGTGAGTGACCCTCTGGGCTCCTAGAATGCTCCAGGGTAGGAAGCCCTGCTCCCTCACCTCCTGCGCTGTAGGTGGCCACGGCAGAGGCTCTGCAGGCGGATGATGCTATGCCTCTGGTGGTGGTAGGCCTGTCTCTGCAGGTAGCCTCTCCAGGCAGCCTGAAGATACACAGCTGCCCGCGTCCTCTCCAGTGTACGGCGCACACGATAAGACCGCCAGCAGGCCTGGATGGTCAGGGCAGCATGCTTCATCTGCACAAAGTGCCTGCGTTCCAGCACCATCCGGAACCAACTCTGCAGCAGCAGGATCCTGCGTAAGACCTCACCATGCAGCCTCTCCTGCAGGGCCTGCCGCTCTGTCTCCTTCAGGAAGACCTGTGGCAGGGACAGGGGAGAGGTGGTGTGGCTGCAGGGCCTCACAGAGCCTGCGCAGGACAGGCCAAGCAACCACCCTCTCCTGTAGTCAGGAGCTACAGCTGTGGCTTCAGTGACCTGATATTATGTTGCTTTTGCCAAATAGGTTCTTGTGTAGCCCAGGCTGGTCACAAGCTCACCAGGTAGCCAAGGCTGGCCTTGTACCTCTCTTCTTTCTGACTGCTCAGGTATGCTCCCCAGCAAGAGTAGGGGTTGTTTAACATATGGAAGTAGAATCCATATAAAATAGCATTCACTCTGCGTGCACAGGCCACAGGCTAACACCAGGTGGCTCCCACACCTTGTTTTGAGGTCCTGAGGCACACTGGGTGGACTGGGGCTGCAGCAGGCACCACCCTCCCAGTTTTTTAAGTGGGGTCTGGGGAATCCAAACTCAGGTCCTTATCCTTGCATGGATGGAGTTCACAAGCACTTACTGAGCCATGTCCCCAGCCCTTTCTTGCTGTTGTTTGAGACAAGGTCTTGTTGTATAACTCTAGTTGGCCGGGAACTCACGATTCTGTCTTAACTGTCTAAATGCTAGTTGACGGGCATGTCCCAGTCCTGGCACTTCAACTCAGAGGGCCCTCAAAGCCAATGGTCTTCCACAGATGGCCGCTATCACTCATCACGTCTCCTCACTCATGCTGTAGTATGTCAGTTTTATTCCTTTTTATGGACAGACCACATTCTGCTTACCTAATGGGCATGCTGGCTGTGTCCACTTTCGGACGGTTGTGTGCAAGTGTTTTTGGGAACATCTGGTCTCAGTTCTCTTTGGGAACTTCTGGACTCGCTTTGGGACTGGAACTGTCAGGGACCTAGCTGAACTGTGCAGCCGAGTGACACTTAGTGGCACTCACTGGCACTCTCTGAGAGATACAAGGAAGGACTGGTCTCATGCTGACCTGAGGTCAGGATGTGTCATCCCTCAACATTCCTGCTCTGGAAATTTGGGTCAGCATGTGACCTGAGCTGAGGGTCCTTCAAGAGGTGGGGCCCAGTGGAAGATGTCTTCTCTGGTGCCTCTCGAGGAAGATATTAAATATGGTTCTCAAGGGACCTGCCGGTTCCTATAGACTGAGTGGGTCTTGAAGAGCTAGCCTGTCTTGTCACATGCTTCTTCCCACGTGTCCCCATCTTCTGATGTCAACTGGAGCCAGGGAGGAAATGATGCCCTGCCTCCAACTCCCAAAATAGGGACTGACAGAGCCCAGGGTGCTACGTGCCCAGCCTTGGGTCCCCCATCCTGGTGTCATAGACAGAGCTTCACTGCAGAGGCCAGGACCCTTCAGAGCACAGTTTAGGGTACTGAGGGACGTGAGGTCCTGCCTGGGTGCAAGTGGGTCTGCAATGGCAGCCTTGAGTGTGGTGGTGCTTACCTTCGTCTTCCCGATCTGGTAGTTCTGCCTGTCCACCTGCAGCTTCTCCAACAGGGCAGCAATGGCCTCCCTACAGGGCTGGACATCCTTGGGCAGCAGCACCTGGAACTGCTCCGTGAAGTCCTGGCATGTGGCAGGGAGGGACAGTATAAGCACCTTGGTAGCTGCGGTCACTCCATGAGCAGGGCCGACCAGATCCCCTCTCTTGTGTGTGGTGCTAAGGAACCATATGAGGTGGGCACAGCTGGGGTAGAACCCAGGTCTCAGGTATGTTCCCCACCCATGCATATATGAATGCCCCCCTCCCCCCCATGCATACATGAATGCAGTGCTCATGGAGGTCGGGGGAGGGCGTCAGATCTGGAGCTGATGTTACAGGCAGTTGTGAACCACCATATGTAGACGTGCAGACCCCGGCTCAGCTCCCCTGCAAGCCCAAACTGTGCTCATCACTGCAGAGCATCTCCCCAGCTCTTTTTTTTTTTTCCTCGGGGCTGGGGACCGAACCCAGGACCTTACGCTTCCTAGGCAAGCACTCTACCACTGAGCCAAATCCCCAACCCCTCCCCAGCTCTTTTTTTCGTGGTTGCTATTCTATTATTCAGTGGAAGTTTGCACAAGTGACCGTACCAGACTTGCATGTAACCGTGAGGGCATGAGGTCTGAAAGATGAGCACTGTGAAGGGTGTGTGTGGTCTGAATGAGAACAGAGACCCAGCTGGTTCAAGGCTTAGGAGGTGTGTCATAGGGGATGGGGTCAGGAGCCCCTCGGTGAGCTCTCTGCCTTCCTGATGACACATCTCTCTCTACCACTACAGAGTAAGGTGCCTGTACTTGCCAAGGCCAAAGGATATGTCTTTTAAGTAAATGGAGGCAGAGACAAGGTGCTGCCTGTTCTTGGGCACCACTGACCATGGTAACCGTGAGAGTTGCTCTCACTGGGGCTGGGGAGATGGAAAGGCTCAGTAGGTAAGGTGCTGGTGGCCAAGACTCACAACCTGATTTCAAGAGCCACGACCCATGGGGTGGGAGGACAAAGTTGCCTCCTGCAAGTTGTCCTCTGATCGCCCCAAATGTGCTCTGACCTGTGTATGTGTGCATACACACATACAAAATAGATCTGAACAAACAAACCCAGAACATGTCAAAACCTCAGGCTAGAAGATGCTCAGACAAGGGCACCTGTGACTTCCTGGATTGGTGTCAGCTTATGAATCTTCAGGTTTGGTTGTGGAAGCTAGGCCTGCTGAGGAGACCTGGCCTGCAGAGCAGAGGGAGTGGGTGTGGGTGGCCTACCTGGAAGGTGTACTTGGCGCTGTAGCCAGAGCGCCGGATGCGCACGGTCTCCAGCATGCCTGTGTAGCGCAGTTGCTGAAGCACCAGCTCATCATCAAAGCAGAGCTCCTTCTGCAAAGGAGCAAAATGCTCAGAGGCTCCGTGGGACAGCACGTGGACGTCTCCCCCAATCCCCACTCAGCACCTGGTCACTCCTGGGGGTTAAAGCTTCTTCTGTCCCAGTTTTTTTTTTTTTTTTTTTTTTTTTTTTTGAGGCAGGATCTCATGTAGCCTAGGCTACCTACCCTCCATTCCTTCTGTAGCCGAGGATGATCTTCAATTTCAGATCCTCAGTGCCGGGACGGCAGGTATGTACCTAGCTTACATGGGGCTGTGGGTGGACCCTGGGGCTTCTTGTGGGATAGAGGTTCTCTTCATTGAGTGCTAGTCCCAGTTCCTGCCTGTGGCTGGGGCCAAGGCCTGACCTCTTCATACTGCGGTGGGACCCACAGGGTCCTGCGCACACTGGCCCACACTTACCTTCTCGGCATTGGAGCGAATGCAGCGGATGAAGAAGGGCTCAGCCTTGCCCAGCGCCTCCAACAGCTTGTTAAGAGATGTCTGGAGGAAGAGGGAGTGCATTTGGAATTCCTGATCAGGTATGTGGCTCAGTGGAGAGGACCAGGACACTACTGCTGCATGGAGTCAACCAAAGGCTTGCTACTCTAGCTGTAGGGGGCCCCCATGGCTGACCAAAGACTCTTCTGGGGTGGAGGGCTACACAGCTGCCATTTTGTAGGGGTGAAGCAGTAGAGTCAAGACCTCAGTGCCTTGGAGGCGAGTGTGGAGGTAGCTGCTATCTCCCTTTCCTTTCTCTTTCAGTTTCTGCAGGGCTGGGGCTGAATGCATGCCAAGCAAGTTCTTTACCTGAAGTTACCCCCTCCACAGGTCAGTGGGAGAGCCCTGAGCTCACACTTGGAGACACAGGTAAGAGCATTACTGAGGCCAACTTGGAGGGCAGTTTCAACAAACAACAATAACAACAAAAAACTGTCTCTGAGTTTGCCGGAAGCCAGGACAAAAGAGAGCTATGCGCTCAGAGCACGGCTCGGCAGCCCTGTGACTGGCTTGCTAACCAATGGTTTCCTTTTCATCTGGGTGGTTTTCAAAAGGGAGGATGTTGCACCTAGGGCACATAATGTCACATACCTGTAAGCCTGTTTCGGGGCCTGGAATAGCAGCGGCTGGGAGGGCCCCGCTGAGCTGCACTACCCACCTGGAACTGTGCACTGATGCTGGGCGGCTTCTTCTTCTTGTGCAGGTGCAGCAGTGACTTGGTAGTTCGGTCATGCAGCGTCATGCTGATGATGAGCCTCAGGGACTTAGAGTCCAGCAGGTTCTAGGACAGACACACAGGGTCGGGCCTGCTTCCCACAACCTATAGGGGCCGCTGGCTCCTGGACCTGCCATTCCTGTCCCTCCACACCCTCACCCTCAGGCCAGAGTCCAGGGTTCAAGTCCACCAGACCTCAGTGCCAGCTTGAGCTGGTGCAGACAGGACCCACTACATCTCCCATGGCAGTGGGTCAGGACAGGGCCTTATCTGGACGAACTGCCTGTTATGTCATAAGCTCCCAAGGCATATGGATTCCATGCCTTTGCACCCCAAACTGAAACCACACGCTTTCAAGCCAATGGTATCTTTTCCCCTAAGAGTCTCATACAGCCCAGGAGATCTCGGCTCCTCATCCCCATCTCCCAAATGCTGGGAGGACAGGCACATGGTGGCTGCCATGCTTGCATTTGACTTTTCATTTATGGGACAGTTTCACTCTGAAGCCTTGCCTGTAACTAACAAGTCCCCTGCCTCAAACCTTCCTAGAGAAATGACAGGCATGCATCACTATGCATACACAACCTTATACTTTAAAACTGAAACTGCACATGCAGGGGTCAGAGAACCAGTTGCTGGAGTTGGTGCCTTCCTTCCATCATGTGGGCCCTGGGGATTAAACTCAGGTGATCAGGCTTGGCAGCAGCACCTTTCCCCTCTGAGAATCTCCTCGGCCCCTATATGATGGGTCTTCTGGGCATGCACATATGCACACATAAGTATTAGTGATACTGTGTCAGATTACTTTAAGCTATGAGTCAAGGTGAAAAGGGAACACATTTCACACATAAATTGCATCCCAGCACCTCACTGTATATATGTAAATGTCTCGGAATGCTTAAAAACAGTCAAGAATCTCAGCTGCCTCCAGTCTATAGAATTTTGGACAAGAGCTACTGACCATATTTTAAAAAACCCACATTACCCAGAGGCCCTGGGAACTCCCCACTGTGAGCACTGAGGAGAGAGTGTCTAAAACTAGACAGAGTCTGTAGGGCACTCCGGCCTGCCTGGTCCTGCAGGCAACACATAGGTAGTGCCTGACTCATGCTGGGTGGCCTGTGGGAAGCACCAGCTCCAGGCGGGAAGGACCAGCTGAAACACTAGAAGGGCAGACTTGACATGAGTGGAGCCTGGTTCCTTCTCCCACTTGCTTTATAGATTCCTGAGAGTTCCTCAGCTGCTCCTGCACAAAGGACCCCATTGAGGTCCAAGTGTGATGAAACCCGCAAACGACTACAAGGTCACAGTAAGGAAAGGAATCTGATTTCAGTACTGGGAACCAAGGAGCTAGGCAGGGGTTGCATCCCACCCCCTCTCTGGGGGACTCCTAGACAGATGAACTATCCCTGAGCCACACCCTCAGCCCCTCACTGATGGATTCTAGGCAGGGACTTCACCCCTGAGCCACCCCCTCACCCCCTCACTGATGGATTCTAGGCAGGGACTTCACCCCTGAGCCACCCCCTCAGCCCCTCACTGATGGATCCTAGGCAGGGGCTCCACCCCTGAGCCACACCCCCAGCCCCTTCACTGATGGATCCTAGGCAGAGGCTCTCCCAGCTGAGCCAAGCAGCTTTGTATTAGAGGGAGTTAGCTAGGGAAGGAAAGAGGTCCCAGAAGCACCGTGTTTCCCTCCTCCCTGTCTTAGAGTGACTTGAGAAAGGTGCTCTCAAGCCATGTGTGAGGGCGTCATCTGCGGGTGCGAGTTTACCTTGGGAATGATCTGCTTTTGTTTGATACCTTTACTCTTCCTGTCAAAATATTAAAAATGGTGTGAATGTGAGGGTAACAGGGCTGGGGTCTTGTTAGTTCAGCAGCCACGCCTTGCGGGTTAGATCCAGAGAGACAGAGAGAGGACAAATGCAGCAAGGCCACCGCTGACTTCCTAGATGCCCAAGGGCTCCTGCCTTCCACTCTGAGGGCTCTGGTCTAACTGAGGGTGCAGAAGGTACATGCAGCAGTGATAACGTGAGCCAGCAGTCGAGCACACAGCACCGAGGCCCCAAGGTGCCCTGATGCACTGAGCGACTGACCAGTCTGCTATGTCAGCTCTCCACTGGTGGGGCAGACACCTACAGAGAACACAGCCTGGTGACTCCTCACTTAATTGTCTTCAGGGCATTTGTTATGAGTATGCCATACTTGGGATGGAACCCAAGGCCTTCCACATACTGAGAGATGGCCTGCCTCAAAGCCACACCCAGCTCCGGGGTTCCTGATGCTGGAAGAAAAAAACTGAAGCCAGATCCATGGCCCAGGGCTCTGGTAGTCTCACAGTGGAATTCTTTTAAGACACAGGGTCTCATGTAGCCCAGGCTGGCCTGTATGTGCTATGTAGCTGAGAATGACTGAACTCCTGGTCCTCCTGCTTCCAGCATCCCAGTACCAGAATGACAGGCATGGAGTACGTTTCCACCCCACCCCAATCCTCCTGCCTTCGCCTCGTTCAGGCTGGGTGTCCTTGGGCAAGTGCCACAGTATTTGGGTATGACGTGGACAGGTAGAGCACACAAGAACCCTACTCACCATGCATTGGTCAGGAGCTGTTGTGTGCGTTCAGGCCTTAGGGCTGTGAATGCTAAACCTCTGGCTGTCTCCAAGCCACACCCCAGCCCTCAACTACATCTCAATGTGGGTTAAAAGAAAGCAACAGAGAAACATGCAAAAACCATGTCTGGACACGGTGGCAAGTGCCTGCAGCCCCAGCTGCTCCCAGAGCTGAGGCAGGAGGATTCTCTGAAGACTTTTTAAGTATGTATAAATGTGAGCACACATGGAGGCTGGAGGAGGGGATCCTCAAGCTGGAGCTCCAGGAAAGTTACTCAACACTGGAGCTAGGAGCAGAGAAGCAAGTGCTCTCAAGTGCTGAGAGATCTCTCCACCTGGGGCAGATCTTTGAGCCCAGAGGGTCGGAGGCCAGCTTGGACAACATGGTGAGACCCTGGCATGGGTGGGCTCCAGGGGGAAGGACCAAAAAGTCAGGCTCCTCTGGGCACAAGTGCTATTCTCAATCAGACTGTGGGGGTGACTGTGGGTGCCCTGACAGGTCACCTCAGTGGTGCTAGGTCAGCACTAAGGGTCTTGAGTCTTATCACCCCCTTTTTCAGAGAAATGCTGAACCCCAAGGGATTCAGTGAACGATGACAGGACCCATGCTAACAACTGGTCCCCAGCTTTATGTGGTCCTCACTTCCATGGGCTTCATAACAAGGTCATAGCAGGCAAAGGCTGGGCAGCGGAAGCTTGTGCTCTGCAAGCTGCCCAGTGTGGAGAGGGCTTGGTCAGCAAATCTCCTCACAGGGAGTACTGCTCAGCTCAGGGAGCTGCCAGGGACATTAGGGCTGGTCAGCAACGGCTGGCTGAGGGCTGGATTGTGAGGCAGCGCTGGGGATGGGATGAGGGAGTGTTAGTGGCCAATCATGTGGAGGAGGAGCAGACAGTGGTGGCTGCTGCACTTGGAGGAGCTGGGGGACTCACAGGAAGAAGGTGCGGGGCTTCTGGAGCCGACTGAGGGACTGGAGAAGCCTCCGCGGGTCCTCGCCCTGCCATGGCAGTCCTTTGAGGCTCTTGATGATTTGGTTATGCAAATCGCTGGGGGCCAAAAGGGGACCCAGTGACAGAGAGAAGAACAGTTAGAATGCATCCCGCCACCTGGGGCTCCAGTGCCCATCAGGGTGTCCCCAAGCCACAGGAGACAAAACATGCATTTGAGGAAGGGGCATGAGGGTGGGTGACCACTATGTCCTTCCTGAGAGAGGACTGGGCCAGGAACAGAGCTCAAGGGACCATGGGCTTAAGACAGGAACCTGGCTGGCCTGCATCTTGATATGAATAGGCTGACCTTGAATTCATAGAATTAACACCTTGCCTTCCCAGATTTTTTTATTTTAAGAATTTTATGTGTCTGCATGTGTGTATATGAATGTGTGCACCGATCACATACAAGGGTGTGCACATGGGTTGAGATATGCTAGAGGCCAGAGTGGGTGCTGTGTGCCTCAGACCTGGAGTGACAAGTATTTTTGAGTATTCCACGAGGGTTCTGGGATTCAGACTCTAGTCCAACAGCAAATGCTCCAAACTGAGCGGCCATCTTTCAAGTGGCACAGTCTTCTATATTTAAGTGGCTTTTATTTGTATCTCAGGGGACATGTCACAGCCTGTGGAGGTCAGAGGACAGCTCCAAGCAAGCAGCTTTTCTTCTGTCATGTGGGGACTTAGCAAATTCGAGAGCGTAGGTGTGGCTGCAGGCACCTTACTCCTGAGCTGGTCGGCAGCTGGGTCTTGTACGTATGCTTTGTGATGTCTATGGAAGTGACTGGGTCTGTAGAGCATGGCCCAGACTTCCTGGTGCACACAGAGACCCCTCACTGTCTGTGCTTCTCAGCTGGTGGCCACACCGCCTCTATCCAGCCCCAAG
Organism: Rattus norvegicus; assembly: GCF_021556685.1. Taxonomy (NCBI): domain Eukaryota; kingdom Metazoa; phylum Chordata; class Mammalia; order Rodentia; family Muridae; genus Rattus; species Rattus norvegicus. The sequence continues at coordinate 18,147,925 of NC_141549.1, read as the reverse complement.
CAACCAATCTGTGTCCAGACATGGAAACATCTGACTGTTCTTTCTAGGTTTTGGTAACTTTGGCACAAAAAATTTATTGGAACTCTGTGCATAAGTGTGTAGACACATATGGAGTTGCGAACACAAGTATGGTGACCATGAAGGCTGAAAGGGTCAGAATACTTGGCACTGGAGCTACAGGTAATTGTGAGCTGGCCTGCGAGCACTGGCAGCTGGGTCCTCTGCAACAACAGGGAGTCACTTTTGCAGCACACACATTGGCCAACAACGGTGCTCAAGGCCCCAGGCAGCCTAGGCAGCTGCTCTGCTACTAGCTTCGCCCTGATTCTCACTTGCTATGCAGCATTTAATTTTATGTTTGTGCATATGTGTCTGAGAGTGTGTGTGTGCATCTGCGTCTGACTGTGTGCACGCTCATGCACATGTGTGGATGCATGTATGTGTGTCTGAGGGTGTGTGTGGAGGTTAGAGGACAACTTGCAGGGATAGGTTCTCTCCACCATGTGGATTTTTGGGTTCAAATGAGGTGGGCAGGCCTGGTGGCAAGCACCACTGGGCCATCTTGCCAGCCTCACTCCTGTTCTTCTCAAAGCATGTTTAGGCTCGGACAGTTGGCCTGAAGGAAGCCCTGTGTGCAGCCCCATACTGTGATACATGCACCATGCCTCGTGCCCGGATGGATGCCATACTTACCTCCGCTCCCTCACCCTCCAGGGAGGCACAAGAGCAAAAACAACATGGGTGACACAGGGTTAATGGTTTCTTTTACTTCCTGTGCAGCTTTCCTGTCTAGAAAGCTCTGAGCAGGGCCTCCTACCAGCCCCACATATACGCTGACCTGGCCAAATCTGGCAGTGTGTCCCCAGAAGGATGTTGCTCTGAGCTCCTAGAAGGTGGCCCTGGCCTGTGCCTCCCTGGTCTTGGTGCAAAGGCTGCTACTTACTTCCTGCTCTCATAGAAAGCCATGATGTCCTCAAAAGCGTTAACATCCAGCTCCTCAGAGCGCTCAAAGGAGAAGTCTAGCCCTGCGCAGCTGCAAGGGAGAAGCTTGGTGAAGCCAGCAGACACAGCACTGACACCGCTCGGCCAAGCATGGGCTACTCACATGGAGACACTGTGTGGTTTGAGGCCTGCCTCTCCTTTACATGGCCCCTGTGGGCTCCTAACTCCTGATTTGGTTCAGGGCCCTGCTCAGCAGCCCAGATGAACTCAGTCACAACCCTCCTGCTTCAGGAGGAGCATAGCTAGGAAGACAGGTGTGTACAGCCATCACTGCCTCGACAGTTTCCATACAAGGGGCCTGCCTGGTTCCAAGGCTGCTGGGCCATGGCCTTCCTGACCTGTGACTTCCTCTGGCAGCTTCTGAGCTGTTGAGCTAACCTGCCCCCTGCCAAGTGATGTGCAGGACAGTGAGGCCAGAAGCTCATTTGTGTGAGGCAAGTGCCACAACATAGATGTCTACCTCCAACCTTTTGCTGTCTGTCCACGGGGTCTCCCTCTGTAGCCAGGCCAGCCTTGGTCTTTCAATTCTTTTGCCTCAGGCCCCCAATCAGCAGCAAGCACAGGCCAGCACTTCCATCCCAGCTCATTCACTTCTATCCCTCCTGGAGCCAAGAGTAGACCCTGGGTCACTGCGCAGGCTCACTAAGTGCCTCTCCAGTGAGTGTGAAGGAGCTGTGCAGAGGATGATAGGGGAAGAAGTATCCCTGCTCTTCTCAGCCCTGGAGACAGAACATAGAGCTCCAGAGTCCAGCGTGCTTACAGTGATGCCTCCCTCAGCCTGTCGCCTCCTCGGCGTGTTACTCTGCAGCTGCAAAGGTCCCTTATGCCCCTCAAGCCAGGGGACTGAAAACATCCTCTGTGCTGACCATTCCTCCCCAATGTCTACTGGGATGCAGAAAGGCCCAACCAAGGGCTTTTCTGTTCTGAGTCTTCTGAGTCCACTCAGCCACTCACGGTCACAGGACCCTGCTGACAGTGTAGGGCTCTACAACAGTGTGAACAATGAAACCTCACAGGGCTGGGGATGGAACAGACTGAAGTCTCGCTCACCGGTACAGTTTCTCTGAAGGGGTGTTGGCTCCTCTTGGCAGCTCTTCCACGTGACTTCGAGTGACAGGACTACTTACACCTGCTGGGGACACAGAGTGAGCACACACTGTGTGACAAGGTCTCCCACAGCACCAAGGCTGTTATTCTATGGAATAAGCAGTCAATTCTTTTCTTCTTTTGAGAAATTGGGAACTGAACTCAAGATCGTTCACATGCTATACATGCACTCTGCCCTAATCAAGTCCCAGCCCCTCACTGGGGGACTCTAGGCAGGGGCTCTACGCCAACGCCTTTCCCCCAACATCCACAGGGGACACCCTAGGCAACATCCACCCCTGAACTGTGCCCCCAGCTCTTTCCTGGGGATTACGGCAGGGGCACTGCTTGCTAACTGCACCCCAGCCCTCTTTAGTCCTGGACACAGATTCTCCCTAACTTCAATCTGGCCCCAATCATGATTTTTCAGACTCTGCCTTCCAAGCAGCCATGCTCAGCTTTAGCATGAGCTGGCACTGCCTGTCAACCATGTTGCTTGTTCCCAGGGATGGCGCCAGGGAGGGCAGCTCTTCAGTCCCTACCTTCTGCTTTCTCTGCTCTCTCTGCACGCAGGCGCCCAGCCTCCCGCAGCACAGCCATGGCCCTGATGGCTGCCCGTAATACAGCCCAGCGGAACACAGCTACCGGGTCCATGCCGATGAGTTGGCGCACATAGGAGCTGTCACTGCCCCTTAGCAGTGCCACGATGTCAGGCCGCATGTAGTCCATGTTCTTCTCCCGGAAGTCCTGGTGAGGTGGGAGTGGCTGGTCATCCCTCAGAGCCCATGGATGCCCAGGAGTAAGAGGCTAACAGGGCTGTACCCAGATGGGTCTCAGTAACACTGCAATTCTTTTTTTTTTTTTTCTTTTTCTTTTTTTCAGAGCTGGGGACCAAACCCAGGGCCTTGCGGTTGCTAGGCAAGCGCTCTACCACTGAGCTAAATCCCCAACCCCTGTAACACTGCAATTCTGACTCAACTGGCTGATGTGGAGGTCTGGGATGATTCCAAGGACCCCAGAAGGTGCTGTCCCATCTGAGTAACAGCAAAGGGTCAGAGAACAGCATGGGCCCCGGGCTGTGCCTACCTTGATCTGGTACTTTACTCTGCCTGCGAAGTGCTGGATGATGAAGGCGGGCTCCAGGACTGGTGTGCCCAGGAAGTACTTGTTGTCCTCATGCTGCTGCTTGAATTTGGCCAGCAGAGTGTGGCTTGTGGCATGGGGAAAGCTGCAGAGAGGAGTGGACAGACACATGGACACACTCAGCTAAGAGTCCACACTGAGTGCAAATTGAAAAGGCATCTGGGCTGCCGATGGGAGGCTGATGCTGGGCATGGGCTTGAACGCAGACAGGACACACACACACACACACACACACACACACACACACACACTCTCTCTCTCTCTCTCTCTTTCTCTCTTTCCCTCCCTCCCTCCTTCCCTCCCTCCCTCCCTCCCTTCCTCCCGGCATGTATGGAGGTCAGACAGTCTGCAAGAGTTGTTTTTCTCCATCCACCTTGTGGACCCTAGGGATTGAACTCAGTTGTTCAGGCTCTGTGGCAGTCATTGTAATCTGACTGAGCTACCTAGCTGGCCCATTGGCAGCTTCTCACCAAGTACTGGACACATCCATGTGGCAAATGTGGGACTACAGGGTTAACAAAGCATTGGGCCTCCTGGCCCCTCATACACCCCAACAGACTGTCTTTGTTTTCCCCTTCACTGTTGAGCAGATTTGCTGGCTTCTATCGATCTCCCATGCAGCATCTCAGATCCCACAGTGGAGCCTCTGGCTTTGGATCCGTGTGTACCTGGAGCCAGGGTGTCAGGCTCCTGCTCCCCACAGGAAGTATGAATGCGGCCTAATAGGTGAAGCCAGACTCTGTTCTGCCCCTGGAGGGAGGCAGATGGAGCAAGAGGTTCCTTGTACTTGGCTATTTTGTCTCCATGGAGGGCAATGCCACCCTGGGTTTTGGTACACCTTGTTGGTCCCGGGCTCACTGTAAATACAGGCAGAGCCAGATGTGTGGCAGATGCTGAGCCCTGGGGAATCCACAGCTGCATGGGGGAGGAGGTCTGTCTGGTAGCAGGGACATTCAGAATGGGAAGAAGTTCTGGGAGTTGGGTCACTCACTGTCTTGGGCGCACGCACGCACATCCACACCCCCCCCCCCCACACACACCTACACACACCCACACGCAGGAATAGAAAAAAGAAAATGTCGCAGTAATGTTAACATGGCTCTTTCAGAAACTCAGGTCAGAGGCAGGGAGACAGCTCAGCAGGTGAGGGTGCTTGTGGCCAAGCTTGATGACCTGGTCCCAGGACGACTGAAGAAAACAAGTCAACAAAGGGGTTTCTCAGCTTCTGCATGCACAGTGCACACTTGTCACCCAACAACACACCACACCTAACGAGTGCACCCAGCCTGACACGTGACTGCCCTGTCATACTGCCTGTAGTGGCAGGCACAGCACCTGCTCCTAGCTGTTTTTCTCAGACAGAGCCGGGCTTGTGCAACTGCTGATTAAGAGCTCACTCCTTTCTCCTGTCTGAGCTCTGCCTCGCTGGGTGGAGATTTGGCCTGAGGTACAAACAGGGTCAGCAGCAGGATGCTAGGACTCTCAGGAGCTGGGCCTTGTGGGAGGAGTCAGGATTCTGAGGATAAAAAGCTACAGGGGATTCTCGGACTCTACACCTGCTCTTGGCTTCTGTTTTTGAGACAGGGTCTTATGTAGCTGGCCTTGATGTACCCAAGAATGACCTTGAACTCTCCATCCTCCTGTCTCCATCTTCCAGGTGCTAGAAGGACAGGTACATTATGCAGTGCTAGGGATGGAACCTACGGTTTTGGCCACAGCTGGCAGGAGCTTCACCTGCCTCTCTACTTCTTGACCTCTACATGGTGAGCAGCCTCCTGCCTCAGCACAGGGATAGCACTACGGACAGGGAAGCTTCATAGGTCTTTCCTGTTGTTTGCAGAGGAGCCTGTCATGGAGTGGGACACTAATTCTCTGAGAGTCTCCAGGACCAGGAGAGGGAATAGACTTCTCATTATAGCCACAGCAACAAAGCAAAGGGCAGCTGGGTGACTGAGATGCCTCCCTCCCTTCCCCCCCAGGGCACACACTGCTGGCTCTGCATAGCCCTAGCCTTGCTCTGGACACCGTGAGCTGCTTGTGCTGAGCCTCCCATGAAGATGTGCGAAGCTAGCACGGGTGAGCCCTGTGCCTGCTGTTTACAGAGCATGCTGGACAAGCCCTGGGCAGAAGTGATGCCCAGGGACTCGGAAGATGAGTGTGAGAGGCTGAGCAGCTCAGGGAACCTGACTTGTCCCCACACTGGCATGTGGCAGACAGACGGGGCAGGGATGCTCACTTGCTTTCCTCGTCCAGCAGGTAGAAGAGGCCAGTGGGCTTCTTGCTGATGAGGTGGATACAGCCCACGTTGTCGGTGTAGTCAATGTTGTGCCACGAGATACCCTCACCCTGGTACTCCTCCTGCAAGGTGAGGACGGTTAAGGAGGGCACTCACTGACTTGGATCCAGAAAGGGGTCCCTGCACACAGTGTGGTTGAACTGAGGGCCTTGCACAAGCTCAGCAGGGCACCACCACTGAGATACCCCCACTCCCTCTTTGGGGATTCTAGGCAAGGGCTCTCTTCTTGATCCACACCTCCAACTCTCCTGACATCTACATGAACTACAACTCCTAATGCAGTGTAAATGACGGCTACTCTGTAGATGAAGGAGTCATGAGAATAACAACTCTAAACATCCCACCATGGATGTAATTTGTGGAAAGAGGTGATTGGCAGCCAGCAAGAGGACTCTGCAGTTAAAGCGGCTGCTGTCAAGCCTGATGAGCTTGACTCAATACCCAGGACCCACGTGGTAAAAAGGAGAGAACCAAGGGCCAAGCTGTCCTCTGGCTTCCACTCATGGGCTTACATGTATGTGCATATGCATGTATGTGTATATGCATGTATGTGTATGCATGTGTATATATGTATTTGTGTGTATGCATATATATGCATGTATGTGTGTATATGCATGTGTGTATATGTGTGTATGCATGTATGTATATATGTATGTATGTATGGATACACACACAAAGTTAAAACATAAAAAGCTTCTTGGACTGTTCATGATACCTGGATAAGTGGTGACCATGTGGGAGGGAACACACATTCATATAAGCACACCTGTTCACATGTGCTGAGCAATGCCCAGCATGGTCTCGAGCTCACTACATGCCCAAGAATGAACTCCTGCCCACTTGGCCTTCTCAGAGCCTGGCGTGGCGACAAATGTTCCTGCCATGCCTGCTCTGTTCTAGTTTCTCATGGCATGTGCTTTCTAGCCTGAACCTCACCTACTGAGGCAGGGACCTAACAGTCTCCAACCTATGAGGTAAGTAAACTTCTTCCTAACATCCTCAGGCTTGGCTTCCCCATGAGTTACAGGGAGGAAGGATGGCATGGACCAAGGAGCAGAGCCATGGGCAAGGAAGGCAGGACACCTAAATCAGCCATCACTGACACCAGCAAAGTGCACACTATAGAGCTGGCTCTGTTCACTCTTGCCCAGTGGCAGGACACCTAAATCAGCCATCACTGACACCAGCAAAGTGCACACTATAGAGCTGGCTCTGTTCACTCTTGCCCAGTGGCAGGACTTAAGAGTGGTACATACCTGTCACCCAGCACTCAGAGAAGTCTGAGGCAGGAGAACCAAGAGTTCATGGCCACCTTCATTAATGGTGAGATCAATGCCAGCCTGGGCTGCATGAGACTCAGTCTCAAAGCAGGCAAGGAGAAACTTTCTCCATTTGAGCAAGTAAGCTAGTGTCGCCTGGGTTAGGGTGGCAGCATGTATGATCCAGAGAAGACAGGGCTAGCTCCACTGATCCCCTCAGGCTGTGTGAGCAATGAGGAGATGGTGCCCTATAAAGTGTGAACAGGATGGTCTCTCAGACAGTTCAGAAAGCTGTGGAGGGCTCCAGCAACTCTCCCCTTGGGTGTGACTTGAGACTTATACGTGTGTGTTTACAAGCCAAAATATAAAATCCATGGGTGACTGCATGAATTCAACATGGCCCAACCATGTGCTGGAATATTTTTCAGCCTTACATAGGAATGGGATTCTGATGCTTGAACAGGGATGAGATGGTAGCCATTCTCCTAAGTCAGACTGCCCAGCAGTGCAAAGGCAAACTAAGACTGTCTGACTCCACTGACGGAGGACTGGAGTGTCACTAATTATATAAAAACAGAAAGCAGGAAGGTCTACAGAGCCCGAGGGGTGAGGTGGGGTGGGGAGGTTGGAGTGTAGGTGTGTGAGTGGGACAGAGCCTCAGAGGAGCCTCAGAGGAGCCAGATATGGCTACAGAATGTGCATGTGGCTGCCTCTCATACCTGTGGGTCCTGCCTCCTCTGAAAGGCTAACATGGCAAAAGGAAAGAACACAGGGGACATGCTCTGCCACCTGTAGACACACACAAATGACGTGACAAATGTGCACACTGCTGCCTCGCTGCAGGAGCAGCTGAGCATCCAGAGGAGTCAAAGGACGCTGGAAGGGCTGAGCATGGCACTGAGTTCAAGGACATAGCTTTGGAATCTAGGGAACCTGTGGTGCCCAGGCCCTGCCCTGCTGATACTGAGGAACACCGCTGACTTTGAGGGTGATGGCTGGGCTGGGCTGGGCTGGGGAATGGTGTCCTCTCACCTGCTCCAGCTTGAAGATGTGCTGGGTGAAGTAGTACTGCAACTGCTCGTTGGCGTAGTTGATGCAAAACTGCTCGAAGCTGTTCCGTTCAAAGTCCTCAAATCCGAATATGTCCAGGACGCCAATGGACAAGCACTGGGAAACAAGGTGTGGTTATAGCCAGGGCCTCCTAGGAAGACTAGCCCTCCCGAGAGGGGCTGCACAAGAGGGGATGTGTTATCCTGACCAGCTTGGACCCACTGGTTTTTGCAAATGGTTCCTTTTTTACCTCTTGATAGAACCAGGCCTGCACATAACCAGTAAGCATTGGGGTGGAACCTAGGGCCTGGTGCCCGCATGCTGGCATCGCTGAGGGTGAAGCCCAGCCTATCACACTTCCAGACACCGAGTGAAGGTGCCTGGGTTCCTGTAGAAGAGCGGTTCTCACCCTTCCTAATGCTATGACCCTTTATGTCAGTTCCTCATGGTGTGGTGACCCCAACCATAAACTTACTGCACTGCTACCTCCTAAGTGTAATTCTGCTGCTGTTAGGAACTGTGATGTAAATATCTGGTGTGCAGGAGCTCTGGCACAGAAGCACAGGCTGAGGCTGCTGCTGTAGAGGATACGAGTCTCTGCCAGCCTGGGGTTTGCAGAGATCCCATGTGTTCCTAGTCTCTAAGAAAAGACAGGGTTTACTCTTGGCCGTCTCAGGGCCTGGGAACTCACAGAAACAGCCTCTTCCATGTCCTTCTTGTTGAGGAGGGCGTGGTTGATCCTCAGCACAATCCAGTCAAACAGGGCGCTGTACAGAGACTTAGCCATGGAGTCTCGTGCAGTGATAGCCTGTGGACAGAGGGTTTCTTACAGCCAGATGCCGGCTGTGGCGCTCAGAGTCAGGACCTAGTTTTGTCTTATTTTCATAGACAAAGTAGCTAGCCCAGGCTGGCCTCACATTTGCCATGTAGCCAAGGATAATTAAACAATTGATCCTACTGCCTCTACCCCGATGGGCTGAGGTTGCAGATGGGTGTCACCACAGCTGGCTTGTCACAGGTGTTCTATGACTCTGAATCTGGGGCCTCATGTGCAGGTGTGTTATGACTGTGCCATCCCCACCCCTCAACCCGGGTTTTCACCTTCCTCCTGCTGAAGCCTGCTTAATCCTATACTGGCCCCAGGACATAGTGGGAAACTCAAAGCCTGGGGCTTCAGCACAGTATGGGTACACAGCATGGCATGCAGCCTACATGGCTGTGAAACAGCCAAGGAAGTGCTTCTCAGCACACCCCCTGTAGGAGTGTCTAGTCCATCCTTCTCCCCACGGACACAGACATCTGACTCCAACTGCCAGACATGTCCCTCTAGTTTTGACTTTCCTGGATGTCATGGCAATGTTACCACACAGAATTCTGCCTCTACTAGGTACACTTGCTTACACAGCCTCTCTGTGGGACCCCTGAGCCACACAGGGATTGGGTGCACTGCAGAGAGGTCAAGTCATGTCAAGAAGTACCTTGGCCCACAAAGGCTCACCGTCCATGGAGCCTGCTGGAAATATAAGCTTATTCCCCTAGGCAGAGTCCCCATAGGGAGCGTCCCACACACACCCTGCTATCAGGTCCTTTCCCGGTGCCATCCAAATTCAATTTGCAAGCCCAATGCTCTGGACATGTCAAGAGCTAACGGAAATGTACCAGGAAGAGAACATCACATCAAGTGGAGAGGATGTCACAGTGACCTATGAGTTGAGGGTCACAGAAAGGCCACCTCAAACACAGGGGCCAGTCACCTCTTTCGCAAACAAGGCAAATGGTCGATGCTCTCAGCTTTTGGAGCCTGAAGGGCTCTGTGGCTACTAAGCCCTGCAGCCAGAAGTAGCACTGAACAGGATATAAATGATGAGTATGGCGATGTCAATAAAACTTTATCTACAAAACCAAATTGCATATATGTGGGGGTGGATTGTTTCAAAGCATGCTGGCATGCCATGAGCACAGGGAACACAGAGAGGAGTGCCTCAGGCTCCATTCCTGGCTCCTCACTTATCTACACTTTCTGATATTTGGAGCTCCCTAATCAGAAAATTCTAGAAATTAACAACTGTGCTTTAAAACCTCTGAGCACTTGTGACACAGCTCTGATGCGTCTTGAGATGCTGCACCTCATCTGGGCCAGGCCTCATCTGGTTATGCAATGGACCCGGGGTTAACTGCTACCTGCCTACGAGTTACTCAGTCTTCAACCACGGCCCTGGACCGCAGTGCCTGAGTTCAAGGAAGAGTGACGCTACCTAGTGATGGCCTGGGCGGTAGGGCACAGTGGCATGCTCTGGTCATCCCAGAGGTTAAGATCTACCTGTGCTATGTATGGAGTAAAATGGTATCTAATCAATTTTTAAAAAGGAGAGAGTAGCTGCTGGCAGTTAATATAAGCTGACAGCCTCCCTTCACAGCGAAGAGGTGAACCACAGTGGACATCTCTATCCTGAGCCGTGAGGCCATGTCTCCATGACTGGTTGTTATAACTCTGCTGTGGTTATTTCCAGTCCTTTCTGAGAGGCATCACTGCCAATCTCACACCGTACCCGACTCATACATCAAGATCTCTGGTGTGTGTGCGGATGGAGGACTGTTTGAATGTCCCTGCTTTGTGGCCTGGCAGGAGATGCACACGTGGCTCTGGCTCCCCGGGGCTGCAGCCCTGGCCTGGGCTCACACTTACCTCACTGAGGCTGTAAGGCAGGATGAGTTTGTCATTGACCGTGATTGTTTTTCTCTTGGTTAGGACCTCCACCAGGGTCTCCCGCTTTACCTGTGTCCAGAGTTGGAAGAGAAGGGTGGGAAGGTGAGGCATTTGTCTAGAGCAGATGACCGGCAGAGGCTAGGCTGGGAAGGTCTCCCTGACATCCTCCTGCCCACTATGTGCACAAACACACCTACACGTACACACATAGAGTGGAAAACCATCTTAAGAAACAAAACAAACAACCAGATCCCAAAGTGTGGTGGTGGCTTACTCTAAATTCCAGAACTGGGGATGTAGAGGCAGATAGATCTCTGTGAGTTCAAGGCCACCCTGGTCTACACAGTGAGAGCCAGGCAAGTCAAAGCTACATAGTGAGAACCTGTCTCAAGAGCAAGCAGGTAAATAACATTAAAACTAAACAATAACATAGGACCTAAAGGAAAAACCCCATAGACCACTTGTGGTAGTGTATGCCTTTAATCCCTGAACTCAGGAGGTGAAGCAGACAGATGTCTAAGCTCTGGGCCAGCTAGAGTGAGACTATGTAAAAACAAATAAAAATAAATAAATAAAGCCCCCAGAAAGGTGAGCAATGCCCTCACTGTTCAGCAGCACAAGATTTACGATTCCTCTAGCCGGCCCCAGGCCCTGCTGTCCAATCACCAGCAGTGTTTTTGGTTTTTGTTTTTGTTTTTTGTTTTTTTTTTAAAAAAGGAAACCCTTGGACCAGGCATGCTCTGCACTGAAGGCTCGGGGCAGCACTTCACCCTCCAGCCACTAGGTGTCAGGAGTGCGCCTGGTTGGATGAACAGTTTTCTGAGTTAGGAGACATACGGAATGGGAACATTCCGTCACACTTCACACCAGGACCTAGCTGCATTTGCACGTGCAGGCTTATGTGTTTGGTACAGTGAGAGGGGCATAGGATCTGTCACTGCCACATCCCCGGCCCGTCATACTCATTTTGAGTCAGGGGTCTTCACTGAGGTGCCTAGGTAGGTTTTGAACTTAGAGCCTCCTGCCTCAGCCTCTGGATGGCCAGGATGACAGGCCAGTAACATCATACCTAACCCCAAACTAGGGATTTTCAATTTAATTGTTAAAGTTATGCACATGGGTATTCTGTCAGAACGTGCACCACGTGTATGCCTGATGCTGGAGACTGCCTGCCGGAAGAGGGCGGCAGGGTCCTGAAATTGGTTGTGAGGTGCCATATGGGTGCCATATGTGTTTTGGAAGAGAAGCCAGTGCTCTCGCCTTTGGAGCATCTCCAGCCCCCCATTTGTGTTTTTTTGAGACAGGTTCTCACAGAGCCCAGGCTGGCCCTGAACTTGAATGACAACTGTGTCATCACATCAGGTTTATGTGGTGCTAGGAAGCAGCAGAGGGTTTGTGCACACTAGACAAGCCCCCTGCCACCACAGTTACAGCCTCAGCCCAGCAAACTGTGGTTTCATTTCCTTACATTGAGTTTTCTGTGTGGGGCTATGTTCATGTGAATGAAGCAGACCCTGGAGCAGCAGCTTCTGATGTCTGGAGCTGCTGTCACAGCAGGTGTGAGGGTGGTAAGAACTGAGCTCCACCCTCTGGAAGAGTAGAACCCAGCACTTCTACTGTTCAGTGTATGTAGAACCCAGCACTTCTACTGTTCAGTGTATGTAGAACCCAGCACTTCTACTGTTCAGTGTATGTAGAACCCAGCACTTCTACTGTTCAGTGTATGTAGAACCCAGCACCTCCCTACTGTACAGTGTATGTAGAACCCAGCACCTCTACTGTTCAGTGTATGTAGAACCCAGCACTTCTACTGTTCAGTGTATGTAGAACCCAGCACTTCTACTGTACAGTGTATGTAGAACCCAGCACCTCTACTGTTCAGTGTATGTAGAACCCAGCACTTCTACTGTACAGTGTATGTAGAACCCAGCACTTCTACTGTTCAGTGTATGTAGAACCCAGCACCTCTACTGTTCAGTGTATGTAGAACCCAGCACTTCTACTGTACAGTGTATGTAGAACCCAGCACTTCTACTGTACAGTGTATGTAGAACCCAGCACTTCTACTGTTCAGTGTATGTAGAACCCAGCACCTCTACTGTTCAGTGTATGTAGAACCCAGCACTTCTACTGTACAGTGTATGTAGAACCCAGCACTTCTACTGTACAGTGTATGTAGCCAGGCACACACAGACACATACAGACAGCAGACAAGACCCCCCTTGTCCTCTGTACTGAGAGGCTGCCACTGTCTTGGCCTCGGCAGGCTGCCCCACTGTGCAGCCAGGAAACAAGGGAAAGAAAGGATGGTGGAGACAGGAGGTACCTTCAGGAGCTGGGATAGTGTGTCCAATACCTCCGGGGGCCCGACCTCCAGGCCTTCATCCCGGCCTGTGGCTCTCTTCTTATAGGTGACATTGCCAAGATACAGGATGGCTGAGAGGACAGAGAAGATCCTGGGACAGGAAGAGGTTACTGCAGTTGGCGTTGCCTGTACACAGAGAAGCTCTTGTTTCTGCAGAGCTTCACGCACCCTGGCTGAGGGTGCTCTTGGCTGAGGGTGCTCTCCACTTCACACTCCCATACCTACCCTGAGTCCCACTGCCAGACAGAACCCAGGGTTCACACCTGCTACCTATGGCACTCCAGGCTTGCTGGTTTTAGAGGGATTACGCTATGTAGCCCAGGCTAGCCTTACCTGACATCTTCCCAAACACCGAGAGTGCAGATATACCACACCACACAAACTTCTACTTTTTGCTTGTTTGTGTTTGCTAATAGACAGGGTTGTTTAGCTCTGGCTGGTCTTGAATTGCCTATGGAGATCAGGCTGGTGTTGAACTTTCAGCCAACTCTCTTTTGTCTTTATTTCTTTGAGATTAGGTTTCACTATGCGGTAAAGGTTGAAGTCTCTCTGCTGTAAGGAAGGCAGCTGTGCATATTATCAACTGGTCTGAACAGTTGCCTTCCAGCTCATGGCTCCAGCCCTCTCCTGTGGGATATGGCCTGCTCTCTAGGGGGCTGTCAGTCAGATCTCCAGAACTGGTTGTCACCGGGTGGCTCAGCAGCCCACTTACTGCTTCTTCGTGGCAGGTAGGAAGCCCACCATCTCCATGGCCTGCTGAAGCCTTTCAAAGTCATGTTTGAGGTCTTCTCCATCTTCAATATTCAAGTTATGCTGAAAAAACAAAGGCGTGGGCGCTTGGGTGTTTCTGGCTGGGAGGGCAGAGAGCAGGGCAACTCGGGAGGGCCAGGAGGAGGGAGGGCCAGGGCTGGGAATGAATGGCGGCCTTTGTGTGTGTGTGTGTGTGTGTGTGTGTGTGTGTGTGTGTGTGTGTGTGTGTGTGTGTGTGTACGCTCAGGCCTGGGCTGGGGCCCAGCACAGCCAGGCTGGCAGCCTCTGACCTCCCTTTGGCAGACAGCCTTGGGTATGGTGGTGGCGCCATGGCTGTAGCTGTTTACCTGGTTGAGGTAGAAATAGTCTTGAGGCTGCTTCAGCTGAAATTCCTGACGCTCTTCCTCACTGACGCCCAGCAGCAGATAATAAAACACATGGTAGTTCCTGTGGGTGACCAGGAGAGGGAGTCAGTGCCCAGCCAGGCCCACAGCAGAGGAAAGGGTACATCAAAAGGTCACAAGGTGGGGAGTATGGTTCAGCTGATGAGGGCACAACACACACACACACACACACACACACACACACACACACACACACACACACACACACAGAGGAATAAAGATATAAAAATATAGTTACAAAAAATAGTATTGGCCAATGTGATGGTGCATACCTAAAACACCAAGCACTCTGGAGGCAGAAGAAGGAGAATCTCTGAGTTTGGCTAACCTGGTCTACAAAGTGAACTTGAGGAGATCATGGCTTCACAGAAAAACCCTACCTTAATAAAAAATATAAGTTTTAAGTATTGTTAGAAAGTAGGAACTTCTTGGGTGAGTGGGGTAGGAGCTGGGGCAGGAGTCTTACTGACTAGTTGACACTGGTTTGTTACTGGGAGACAGAGCCTCACCCTGTAGCGCAGCCTGGCTTGGAACCTGAGATCCTCCTGCCTCACAGACTGTACAGTGTGCCAGCTCTGAGGTGTTCAGGATGGTGGGCTGTACTGGGCGCAAGGTTGGAACCCACAGCAGCAAGTGTGTGGAAGAGATGGGGAGGGGAAGCTTAGATTTCAAGCATGGCTTCCCCTAAGAGGCTCACAAAACTTATTTCACCCTGTGAGGGCCAAAGCCTGAGTAGGATTATACTGAGCCAAATCCCACATTCCAAGTGCTAGAGAATGGCTACCCTTACAGAGAATCCTCATTAGTTCCCAGGACCCACACACCGGGTAACCATCCCTGTAACTCCAGTTCCAGGACCCACACGTGGTGTAGCATTCCCCTGTACCTGCAGTTCTAGGGGTCCTAGTGCCTTCTTCTGACCTCCCAGGGTACCAGGCACACACACAGTGTATTACAGACACTCAGGCAAAACACACATACACATAAAAAAGGAACGAACAAATCATGCCCTACCGCTCATCCTTCTCCTGGGAAACCAGGCGAGACTTTTCAAGAAGGTATTTTTCCACAACAGCTCTGTCATAAAAGAAAAAAAGGGAAAATAAGATATTACATTTTAGTGTTGATATTTCTTCTTTGAGTTTTTTGTTTCAACCAGAATTGATAATGAAATCAAGAACCACAGATTTAAAGGAAACACTGTTAGCACTGAGCCGCTCTTTTAGCCATCACTGGGCAATTCTAGGCGGGGCTTCACTCCTGAGCCACACCCCCAGCTCCTTACTGCAGGATTCTATGGCCATTATTTATGTCTAAGCCAAGCCCTTCCCTTGGGTATTGCATGGCTGCTCTTCTTCCTTCATTTCCCCCAGGTTCTCATACAGCCCAGGCTGGCCTCTCACTTACTGTGTAGGAGATGCCTAATCCCTTCCCTGAATCTTCTGCGTGTTGGGATGAGGCACGGAACCCAGCTGTACAAGCAGCTACCCACACTCTCGTGTGAGATTCACTGTGTAGCCTAGGTTGTTCTCCAGCTCCTGCTTCTCATCAACCATTTGCTCTGTGTGCTGGGCTAACAGGCATGCAACATGCAGTGTTTCTGTACTGCCAAGGATAGAACACACGGCCCCGTGCTTTAACAAGGTGGCCTCTGTGAATGGAGCCACGTTCCTCATCCATATCTCTGCTCAGCCTAGAAAATGGGACCAATGTGCTGCTGTCCCATGTTAACACCCTTTTGTATCATGCAAATAAATAGCTATCTACAGGGCTGGAGAGGTGGCTCAGTGGTTGGGAGCGCCGACTGCTCTTCCTGAGGTCCTGAGTTCGGGTCCCGGCAGCCACGTGGTGGCTCACAGCCATCTATGATGGGATCTGATGCCTTCTTCTGGTGTGTCTGAAGACGGCTGCGGTGTACTCATATATAATGAATAAATAAAATATTTAAAAAAAAATAGCTATCTACAAATGCCCTGAAGATCACCCTTTCTCTGGCTTCAATGAGAACCACTGTGACCCGGCACACAGTGTCAAGCAAGGTACACAGAACCCTGACAGGCAGAGCAGCCTGGGCAGGTGAAGGGACCCAAATGTTAAGGGAGGACACCAGCAAGGTCCTCAGGCAGCAGGTCAAGGTGTCTCAGACATCTGCTACTTCAGTGTAAGCTCAGTGGTGATTTTCGCGCCCTGGCTGTTCCCTGACAGGATGACAACAGCTCATATTTAAGGTTCCCCTTGGTTCATGAGCTAACTCAGCATGTCAAGGTGGGGGCTGCAAGTAGGTGTGTGTATTTACACTCAAAGAACTTTAAAAAGTTGAATATAAGTTTGATTTATTTCTTTTCTCTGGTGAAGGATTTGGCTTCACATATTAAGGACTCTGTGCTGCACTCCTGACCCTATTTTTTGGTGTATTTGTTTGTTTTTTAAAAGTCAAGGTTTCTCCATATATCCTTGGTTGTCCTGGAGCTCACTCTGCAGACCAGACATGGCCCCGTTTCTAGTGTTTCGGTCCTTCCTGTTTTCTTCCTGGGTTGGTGGTCTGATTACTGA
Organism: Rattus norvegicus; assembly: GCF_021556685.1. Classification (NCBI taxonomy): domain Eukaryota; kingdom Metazoa; phylum Chordata; class Mammalia; order Rodentia; family Muridae; genus Rattus; species Rattus norvegicus. The sequence goes on along the minus strand of NC_141549.1, from coordinate 18,131,310 downwards.
GCCCTGTGCTGTTGTACTTGAAAGCACAGGGCAGACACTCTGTGGCTGAGCTGCACCCATTCCCTCACTTGATGAATTGTGCCCTTCTACAGTGTGAGTGACACGTGTGTCAGAGCATTTGTGGGGGTGGCTGGGAATGCCTCGCTTCTTCTGTCTTGTTGAGGCAGAACATTTGTCCTACACTGCTGGGATAAAAACACTCTGGCCAATGGCAACTTAGAGAGGAAATGAAGACAAGCCCCCAGACAGCCCAGGGCCAGTCTGATCCAGGCTATCTGTCAATCACATCATCCTCACAGATTGAAGACTGACTCTTGGCAGTCAGGTGCCAAGGACAGCAGCCAACTGGAATTACACGCATCTGTCTGTGGCTCTGCACAGTACGACCTGTCTAGCTTGCAGCTTCTGACTGGTTCTGTCGTCTCTGAGTCCCATCTCTCTCTGTAGGAGTGTGGGGATGACAGAGGAACACAACTGGTTTTTCACATGGGTTTGTGACTATGGAACTGATTGAAAGGTTGGCAAGGCCAGTGCTTTACCAACTGAACCATGGCCCTGGCCGCCCCTGCTTTCCCCTCTACTGAAGAGTAGGGGCATCTGACACACATGGGTCCCTGGCTGCATCCCATACCATTTGCCTTTCTAGAGCTACTTTTCGTCTCTGTTCAGTTCAGGGCACACATGAGGTCTGGGAGCAACAGGGACTGCAGTGTTCCTGAAGCCCAGGCTTGACACTGATGCAGCTTGGGTCCCCTTCTTCTGCAAACACTTTAGACTACAAGTATTTAAGTTTTCCAAGTATTTCCTTTAATATTTTGTTTTTTATTTTGAATCTCTTATGTTTGTGTATTTATATGTATGCTTGTGCATGTAGGTGACCGAGGAGGCCAGCAGAGGGTGGCATGTCCCTTGGTGCTACAGTTACAGATGGCTGTGAGCTGTCCTCTGGGTACTGAGAACCAATTCTCAGAGGCCCTTTGAAGGAGCAGCTGGTGCTTCTCTGCTGGGCCATCTTGCCCTTCTTGCAAGTGGCTGAACTGCAAGATACTCCACGGCACTGACAGTCTGTGGAAGAAGTGGCGACGGAATCCAGAGTACACAGGTGTCACACACACCCTCCACATACAGCACGCAGTCTTTTGGAGCCATCATGGGGGGTCAGGGACTTATGTGTATATGAGTGTCTGTGCATGTGGAGGCCTCCAATCTTTCTGGATCCGCTTCCACCTCACATATGTAGGCAGGGTCTCAGTGAGCTCAGCCATTGGCCTGTCTAGGTGGCTGGCTTGCTCTGGGGACCCCTGCTCTCAGCCTCATGGAGGATCCCAGTGCTCAGCCTTCATGCATGTTCTGGGGATTCAAACCCTGGTCTCACGCCACTCAGCCTTTTAGCATCTTAGCCATCTCCCTGGACCTCCCAGGTCCTCCACAGGATATCGTAGTTCTGAGTGGGGCATGGCTGTCAAAGCACAGGTGTGCATGCATCTTCCAGCCACGCTGCTCATGGACTTTGGGAACCCAGAACATCTTTGATGCTTGGGTTGCAGGAGTAACAGTGAGTGTTCTGTGGGGACCTGTGGTATTCCAGGCACCATCTAAGGCATTTTCTGGGAATCCTCCCATACACTAGGGTGGGTGCAGTAGTTCCCTATGGCAGATGAGGAGCTGAGACCACTACAGAACACTATGGGAAAGAAGGGTCCTAACCAGCTCTCTCCATACCCACTGACCTCTCCACCTAAGCCTGATTTTAATTTTATTTTTCTTCTGTCGTTGTGAGACATGGTCTCACTGTGTGTGTTCCTAGCTGTCCTAGAACTCACTATGTAGACCAGGTTGGTCCTGAATTCTTGGGAGATCTGCCTGCCTCTGTAGGACGTGCCATTAAGCCTGCTGGCCTGTGGGGAAACTCAGAGTGCAGGGCAGGTTCTGAAGGCACTGCCTGGACTCTTGTTTCCCTTCGAAGGAGCTGAAGAGACTTAGCGTTTAAGAGCAGCTTCTCGGGGTTGGGGATTTAGCTCAGTGGTAGAGCGCTTGCCTAGGAAGCGCAAGGCCCTGGGTTCGGTCCCCAGCTCTGAAAAAAAGAACCAAAAAAAAAGAGCAGCTTCTCTTCCACAGGACCCGGGTTCCAGTCCCAGCACAGACAAGACAGCTCACAACCATTTGTAAGTCCAGCTGCTTGACATCTAACACCCTCTTCTGGCCTCTGTGGTACCACATGTACATGGTACAAGGACATGCATGCAGGCAAAATGCCCATGCACATAAAATAAATAATTCCAAACACAATTTTAAACAAATTAGTTAAATGAGATAAAGATTGCTTTCTAGTTTCTGTGGTACACCCCATATGACCAATAGTGACTGAGAGAAATCAAGACAAGCCAGAAACAGCCCAAGGCCAGTTGGATCCACCTTATTTGTCAAGCATGGCTTTCGTCCAAGATTGACCTTGGTGGTCGAGGCTGGCCTGGAACTCATAGTCCCCTTGCCCTGGAACTCATAGTCCCCTTGCCTCTGCCTCTTGAATGCAAGGTCATACAAACACTTCCTTCTCTAGCCTCAGTCATTCAGGTTTGGCCCCTCTCCTAAAATCAGATTCCTAGGGTCAGACTCTTGTATCAGTGTCTGCCTCTCTCCTTGTATCCATGGGTAGGCAGTCACCCTGTCTCAGCAGAAGACAGGCCAGCTATGTGGACCCAGGGTACCACTTGCTGGAACACAGCAGCCCAGTACTCATTCCCCAGTCTTTGATGTTTTTGTTTTGAGATTCTAGGCAGGGGCTCTACTCCAGACAGTATCCCTGCTTTTTAGATTTTGAATTTAATTTAATTTTATGTGTATTGATGTGTTGCCTGTGTGTGTAGTGTTTTGCCTCTGTGTGTCTATGTACCACATGAGTACAGTGTCCACAGCAATGGTTTGATCCCCTGGGACTGGAGTTACAGTCAGTTGTGAGCTGCATGTGGGTACTGGGAATTTAACCCAGATCCTCTGCAAGAGCAGCCTGCCCCTAGTTTTTGGTTTTAAAGTTTTGAGGCCAGCAAGGGGTCCTTTGAGTATAGAGGACCCTCTGAGGTGATCTGCACACACAGAAAGCTAAAGCTTCAGGAATGGGGAACTTGGGCCATGCTCAGATGTGCTCTGACCCTTGGCTTTGTGAAGAAGCTGTGACAGAAATATGACCAGACACAGTGGGCAAAGGCGGCCCTGGATTGCAGGTCTTGTGGCACAAGGCAGTAGCAGCCCCAGAGGCCAGGAAGCTGGGCCAGAACATGGATGCCGATCAATATGTAAATTCCTTTCTTGAACCCAGGAGCAACACTGGAGCAGGGCAGGGTTGTGGGTGGGCCAATAGCAGGACAGCCTATGGATCCCTGAAGAGAAAAGCTGATCTAGAGATCCAGTCACCAGGGCTGAGAGCCTGCAGCAGGGTGGCTGCACTCACAGGTAAGGGTCAACAGTACCTGACAGACTGCATGTGATCTAGCCAAGTCTTCTTTTTATCTGGTTTCCTGTTCAGTCAAACTTGGAAAATTAGAAGCAGAAAACTCTGAAGTAAATGATTTGTAAGTCTGAAGTAGTAAGGCACTCTAATAATAGGATGAGAGCCATGCTCTCCTCACTGCCCTGTCAGATCCTGACTTTCCTGTACACACTCCCTCCTGTGGCTGCTCAGGAGAACACATCTGGAACAAAGAGCCTGACTGAAATAGAAGGGTCTCGGGGATTTCTGTCTAGAAGGTGGGCAGATTAGCTCAGAGGATGAGAATATATTAATAACTGCTCAGATATTGTGCCTTAAAGCTTGATGACATAAATCTCATAGTCTCTGTCTCATTTATTTAGAAACTAGGTGGAATAAAGGAAAAACAATCACTTATAAAAATTGTTGTAAGAGACAACTATCCACAGCCTTGGCAACACAGTTTCTGAATCTTGGAACTGTGGCAAGCTCATTGTGCTGCACAGCCTCACAGCACATCTGCTGCCACATGACACATGTCTGTGACTCGGATGTAGGCCCAGCAGAATGTCACCTCCACCCCTGCCTCACATCCTCATATCCACCTGTCAAGATCTGCTGCTGCTCAGCCGAAACTTACGACCACTGCCCAATAGGTCTACCGGTTTCACTCATCTGCTGACCCATGAACCTTCTGTGTACCAACAGATCCCCTGAGCCAAGCCTCTTATCCACCCATCCACCCACTTACTTACCAACCCAACCTGTCACTATTCAGTCACTCCCCATCCCCCAAGCCACCCACCCACCCATGAGCCAACCCATCTACCCACAAATCTGTCCACCCACCCATGACTCCAACTGGGCACAATCCATCCACTCACTAATACTTGTTTCTTCTCCACTCACTGTCCACTCACCAAAGATCTCTCCAGACCAAGTGCACCCACCCATTAGTCAAGCCCCACCTCCTTCATAAAATCTATAAACCTGTTCATCAATTTTCCATCCTATTTACCTACCTACCCATTCATCCACTATCTCTCCCACAAAATCCTCAACCTATCCGTCCACGAATCTATCAGCCCATCCAGTCATCCAGCCACCCACCCACCCATCTATCCCTCTACCCCTCTACCCCTCTACCCATCCATTCGCTTACCACCTAGGAACTTGCCCACAAACCCTTCAACTGAGCCATCCATCCTGGAATGCATTTAAGCGTCCAAGCTGCCATTTGTCTATACACAAAACCTACCATACATCCAGCTTCCCTATCTATCCCTGGAGACATGATTCTACTGCTGCATCTTGGCTCAGCCACTGCTCACCCCTAGTTCTTCCCTGGACCAATCACATCACAGTGCTGTCCAGAACCATCTCTAAATAATGGGCTTACATGCAGCTGATGCAGGGGTCGACACCCCACTCTGCCGGTGACACCTGGCACCTCAGAGAAGCCTTACAAAGGTCAGCAAGCAGACTGCTACAGTGTGGCCAGTTCTGAGTCAAGGCTGCCACACAAGATCCTCACTGCACAGACCTGAAACCCTCAACTCCACACTCAGATGAGGATGTACTCTGGGGCTAAGCTCACGGGGGTCCTGGGTTCCAGCCTCAGCTTGAGAGGCAAGAGGCACACAGATAGAGTGACTTACCCCCTCACGATGCCACTCTCCAGGTAGTTGACTTGGATGAACTTCCCGAAGCGGCTGGAGTTGTTGTTGTGGGCTGTCTTGGCGTTCCCAAAAGCCTGAGGAGACAAAAGCAGTGCTTCAGACTCTAGTCTGGAATCTGCACATCCTCCACCTTGGGCCCAGAACTCCTTGTGGAAACAGCATTCTTGTCTCCAGAGCCCTGAGCTACTTACTAAGAGGCTTGGATAAGGGACAGAGGACAGGGTAGAGCAGATAGCTCAGTAGCTCAGAGCTTAGCACTTGTTACCAAGCCTGACAACTGAGTTCAATCCCTGGGACCTACACCATAGGAGAGAACCACATCCTGCAAGTTGTCCTTTGATCCCCAAACAGGAACACGTGTGTGTGGATACACACATATATAAATGTAAATAAACAGTTTTTTAGGGGCTGTCTTGTTACTAGTTTTTGTTTTTGTTTTTGTTTTTTTTTTTCGGAGCTGGGGACCGAACCCAGGGCCTTGTGCTTCCTAGGTAAGCGCTCTACCACTGAGCTAAATCCCCAGCCTAGTTTTTGTTTTTTTAAATGGGTGGGAGTATTTTGCTTGTACTGTGCACCTTGTGTGTCTATGAAAAGCAGAAGAGGGCATCAGAGTCACTGAAACTACAGTTAAAGATGGTTATAACTCACCTTGGTGCTATGAATTAAACCCAGGCCCTCTGCAAAAGCAGCCTGTGCTTTTAACTGCTGGCCCATCTCTGCAGCCCAACAATTCCCAAGATGGGATTTCTCTGTGTAGCCCAGCTATCTTGGAACTTACTTGTAGACCAGGCTGGCCTTGAACTCATAGAGATCTATCTGCCTAAGTCAGGAGCCATCACTACCAGTCCTCAAGAGAGAAAGAAACCTTATAAAGCAAGTCTCAGGTGTGTGGAGGAAGCATGTCCCCATATGTTCAGCCTGCCTGAGTTCTGACAGCATGACTCTCATGCTAGGGTTAGAGGAATATGAAGCCATATGCAACTGTTCACAGGGAGTTGGGGATTCAGCTTCTCACACTTGCATGGCAAGCACTTTTACCCTCTAAGCTACTTCTCTAGAGCCTGTTGTTTTGAGCCAGGTTCTCACTCTGTGGCCTGGAGCTAGCAACAATCCTCCTACCTCAGTCTTCCAAGTGTTAGGATGATACATCTGTGAGCCCAACCTAGAGCCCTTATTCTTTAGAAGGTATGCAGTCTTAGTCAGGCAGTGTATGCCCTTAATTCCAGCACTAGGGAGGTGGAGGGGGAGAGGGAGGCATGCAGATCCTTGAGTTTGAGACCAGCCTGGTCTACACAGACAAAGAGATCCAGGACAGTTAGGGCTACACAGAGAAACCCTATCTTAAAACCAAACCAAACCAAACCAAACCACCAACCAAAGTCAGTTAGTAGGCAAGCAAGCAAGCAAGCAAGCAAGCAAGCAAGCAAGCAAGCAAGCAGTTTATACCATTTGATTACAGTTACAGAAATCTAAGACGACAGGTTGCTTCTATATTGTAGCCCAAAGAGAAATTCTACAAAAACGCCTGTGAGAGTTGAGGACCAGGTGCTCTTCCGTAATGGTGGAGGGTCAGGACCTCTTTTGTGATGGCAGAGGGTCAGGACCTCTTTTGTGATGGTGGAGGGTCAGGTATTCCTCTGTGACAGTGGAAGGCCAGGTGCTCTGCTGTGATGGTGGAGGGTCAGGACCTCTTTTGTGATGGTGAAGGGTCAGGTGTTCCTCTGTGACAGTGGAGGACTGGGTACTCTTCTGTGATGGTGGAGTGCCAGGTCTTTTTCTGGAGCTGTGACACTTGGACAGAGCAGCTAAGCTGAGGCTGGCAGCTATACGTAGGCCCACATAGATTCAAACTCCGCAGGTTCACAGGATGGATAAACAACCAGGAATTACAGAGCATGCTGTAAAACCTGAATCAGGCCAGGCCTGGTGGGCCATGTTTTTAATCCCAGCACTCAGGAGCAAGACACGGAGATTTTCACAAGTTTAAGACCAACCTGGTCTACATAACAGTGTCAGATTAATTAGCTAGGTCTCAAACTATCAGCTATGGCTCAAAACGAGTGTTAGGGCTAAGCAGGAAAGAAGTGAGGACCCATGATGGGAAGGGCCCCGAGGGGGCTGAGTGGCAGCTGGGGACTTTGAGTCCTCCCCAAGGCGTACAGGCAGCGCCCTGTAGTCTGGAGCCTCTGCATGCCTATACCAGACATAGCCTCAGCACCTCATGACCCTGTGACCCACAACATTCTGAACGGCTAGCTAAGAGGGTATATACTTAATGGTGGGGCTATATGGAACTAGCCTGTTGCTCCTGCTGCAGGTGTAGGGCTTGTGGTGCCACTGCTCCCACAGAACTCCTCAGACTTTCCCTGTGAACGCTGTGAACTGAGTCCTACCCAACTACCTAGTCACAAGTAAGACTGCATTGCTGGGGAAGGAACCCAGGGTCCCATCTCATGCATAGAGGGCAAGGCCTTACTGTCCTCTCGCACTGCTGTTGCATGTGGTGTGCTGTGGTGTATAGGGCTGCTTGTCATGTTGCCATTTCTGCCCCGAAGCAAGCAGGAACAACTGCTGGGGAGACTCTTCACTGGGCCAGCCTGCAAACAACTGTGCAGGGAGATGCAGTCTCTAGCTGCTGCCCACGGTGGGCTTCTCAGTGACAAAGCTGGCCGAGCCACACGCCCTCCTGTAAAGAACCCCAATAACCCCTGGCTTTTACGGTTGGACCTGAGTGAACTCATTTCTTTGGTTTGTTATTGGTGTCCTATTTGTGGTCAGTGGATGTTCACGCTGCCCCAAGAACTCTGTTGCTTACACGTACCCGCTAAGATGCCAATAGCACCAGGGACCCACAAAATTCGATTAGGAGTCATCAACGTGTCCCATTACAGAGTGCACATGTTCAGATAGGTTAGGGTCCCTACAGGTTGCACCATCCCTAACAAAACAGAAAGATGCTAGGACACACTGCTATTCTGGTCTGGAACCTAGGAGCTGCATCCCCTGTGCCTGGACGACAGGATCCTGGGTCTGTGTCCCCGGTGCTTAGACCACAGGATCCTGGGAGAGCACTTAGCATCTATGGCTGACTGATATTTGTTTGTTCCTTTTTTTTTTTTGTCTGAGTTTTTTTTTTGGGGGGGGGGTTGTTTTGTTTTTCTGAGACAGGGATTCTCTGTGTGTCCTAGAATTCATTAGACCAGTCTAGCTTCCAACTGAGAGATCCACCTGCCTCTGCCTCCCAGGCCCTGGGATTGAAGGTGGGCACCACCACCACCTCCCCCCCAAAAAAAGATTATGTTGAACAAAGTAATTTCCTTACATGAGAGACATGAGCTTTATCCTGGGGACTGGCCCTTGCACACAGCTGGTCCTCTTCCCTGCTCTGTGACAGTTATGTAAGTCCACCCCCAAGTTATCACCTTAAAGGTCTGGGCCTAAAACAGTGGTTCATGGCAACACCTGCCTCTGATCCTAGTCTTAGGAAACAGAGGCAGGGGGATTACCATGAATCAGCCTGAGCTACAAAGGGATCCTGTATTTTTTTTTTTTTTTTAAGTAACTGAAATAAGTTCCTGAATAAGGAACTGATGAGAATGGCCCATCTTGTCTCCTAGTAGGGCTGGGGTATACTCCATTTTTCAGAGAAGTTCCCATGATGCCTTAGCTTAGGGCTGCTTGCTATAGATGAACCCCAGAAATCCCTTCCACATCCTTATGAGGCCCTTTTAAAGGGCTGGGGACAATTTTCCCTGCAGACCTCTTAATATGTCAGGCCCAGGTCTGAGGAGAGCCAGCCAGAAGGCCTGCAGAGTACAAGGCGCTCTGATTCTGCAGTTACAGATGACCCTGACGGCCAGGGCTTTGTCTCTGCCTGTGACCTCATGCGTCGGGTATGTGTCTGAGTATACAGCGACTTTTCAAAGTCAGGCTAAAAATATCCGGTTGTAGCTATGATACACAGAGGAGCTCAGAGTGCAAAAGGGGGTGGCATCAGGCTGACTGGAGGTGGCCCGGAGGGAGGAACCAACAAAAGGGTGGACAAGCCCTGTTAAAGTTATTGAACCACAGGCCCAGGCAAGGTGCCAGGGAAAGCAAGGGCTCGGCTTCCAAAGAAATGTAGCTTTCCTCCTAATATGAAAGGCACACTGCTAATATTAGTTTGTGCACTGCTAAAAATAGATCCTGATTAGACCTACCGACTCCACTTTGGGTTCAGGTCTGGAGGATTACAACAGCCGAGTGGCTGGGAAGGATAGTGTGGTTACCACACAGTGGATACTATTCAGTCTTAAAAAGAGAGAGCTGCCTCAGTGGGGAAAGTGGGGAAAGCATTTGACATGCAAATATGACGACCTGAGTCCAAAGCCACAGAAGCCACAAGGATGGTGGACACAGCATCAGATTGACCTGTGGGCAAGTCTGTGGGACATGTTCTTTTTTTTTTTTTTTTTTTTTTTGGTTCTTTTTTTCGGAGCTGGGGACCGAACCCAGGGCCTTGTGCTTCCTAGGCAAGCACTCTACCACTGAGCTAAATCCCCAACTCCGGGACATGTTCTTGATTGATGATTCAAACGGGAGATCCCATCCCAGCTCACTGTGGGTGGAGCCATCCCTGGGCTGGTGATCCTGGGTTCTACAAGAAAGCAGGCTGAGCAAGCCAGGAGAAGCAAGGCAGTAAGCAGCACCCTTCATGGCCTCTGCATCAGCTCCTGCCTCAGACCCTGTCCTGACTTCTTTCGATAATGACTGTGATGTGGAAGTGAAGTTAGCCTCTCCTCTCAGTAACTTTTGGTCATGGCGCCTCACCGCAGCAATACCAATGGTGGCCCACACCTTTAGCCCCAGCACCTGGGAGGCAGAAGCAAGTGGCTCTCTCTGAGTTTTAAGCCAGTCTGGACTACATAGGAAGTTCTAAGTCAATCAGGGCTACATAATGAAACCCTGTCTCAAAAGTAACAACAAATATATTACAAGTGTTTTCTCTTTTCCTTTCTTTTAAAAAATTGTTATATTACGACCTGTCTGAGTATCTCTATGAAGTGTATGATGATAATTTAATTTATTTGGGGGGTTTGCACATATAGGTCAGAGGACAACTTACAAGAGTCAGTTTTTTTCCATTATGTGGGTCCCAGGGATTGAACTCAGGCTTTCAAGCTTGGCAGTAATCACTTTAACCACCTGAGCCATCTTGCTGGACCCAAATTATTTTGCAGTGTTGAGGGTAAGCAACTGGCCTTTTTGGCACTGAGCGTTCCGTGATATTTTTGTTTGTTGAGGCAGGGATGACAGGCACATGTCACTCTCCTGATTGACAACTGTTGACACTGGCCACTAACCCAGTGTGGGGACCTGTAATTGTTGGAAGCCCCTGAACCTCCGAGAGGACGGTAGAATTTCACCTGCTTCCAACCAGGCCCCTGTTCCATAACCACACTCCCTACATAGGAACATCGCCTATGGTCACAGAGATCAGAACTGAATTCTCCATGCTAATAAGGTCTCTAGAGGCCCTGAGGGTTTAGCCAAAAGCTTACATTCCTTCCTACAAAAGGTATTTAATCTCTGGTCCTCCCTGAGGGTATGGTATGCATCAATTTTCCATGATGAACAATCAAACAGTTTGGAACCAAGGACTGTCTCTCTCATCAAGAACCTCTATGGGGAGCATGGAGAAGGCCTTTGTCTACAGAGCCCCTGCCTAGGTCTCCTGCAGAAGGCCTCTCTGTGCTGCGGGCCAACTGCTGCCAAGCTAAGGACAACCCCTGGAGAGCTAAACTGGAGTCCCCCTCCCCCAGTCCCAGGCTCCTCAGCCTTGTGGGCTTCCCCACAACCCCTGCCCCCAATTCCCAACTCCCCAAGACTCAGCAGGACTTGGATGTCCAGGAGTTTGGGAGGCCTTGGCCCTGGGCTCCTCAATGCAGGCCGTGGACCTCCGGCCCTCCCAACTCCTCCGCGCAGTTTCCAGGGGCGACTGAACACTTGAGAGGCAGGGAACCTCAGCTTCAGTCTCCCGTGTCTTAAGCTGCATTTTCTCACCAGCTGAGCCACCAGTGTAGCAGCACTTCCCTTGAGCCCAGCACTGACAGGCTCCTGTGGTAAATGCAGTCTACCATTTCCACATTATTTTTGTCTGCCTAGCAGGGTTCCCATACCCCAGTGATGGGGCAAAATTTCTAACCACAACACAGAGCTCCAGCTGTCACCGGCCACCCTGTCCTTGCTCCCCTGGTACAGGAATGTGCAGAGGAGAACTATGGGGCAAAGCACCCTTGCATTCAGCCTACACTGACAAAAAACAAGCCCCGGCTGCACCACTCACACCAGGGAAACTGAGAGCAAGAGGCCATGCAACAAGACACCTTCCAGGAATGTGGGTGCAGTGTTCTCGGGAACCTGGCTGGGAAACACCTGGAGGCGATACTGCCTGCACACTGGTGGTGTCACATGGATCGAAACCGGGCAGCTTTTAGAGGCTTCAGAAGGCATAGTGACAGCTAGCATTCAGAGATGGGGGACAGGGCCAAAGGTCCCTGAACAGGGTTCCACTACCAAAATGGGGAGATGGAGAGAGGTGCTGTGTGTGAAGGACCTTACCCCTTAGGATTCTCTGTGAACAGAGATAGCTGAGAGCCTCCTTGTTTCTTTCCCAGAGACAGGATCTCACTACAGAACCACCACCACCACCACGCCACCCCCCACCCTCCACCCCTGCTAGCCCGGAATCTGCTATATGGATCAGACTAGCAACAAATCCAAAGCTTTACCTGCCTTTCAAAGACAAGATTACGAGTGCCGGGGGCTGGAGAGATGGCTCAGTAGTACTTCCAGAGGACCTGGGAGCACCCACATGGCCATTCACAACTGTCTGTAAGAGCAGTTCCAGAGGATCTAATGCCCCCAACATACGTGCAGGCAAAACACCAATGCACATGAACATTTTTTAAAAAGTGTGCCATGGGTGAGGGGCTGGGCGCCTGGCTCAGAAGACAGAGTCCAGCCTAGAATCGCCCAGGGAGGGGCTCAAGTGGAGTCTCTGTCAAAAGTCACAGACACAACACACACACGACCACAGCGTCCGTCTGTAAGGCAGGAGGAGCTGGGTTTAGATGTGGAGTGATTACTACCACCCAGGAACACACATCACCTTCTCAGTTCCCATTCTCTTCTTTCTTCCTGGCTGGGAAGAAGGCTTAGGAGCTTCCTTCCCTGCGAATGCTGAGACAAGCCTAGTGCTTCACTCTCATTATACTGGGCCTTGGAACCTGTAAATAACACTGTGCCCCATACTGAAACATGCTGCCTCTGACAAACTGCTTGTTCTACACTCTCACCCCATAAGTCTGAGTAGATAAACTCCTTGTGCTTTTTTTTTTTTTTTTTTTTTAAAGATTTATTTATTTATTATATATAAGTACACTGTAGCTGTCTTCAGATACACCAGAAGAGGGCATCAGAACTCTTTACAGATGGTTGTGAGCCACCATGTGGTTGCTGGGAATTGAACTCGTGACCTCTGGAAGAGCAGTCGGGTGCTCTTAACCGCTGAGCCATCTCTCCAGCCCCTTGTGCTTTTTTAAATGATCTCACATAGCCCAGGCTGGCCTCAAACCTGGCTTATACCTGAAGCTGACAATCTCATGATTGTCCTGCATCAGATTCAAGTAGTTGCTGGACTGCACTCTGTGTAGCTGTACCCTGCTTTTCTTTACCTGGTCATGTAGACTCCAGGAGATGTGGGGGAGGTGCTGTCTGAGGGGGGAGTCAGCACACAGGTCTTGTGGCTCAGGAGTTCTGGTGGGGGTGGGGTAGATGGGAGTCAGTTGGGGAGGATCAGTGTAGGTCTTTCTGTGATAGCACACCCTGGTCCCTTGGCAAAGCAGCACAGAGCACAGCATTCACACACGCCCTGTGCATTTCTTCTGAGACACTTGATACTTGCTTCAAACTCTCAGACGTTGGAATGACAGGCGTGTCCTACTGTACCCAACTCAAGGAGACCTTTTTTGGGTGCTTAAACTATACCCCATAATTTCATTCTACTCTTAGAAACAGTGTTTCAAAAAATGTAACTTCCTCAGGTCTGAAATAGCCTTGAGGCAAGCCAAGGCCCTTCCCTAGAGGGTTGCACCAGGGAGAAGCTGGGAGGCTGCAGGGCACAGGGCAGACCCGGAGTGCAGGACTGTCCTGTTAAGGGCTACTCAGCGCCACTCTGAAACTGTCTGTGGCTCCTGCATATCTCTGAAGAGTCCTTTTTATTCCATTTTGTCTCCACTTAGAAACTAGGCTGTAAACCATTTGCTATCCATCCTAAGGTACTTTGCTACCCCAGCTGTTCAGCCTGTCTGGGTTGCTCTGAGAGAGAACCTGCAGGCTCAGGTTTGGCACCTCAAAATAAAACAGCAGGAGGCTAGGTAAAGCGGCCTTCGGCCTTCGTTCTATCTGGCAAGGCAAGGAATTGCACTATTCTAATACTCAGGGAAGAGGATTGAAGGAGGCCTGTCTCTGCCCTTTGTTCTCAGCACTTGTAGGACTTTCAGTGTGTGTTCACATGATAAAAAGCTCATTATAAGTTTGTATATAAATTCAGGTCATAAATTGAATAAGAGGCTTATAACAAAGGCTGTCTACATGCCTATCCAATAGGAACAATTACCTGGCTAAACATTCATCATTTGGTACTAGCTTACAGGTTCATGGAAAGTTACAAGACCGTACCTAAGCTGTCCTTGAAGTTTTGTATAGATAAACTCAGTCAATAGCTTTTGCACCTGCGGTCTTGTGGCATTTATCTTCTTTATGACCTTCGGTTAATGGTCTTGTAACCCCTTGGAATGAGCCCTAGGTTTTAGAAGTCTGTTGTTATCTCAGAAGCAACTAAGCAGTACTGTTATAAAAGGGGTTTGAATGTCTTTATGCTGCTATTCTGAATGATGGTGACCCTAGCGTGCGGGAAGTTCCTGCAGAATAGACACTCTGCTTTGCATATTCCCTGAGTCCGGGGTCTTCCTTCAGCAGTTTGTGGACCTTTACACCTCTCTAGAAATGGTCCCTCACTCTCCCCCTTACTTCTGCAGATACACTGACTCTTGTAGGTCCCTACTGCTCTCTGGTTCCTAATGTCCTTGAGGTAGGGTGTGTGCAGGCAGCCTGCTGGTTTGCCTCAAGTGCTGGGTAAGGGCACAAGAGTCAGGAACTGGATAGCCCAGTCACCACTCCTCCCTAGCCTGTGGCAAGGCAGGAGTCCCTACCTTACTAACCCTGGCTATGACTTTCATCGTGTCCTCTGCACATCTCAGAGCTCCTAGGAGCATACCAGACACCACAGATGCTGGCCATGACTCCAGGTGTCCACAGGCTCCTGTCATGATCCTTATGTTCCTGCTAAGGTAGGTCAGGAGGCAAGAGCAGGGGGTATGGGAGAGGGAAGGGGAGGGACTCCAGAGTCATGCTCAGTCTCTGGGCCTGATGGCCTCCATGTCCCTGGCAGGCAGGGCGAAGGCAAGAATGAGGTTTCCAGGAGACTCTCCAAGGCAGGGATGTGGTGATGGTAGATGGTTCATAAGGACATGGGCTTGGTAGACTTGGTAGACACTGGTAAAGTGATGGCTGTGCATGCATGAGGGCCTGAGTCTAGCATCCAAAACCGACATAAGAGAAAGTCGACATGGAGGCAGGGCTTGTAATCGCAGTAAATCGAGACAGAAGGGTTCCTGGGTTTAATGGCCAGAGACAGGCTAATTCAGTGGGCAGGGTCCAGGCTTCTGAGAGACCCTGTCTCTAAAATGAAGGTGGATGGCACTTGAGGTCGGATACCTAAGGCTATTCTCTGGACATTATACCCCTTACACAGAAACAGACAAGACACAGACAAAGAAACACACACACACACACACACACACACACACACACACACACACACACGGAGAAAACACTGCCCTGGCTAGCCACAGCACTGTAAAGTTACCTGCTACCACTGAGACTCCTGCATGGGTACATCCAGCCTCTAAACATCATGGGATGCCTACTTCTAAGACTTCGTTTCCCAATTCCCCCACACTGCTAGAAGACCCAGGAGAGGGTGCCCACTGTGCACCCAGGTGTCTGCATCTGTGACACTGGTGCCAGGAACCAAACAAATACACATGGCATATGACACATTCTTCTCTATAGGGCTCTAGAATTTTCTGTATATATATGGAAGTATAGTCATCCCTCAGAATCTCAGGGGTACCCCCCAAGCCTTCCTGGTGCTCAGCACACTGGACACGTGAGTGCTGGGAGTGACTGCTGTGTGAGAATGTCTAGGGAATGGCAGCCCTGTGGCTCGGTCCCAATGCAGTCAGCAACCTGAGTGACAAACCTTTAACTTGTCCACCTCAGTCAGATGTTTTGTCATACAATGAAAAATAATGACAAAAAATTATGTCTATCCTTGTATATTTCTATGTGTACATCCACTGCAGGATGGAACCTGGAGTCTTGTGAATGTTAGACAAGTACTGGACCTGAGCCACACAACCCTAGCCCCTCCCTGGGAGACTGTACGCAGGGCACCACCCTGAGCCATGCCCCTAGCTCACTACAGATCTTTTCCATCACTCTGCCCTAGTGTCCATTCCTGCTGTGATGACAGCCTACCCTAACAAAAGAATCCTGGGGGACAAGGAGTAACTTGATTCCCAGTCCCAGGAATAGCATCCATCATTGTGGGAGTCATGGATGCAGCTTAAGTAGTCACACACACAGTTAGCAGCAGACAGAACAAATGCATCGCCCTGTACTCAGCTGCTTTCTTCACTGAGTCTAGGACCCAAACCCAAGGGATGGTGCCACCAAGACTGTGTCTTCCCACCTCAATGGCACCATCAAGACAAGACCGCTGCCACTGGTCAATGTGACCCAGACACTACTTTCACAGACAATTCTAGACTTTGCAAGTTGGTAAGTAAAGCCAAGCATCCCAGACTCCTACTGGGTGCCCACAGCACAGGCAGAGACAAACCCACATCCACAGCAGGTCTTTCTGAACGCTCACTAAGCCTTCAGGCTTCTTACACAAAAGAAAAGGTGAAACCCAAAACTGCCTATTTCTGGATTTTTCCACTTAGTATTTCAAACTACAGTTAACCATGAAAAACTGAAGCCTAGAAATCAAAACCGTTTAGAACAGGATGACTGTCCACTGTCTGAAAGAAAACCTGCCTTTGTTTGGGGATGTGGCTTGGTTGGTAGAGTGCTTAAAGCTTAGTTGGTAGGGTACTTACAGCTCAGTAGACAGAGGACTTGACAAATATTCACACGAGCTTCCATTCTCAAAACCACATAAACCAGGCCTACCATGCCTGTCAATCTGATACTTAGGAGGTGGAAGCTAGTGGACCAGGAGTATGAGGTCATCCAAACTGTAGTACAAGTGTGAGGCCAGCCTAGGTTATATGAGACCCTGCTGAAGGACAGGGAAGGAAGGCGGGGAGCACCCAAAGGAAACCTAGGGATCCTGAGGACAGTCCTTTTCGGGGGAATTCCCGTTACTGATTTCATAGGTGCAGGAAGACATGATGGACTACAAAATACAGCTTCCTGGGAACACCCAGGCAGGAGCCCTGTGATACCTCAGCACTTCCCAGTCGCTCAAAGTCCAGTGGCCCCCAGCAGGGCCCTATTGCCTGCATTATGACTGGAAACTGCTTACACCCCCAAATATGGATAGCAGGGGTTAACGTGGGTTTGAACATGGCCTTTGTGTGACTCTCTGGCATATCCTCATGCATATGGGACCTGTTTGTTCTGAGACACCCTGTAACCCAGGGGTCCCCTGGACTGCTTTCTCTCCATGTGGTCCACACACACACCAGTTCTGCGTTCTGCTCTAGATCTCTCTGTATCTGATTATCTGTCCATCTCTCCACTCATTCACCCATCCATCCATTCATCCATCCCTCAAGGGCCTCAGATTCCAGGGCTTAAGTCACATTGTTCCTTCTTGTTCCCCCCATGGGCTACTGACTCTGATGTTCTCATTGAGACCTTGTGGGGGCCTAGACACGAGGTAGGACCAGGCACAAGATGGGGTGGTGAGGGTCTCCTGAGAACTCATTCCTGTCCCCATAGTGGGTATCAGGTGACCCTGACTTGTTCAATGACCCCATGACTTCCCAGGCAATATCCCTCACCCCCTACCACTCAGCCCCACAAACATCAGCCTCCCTAGCTAACACCATGATCTCCATTCTCCCCAGTTGTCCACAACAGCCCTGCATGTTTGTCTTTACTTTGTGCTTGTGTATATTTACCCATGGGCACATATATATGGAGGTCAGAAGACCTTTCAGGAGTCTGCTCTTCCCTTCTACCATGCAAGACCCAGGGCTTGAACTCAGGTCCTGAAGTTGGCAGCAAGCTACTTTACCCACTAAACCATCTTGCCAACCCAGGACCAGGCACCTTCTAAGGTAAGTCAAGAGGGTCCTTGAGTCTCTTCTGTTCTGCCTTGGATGAGCTATCAGTTGACCAAAGTCCCCCAAAATGGTTCCTGCAGCCATCTAAGATCCCTACTTCACTGCACCAAGATTAGCCCTTCTTAGCCACTGGTCCTGCCTGCTTCTACCCCATCCTCCTAACCCCTAAACTCCCTGAGGCAAGCTGGCCTTGACTGCAGCCTCTTAGCAGGATGGGCTGGCACATGTGGACACGTGTCCTGTTCCTACCCCAGGATCCTTAAGTACTCCAGCCCTCAAGTCACCCTCAGCAGGCTGCTTCAGGGTATGCTGCTCCCTGTGGGCAAGCAGCGACCACACTCCCCGATCTTACAGCATTGCTCTAGTGGGGGACCATCAAGGGTAGAGATTTCTCTGGCTGGGGAGCCTAATTGTAGCCAGCTGTGCTAAGGAATGAAATGCTGACATAGCTAGCAAACAGAGGAACCAAGTGGTGTCTGACCACAGGGTGGAGTATTACTCAGCCACAAAAAATTAGCAAAACTCTAACACACGAACACACACTGCAACAGAGATGTATGCTGGAGACACGCTTTTGAGTGACAGAAGCCAGACCAATAGTCACGTGATAAATGGTGAAATTCATATGAACCAGCCACAGCAGGCAAAGCCGGAGGCAGGAGGTAGATCTAAGAGCAGTGGGCAATGACAACTGATATGGACAGGGAATCTTTTGTGGAGATGGAACGTTCTGGGTGATGGCTGTACAACACTGAATGTACCAGATGGCACTGTGACAGCTGATTTTGTCCACATGACAAACTCAGAAAGAAGAAACCTCAATTGAGGAATTGCCTCCATCAGACTGGCCTGCTGAAATGTCTGTGGAGCATTGTGTTAACTGATGGAGGAGGCCCAGTCCACTGTGGGTGATAGAAGTCCTGGGCAAGTGGGGCTGAGCTATTAAGGAAGGCAGGTGAGTACTGAGTGTGGTGCCTTAAATCCCAGCACTCTACAGAGGTCAAGGCTGGCCTGGTCTATACAGTGAGTTCCAAGATAGCTAATGCTATGTATGTATAAAAACAAACAAAAAAAAAAAAGGAAGGAAGAACAGAGGAAGGCAGGTAGACAGGCCTGGGGACAGCTGGTAAGCAGCATCCCTCTTTCTGCTTCAAACACCTGCCTCGGTGTATGTCAATGGCAGACTACAATCTATAGGACGGAACAAGCCCTTTCCCCCGATACTGCTTCTGGTCAGGGTGCTCATCGCAGCACGAGAGAACAACCCAGGACAAGGTTGTGTGCTGTGGTGGAGTATCGACTTTGTAAAGTGCACGCGTAGCTCGAGGCTGGAGCGCTGAGCCACAGTGTAAGCTCTGGTTCAGTACTGGCCAGGGCATCCCTGCCCATGTCACTCTACCGCACAAGCACATGGTCACGTGGCCAAGCCTGAGCGGGAGAACAGACCACAGCCCCTCAACCCCGTCTCAATCACACAGCAATGATGTCACCAGCTCCCACCAGCTGCCAACAGTCACCTGGGGAAAAATCTCTACAAGACATTTTAGAAGTTCCCCTCAGATGAACAGCAGCTGTTGAGCTGCGCTCTTGGTTGACAGAGACAGGGTCTCACCATGTAATCCAGCCTGGCCTCAAATTCCTCCTGCCCTGGCTTCCAAGGGCTACATCAACAGTCACCTGCTGCCACACCCAGCTGAGCACACAGTTAACCTGTCAGTATCAAGGCTGCTAATCACCCCTACCACATAGACTGAGGTACTCAGGTACTCCCAATTCCAGACCTTTTCACTTGAGTCAGTCTGATCAAACATCTTCATCTAGATCCCTGATTTATCCTATCAGTGAGGCCATGTCCCTGTGGCTGGGCAGAGGCAAGCCACCATACCCCAGGAAAGCCATGATCAGTGGGCAAAAGTCCTGCAGTCCCAGCGACCTACAGGGTTGTGGGGTGGAGTCCGGCTTACAGAATCTGGGGGAACCAAGTGGTGAACAAACCCCTGGGTCTGAGCGGGGACAGAAGCAGCTTCAGACTCATCCCTGTTCTGGAGCACAAGGGCCGACGTAGGCTGTGGGTTGTCTCCCTCCCTTAGACTCCTCGCCTGGTGTGAAGCCAGACCCAGAGAAGAGATGTGGGTCCACGTTTCGTTTCTGCTTTCAGAATGAGAGCCACACTGTCCTGCACATGCTAGCTGCAGCTGGGGATAGGCCAGGGCCAGACAGTCTGTGCCCTACTTCTCTGGAATGAAGCCATGTTCCAGGCATGCTTTAGGGTGAACCCCATGACCACTGTCCTAGGCTACTCTGCTGAGCTCGGGGCTGTCAAGGGTGCTGTGCCCATCAAGAGTAACAACCACTGGGCTCACAAAGGCCCCAGATGCCTGACTGCCCTTGTAAGCTCAGGCAGTCAACAGCCCACACAAGTGCCTCCTTTCTGAGGTAGGTAGTATGGAGGGCTTACTCCTCTCAGACTGGAGGATGCCCTGGATCATGCTGTCCCCACATTCTCTGAAATGGTGACTATGACAGGAACATGCAGGGACAGTGACTGACAGACCCCTGTCTTTCCATAGGAGTCTTCCTGTTTTCTGGCCAGTACTGCACTGTGAGGCTGCATTCAGGCCTGAGAAGGCAGGAGGGCCCAGTGACACCCTGACCTCAAAGCAACCCAACTTCTCCTTTTGGGGAGCTGAGAAAAAGTCCCTGACACTGCAAGCTGCATGTATCTTTGGCCTGTGCACCAGTCAAAGCCTGGGACCCTAAAAGGACAGGAATGAGAGACTAGAAAGTCACATGAGCTGGGTTAACCTATGACCCAAGGTGCACCAAGACCTGAACTCTGGCAGCTGAAACCAGGGGAAAGGGGCTTCACAGTTTCAGCTGGATTTGTTGGCCAAGCCTTTCATGCAGTACTCAAAAGAGGAAGCAGGGGGATAGACAAGTTGGGACCAGCTTTGGCAACATAGAAAAGAAGGAAGGGAGCCATATATAGTGTGGTCCATGCCTGTCATCCTAGCACTTGGGAAGTAGAGGCAGGAGGATCAGGAATCCATGGTCATCCTTAGCTACATAGTTAACTCTGAGGGTAGCCTAAGCTACATGGGTACCTGTCTCAAAGTAAACATAAAACAAAATAAAACAAAGAAATTGTGCTTACATGTACAAACCTCACCCAACACACATAATTAAAAATAAAATTAGGAAACTAAATAAAAAATAAAAATCAGGCTGGGTGTGATTTAATCCCAGCACATGGGAGAGGCAGGTGGATTTCTCTGAGTTCAAGGCCAGCCTGGTTCATACAGAGATTTCCAGGACAGGCAGAGCCACAAAGAGACCCTGTCTCAAAATAGTAAGTAAATAAATAAGCTAAATTAAAATTAAAAACAGAAAAAAGACAACCTTCTGGCACAATTCTCTGCCTCGCAGGATAACTCTGTGTTCAGGCAGGTCATGCAGGAGAAACTGGGCATTCTCGGGTGTCCTTGTGTTATGTCTCCAGGAGTGCTCCTGGCCCCTGGTAGATGAAGGCTGGCAGCCCAGCCGATCCCCTCAGAGTACAGTTCGTCACTCTGTAGAAAAGAACACAGCACCATCAAGGGGAGTGCTCAGAAGGACAGCTCTGAGCACTGAGCCCCTGAGCTGATGGGCACCCCAAGAGGCATGCTGACTGCCTCCATGGAGGGTTCATCTAGAACCCAGCAAAGCCACCAAGGCCACAGTCCTCCCCAGTCCAAGACTGCCAGAGACTGCAAGTCAGAGTGTTCTGTGGCTGAGAGTGGGAAGGAAGCCAGTAGGACTGGTACCTGGGTCTTACAAGTCACTAAGTGACTGAGAGTGACAGAGTCAGTGCTGTGCCAGCATCCCAGAGGGGCACCGCAGCAATGGGTGAGGGTAGTTGTGGCTTCACAAGCACAAGAGAATGACAGATCCTGAGACAATTATGGAGCTGGTGACTGCCTCTGGGAACCAAGCCACTGAATGTGAACAGCAGTTAGTCTTTGGGGGCCACTGTGTACAGGTGTGTCCCCCATAATTCACACCTAAATCCTTGGCCTGGGATGTGGAAGTGTGAGCCCACTTGGAAACAGGGTTGCAGGACTGTGTGTTCTATGGCTGTAACGAAACACCCGGCATGGGTATCTCACACTAATGAGGGTCCCCTTTAGCTCATGCCTCCCTTTCCCTCCCCTTGGGCTTTCACCTTTTCAGTTAGAGTCTCTGCAGGCTTTGCATGACACTTTCAATAGCACCACTCCTGCCTCAGCAGGGAAAACAAGAGCCACCTGAACACAAGTGCTGACCGAGAACACAAACCCTCACGACCAAGGCAACTGGTGCCCATCCTGTGGGCAGGACCCACAGCACAGCACCACATGTACGGGGCCATGTCCATGGGTGAGGTAGAGTGTGAGGAAGCCTGCCGTGGCACAGGGAACAAACTGCCAGGTGGTGGTGGCACATACCTTTATCCCTAACACTCGGGAGTCAGAGGCAGGGGATCTCTGAATTTGAGGCCAGCCGGGTCTACAGAGTCAGTGGACTTTTCCATTTTTTATTTTCAGATCACGTGGTTAACTGTTGGTAGCTGAGGCTAAAGTAGAGGGAGGCTTCCGTTTTGTGCAATAGGTGGTTGATCTGCACAGATGAACCGATACAAGCTGAAGAAGCCAGACCCAAAAGGAAACTTAAACTATTCTTCTCTTTTCAAGTCAGGGCCACATGTATTCCAGACTGGCCGTGAACTCCTAAGTAGTTAAGGATGACCCTAAATTCTAGATCCTCCTGGCTCAACCTCCCAAGTGCTGGGACAAGAAGTACAAGTACTGAGCTTGGCATAGGAGACCTATTCTGTTACTCGGTGGGGTTTGTTAGTATTTTAAGTTTCTGCACCATGGGATGCTGAGCCTTCCGCTGGGTTGCGGAGCAAATAGCAGAAACACACCACGCAAACTGGTGCACATCTGAGCTCTGTGACCTCACATGATGGCCTGCAATGACCTCAGCGGAAGAGGAACCTAGCTGAACACAGCAAGCCAGAAGCAACTGCAATGAATCTGCACAACAGACAGCAGCTGTCAATAGAAGGTGGGAGGGGAGGTACAAGAGGTCATAGGTTAATAGATGCCATCCAGTCCAGCCAGCCCCTTACTCCAGGGCTCCTAAGGGATAAAGAAGTCTCCCACATCAGGGTCATGCCCCACCACCAGGGTTTGGCACTCATAGGGCAGGGGTGGGGGTATCACACTCCTGAAGCCTTTCCCATGCCAATCTCTACATGATTGAGAATCTGCTGGGGGACAATGACAGGGAAGATGGCATCAAATGTGCCCCCCATATTTCTGTTTTTGCCTTCTTCAAAACATTTTATATGTATTTTATTTGTTCCGTGTGGTTGTTTGCATGAGTTTATGTGCATGGCATGTGTAGGAGCTCTTAGTGACCAGATCTTCTGGAACTGGAGTTACAGATGGCTGTGACCTACCATGTGGGAATTGAACTTCGGTCCTCTGCAGGAGCACTATGTGCCCTTAACCGCTGAGCCATCTCTCCAGCCCAATTTGACCTTTCAAAGTTTGTGCATGCATTGGTGCATATGCACACAAGTGGGCAGCATGTGGAGACTGGGGAGAGCTTGGGTGTCATACCCTGGAACACTGCTGGCCTCCTCTGGGGCAGGGCCTCTCCGTAGCCTGGAGCTCAGCCCTTACTCTAGTCTGGCTGGCCCACAAGCCCCAGCTTCCTGTTTCTGCCCCTCATACTGGGATTCGTACACAGCCATGCCCAGCATTTCCCAGGACTCTGGGTCAAACCCAAGTCCTTGTGCTATTGAGGAAAGCACTCTGCTGCCCCAACCCCCACATGGACTAGCCTTCAATCAGCTGGACACAAAGCCTACACACATGGGGATCAACTGTCAAGGGGTGCTACTTAGCTTGGGAAAGAAAAAGAGTTCCCCAGTGGCAAAAGGCAGAGGGCCCTCAGAAACAACTGATCAGTAGAACTAAAGTGCAGGGGGTCACAGTGAGCCCATTCCTGTGACTAGTGAGCCTGTGAGGGATGAAGACTGTGGATGGGAATGGATGGTAGAGACACTGCACCGCACTAGGTGGCAGCCCAGGGTGTCACACTAGTGCCCATGTACCCGGAGACCAAGTTCTGAGGTGCACTGCAGGCTTAGGTAAAATCAGCACAGTGCACTGTCTTCAGTTAGGATAGCCCACCACTGGGCATGAAACAGAAGACACAAGGTTTAGAAGGGGCACCTGAGAGGTCTGTTACCTGCTCAGTGCTCTCTGACCTAATACTTCCTTGAAAAAAATCCTACTGAGCCTGGTGGTAGTGGAGCACATTTTAAATCGCAGGGGCAGGGGCAGGGGCAGGGGCAGGGGCAGGGGCAGGGGCAGGGGCAGGGGCAGGGGCAGGGGCAGGGGCAGGGGCAGGGGCAGGGGCAGGGGCAGGGGCAGGGGCAGGGGCAGGGGCAGGGGCAGGGGCAGGGGCAGGGGCAGGGGCAGGGGCAGGGGCAGGGGCAGGGGCAGGTGGACCCCTGTGAGTTCTGAGACCAGCCTGTTCTACAAAGTGAGTTCCAGGACAGCCAGGACTACAAAGTGAAACCCTTTCTTAAAAAGAAAACAAAAGAAAGAAACCAAAGCCCACTGGTACCAGCAATGTAGTTTAGTGGGAGAGGCAGTGGTGATCTGAGTTCAATGCCTGGGATCCACATGGAGGGAAAACACACCTCAGAAAGTTGTCCTCTTACCTCTCTGGGCACACTGTGGCACATATCCACTTACAAAATTGATTGACATTTTTAAAAGCCTATTGAGAAAGAAGATGACTCAAGTGTTAAGATCATCTCCTGCTCTTCTAGAGGCCCAGGTACGATTGCCAGCCCCACAGGGAAGCTTACAACTGTTCATGACATTGTTCGAGGGGATCTGATGCCTCTGCTGCTTTCTGCAGGTATCAGGCACAGACACACATGCAAGTAAAACACCCATGCATGCACATACACACACATATGCATTTGTACACACAAGCACCAGGACACATTTGTATACACGCACATATACACACCTTACACACACCCAACTGAAAAAAAGCTTACCACTAACAGTGACTGAGCGAGAGGGGGTGGAGGGAAAGAGGGAGGGAGGGAAATGGAGAGGGAGAGGGAGAGGGAGAAGAAGAGGAAGATGGAGAGGGGGAGAGAGGAGAAGAGGGAGAAGAGCCAAGTGGATCCCTTTCTGGGACCTCAACTCCAGAGCTGCAGACCCCAGCACATAGAGACCCCTGACCTTGGTGTACTATGACCTGAGACATGTTGACCTCTTGCTTTAAAATGCCCAGAGCTGGGCTCACTCACTCATCTCTTCTGTCACCTATACCCAGAAGGCTTGCCCACAGTGAAACATTAATATCTCCCATGGAATTTAGTTACTAAGGACCCTGGGCAGCAGGCATAAGGTGCGGAATCTGAGGTGGTCTCTCCCCAGTATGCTGTGGCACCATTTCCCCCTCACTGCTGGGATGCCCTGTGATGTTCAGCACGAGCACACAGTCTGCTGGCCCAGGACCTGAAGGGCAAATGAACACCGAAGACACGTGAGCCCCGCTGCACTCATCTCCCATTTTGGAAGCTCTCACACCTGAGGTCTGCCCTGGCAGAGCCTGGAGACACAGCCTCCCGAGTTCTGTAAATGCCTCTGGGTACAATGCTCAGCTCAAGGGTCCTCAAACATCCCAGCCATCCCAGAGCCTGGACTGCTGGGGGTAGCCCTGACACCCCAAATACAGGGTTAGAATGGTTCTAAGGAGCTGACACACTAAGCCTGTTACCCTGCCTCATCCAACCAACTCCTGTGTGCACTTTCTCTGCGTGGTGCTAGGTGTGGAACCTGGGTGGCATACAAGCCCAGTGCACTCTGGGACGACAGGGGCTTGCACATGCTCAGTGAGTACTGGGGAGGCCCTGGGCCTCACACAGAACACAGCTGGGGCAGCAGGCCAGCACTCCCCACCTCCTGCCCTTCACCTCCAGGCCCTGGTGCTCACCTCCAGCACAGGCCCTGCACCCAGGATGGTCCTCTCGACGCCGCTGGCGTAGCCCTTCTGGCTGAGCGCTGTGAGGCAGTGGATGAGGAAGTTGGTGCTTTGCGTCTTGCCGGACCCGCTCTCACCAGAGATGACGATGCACTGGTTCACGTGCTTGCGCAGCATGGTGTAGTAGGCTACATCGGCCAGAGCGAACACGTGCGGCTCCAGCTTTCCCAGCTGCTGGTTCTCGTACATCTTCACATACTTGGGGTTGTAAATGGGCAGGAACTTGAAGGGGTTGATGGCCACCAGGATGCTGCCCGCGTACGTGTAGATCTTCTGCTGCACGAAGCGCAGCTTCAGGCTCTGCAGCAGGTTGGCCTCGTTCAGCTCCGGCAGGTTGCACAGGTCGTCGAAGTCCGCTTGAGGCCTTGGCAGCAGCCCTCGCTCCACCAGGCGACATGCGGCTGTGGGCTGAGCCAGCAGCTGCACGTGCAGGTACTGAATGCTGCCGTCAGCGTTGCGCTCCTGCAGCAGGAAGTAGTAGCCGTCCTCCCGAGGGTGCTCCTTCTGCGCTCGCCGAGGCCACAGCAGCACTCGGTGCACAGGCGAGTCGCTGGCATCCAGCACCCACTCCTCCCCACCCGACTCCTTCACCTCCACCAGCACATAGTGCTTCGAGCCGTCCAGGTGTAGACTGGCCACCACGTCTCGGATGACATCGCTTGTTGTGCTGTCCTTGGTGGCGGTTACACGGCATGAGGTCTGGCTCCCAGCACTGGGCAGCTGAGGGTAGATGTGCAGGTGGAAGGTGGCCGGCCGCCTTCGGCCTGAGCTGCCAGCCTCGTGAGCACTCATCCTGCCCACCTCCTGGCCTCAGCATGCCTCATCGGCGGGCCGCGCACCTCCTGCAACTGGAAGGAGGGTGGGGTTAGCCTGGTGATCACATTGGCCCGCAGCTCCAGACCCACAGCAGAACCAACCAAGGCAGTTCAGACCAGAAGCTACCAACTCTCTTGTGAGGACCCAAGGGACTCCCATTTGCCTGCTTTGTGGCAAACATCATGGAACCCAGAGCCTCCTACGCATGAGGCAGGGTAAGACCCCTGAGCCAAGACAGCACAGCTGTGGGCAGGGTGTAAATTCCAGGCAGAAGTTCTACCCAAGCCACGCCCCCCACCCCTCGCCGGGCCATTCTAAGCATGGGCTCTACCGAGGAGCCAAGTCCCAGCCATGAAAAAAATTATTTCAAATGCATTTACTTCTGAAGCCTGAAGAACAAGGAATACGAGTTGATACTGGTAATAGCCTGGGTGGAATCTTGAAGCAAGAAGCACAGTGGTATGGATTACGTGCGTCAGCCCCATGTACCAACTGAAGACAAACGAGGCCTTTGCTCAAGGACCAGCAGGAGAAGCTGCTCTGCAACCCAACACTGAATGAGAAGCAGGGGGAATGATTGTCATTGGGAGCTGAGAAGCTTCAAAGAGCGCGGACATGAAAGAAGGGTTCTGAAGGATGAAGAGGAGTTCATTCATGAGCCTGGCCACTAAAAGAAGAGTGCGGTGCCTCACAACCTGATTTTATGAATGAAGTTTTATTCCAAGGCAGAAATACTAGATGTGGCTGCTTTTGCTACAAACCAAAACAGAATGGTCACAAGGGAGACCGAGGTCTGACGAGGCTGCGATATTTGTCTCCAAGCCACTTGCAGACATTTGCTGGCCTTTGACTTTGCCGAAGTCACAAATGTGACTCGGCAGCACAAGCCTAAAGAAGCTCCCTGTGTGTGACTCGGCAGCACAAGCCTAAAGAAGCTCCCTGTGACAGAGCGACAGCATTGGTTCCCACAGGCACCATGGGAATGCTCAAGGCAGACAAGATACAAGCGTCACTTTCCGGTCTTTTCCAGATTATCGAGGAACTGTCTCTTCCCTTCCAGCCAGCAGCTGGAAGAGCACATGTTTTGGTAGAATCTGGGTCATCTGAGGCTTAGGTCCAGCTCAGTGGTGGGGAACTTGCCTGGCATTCACAGGGTCCTGGGTTCAATCCCCAAGCTTGCAAAATAAAGTATGTGTTCAATGCATATAGGCACCCTCGGTATGACAAATCTATCATCTCAGCTACTGGGGAGGGTGAGGCAGGAGGATATGAATTAAAGCATAACTCAGCTTGAATCTGTGTCACAATAAAAAAAAAAAAAGTGTGCAACCAGAGAGACTGAGATCTGACGAGGCTGCGATATTTGTCTCCAAGCCACTTGAAGACATTTGCTGGCCTTTGACTTTGCCGAAGTAACAAGTGTGACTCGGCAGCACAAGCCTAAAGGGCTTCAACACACAGTGCTTCAAAACAGCAGGAAACTAACACTCAAGTCAGCAAAGCCCAAACACACCCAGCCCCATAGGCAGATCCACAATCTGCAGAAAACCTCCCATCTGTATGTCAGTAACATTACATGCCTAGTGCGCACAGTGGCCAGAAGGGGGCGCTGGATCCCCTGCAGCTGCAGGTGCAGATGGTGGTGAGCAGCCATGTGGGTGCTGGGAACTAAACCTGGGCCCTCAGGAAGAGCAACCAGTGCTTTACGTGAGTCAGTTCTGCAGCCTCTATTTCTAAATGTGCGAACTACCAAAGGGGATGTGGTGGTACAGAGACATGTATACATGCAAAACACACATACACATTAAATAAAACAAAAAGTAAAAAATAAGACATCTAGACATGGCTTACTGTCTTCATGACTAAAAGCTGATGACCCTGAGGGCAGAAGTGCCTGACAACTGGACTAGCCCCTGGGGCCCATACAGAGAGCCAGATGTGTCAACACAAGTCTGTATTTCCACAGTGAGTCAGGACATAGGAGGCACACAGAAGACTGTATTTCCACAGTGAGACAGGAGGACATAGGAGGACACAGAAGTCTGTATTTCCACAGTGAGACAGGAGGAGATAGGAGGACACAGAAGTCTGTATTTCCACAGTGAGACAGGAGGACATAGGAGCACACAGAAGTCTGTATTTCCACAATGAGTCAGGAGGACATAGGAGGACACAGAAGACTGTATTTCCACAGTGAGACAGGAGGACATAGGAGGACACAGAAGTCTGTATTTCCACAGAGAGTCAGGAGGACATAGGAGCACACAGAAGTCTGTATTTCCACAGTGAGACAGGAGGACACAGAAGTCTGTATTTCCACAATGAGTCAGGAGGACATAGGAGGACACAGAAGTCTGTATTTCCACAGTGAGACAGGAGGACATAGGAGGACACAGAAGTCTGTATTTCCACAGTGAGACAGGAGGACATAGGAGGACACAGAAGTCTGTATTTCCACAGTGAGACAGGAGGACATAGGAGGACACAGAAGACTATTTCCACAGTGAGACAGGAGGACATAGGAGGACACAGAAGTTTGAGGCCCAGCTTGCCAACCACTGCTGCAGAAATGGGAGACTGGGACTCAGAAACAAGGCAGAGGTTGGGTAGGGTGACACTATTGTCACCTTGGTGTTTGGAAGTTGAGGCTGAAGGATCATTGAATTCAAACCCTGTCTCGCATATATAAAGAGTTGGAGGCACACATAGGGTACAACAGACCATGTCTCAAAAAAAAAAAAATCAAATAACAACAAAAAATAAGAAAGGGAGGAGAGGAAACTCATTTCTCAAAACTCCTGTGACCTCCAATTGTGCACCATGGCAAGAGTGCAAGTAGGCGTAAACACGCACACGAGTACACACAGGCACACACACGCACACATGCGCACATGCGTGCGCGCACACACACACACACACACACACACATGCACATATCGTGTTACTGGTTGACTCTAGCACATACTTTTGCTGTCGCTCAGTTTTAGGCCTGTCTTCAGATAGAGTCTCACTATGAGGACCCGGGTACCCTGGACCCCATTACGTAGACCAAACTGGCTCAATTCTCAGGCCTGCTTCTGCTTCTTGAGTGTCCTGTTCTGGTTTTGGTTTTGTTGTTTTAGTTTCAGACAGACTCACCTGTGGCCTGGCTGGCTGAGGTCATGTGGCCTAGGTCCTTCCTCGACCCGCTGAGTGCTACGGCCACAGTTGTGCACCACAGCCTTGGGACATTGGTTTCTTTCCATATTTTGTGTTTGCACCTGTGTCATGATGTACATGAGGACAATTTGCAGAATTCTGCCATGTGGGTTCTGGGGATTGAACTCCGATCACTGGGTTTAGCAGGAAGCACTTCTACCTGCTGGGCCATCTCACTGGCCCCTGGAATTTGGTTTAAATGTTTTGATCCAGCAGATCCCAGTCATTCCCACCCTCCATGAATCTCTCTAGAGAAACAAAGTGGAGGCAGGTGGACATTCCCAGCACTGTGTTTCCAGGATCCCTGAACTAGAAACCACCACAGCAGCCATAGCCAGAGGATGGACAACTTCAACACAGCACAGGTACCAAAAGGCCACTGATACTTAGATGGAACCATTGGCCCCCAATCAGTACACACAGACCTGACAATTCTGCTCTTCTAGATCCAAAGCTCAGGAACTCAGATCCCAGGACGTGGCTGCATACAGTGTGGCTTGCATTAAAAGGCAGAGACACACTGATGGATGAATGGATTAATAAAATATAGTCCAAGGGGTTGGGGATTTAGCTCAGTGGTAGAGCGCTTGCCTAGCAAACGCAAGGTCCTGGGTTCGGTCCCCAGCTCCGAAAAAAAGAAAAAGAAAAAAAAATATAGTCCAACCACAGGGGGAACAGCGCTCAGCTACAGTAGGAAGGCGGCAGTAGCCCACGGCACGTGGGTGAAGTTAGGAACCATGATGTGGCTACTGCTCATCTGGCAGGGTGACTATCTAGCATGTGGAGTCCTGGGCTCCACCCCCAAAATGTAGTCTGAAGGTGGTAGCACCTGTCACCCCAACACTGGGGCAGCGGAGGCAGGGGGATCAGGTATACAAGGACATCCTTGGTTACATAGGAAGTTTGGGCCAGCCTGGTCTGCATGACAAAACAAAGAAATAGCTGAGCACAGAGAGTGTGTGTGTGTGTGTGTGTGTGTGTGTGTGTGTGTGTGTGTCCAATGACAAGCAATGTCCAGAACAACAAGTGAGTCCACTGAGGAGGGAAGCAGAACAGAGGCTGCCAGGGGCTGGAGTGACGACTCTTCTGGGGCTGTAACAGGTTCCGGAATGGAGAGCTGTGAGGGTTGCACAACACTGAACCCACTGAGGACCTCTCTGCTTTCAATTTCAATGAAATGGAAGCACTCAGGGTATATGTCCAATGTACATTGGATTCTCTAAAACCCAGCTAACCACACAGGAAGCCAGCTGACTGCTGGCTGCTGTGGGTTGACATGGTACAGAGGGTCAGGAGACCCATGTGCTTCTGACCTGGGTCATAGCAGCAGGCTCATACCACAACCTACAATGCCACATAAACTTCCTGTGATGGGTTCACACCTTTACAGACTGAGAACCAGGTGATGTGATCTTGAGGATGGCCTGGATCACAGAGGGAGGACAACTCTGCAGGTGACAGTGCCCACCTAGGCTGACATGAATTGAATCTTCAGGTCCGCCTCTGCTTAAAACAGAACCCCTACTCCCACAATGTGTCCTGTGACCTCCACAGGACACTAATACACACAACCAAAAACTAGGCTTGGTAATGCATACCGGTACTTTGGAGGCTCAGGCAAGAGGATTCCTAGTTCTAGGCCAGCCTGGGCAACAGCGAGACAGACCCTGTTTCCTTCATCAAGGACAGGGTTGAGAGTCTGTGGGCACAGCAGGGGTTTGGGGTGGGGTTCACAGCCATGCTTGCCTGGCAGTTCAGGCCACTCTGAAAGTCAGTCATAGAATGTGCCACCAGAGTTCAAGAACAGTTTGTGTGAGGAACACAGGGACTCAAACTGAGATTCTGTCTTAATCAGCCACACATACCTACATGCTAAGTTATTCACTGTGTGCTGGCCTTCAATCAAAGGTGACCTGTAGATGCAACAGGGGGTCCTGCACATGACATCAACTAGTGATGGTGTAGCTGGTTAGTCTGCTCCATGACATTTGCAAAATAACAACAAAGACTAATGAAGTGCATTGAAAAACGTCTGCCAAATGAGACCTGACAGCACACTGCTTGTGCACCACAAATGCACATGCACGTGAGTACACACGCGCTCGCGCACACACACACACACACACACACACACACACATGCACGCACGCCCACATGCAAGCCACTCCACACATTTGTACACGTGAGCCTTCACACATCCACCCTTTACCTATGCCAAGCACTGCAGAAACATGCCCACAGCCAGGCTCAGTGAAAACTGCCCCCCCTAGAGCATGTCATGTTCTGGAAGGTGACCCCAGTGTGGATGTCAACTGTGTGGACAGGAGTTCTGGATTGTTTGCCATCACGCTGCCTGGAAACAGGTGGCCAGGGGTTATACTGCTGCCCACCCAGTACCTAATAGGGACTGTCCCCCATGGGAAAACCCAGCAAGGCCTGCCGATAGGTTCTGTCTAGTCCCTGGGGCACTGCCATTCTCCTGCCAAAAGACCCCTGACCGAGCCTCTCTGGCTATGTTACAGACACAGGCTGTGGCACTCTGTGACCAGCTCTGGCCCTTGCTTCAGGAACTGCTCTCTTGGAGGCAAGGACAAGGCTCATGGGTAAAGCTAACAGAGCTAGCTCAGCAAGCCTCATCCCACACCGGAAGGAAACTGATAAGGCTTCTTGCTCAAAACGCTTGTAGCCCTGCCAGGCTGTGGGCAGAGGGCAAGGAAGTCAGTTAGTGTCATGTTAGGAGACTTGGGCAGCCCCTTCTTCCCAGGTTAATGTGCCTGCTTCTTAGAAAATCCCTCCCATGGGGACCGCCTAGGGAGCCCTTGCCCACTAGCCATCGCCACAGGAGCGTCCTGACACAAGGATGAAGCCTTCCCGACAGCAGCATGGTACCCACCTTCAAACCTCCGCCCAGCTGCCCACAAGCACTTGGGGTGGGGCTAGGGTTCTGCTTGAGCCTAGGGCTTTAAACCCAATGAAAGCCTGGTGCAAAGATAAAATACCTATACATACATAAAATACACACAGACAGAGACAGTAGGAGAGAGGTCCAGGCCTCTGCTGGGGATCCTAGGCAGGGACTTTACTGCTGAGTCAGTTTTGAGAATTAGAGCTTCATGACAGCTCTCTCAGGAAGACTTGTTGCCTGTCTGGCTTCCGGCACACCTTCCTCATGCAATGTTCAGTCTGGGACCTGGAGCTCATCAGGCTGTGGCCCAACATCCTGTCTTAAGAGGATGTGAAACCCATACTCTGAGAATCCCCTGGTGTGTCAGAAAAGGGTGTCCACATGGGACCGTGGAGCCAGCAGACGTCTCATGGCAGCAGCCTTGGGCAGTACTAGGCCCAAGAGGACATGAGAAACTATATTCTCTCTTGCTTTATTATTTCTCTCAAGAATCATGCTGTGTGGTATATGCTGGCCATGACTTCAAAGGACGTGTAAGGACTCCAAGTGTGACCTGGTGTTCTCGTTTTACTGTGTAACCCAGGCTGTCCTGGAATCACTCTGTCTGCCTCAGCCTCTGGAGAGCTAGAGTCATAAACAGGTGCCACCATGACAGCTTCTCTGCTCTCAATAAATACTGCAAAGCTAATGTGCTTGCCCTACACCCAGTACCATCATTCATGCCCCTCCCTCTCCAACATGGACATCAAGTGCAGACACATAGACAGACAGACAGACACACATGCACACACACACACACACACACACACACACACACACTCACAACCAAATTTTTAGCAGCAAACCTGACATCTTGATCCAACTCTTGATCCGTGTAAGAACAACATGCAGCCCCAGGGTGGAGATGGGGACTGAACACGGGCGGCCACTCTTCAGGCTCTCAGCATGCCAAGCCTCTGCATGAAGAGCTGGGCTTGGAGCCACATTCTGGCAGCCACTCTGGAATTCACCAGAGGAGGCAGAGTGGGGGAGCCCACAAAGAGCAGGGCAGCCGACTTCTGTGCTATCTAAGGCTATAATTTGAAGCCTTGTGTGTACTAGGTGAAATCATTCCCTAGCTAAAAGGAGAAAGCTGGTGTTAGTGCAGGGGGTGCTGAGAGGTAGGGGAATCCTCCACAGCCAGCAGTTCCTCTCTGTTCCCTGTGGCCCTAGGTTTATCTTTCTATTTGTCTGAGTTTGTACCCTCTTCCCACCCCACAGACAGGGTCTGATTATGTAGACCAGGGTGGCCTGGAAACCCATACACCTGCCTCTGCCTCCAGAGGGGCTAGGATCGCAGGCAGGCTTGTCCCCCACACCCATCACCTAGTTACTACTTGGAAGCAGAACCCTAGTGTGCTATGAATGATGAACGCAGCTGATCTGACAGCTGCAGATCTCACAGCTGTAGGAGCCTCCACGGACAGCCCTGACCCTGACCCAGATCCACAGATATAAGATGGTCCAATGCACAGGCCAGGGGAGTTAACAGAGCATCTCACAGCTCAGCTTCTAGGTGGATGGTCCAGTGTCCATAGGAGGAGCTCACAAGAGGAATTCCTTCCCCCATGTAGAGATGGTCTGGGGAGCGGGGATCAGGGGTGGAGCCCCTGCCTAGCACCCCAGTGAGGAACTGTGGGGGTGTGGCCTAGTGCTACAGCACTTGCCTCCCATTCAGAAGGTCCTGGTTTGCAGGTGGCCCTAGGGATGCATCATGGGTTGACTGGACTCCAGCCAACTCTAACAGGGAATACCAGGAGAAGTGTAGGTAAATGGTTGGCCTAGACACTGCTGAGAGGCAAATCCCAGGATGCCCAAGGTCACAAGGTGGGGGGGGGGGCAGGGGTGTATAATAACTTCCAGTCAGAACTCTCAGCATGAGCCAGCAGCATGGTGCCATCCGCCAGGCTGAGAGTTGGTTGGGCTGATCCCTGGCATCCACTCCCACTGGGAGCCTCAAAGTGTGAAGCTACATGGGATGAAGGCTGTGACAGAAGCCAGGGGTTCAGAGGATACGTGAGCTCTAAGTGCAATGTCTGGCACTCTTTTTTTTTTTTTTTGGTTCTTTTTTTTTTTTTTCGGAGCTGGGGACCGAACCCAGGGCCTTGCGCTTCCTAGGTAAGCGCTCTACCACTGAGCTAAATCCCCAGCAATGTCTGGCACTCTTAGAAGAGCTGGCTTTAATGGTGGCACACTCCTATGTTTACAGCACTTGACCCAGGACCTCAAACACACAGGGCTAACACTTTCCCAAGACTGACCACACTCTGGAGATGCTCAGGCAGGAGGGTCTAACAGTTCAGGCCAGTAGGGATACTCATCAAGACCCTGATGGCCAAATAAGGCCATAATTAAGAATACACAGAAATGCTGAGATGAGACGTGAACAACAGGCCACTCAAGTCCCAGATCTGGAGGAGGAAGGAAGGAGCCCCCTGCAGCCTCTCAAGACTGAAGTCTCCAGGATTTGGGACTTAAAGCCTCCAGAGCCAGAGAATTCCATTTCTGCTGTTTTAAGTCAGCGGCTGTGGCCACTTAAAACAGCCCAGCACTGCCTCTAGGTGCCAGAGAGGGGACATTGGCTGTCTCCATGCAGTGGTTCTGGGCGTTGCCAGCAAGCCCTGCATGCTGTGCCTTCTGCCTCCCTGGTGTGAACATGGCGAGAAGGCGCCTCGGAGACTCTCTTGGCTCCACAACAGTGCTCAGACCACGCCATTCCTCCTGCCTGAGCCACATTTGCTGTCTGGGAGATCAGGTTCCCTGGGGACAGCACCCCTCCAAGCAGAAGCTAGGCCACCCTAACTACCGTCTGGTACCCATTCTGTCACCCATCTTTCAAGGCAGCTCTCTCTGCCTGGGGTCTACCTGCCTGTGCTCCCAAAGCCAGTATCCATCTGTCTCTCTTTCTCTCTCAAACAGGTCTCAGGCTGGCCTCCAACTCACCATGCAGCTAAGGCTAATGTTCAGGTCCCAGATTTCCTTCTTGTCTGGGTGTTAAAGGTGTTTATGTGGAGCGGAGATAGAGCTCAGGGTCCTGTGTACCCTAGGAAAGCCTTGCACCAACTGAACCCCAGCCATGATCCACCTGTGTTCTTTGAGGCAGAGTTTCTACAGCCCAGGATGGTCTAGAACACATCATCTACCTGTGTCCTTCTCCTCAATGCTAGGGTGACAGGCATGTGTCCTCCACCTTTCTTTCCAAACAATGAACGTGCTCAGGGTCTGGTACTGGGTTAT
Source organism: Rattus norvegicus (assembly GCF_021556685.1). Classification (NCBI taxonomy): domain Eukaryota; kingdom Metazoa; phylum Chordata; class Mammalia; order Rodentia; family Muridae; genus Rattus; species Rattus norvegicus. The sequence goes on along the minus strand of NC_141549.1, from coordinate 18,095,406 downwards.
CAAATGGCCATGAGGAAGGTAAATGACACTCAGCCTAGACAAAGGCGCATTGCCACTGTCACACAGACAGCCTGGACAGGACTGGCATGATCAGCACCACTTGTGACTGCCACTACTTGAAGCAAGGTCCTCCTGTGTCAGGACAACCATCCATACAGCAAAGAATGAACCTGTCCTAAGCATCTGAGGAGTGAGGAGACCCAGAAACCCATGTGTCACTGTGGACATTTGGGACATGGAGGTGGGGAAGCAGGGAAGCAGCCAGAGCTGGACACAGCTGGAGGGACCCAGGCACACAGGGAACATGGGGACAGGGCAATGTGAGGGTAGGGCCATAGGCCTGTTGGAGCTAGTGGGTACAGGGGTTCTAGTGTGGATACGAGAGGAGCCAAAGTAGGAATGGTCAGATTCTGAGGTCCCTCAAATATGGTAAGGAGCTTAAGACTGTCTCAGTGCCATATAGGGACATTGTGGACACGGATGAGGGGTCTAAGGGTTGCAGGTCCCATAGTGGTCTCTGCAGGTGTCAGGGGAACTTACAGTGGCTCTGTTATACCTATGCTAATCAAGCAGGAACTGGCTGCAGCAAGTGACAGGCCCTGTGTGCAGCCAGGTTCTGGGACATTTCCTGGTGCCCCATGGGCTGTAAAATTAAAGGCAAAGGACATGGGGAAGCAGGCAGGTCCCATGTACAGGACATACATACCTGCAGCCTTTCTAGAATTTCCATAGACCATCTGCCACTAGATCTCACTATAGAAGGCACAAACATCCTGCCTTCTACTTAAACTTGGTGAGACAGCTAGTCTAACTCTAATAGCAAGGCCTCAGGAAAAACAGGAAAGCACTCACACATGACCCCTTTTTCTATTGAAACAGGGTCTCCCTGTGGTGCCCACAGTGGCCTTAAGGTCCTATCCTCCTGCCTCATGGTGACTGGGGTGGGTTGGGGTATGTGTCCCAATCTGCCTTCAAGAGCAGTTGATTTATAGCCTAGGAGGAAAGATCAGATTAAGGTCCTGTGGTTGGAACCATCTAAGGCCCTAGGGTGGTAGGATTACCAGGGACCTAGTGGGCTTTTCTAGACTAACAGTACAGCCTGAGTCAGGGCTGCTGTGTGGGATCCTCCCCCCCCACCCCCCCGCGCACTCAGTGACATCACCCCATGATACTCTCTATCTCACATAGGCTGCTATGGGAATGAAGTAGCCATACAAAAAACACTGGCCTGGACTCCAACGGGTCAAGAAATCCCTGTGGGAAATGCCTGGAATCGCAGCATTTTAGATTTTGAATCCTTTACGCTTTTAGAAATGCAAAAAAAAAAAAAAAAAAAAAAAAAAGTCATGGTGAAGATTCCAATCAAGTAGAAACCACAAGGCTTCCACATGGGCTCTGCCATGCTCACAGCCCCAGGGAGACACTCTGCAACCTTTCCCACTGTCTCTCTCTGGATGGCAATCCATCCCAAGGTTCTATGTGAACAACCTCCCAAACACTGCATCATGTGAGGTACCTAGAAAGTTCCAGGTTCACTGCTGTGGCAGAGCCCTTGTCCTGCCATGGCAGCCCCAGGTTTGGCCCAACAGTAAAATAAAATCCCAAATGAGGCCAACAAAATGTCATGAAGCCAACGCTCCTGACCAGTCTCCTCAGAAGTCCACAGGGACCTGGCTCCACACTTCAGACCCAGCATGGCTCTGTGACCTGTGAGAAGGGATCTAACATGGGAATTAGTATAGTATGACCCGCCCTTGTGGATACCTTGGTGACAGTCACCACCCAACCCTCTGGAAACCATTTACATGGGGGCTCAGCATTCAAGTCACCAAGAAAAGCCCAGGCCCTAGGGCCAGCAGGTGGTATAGAAAGCTTGTCTCTCATGAACATCAGGATGTGAACATCATGTCCTCAGGGGACAATGTCACGCCAGAAAGTATGGGTGTCAGTGGCTCTCACAGGCCAAGGTTAGGATACTGGTCAAATTCCACAGTGCATGATACCATCCACTATAGAGCATGGCATGTCCCCAGACATCACCTCTTAGAGGCAGAAAAGCATGCTGCTTCCACAGAAGCGACTGTCACACAACTCAGGGTCCTCTGAAGCCTCAGGACACTCCCACAGCTGGGGTGGGGGTGGGGTTGCCATGAAGCCTCAGGGGCACAAGAGATGGTAGTTTGGCTCCTCCCGTGCTTATAAGTCACATGCCAGGTCTCACAAAGGGCTGTGAGCACAGTGACTTGGAAGGATGACCCTACCTAAGTGGTTGAGTCCAGACACCTGTAGTGACAAGTCATCCCCTAACTTCCTCTTCTTTCTCTGCTAAACCCATGAGGTAACTCAGAATCATCACCCAGGGAAAAGGACTGGGTCCCCAATGGTCCCATAGTCTTCACATTTCCATCCGTAGTCAAGCCTTCCCCAATAAACTCCATCTCCATATGACACTGAGATCTTGTCTTTGTCCCAAGCCAAGCCTAGGGACTCCAGCATCCTCAACTGGAAATGCCTTTGTCTGCAGTCACCTGCAGACAAAGATGTGAGTCCCCAATATCACCTCTCAGCCCTTCCTGACTTCACTCACCCAAGAGAGGAGATGGCTCTGCCTGTGGGAGGAGTAATAGGAGACCATGGCTGCCTGGCACTGCTGATATGCAGCACTCCCACCTCTGGCTCTGACAGTCCTAACGGTTTTTAAATGTTTATTTATGTGTATGTCAGTGTTGATTGTATGCGATGCGTGCCAGTATATGCAGAGGGCAGGAGAGGGCATCAGATTTACCTGGAGCTGGAGTTACAGTTTACTGTGAACTGTCCTAGGTCTGTGCTGGGAACTGAACTCTGGTCCTCTGGAAGAGCAGCGAGCACCCTTAACCCTTGGACACTCTCACAGCTCCTGCCAGGGTGTGAGCTCATGGCTGTACAGATGAAACAGTTCCTGTTCCCCTCACTGTCTCCGGGGGACAGCTTCAAGCCTGCCTTCCAGTCAACCTTCCTTCCTCACTCAAAAAATTTTAAAACCTTCCAGAAGCTTCTGTGGACCAACTGTCTCAGACAGGAGCTGGTCCGTGATGGAGTTGCTTTGGGATGTTGTTCTGTGACTCAGAAATGACTAGAAGGGGTACCCCGTTCTGTGCTATTTCTAAGTGTCAGCTGGCACTTTACCCAGCACTCACAGCTGCACACTGAACGCTAAAACAGCCCCTTGCAAACCATGGGCAAGTCAGATTCCACACTTAGGACCCAGCATAGACTCTGTGACCTGTGAGAAGGGATCTAACATGGGAATTAGTACAGTATGACATGCCCTTGTGGGTACCTTTGGTGACAGTCACCACCCAACACCCTGGAAACCCATCTACATGAGGGCTCAGCACTCATGTCACCAAGAAAGGCCAGGCCGGGTTCCTACCTATCATACACTTGTGAGCCTGAGGCAAGAAAACTGGGAGTTTAAGGCCAGCCTGGGCAACCAAAAGAAAGTCCCCAAAGATCACCAGCTCTTTCTAGGCAGAATCCTTACCTCTCTGGATTTACCCTGAGCATAGGAGGGGAAAATCCAGAAAATTCCCTCCCAGGGAGCTTCCCAGGGTTGACGTGGCCAACCAGCTTACACACTCCTTAAAGTGTTTACTCAACAGAGAAGAGACTGGATGAGCATAGCTTGGGGGAATGATCAGTCTCCACAAAGCCCTCTACTGGGTGACAACCAAGCTTGTCCCTGGCCTAGGGTAAAGGGCTGAGATGTCTCCACCCTTTGACCACGTGCCTAATTCCTAAAGTCTGGGTACTTAAAAACTTTTATTTTTTGCTCCTTTTTGAGACAAGTCTTATTATACAGCCTAGGCTGGTGACAACCTCAGGATCTTCCTGCCTCTGCACTTCTGCCGGGATTTCACATGAGGCCATTCTGAGCTCCGAATCCTAGCACTTCAAAAATGACTACCTCAGGAGTTGAGGTTCTTTACAGTGATGATTAAAGTGAAACAAGAGTCCCCAACATGGACCTTCATTTGTGTGGCTGGTGTCCTAAGAGGAAGTAGGACACAGAGACAAGCTCAGAAGAAGAAGACAGGAGACAAAGGAGTAAGATGGCTGGCTACCCATGAGCCTGGGGTAGATTATTATGCAACCCGCATGCAGGCACTTGCTACTGGGACTTCTAGCCTTCAGAACCTCATGACTGTAAAGTCTTGTCAGCCATCCATCCAGTCTGTGGCAGACACAAGCCGCCAGAATCAGCTCTAGCGTGACTCCATCTCACACACACACATACATATGTGCGCATGACACACAGCAGAGCCAGGACCTGCATAATGAGTCAACTCTGCCAGCTTATCCATCATCCGACAATCCTCCAGGCTGAACCCCTGAATCACTTCTCAGGGAGGCTTGAGTAGGAAATGAGTAGATGCCCAGTTCGTCAACAGCGTTTCCCCCATGTGGCGAATCATGAGGCTTTTCCCATGAAAAGGACAGAAGTGCTGAGACAAGGCCCTTTGTTCTGCCTCTCCGGGACCTCAAGGGCAGAAGAGAAGGGCCTGTCTTGCTCTGTGAGGAGGCCATGCCTGGGCCTGGCTGAATGGTGGGCTGGGCAGGGGCTGCCTGGCACAGTTGGATTGTGGACCACAAAGGCCTAGCAGGTGGGACGCTGGGGCCCACAGCTGAGAGCGGATCATCAGTCAGATGAGCCCCAGAGAGGATGACCTTCCCCACTGAGGTGCAGTAGCTATGTCATGGTCATTGGTGAGACGGGGGAAAAGGAAGAGGCAGACGAGGGGACAGCAAGGGACACGCACACCCATGCCATGCGCACACACACAAACACATGCATGCACACACGCACGCACGCACGCACGCATGCATGCACGCACGCACACGCAGACCAAAAGAACCTCAAAGTGTGCACCATGTGGGAAAGGATGGCTCCCTTGAGGGCCTGGGCCCATGAAGGAGATAATGCAGCTTATCAGAGGCATGTCAATGGGGCAACCTCTGAGAATGGAGTCTGCTAATCTTGCAAGAAAAGTAACAGTTTGTTTCCAGATGAGGACAGAGTCTCCAGAGACTCAGGTCAGTAGTGATACAAGGAGAAAGGAAACAATGGCTCTGCTGTGCCTCAGCCAGTTCACCTGCCCTGCTCTCCCGCTGGTCTCCTCCCATGCAGCAGCCGACCCCTGCAGATGACCCTGAGATGCACTGAGGCCAGCGGGGACAGCAGCATGGCATCTATTCCCACCTTGGATCCATTCCATGTGGTTAACTTCACTCCACACAACCTGTCATCATCTTTGGTCAGCACACACCTGCCGATGCAACCTGGGGACACTATGGTATCACATGGTGCATAGGTGGCCCTGTACCAGACATCAGGGCAGTTTGAGAGTCAAACTTGAGTGAAGGCTATTTTAGAGGGCTGGGGAATACAGACACGGACTTGTTGGCTTTTTGCTCTCCCAGGATGCTAGAGATTCCTGCGCCATTTGTGTGCTAAGAGCTAGAGCACAAACCTAGCCTCCCAGTCCCCGCTTTCTGGTCCCAGAAAAGCCTAGAGATCCATCTCCAAAGCCAGTACCTGCCTGAGTCCATTTTGGGAAAATCGAACAAGGACCCTCTCCTGGGGGTTGACTGGAAATGAAAACTGAGACAAACTAAAGCAGAGGCAAGTGTCCCAAAGAGCAGAGTGACTGGTCATCCTGTGTTCATCCCTACATGGCTTCTCAGGTTTGGCTGCAGACCAGACACCTCTTCACACACCAAGTCTTGCTCTCAGTGTCCCAAATTTGGCCCCTGTGATAAATCATGCCGCCTGTCACTGTGAAGCTCTCCCAGAGGGAATGCCATTCTTTCCATGTAAAGGGACAATGGTGAGGTGTAAGGAGATCTCAGCTCTGCTCTCGGGAGGCAGCCAACCCCCTTGGCACAGCCAGCTCTTGCTTGGTTAGATTCTGGACCCATTCACCACATGCTACTCCAGAGAGATAAGGAAAGGGAAGCCACAAGTTCATGGTCTCTTGTCAGGAAGGGAGTCAAGTCCTGCAGTCCTAAGTCCCACCTGACCCACAAGGTACCAGTTAAACTTGGGAGAGGGCTTTATCTAAGTAGGAGGTCAAAGCCAGAGCACTGCGCTTCATTCGGATAGCATCCTGGACACCCAAATGGAGCTGTGACTCCATGATGGAACCCTTACCCAGTAAGCATGCACAAGACTCTAAGTTCCATCCCCAGCATTTGCAGGCCAAGAAGAGACAGAAAGTCAGCGCTGCATAAAACCAAAGGGTGTGTACCAGAGACATGAAAGTTAATAAGCAGGGTTAGCTCTGGAAAAAGGCTGACACAGGCCACTCCAAAAGAGAAATAGGCACAGTCTTGCCCCAGCCCAGACCCCAAACAAGGTGCTTGCTTCTTCCAGGAGACCCCCAGTGAGTCACAACTCCAAGTAAACAGGAGAAAGAATGTGGTCATGCATAGGAAAGTTCATGTCCTTCCTGGGGTCTCAGGACCAAGAAGTCTCTGATATTCCGAGCATGACTTGCACCATGGGCTCTTGAGCAAGCTAAGCTGAAAGCTTTCTTCTAGAACATTCTGGAAGTGAATGGGGCAGTCATGTCTCCGAGGCTTCCTTTATATCCAGATCCCTGTACCAAATGGAGCTCTAAACCTGGCCTCCTTTCAGCAAGTACACAGCAGACAGGGAATACTGGCAATGAGGGCAAGGGGGGCGGGGGGAGAAAGTGATGCCAATCAAAACCAGGCAGTTCCAGGCTGCAGGAGCTGACAGGCCAGTGACAACAGCCGTATAGTTGCTCATGCCACCTCCAGCCATTCCTGGACACCTTAAGACACTGAAGTCGCAAAGACTAGACAATATCCAACAAAGGATAACCCGAGGGGCTGCAAAGCGCTGGAAAGTGAGTCAAAGAGGCACAATAGGCCTCCCTAGAAAGCCTTGGTCCTAAGGGTCCCAAGAAAAAGAAGGAAGGGTTCGCTGGCAGCTGTGCCTCCATGAGGAGGCTGAGCTCTCAGCCATCACTGGGGGATACAAGGATGCGACTCTCTTTAGAGAGTGCCTTCCACCATACACGGCTCCCTTTCTTCTGAAACACACAGTTCGAGGTGTCATAACCCACCCCCCCCCCAGTTCCACCTCCCCTAGAGTCCAGCTACTCCTTTTTTGAGCAGAAAGTTATGTGCCTATCAAGACAGGGAGAGAGGAACCCAGAGGGCCCTGGGACTCGCCCTGGCGGATCACCCAGCTGTCTTGGTGTGAAGTCAGGAAGAAGATGAATCAAGAGGGGAAGGCGGGGGCGAGCCTCTAGAGGCTGCACCCTGTCATCTCCCTTTCCTCCTCCTCTCCCCTCCTCCGGCCCTCTGAGGAACTGTTTTTGCGTGTCTTTCCAGGCCCACTGTTTTACACATTCCAGCCCCAACAGTGGGCTGCCACAGACCGTTTTCCACTCTCTGAGCGCCAGGCACCTCTCCTACACTGAAGGGCTCGGACTGGGAGTGCAGAAGTCCTGTTCCCTAACACGGCCCCTCGACTCCGCCTTCCTGGCCTCCCCCGTTTCCTGAGAGCCCCCAGATGCCACCTTAGCCATGTCCTCTCCGTAGCCGTCGCTCAAAGCCGCGGTAAGCCCGCCAATCTCAACCCCCTCAGCGTCCACGCGTCCCCCAGGCCGCATCCTGCCCTCACGCCCCAGGACCCCAGCAGCAACCCGGTGCACAATCCCGGATCGGGTCTCCACGAAGAGCCACCGCGAGAACTCACCTGGACTTGGACCGCTGCGCGCCGCCGGTCTCCGGCCGGCCCGCCCGCTGCTCGCGGCCCCCCCGCCCGGAGCGACCAGCCTCGCCCTCCGCTCCCCTGTGCGCCCTCACTTCCGGGTTCCGGAGGCGCTGAGTGGGCGGGCGCCAGCGCGTCGGAGAGGCGGGGCGCCTCGAGGTCATGCCCCGCCGGAAGGCGCGCAGCGAACGCCCACTATGGTTGGAGCTTTCCCCTTGCCCAGAGTTCTCCAGCTGAGAGGGGCGGGCACTATGATAGCCACGCCCCTCCCCTGCACTATTTAGTCGGCTCACACTGGCGCCGGAAGCCCACGCATCTGAGGGACATCTTAAAGCCACTCCTTTCAGTACTCTTGGCTCTGCTAAACCAACTGTAGCTAGCTTGGAGCCCGCCCCGCGGCCTGCTTTCGGAGAGCACCCAACGTTTTCCATCACTACTCCCTGCCCCTTGGCGGGCGGGACTCTGAGACGTTTGCCTTTGAGTGGAAGGCGGGAAGATGGCGGGTGCCTCAGAGCGGGACGCAGGGTGAGTTGGGATCGCAGAAGGGCGGAATTTAGGGGCTCCTGAGGGTTAGACAAAAACCAGATTCTGGGCTCACAGGCAGCGGAGCTGGAGAACTGGGATCTTATGAGCGACTGCCAGAATCCCTTCCAGACCGGAAGCCCTGGCCCCATAAGTGTGTGCTAGCAAGCAGGGTTCCAAATGTGGCTCAGAAGTGGAGTTGCGCGTGGACTTTGGTGGACTTTCTCTCTCTTATTTTCCTTTGGAGACAGTGTTTCTCTTTTGTAGCTAGCCCGGAGCTATGGAGGCCAGGCTGTCCTTGAATGCACAGAGATCTGCCTCCCAAGGGCTGGGTGGGATCAAAGGCCTGTGCCACCAACACCCAGCGGTTTTTTTTTTTTTAAGGGAAAACGTGGCCCTACAAGGCAGCACGACTTTAGTCCCAGCACAGACATTTCCGTAGACTAAAGGGTTGCCTCTAGAGTTACTTGCTGCGCTCTCCTTTAGCCCTGGCTCACTGTGAGCGCTTCACACCCATGTGTCTTTGTTTCATAAGTCTGGAGGATGAGGGTCACAGGCTGATGTAACTGTGTCCAGCAAAGGACACTCAGCGAAGGTCAAGTGGGTTTAACAGCTCCGCAGGTAAAGGCTCTTGCCACCAAGCCTCATAACCTCAGTTTGATGCATGGGTTTCATCCGGTGAAAGAAGAGAGCTGACTACATGTTTTGTCCTCTACCTTCCATGTGCATGTCATGCCACACGAGCACCGCAAACTACATAAAATGTAAAATGCTGAAATGCTAAGAGAAGGGGCCTAACGTAGGGGCCCCCTACACCTGAGACTTCCAGCCCTGAAAGGCAGGGTGGAGAGTGGGGACTCACAGGACAGGACAGGGCCATGTTACTGAAGCCTGGTAGTGAGTGGTGGGCAGGCTCTGAGGCACCCTGAGGGACAACAGGTGCACCTGCACTTTGTAGAATTACAGGGGCCCATGTTCTCCTATATGCCCATGATCCCCCCACACTCCCCCCCAACACCAGAAGCCTCCAGCTCCCAGCCCTGCTCTCGACCTGTAGGTGCGAGAAGAGGTTAGAATTCCCTGGAGCTAGAGTTCAGCTCTTCTGCAAGAGCAGCGAACACCCTTAACCTGTGAGCTGTGAAATGAGATTTATTTGCTTGCTGAACAAGCCCAACAACAGTTTAGGTCCCCGGAAGCCACATAAAACTGGATGCAGTAGTGTCTGTAATCCAGCACTTCCCACAGGGATTTGGGAGGCTAAAGCAGGTTTCATGGTCTACCAGTTGTGTCAGCCTTGGTAGTAGAATGGCAAGTTGAATAGTTGCTGGTCATAGTGACCAGGCAGTCTAGAAAGCTGATCCTTTGCAGAGAGAAGGCTGTGTCATAGTCCCCCACCCCACCCTGCCAGCTCATCCCTATGACTGGAGCTAAAAGAACAGATCCAGAATGTTCCAGGTCTCTTTCCTCTTGCTTTCCTTCTATCATCTACCTAGCCCCTGTACTACTTATGGCCTTGTCAAATCCTCTGCCCCATCCCTAAGCCCTCACACCTGTCTGGCCGTTAGCATACCTGTCAGATAAGACAGGGATCTTGTCTTGAGGGGAAGCTCTGGTCTCTCTCTGTCTTAAGAAGCTCTGAGTCACACAGAGACATCTGAGGATTGAGGGAAGCCCATAGCCTGCCTTTTGACTTCCAGGAAGGTGTGAGAAAGGTGGTACTCTTCCTGTGGAGCCTCTAGTGGGAGCAGCCCTCACTTGGGTCGAGCTCCCACTGTCAGAAGGAGGCAGGCGGCTCTGGTCTTTGCACAGCTCTCCAGCTGTATGAACAGTATATCTCTCTGCTCTCTCTTGCAGGAAGCCTGCAGCCTCTGGTGCAGGTGCTGTTCCCAAGACAAAGGGAAGGAAAGTACAAGGTGAGGGCTGCCAGGGTCCTTTAAAAAAGTGTCTGTCTGCTTTGTCTTTTGTTAATATTTCTGTTTAACTTGTTATTCCATGTGCATTGATCTCATTGTAGGGGTGTGCATGCCAAAGCATGAGTGTTGAAGGGAGAGGAAAAACCATGGGAATCACTTTATCCTACCATGCGGGGTCCCAGGCTCTGAACTGGGTCATTGAGCTTGGCTACAAAGAGGCTACATGCTGAATTTCTTGCTGGCTCTGATTTCGGGGAGAGAGTCTCATAGAGCCCAGGTTGGCCAGTAAACTCCTGATCCTCCTGCCTCAAAATATTGCCATCTATTTCATGAAAGGGTTGAGTTATTAACAGGGGAACTGTGATGGGCAGAGATGCATGACTGAGGCTATTTGCTCAGTGGCATGCCTTTGGGGACTATAGTTTTCATCACTGAGGTGTCATTTGACTGCAGTGGTTCTCTAGAGAGTTAATCTTTTTTGCCAGGCTCTCAAGACAGGATTTGCAGGTGGAGGTCTGGAGGCCAGGCCTGCATTCTTCTTCAGAAGCTGCATTCCCAACTCTGGACAGTGCTGGTGGCACAGGGCCACATATCCATTTCTACCCTGAAATCTGCTGAGCCACCCTGTGTGGGTGCTAGGAAGCAAATTCAGGTTTCCTGAAAGAACATGGAGTGGTTTTCAAACCCTTACTCATGTTGTCCTTAATTATACTCTGGGCAAGGTGGGGGTCATGCATGCTAAGCACAACTTGGGGCAGTTTTTTCTCTTCTTGTACCATAGAGGGCCTTAGGATCAAACTCAAACTCTCAGGGTTGACAGTGATGCCTGGACCTGGTGGGTTTACCATATGGGATGAGGGGTTAGTCCTAGGGATGGAGCCCAGGCCCTCACACGTGCTAGGCAAGTGCCTAATCGCTGAGCCACATCCCCAGCAGATGTTGGTTTGCTTGTTTATGAAGATGGCAAGGATGGACCATGGGCCCTCACCGTGCCAACGCAGCTTCCTATCACACAGTGGCCCAGCCTGGTAGTCTTGTTTGTAACCTCTGCTATGTTTGCATGCTGCCTGGTTTTATTAATATAGCCATATCCTCAGGGTGACACAATCTTCATGGAGACTCCCACTGTTAGATGACTGCAGACAGGGACCAAAGGTGAACAGGAAACCAGTGCAGAGATGTTATGGTGTTTGTGTGAACTCTTGGACTGTTAGTCCAAGATGACAGAATGCTGAGAACATTGGTGTCCCCACTGCTGGAAGTAACCAGGACCACAGATCCCTGTCTTTCATCAAACCTGAAGTTTCCTAGCTGGCATGGTGGCACACACCTGTCATCCCAGCACTTGGGAGGCTCAGTCAGAAGAGTCTCCTGAGACCAGGAATGTGAGGCCAGCCTGGGCAACCCATCAGCCACAGTCCTAGCATGCAGACTTCCCCAGCCCTGCAGGGGAAGCAGCATGTCGCACCAGAAAGCCAGTGAGGCCCAGGTTGCTCTGACAGAGCAGCTGCTCGTTAGCAATAAGGGATAGGGCTTAGTGTGCCCAGAGGCTCTGAGACCTCCGGTTTCAAGGACCCAGCAGCAGGCCAGCCTGTCTCAGCCTGGACTCACTACTGAAGGAGGAAGGAGCCCCGAGTCCTGGGCACAAAGCTGCTGGGAGCCCCATGGCCTGGACTGCTGGTGGCTGCTGGGGTCAGGAGCAGTGTCTTGGTGGGTCCTGCTGTGGTGAGAGCAGCAGAGCTTCTGGAGGACAGAGAGGGAGCCAAGGAGAGCGGGAAACCAGTGTACAGATCTTAGAGTGTTTGTGTGAGGCAGAGCTAGGAAGTGGGTCGCAGGGGCAGGGGAGCAGCAGGCTGTGTCGGTAGAGCTGAGTCAACCCAAGGACAGAGTTGCCAGAGCCCAGCAGCATGGGGTAGGAGAGTATGTCAGGGGAGGGGCTCCTGTCCTTCTGAGACAGTCTCCATCAGAGACTGAAGGGCTGGGCCTAGGCAGCACAGGGAATTAGGAATGAGGGACTGGAGAGTTGTGGGAAAAGAATGCACCTAGGAGTGAAGCAGGGCCCACGTTGTGGGATGGCTGAGGCCAGGCAGAGTTGGGTCTTGCTCGTCCTACACTGGGCCAGGACGGAGGGCCCAAGCTTAGCAGCCACCAAAAGAAGCCAAAGTGTCTGAGGAGGCCTACATCTGATTAAGTCTCATGAGGGTCCCACCCATGGTAAGGCAGGAATCGGTGAAAGAGAAAGATTGTGGGTGTAACCGTCCTCACCTCTGAAGGGATGAGGCTCATGGCTCCCACAGGACTAACCATGCAGGAACACGAGCCCTGTGCACTGGCCTCCCTGTCACTGGGCTGCTGAAGGCTCTTCCTGCCTTCAGTTTGTTGCTGTATTAACCTGGTAGCCTTATTTCCTGAGAAGCTTGGGTGACTGAGGTGCAGAGGAACAAGGTCCAGCTGAGAGGAGGGATCAGAGTGCCCTGCGGTTGGCAGACAGGCTCTGAGATCTGGCCTGAGCACTTAGGCCAGTGTGCCTGTTTGTCTTAGCTGCAGGCTCAAGAGGGTTAAACTGAACCAGGGTCAGAATCCCACATGTGGCCTACATTTTCCAAGCTTTTTCCTGGTTGCAAGCTCTGGGCAAACTCACTTGGCCCTCTACACCCTTCCCTGAGCTCTAGATGACTCGGATGGATCTTGGAGAGGTCCCCAAATCCATGCCAACACAGCAGTGACATAATGGCAGTGTCGTCTAGGGTTCCAGGAATGGATCTTTTTTTTTTTTTCCCTCTGCTGGCATAAAGAATAAGAAAGTGGGCAAAACAAGGCCAAGCCTTCCTAGAGTTGAAGCCCAGAACACACAAGACTCCCCAGGGAGGGGCCCATCCAAGATTCGGCTTATTCCATGGTGAGTGAGAGGTGCCTATGCACACACATGTAGCTGCTCTGGGACTAGAGAGGTCATCGGATCCCCAGAGCTGATGTCACTGATGGCGGTGAGCCTTAGAGAGGCCTTTGGATTCCTAGATCTGGCGCTGCAGATGTTTGTGAGCCTCCATGTTGGCGCTGGGGACTAAACTCTGGTTCTCTGCAGGAGCAGCAAGCACTCAACCGATCAGCCATTTCTCCTGCACCTTTTTTAAGAATTACGCTTATTTGCTTGACGGGGGTGGTGATGCCATGATGCACAAGACTGAGGTCAGAAGATAAGGCTTGGGAGTAATTCTCTTTCCATCTTGGTCGCACACATGGAACTGAGATCATCCGACTTGGTGACAAGCCCTCTCTACCCAGTGAGCCATCCTACTGGCCCCTGGCTTTCACTTTCTAGGATGTTTCTGTATTTCATCCTACTTGATGCCTTGATGCTTACTCGTAGTCCAGGAACTCACATACCAGAGGCTTCTATAAACGTCTTATAAACACTAAGTATCCTCTCAAGGTTACTATGTGTGCGAGCTGCCCTGTGCATACCTGGAAGGCTGAAGGATCCAGTCTGCAGGGAGCAGAAGGCTGGGTGCTTTTTCTGTCATCGAGCATGAAGGGCCTGTCCTGCTTTTCATTGTAGGGTCCTGGTCCCGCTCTGGGTCTTCCTGGTGCAGTAGTCATGTTCTATGACAAACACTGTGTCTCCTACAGGAGGAAGAGTGGTCGAGTCCCGGTACCTGCAATATGACAAGAAAACAAAGAAGGTAATGAAGTCCTTTGATCCCACAGCCACTGTGAGTGGGTGAGGCGGAGGGCACATGGGCAGCCACAGTCCAATCCTGGAGGACGCCTTTGGGCCCTTTGCCAGGTGCCTCTGCGACATCCAGGCCTGGACACAGTGAGGACGATGAGTCTGGTTAGTGCAGCATCGGCATATGTCAGTCTCCATGGTCTACGGCCCTGCACCTCCTCACTGGTCCTCTTGCTTTTGAGACCTCTATTTTGCCAAGCCTTTTCTTTAAGACCATCGCCTGGATCGCCCAGGTGGCTCCTAAGGGACAGACACTGACAGCAGGCATTTGGTATGGATCACAGGCAAAATTGCCATGGAACATTTTGCCATCCTACCCAGAATGCTGTGACAGGTCCCACTTAGGTAGTGTTCTCTTCTGGAATGTTCTGTGTGGTACTTTGAACTGTGGATAAGAAGGCTAGCAGTTCTTCCTGCTGTCCACACGGTCCTCCAGCACCCTGAAAGCTGCAGTGCTCACCTAGAAGGAAGCACATTCAGGTCAGGGAGTGCCCTGAGGAGCTCAAATCAGCTTCCTGATCGTCCCTGCAGTGACACCTCACCCCTTCAGTGCAGTGGGCCTATGGCTTTCAGGTTCCGGATTATCTGTTAAGCTCAGTTTGTAATCAGAATGTTTTATGTTCAGCCTCTGCCTGGACTGTACTCCGAGAAGAGTGGTGGGGGTTCAAGGGTTCCTGGGGCAGCATCTGGAGAGCAAGCCTAAGTGAAGGGGTTTTTACATCACCCTACAGGCATATTCCCAAAGATAGTTATCCCTGGTTCATTTAAGCTGCTGCTGAAGATGCCTTGAAGGCATGGCCACAGCGCCCCCATGTGTTCACATGTGATGTTTCCATTCAAGAGCTCTGATACCAGCCTTCTCCTACCCCAGCAGGTGGCCCCTGCATCAGGCTGGAGTTTTGAGTATCTGTGTTGTCATGATTACACCTGCTGTTTTCTCCTGGGGCAGAACGGATCTCAAAAGGTCTGAGCCAGTGTGGCATTCTCTCTCTGGTTGAGGATTCTTGGAGAGCCTCATCTCTAATTCCTGAGTGAAGGTGTAGAGTAGGAGAACTCCTAGATGTGAAATTCAGTGTTTTCAGATTCCAGGTTTGGGATGAGAAGTACTCGGTGTGTGCATGTGTACATGTGTCTGTGTGCATGCACATGCAGGCCAGGAATGAACACCAGGACCTTCCTCAGTCACTGTCCACCTTGTCTGCAAACAAACTCTCACACAGAAGCTGTGGCTCACAGATGAGGCTGAACAGGCTTAGAGTCCCACAGAGCCTTCTGCTGCCAACCTTTGAACGGGTGACAGTTGTGTGTGTGTGTGTGTGTGTGTGTGTGTGTGTGTGTGTGTGTGTGTGTGAGAGAGAGAGAGAGAGAGAGAGAGAGAGAGAGAGAGAGAGAGAGAGAATCTCAATATGCAGCAGGAGTCCCTGCAGCGTGAGCATTGCCAGGGCAGACACATGCTTGACTGTCAGGCAGGCAAGAAGCAGACCTCATGTTAATGCTCTTGGTTAATGGTTAGAGCTCATGGTTGATGCTCTTCCTGCCCTTGAAGGCCTGGCTGGCACCTGCCTGGAGACTGCTGGCTCTGATGCTGGCCTAGACAGCCAGGGCCATGGCTGATGGATGCCCAGAGTGACCCTCATTCTTGGCAAACTTCTCTACTCCAGTCTGAATGTGCTTGGGTGTTTAATGCAAGGACTGGGTTTAGATTTCCTGTTCCATCCTGCTGCCTCCTTGTCTTCCTCAGAGGGTTACCTGCCCCAGTGATGAAGGAGAAGGGTGAGAACCACAGCACCACCCTACCATGCTTCTGCTTGCTGATCTGTGGTATCTGTCGACATAGAACCATTCCTGTGGTGGTCCTGTTGCTGTTTGTAAGCTTTGAGGACTTATGCCAGTGTAGGAATGTGTAGAGTCATCCTGGGAACACTACAGGAAGTTGGTCTTCAGGCCCACAAAGCACAGACCTGAAGAGATACCCAGGTTTTGAAGGAGGTCCAGTAGATGTGCTGTTAGTTTCCTGTGTCTGAGGCATGTGACTGTCCCCTGCTGAACAAAATGTATACACAAAACACTTAAGTGTCCCGCTGACCTCTGAGAAAGAACAACAGGAAGATGGCTTGGCCTCTTCACTCTCTGTTTCTGTCCACATAACAGGTTTCTGTAGCAGCCAAAGGAGAGAAGCCCCCCACCGAGGGAAGGAAGGCCAGCACAGTGCCTAGGAGCAGAGGTGGGGCCTGGCTGTGGAGGGGGACAAGTGGCTGGGTATAGGGACTCTAGGATCAGGAAAGAGGCTGCCTGGCATCCCATCCCCCACAGCAATGAAGACAACCACACACAATCAGGCTCATAGGCCGGTCTGATCCAGACAGTCCCTGGCTTCCCAATGATTATAGATTGTGTCAGGGGAGCACCATGGACTCTCTGTAAGAAAGGTTCAAGTGGGGGTTGAGGATTTAGCTCAGTGGTAGAGCGCTTGCCTAGCAAGTGCAAGGCCCTGGGTTCAGTCCCCAGCTCTGAAAAAAAAAAAGAAAAGAAAGGTTCAAGTGTTTATTAAGGGATCATGGGGCAGAGTGTATGAGGGCACAGCCATATGTCCACAGAACTACTTGTAGATCCAGAGAGCAGGGAGGGAATGACCAGGAGCTCCTACCTGCTGCTGCCTTATGGTTTCTGCAGAAATTATAGCCCAGTGTCAATTAGGAGGTGGAGGCAATATCAGTTCAGGGTCTTTGGCCACATGAGGAGATTGAGGCCAGCCATGTGCTGTGGCATGAGGAACAACGACCAGCAATGAGAAAATGAAATATAAAAATTGGCTGCTCAGCTTTGATACTGCTGACTGCTGACCTGGCCAGGTGCATCCTGTTCACCAAAGTCTCACCCAACAGCTGTGGCTTCACCCACCAAAAATCACAAGCAAGTGGCCCAGCTCCAAATCCAAATGTGTGCATGCATTGCCATGTCTCAGGTACTGTTTCAACTCAGCTGCACAGCTCTCAGGATCCATGAGAGTCCAGCATGCACACACCTGAAAGAAACGGTCCTGGAGCCTCAAGCAGTACTGAGGGGTGTGGGCCTCTGCCTCACTCCCCAGTGGAACTGATCTTGGCATTCTTTTGGACAGAAGAGAGCAAAGTGATGGGGACAAGCAACCTGCAGTCTACCATGCTGGAAGGGCATGGCTTGAATCCACCAGACCTAGACCTTTCTGCTATTGACGGTAAGTGGTTTCTTTATTTTCGGGCGAAGCTTGCTAGGATGGTCCCCAACCTTGGATACCCTTTTGCTAAGTTGACTCGCTCTGTGAGAGCAGCATGTACCTTTCATGCGCACCAAGCCTGGCATTGTGAGTCCCCGTGTGGTCCCAGTCCCCATGTGGTCCCAGCTCGGCTTGTTCTGCAGGACTGGTCTCCTGTCAGGTGGGGTGGCAACTGCAGTACAGGTCCCAGGCAGTGCTGGGGCAGGAGGATTGAGTCTTAGGCCAGCCTGGGCTACCTCTTCAGAAACCAAGTGGAAAACACTCTTTTTAAAATAAAATGACATGGACTTTCTTTCAGACAAAAGCATGTCCAGGAAGGCTCCCCAGCTAGAAAGGTCAGTGGCAGGAACTGATAAGTCCACATCCCTTTTGAGACCTGACCAAAAAAGGACACTTCGAAAGAAAAGACGGGTGAGCATGGGGACAGAAAACAGGTCTCACTCCCTGCAGACAGGGCTCCAGGGGCAGAGTGAATTGGCCCTCTGGCTGGAGACCAGGGTTATAATACCCATGAGTCCTTGCTCGGGTCGGTGTGTCCACACAGTGAGCAGGGACCCCCGTAATTCTATCCCAGGCAAGATGAGAGCAGGGCTCCATCTTAGCCGAGCAGACTTGTTCTGTCTGAACCTACAAAGTACACAGAAGAGGGGGTTCTGCCATGGGTACAGCCAGTCCTCTGGGAACTGAAGAGCTGGACCCCTGCAGGATCTGCAGGAGACCATGGACATGATGGAGTCGCAGACGCTGCTGATGACCCTGCTGTCTGTGAAGGTGAGCATAGTTCAGCCTCATGTGTCCCTGTGTGTCTTCTGTCCTCTTCCCACCCCACCTGAGTCAGTCTGGTGCCCACAGGTGGAGAACAACCTGGCTCTGCTGGAGGAGAAGGCGGAGAAGGACTTGGCAGCCATGTGCCATGAGAAGGAGAGGCTGCAGAGGCAGGCACTGGAGCTGAGGCGTCAGCTGCTTCTCAGACAGAAACATCAGGAGCTGGCGGCTGCCCTGGATGCCCAGGTGGGTCTGAGCATGCTCCTGAAGCACCCAGGGCACACAAGGGAGGGACAGTCGGGGTGTCACCATTTGCACTCTCACAACTCTGCTCAGGCTCCTGGTGTCGGCATGGTGCTGTATTAGGACGTTTGAGAGGAAAGGGTCTGTCTGGCTTACACTTCCATATCACTGTTCATCACAGAAGGTGGTCATGAACTCACACAGGGCAGGAACCTGAAGGCAGGAGCTCTGATGGAGAGGCCATGAAGGAGTCCTGCTTACTGGCTTGTGCCCCATGGTTTGCTCGGCCTCCTTTCTTACAGAAGCCAGGACCACCAGCCCAGGGATGGCTCCACCCACAGTGGGCTGGGCCCTCCCCCATCAGTAATTGAAAAAATGCTTTACAGCTGGATCTTGTGGAGGCATTTCCTCAACTGGCTCCTTCCTTTCTGACGTCAACCGGACACACAAAACCAGCTAGGACATACTGTGTGTGGACACCTGTCTGCCACATTTTCTACCAATCGGCTGCCATCCCACCCTGGTGCTTAACACAGTGACTGTCCCACCCAGGGCAGGTCAGAGTGGATCCAGATGCCTGGACAGGCTGGTCCGTGAGGCTGGAGACATGCAGTGCCAGAGCAGGGCTTAGCATACGCAGGACTAGTCCATTTCACAGATCATTCCTGTCTGTGTGGGCGAGCACAGCATGTTCTACCGTGTCCCCTCCCACCTGCAGACTGAGGTGCTGAGCCCTCTTCCGCCTGTGTTAGAGCGCTTCAAAGAGGAATACAAGACACTGGGCAGAGCCCTGGACACCACGAGGCACGAGCTGTCCATGCAGGCCGTCCACATGGAAGGAAGTGGGCAGGAGCTCCTAGGTAGGCATCTCCATGGCAGGAAGGAGCCCCAAGACCCACATGTGACATCCTAGGTGCCTCAGCTCTGGCATGGTTCCAGAACCCATGTCCTCACCAGTGCGGGTAGGAAAGTGGGTAACTGAGTAAGAGATTCTGTCCGCAGGCTGCTGTGAGGACAGCTGGATGGTACTGGGGAAAGGGGCTCCTGAACTGATCCTGGGCCCTACCAGTGGGGTGGGGTGTTGGTGAGGAAGTCACTGTAGACCAGTGCTGATGCACTTCGGTGCGTCTCTGGAGCAGCCCACTTCACGGGGATGGCTGAGCTGTACAGGGTTTGCTTCCTGCTCTCTTCCCTCATGTCCAGTGGTTGCTTTCAGGACCCCAAAGCATAACTAAAGCTGTGGGCCCTCGAGTTTCTTCTAAAGCAGCAGAGTGGGACTGGGCACAGTTGTATGACTGACACCGCAGCTCTTGGGGACTAAGGCAGGAGGGGATCACTAGAGCTCGGTAGTTAGAGTCCAGCCTGGGCTACGCAACAAACCATAAAAGCTACAATGGCCTGCAGCTATCCTTTCAACACTTGGAGCCTGTGAGATCCAGGTTATCCTGAGCTACAAACTGAGAGCTTGGGTCCAAAAAAGGGCACAGAGTTTACCTGGAACCTCAGACATCCTCCATAAACTAAACCCTCCCTAGCTGTCTTGCTGCACTCATCACAGGCCTCTGCACTGCCTGCCAAGGTGAGGACAGAAGGGCAGGCTGTGTGTACTGCACACCTGCAGGGAATGGGGATTTTCACCCCCTTGGCCTGTGCTTGGTTGCATGTGTGGGGCTGGCCTGGGCTTGGGGCACTTGTCAGAGCATCAACTTTTCCCACAGCTGGTGCAGGTGCCAGGAGTTTGGCACTTTGTAATGGGGGCCAGGAAGGACAGGGTCCAGTAGAAGAACAGAGTATGAGAGAGAGCAGGAGGGCAGCTAGCAACCTGGAGCCTCAGCTCCTTTGCCCCACAGGGAGCCCTGCTGGGCAGCTGTGTGTAACGTGTTACCTGTGCACCCCATGCCTGGGCATTCACTTTCCAGCTTGTGTCCTTCACTGACACTTGCTGGAGACAGTGAGAGCTCTGAGAAGAGCCAGCTCTACCACCAACACCAGCCTCGACGCCAGCCTCTGCCCAGCAGAAATCAATGTCGCTTTGGTGAGCAGAGACCTACTAAAGTGACCTGTGTCTCCACAGATGATCTGGAGCCAGCCCTGAGGACCACCCTGCAGCTCCTGGGTGATCTGAGCATCTGCTCCCCAGAAGACAGTGCACAGGTGCAGGGGGCCAGCACGCAGCAGCCTGGGGCCAGTGCACAGCTGAATTGTTTGCTGAAGGAACTGAAGGGCTTGGTCGCTGAGAAAGACCTGGAGCTCTGCAGGTGTGCGGCTGACCTCCCTCTCTAACCCCGCCTACTCCTCCCTCTCTAACCCCGCCTACTCCTCCCTCTCTAACCCCGCCTACTCCTCCCTCTCTAACCCCGCCTACTCCTCCCTCTCTAACCCCGCCTACTCCTCCCTCTCTAACCCCGCCTACTCCTCCCTCTCTAACCCCGCCTACTCCTCCCTCTGTTGTGCTCCTCCATCCTCTCCTTTCTTTTCTGCCGGGCACTAGGGATGGAACCCTACCTAGTTGGTAGCTCAGATGAAGGCTGGTTCTGTCTGGCTTTGAACTTTTAGCAATCCTTCTGCTTCAGTTTGCTGAGTTCTGTAACACCAGGCATATACCATCACAGCCAGCTATTGTGGGTTGGAATTTTGTCTGTGTGCCTTCGTGTGTGTGTGGGGGGGGGGAAGTGTGTGTCAGTTTTCTGTTTGGGCATTTGGGCACATACATGATGCCAGGGCATGAGTGTAGAGGGCAAAGGACAGCTTTAAGAGTCTTTCCTCTTTCCACTATTTGTATCCCAGGGGTCCAGATGAGGTCAGAGGCAGGATTGGCAGTAAACAACTTCACCCACTGAGCCATTTTGTTCAACCCAAGAGAATCTTGCTCTGTCTGCTCTCACAATGCTAAATGCATTCAAGTAGATGGGTCCTAAAGGACTCTGCAGGGACTGTGAAGTATGCCACACCCACCACTGTCCTACGCTGTCCTACAGGGTAGATCAGCCACCACTCACATGGACAGGGGAGACAGGGTCTTTGTCTTGCTCCCACTGTCTAGCAAGCACACAGGTTACCCGTCTGTGTCCTGAGTGGTAGAGCAGATGCACCCGAAATCCACATTGTGGCTCATGCCCTCAGTCACCTAGAGCCTGTTAAAGTCTCTGTGGATACCTGGCCATTGGATAAAACGATAGACAGAAGGCATGGCCATGTAGTGATGGGCTGAGGCTCACCTCTTGGGTTCGCTCCAACAAGGTCTCCTCATGTAAACTTTGCCCACTGTTGAGGGTGTGGAAGGCTTGCCACTGAGGTCCCAGATACCCAGGAGTCCGGGGCAGAATGAAGGTAAGCATTCAAGGTTGGCTGCTCCTTGCTTTATGGAGAGACTTTATACAGAACTCTTGCTTGCTAGGCCTGACAGCAAAGGCCTGCCATCTCAGCTACATGAAGGGCTGAGGCAGAAGGATCATCAGTTCAAGCTCAGCTTGAGGAAATTGAGATTCCTCAAGAAGTAAAAAGAGGGAGGGATGGAAATGGAGAAACTCAGCATGTTACTTACGCAGCGTGTACAATATCCTGGATCTGTCCCAGCAACATGGACACACACATGCCCACCAAGTTTGCAGTCAATTCAAAAAAATCTTGGGGTTGGGGATTTAGCTCAGTGGTAGAGCGCTTGCCTAGCAACCGCGAGGCCCTGGGTTCGGTCCCCAGCTCCGGAAAAAAAAAAAAAAAAAAAAATCTACCCTGCCTTACAACTCTTGCTCACTTCCAAATACACTTAGGGTTGAAAATAAATCCTGAAATCGGGTTGAGAATAAATTCTGAGTTCAGTCTCTAGGACTGACCTAGAGAGAGAACAGTCTCCTGTCAGTTGTCCTTTGACATCCACAGGAAGCTGTGTGTTTTATGCAACATACATGCATACACGTGCATACACACGCACACACATACACACACAGGTTTTTTAATTGTTTTTCTAAGGTCTCCATTAGAGTTTTGGCTGCAGGCAAAATTGTCTCTTCTCTTTCTCTGTCCACAGACTTGTCAGCCAGGTGGTGGAACTTTCCTCCCAGGCCAGTAAAGAGGCAGCTTTGACGAACCAGGAAGTCTGGGAAGAGGCACAGGGCACCCTCACCAGCAGCCAGGGATACTTCAGTCCAGATGTCCGCAAGGACCACAGTCCCACCCAGGACAGGACAAATTCCAGCAGTCTTGACCCTTGATTGCTTCAGGGCTGCCTGCCCTGCCACTAGTGAATCCCAAGTCCCTATCCTGTCCTTGCTGTATGTAAATAAATGTAAATAAAAACATGTAAATAAATGTCAATGTCACTTTATTTCCTCAGATGAAGGGTTGAGATGAGAGCCTGAGAGCCATACCCCTTGAACTGAACCCACAGCCTTGTTTTCTCTGTTCTAACAGACAGCTGCAAGCCTCCCTACACTGTAATCTTCCAGGGTGACTGACTGAATCCCCTTCTTCCTGCTGATGGATTTGCTCTGCTTGGTCTCATACTAACCTTGGCAGTATGTCCTAAGCTTCTGGCTCTTTCTCATCCTCTGGCTTGTTCTGTCTTCACCTGTGTCTAATCTGTCTCTGTAAAACCATCCTGGTACAACTACCATACATGCACCACACCATACTTATCTCTCTCCTCTCTCCCTCAGTGTGTGCAGAGGCCATTGGATTCCCAAGCAGAGTAAGGTGTCAAGATGTAGACAGAAAAAGTGGGAACAC
The DNA here is from genome assembly GCF_021556685.1 of Rattus norvegicus. NCBI lineage: Eukaryota > Metazoa > Chordata > Mammalia > Rodentia > Muridae > Rattus > Rattus norvegicus. The sequence continues at coordinate 18,072,466 of NC_141549.1, read as the reverse complement.
ATTCTGATGTCCGTGGTGGCTCAGCAGGTAAAGGTGCTGGCTCCCATACCTGAGTTTTGTCCCTGAAACAACACATGGTGGGAGGAGAGGACAGACTCCTGCAAATTTTCCTCAGCTCTACACACTTGGGCTGTCACACACATACACTGAGTACATAAATACGTGGGTAAATAAATATCAAAAGGAATGGGGGTGGGACTCAGGTAGGCTTGCCTAGCATGTACAAGGCTTATGTTTAATCCAAAGGACTGAGGAAACAAATTCTATTTGAATCAAACATGCAGGTAGTCTCTCTTGTTATAATTTCCTCAAATATCCAGGACACAGACTGGGCAAGGCTTGGCACAGGCCTTCCATCCCAGCATTTGGGAGGCAGCAGGAGGGTTTTAGAAGGAGGGAAGGGAGCCTTCTGGGGCTGGTAGCTGTAAAGGTTGTCAGGTCGCTCTGCAACACAAGTGACCAAGCTGTTACTACAGGGGAGGTTGCTCACTTCTGGGCCTGGGCTCTCCAGGACTGGCTCAGAGACCTGCCACATCCGGCCTAGGCCACACAATCTCTGCACAGGGTCTTGAAGTACCATCCTCAGAAGAGGGGTGGCAGTGGATGGAGGCTTGCCCTGGAGATGGCATCCAGGCCTAGACAGTGTGGGTCAGCTGTTCCACCTGGCACAGGGGGTTCAAGGCCATCCTGGGCTACATAGTGAAACTGTCTCATTAAAAGGCTGCAGAGATGTCTCCACAGTTAAGAGGGCTTGATGCTCTAACGGAGCACCTGGCTTTGGTTCCCAACACCCACATAGCCCATATAGCCCATAGACCATGACCCAAAATAAATGTTCCCTCCCTATGTTGCTTTTGGTCTTTGTGCTTATCATAGTAATAGTAATGGTTCCCAAAGTGAGAACCAGTGCCCAGTTCACCATTACCCAACAGTTGAACAGCATCACCAGAAATACAAGGTGGCCCTGGAGGTGTGTACCAAACAAGGTGCTGTCCCACAAGACAGTTTCTGGTATGAATTAAGGGCTTTCCAATAAACACAACAGGTGTGTGTGTGTGTGTGTGTGTGTGTGTGTGTGTGTGTGTGTGTCTGTGTCTGTGTCTGTGTCTGTGTCTGTGTCTGTGTGTGCGCGCGTGTGCGTGTGAGTATCCCCATCACTCTGTCCTGGACCTAGATACCAACTCCAGGCTGTGTACCTGTCTCCTCACTGTCCACTCTATCAGCTGTTACCCTGGGTCCCTGAAGGCCCAAGTCATGCATGCACCACCATCCCCATCCCAGGTCTGGGCTCAGGGCCCATGGGCAGGGAGCTGGAGCACAGTTCTTCATTTATAGAAGCCATTGTTGCTGCCCAGCCTTCCACAAGCAGGACATATCCCTTCTGATTCCAGAAAGGGTTTGCCCTTGAGATCAAAGGGCAGAAGAGGCAAGGTCAGAAGACAGTAGGCGGGAAGCAAGGCAAGGGGGAGTCGGGGGAGGGATATGGGGAGGTGTGAGGCCTGTGCAGGGTTGGGGCAGCTCGTAGAGTAGAGCAGGGTGGCCTTCCTGGTGTCGGGGTGTTGCTCAGTCTCTGGGCAGATCTGTGCAGGTCTTTCCAGTTTCCATCTGTGGTTGGGACACAGTGGTCCCCAAAGTCCCTTAAGGCACATATGCAAGACGTCCAAACTTCAGAGCAAGTCCTGACTCTTGAACTACAGAGTGGTCGCAATCTCAGTGTTTGTGAGTTGCCGTGTCATTTGGTTGCCCTCCTCGGAGACTGTCCCCACTGCCTCCCCTGTCTGTCCCAGGGCTTGCACTCTGTGTGCTGGGCCAAGAATAAGCTGGCGTGTGGTCTGCCCAGCAGAAGCTGCTCACACTGCTCCACACCTAATGCTATCAGCTTGGGCACTTGCAGACCCCTCACCCGCATCCATCTGCTCCAACCTTTGTCTCCATATCCCCTCCTATGAATATTTTTGTTCCTCCTTTTAAGAAGAACTGATGCATCTGCACTTTGGTTGTCCTTCTTATTGAGCTTTATGTGGTTTGTGGATTGTATCTTGGAGAATTCAAGCTTTTGGACTAATATCCACTTATCAATGAGTGCATACCACATACCAGGTGTTTTTTGTCATTGGGTTCCCTCACTCAGGTTAATATTTTCTAGTTCATTCCATTTGCCTATGAATTTCATGATGTCATTGTTTTTGATAGCTGAGTAGTACGCCAGTGTGTAGATGTACCACATGTTCTGTATCCATAAGAATGGGTCAATTTGCATTCTTCTATATGCTGACTTCCAGTTGAGCCAGCACCATTAGTTGAAAAAGATAAAATAAATTCGTATTTGGTGTTTTGGGTGTTTGAAAGCTCTTGCAACTTCCAGTGTCTAGTGCTTAAACCACATGTTTTGTTTTTTTATTTTTTTGCATTCTTCTATACTGACCTCCTATTGAACCAGCACCATTTGTTGAAAATGCTGTCTTTTTTCCACTGGATGGTTTTAGCTCCTTTGTCAAAGATCAAGTGACTATAGATGTGTTGTTTCATTTCTGGGTCTTCAATTCTATTCCACTAATCTACCTGCCTGTCTCTGTACCAATACCATGCAGTTTTTATCACTACTGCTCTGTGATACAGCTTGAGGTTAGGGATGGTGATTTCCCCCAGAAGTTGTTTTATTTTTGAGGATAGTTTTTGCTACCCTGGGTTTTTTGTTTTTCCAAATTAATTTGCAAATTGCTCTTCCAACTCTATGAAGAATTGAATTAGAATTTTGATGGGGATTGCATTGAATCTGTAGATTTCTTTGTTTTTTCTTTTCTTTCTTTTCTTTTTTTTCGGAGCTGGGGATTGAACCCAGGGCCTTGTGCTTGCTAGGCAAGCACTCTACCACTGAGCTAAATCCCCAACCCTGTAGATTGCTTTTGACAAGATGGTCATTTTTACTATATTAATCCTGCCAATCCATGAGCATGGGAGATCTTTGCATCTTCTGAGATCTTCTTCAATTTCTTTCTTCAGAGACTTGAAGTTCTTGTCATACAGATCTTTCACTTGCTTGGTTAGAGTCACACCAAGGTATTTTATATTGTTTGTGACTATTGTGAAGGGTGTCATTTCCCTAATTTCTTTCTCAGCCTGTATATCTTTTGTGTAGAGGAAGGCTACTGACTTGTTTGAGTTAATTTCATACCCAGCCACTTTGCTGAAGTTGTTTATCAGGTTTAGGAGTTCTCTGGTGTAATTTTTTGGGTCACTTAAGTACACTATCATATCATCTGCAAATTTTGACCTCTTCCTTTCCAATTTGTATCCCTTGACTTCCTTTTGTTTTCTGATTGCTCTGGCTAGGACTTTGAGTACTATATTGAATAGGTAGGAAGACAGAGGGCAGCCTTGTCTAGGCCCTGATTTTAGTGGGATTGCTTGAAGTTTCTCTCCATTTAGTTTAATGTTGGCTACTGGTTTGTTGTATATGGCTTTTACTGTTTAGGTATGGGCCTTGAATTCTTGATCTTTCCAGGACTTTTAACATGAAGGGGTGTTGAATTTTGTCAAATGCTTTCTCAGCATATAATGATCATGTGGGTTTTTTCTTTTGAATTTGTTTACATAGTAGATTATGTCGATTTCCGTATATTAAACCATCCCTGCATGCCTGGGATGAAGCCTACTTGATCATGATGGATCATTGTTTTGATGTGTTCTTGGAGTTGGTTTGCCAGAATTTTATTGAGTATTTTTTCGACGATATTCATAAGGGAAATTGGTCTGATGTTTTCTTTCTTTGTTGGGTCTTTGTGTGGTTTAGGTATAAGAGTATTTGTGGCTTCATAGAAGGAATTGGGTAGTGTTCCTTCTGTTTCTCTTTTGTGGAATAGTTTGGAGAGTACTGGTATTAGGTCTTCTTTGAAGGTCTGATAGAATTCTGCACTGAACCCATCTGGACCTGGGCTCTTTTTGGTTCAGAGACTTTTAATGACTGCTTCTATTTCTTTAGGAGTTGTGGGATTGTTTAGATGGTTTATCTGATCCTGATTTATCTTTGGTATCTGTCTAGAAAATTGTCCATTTCCTCCAGATTTTCCAGTTTTGTTGAATATAGGCTTTTGAAGTAGGATCTGAATATTTTTTGAATTTCCTCAGATTCTGTTGTTATGTCTCCCTATTCATTTCTTATTTTGTTAATTTGGATATAATCTCTGTGCCCTCTGGTTAGTCTGGCTAAGGGTTTATCTATCTTGTTGATATTCTCAAAGAACCAGCTCCTGGTTGTGTTGATTCTTTGTATAGTTCCTATTGTTTCTACTTGGTTGATTTCAGCCCTGAGTTTGATTATTTCCTGCCATCTACTCCTCTTGGGTGTATTTGCTTCTTTATGTTCTAGAGCTTTTAGGTGTGCTATCAAGCTGCTGATATATGCTCTCTCCAGTTTCTTTTTGGAGACACTCAGAGCTATGAGTTTTCTTCTTTGCACAGCTTTCATTGTGTCCCATAAGTTTGGATATGTTGTGTCTTCATTTTCATTAAATTCTAAGAAGTCTTTAATTTCTTTCTTTACTTCTTCCTTGACCAAGTTGTCATTGAGTATAATGTTGTTCAACTTTCACTTGTATGTCGACTTTCTGTCGTTATTGCTGTTATTGAAGACCAGCGTTAGTCTGTGGTGATCTGATAAGATGCATGAGATTATTTCAATCCTCTTGTATCTGTTGAGGACTGTTTTGTTACTGATTATATGGTCAATTTTGGAGAAGGTACCACGAGGTGCTGAGAAGAAGGTATATTCTTTTGTTTTAGGATGAAATGTTCTATAGTTAAATCCATTTGGCTCATTTCTTCTCTTAGTTTCTCTATGTCTCTGCTTAGTTTCTCTTTCCATGATCTGTCCATTGATGAGAGTGGGGTGTTGAAATCTCCTACTATTATTTTGTGAGGTGCAATGTGTGCTTTGAGCTTCAGTAAAGTTTCTTTTATGTATGTAGGTGCCCTTGCATTTGGAGCAAAGATATTTAGGATTGAGAGGTCATTTTGGTGATTTGGTGATTGGTCCTTTGATGAATATGAAGTGTCCTTCCTTATTTTTTTGATAACTTTTGGTTGAAAGTCAATTTTATTTGATATTAAGATGGCTACTCCTGCTTGTTTCTTCAAACCGTCTTTTTGGAAAGTTGTTTTCCAGCCTTTTACTCTGAGGTACTGTCTGTCTTTGTCTCTGAGGTGTGTTTACTGTATGCAGCAAAATGCTGGGTCCTATTTACGTATCCAGTCTGTTAGTCTATGCCTTTTATTGGGGAGTTGAGTCCATTGATGTTAAGAGATATTAAGGAGCAGTGATTGTTGTTTCCTATTATTTTTGTTCTTAGACGTGGAATTATGTTTGTATGACTCTTCTTTTTGTTTCATTGCTAGGAGACTACTTTCTTGCTTTTTCTAAGGTGTAGTTTCTCTCCTGGTGTCAGAGTTTTCCATCTATTATCCTTTGTAGGGTTGGATTTGTAGAAAGATATTGTGTAAATTTGGTTGTCATGGAATATCTTGGTTTCTCCATCTATGTTAATTGAGTGTTTTTCTGGATACAGTAACCTGGGCTGGCATTTGTGTTCTCTTAGGGTCTGTGTGACATCAGTCCAGGATCTTCTGACTTTCATAGTCTCTGGTGAGAAGTCTGGTGTGATTCTGATAGATCTGCCTTTATATGTTACTTGACATTTTCCCTTACTGCTTTTAATATTCTTTCTTTGTTTTGTGCTTTGGTGTTCTGATTATTATGTGATGGGAGGAATTTCCTTTCTGGTCCAATCTATTTGGAGTTCTGTAAGTTTCTTGTATGTGTATTGGCATCTCTTTTTTAGGTTAGGGAAGTTTTCTTCTATAATATTGTTGAAGATATTTACTGGCCCTTTTAGTTGGGAGTCTTCATTCTCTTCTATATCTATTATCCTTTTGTTTGATCTTCTCATTGTGACCTGCATTTCCTGGATGTTTTGGACTAGGAAGTTTTTGCATTTTACATTATCTTTGATGGTTGTGTTGATGTTTTCTATGGTATCTTCTGCCCCTGTGATTCTTCTTCTATCTCTTGTATTCTGTTGGTGATGCTTGTGTCTATGACTCCTGATCTCTTTTCTAGGTTTTCTATCTTCAGGGTTGTCTCTCTTTACACTTTCTTTTTTGTTTCTATTTCCATTTTTAAATTCTGAACGGTTTTATTCAATTCCTTCACCTGTTTGGTTGTGCTGCTTTCCTGTAATTCTTTAAGGGATTTTGTGTTTCCTCTTTAAGGGCTTTTACTTGTTTACCTGTGTTGTCCTGTATTTTTTTAAGGGAGTTATTTATGTCCTTCTTAAAGTCCTCTATCATCATCATGAGATGTAATTTTTAAATCCAAATCTTGCTTTTCTTGTGTGTTTGGATATCCAGTATTTGCTTTGGTGGGAAAACTGGGCTGTGATGATGCCAAGTAGTCTTGGTTTCTGTTGCTTAGCTTCCTGTGCTTGCCTTTCCTCATCAATTTGTCTCTGGTGTTAGCTTCTTTTGCTGTTTCTGACAGTGGCTTCACCCTCCTGTAGGCCTGTGTGTCAGCACTCCTGTAGACCTGTTTTCTTTCAGCTGGATCTTGGAACAGATCCAGGGTTGTGTGACCCAAAGCCTCCAGGAGGGTCACTTGGCGCAGAAGAGTTGGTCTTACCTCTGCTCTTAGGTGTATTGGTGCTCCTGGTGACTGGCTTTCAGTTCTCAATGCAGGCAGAAACCTGAAGGGTCCTGCCCCTGACTGCTCCTAGGTCCTTGTGCCCAGAGGTACAGAGGGCACTATAAGGGTTCCTCTTGGGCCAGGAATGTGGGCAGAAGTAGTTCTCAGAGTTCTCAGGATTTTCCACACTTCTGAGCGTCCAGTTCTCTCCCCAACAGGATTTCAAGTTTTTTTTTTTAATTAGACAGACAGGGTGAAGTGTAGCTTGATGTCTATATGCACATGAGGGCTGGCACAAGTTAGGTCAAGGCAATGATTGGACAGTAAAAAAAGTAAGGTGGGGACAAAGCTTTTGTAAGGCGGGAGAGAAGGAGAAGGAAGGAGAATCAAGATGGAGATGGAGGATGACCCAGATTTGGGTGGTCTTGAAGTGCCAAGGTAGTTGGGATGGAGTTCTATAGGCAAATTTATCTTGTCTAGGTGGGCGGTTTGTATCCTTATCAATTGGTTGTGAGTTTATTGTGTGGATGAATTGTGGATTGAGAATTTAACATCGTTGGGTTGCAGTTTGTTGAGTCTTGACTTTAATGGGTTGTCGGGAGTTTATACATAACTATTAGAGGGCAGATGTTGGGAATGTAAACAGAACAGCGGCAGGAGTTATGAGAGGGTAGCCGCCTCTGGGACCAAGGGGTGGATGCTGGAAATGTGAGCAGAGTCCAAAGTAAGAGAGCTGTAAGATAGGCGGTCTCTGTATGAAACTGGTGAGGCAGTGACCCGCCTAGGGAACTAGATGGGTAGAGAGACTGCTGCAAGGCTCAGAGAGTAGCCCTTGGCAGTATGAGATGGGGTGGAGTTGTGAATGAGGGCAGGGTTGGGTGGAGGACTGCCCAGGTCAGAGGGAGCCTGGGAGAGAAAGTGTGGAGCAGTAAGCACAGGAACTGGTTGAGCCTTTTTTGATTTTTTTTTTTTTTACCACAACAACACCTGCTGCACTTTCCCACACACAGCTGTCTTCTTCCGTTTGACACATCTTTTCCCTGTCCAATACTGCCTATGAACACCACTCCCCTACAGAACTCGCCCCAAACACTCAATGGTTCCAATCTTCTTGGCTCTTTTTTTTTTTTTTTTGGTTCTTTTTTTCGGAGCTGGGGACCGAACCCAGGGCCTTGCGCTTCCTAGGCAAGCACTCTACCACTGAGCTAAATCCCCAGCCCCTTCTTGGCTCTTTAGAGTAGGACCTCCATGGCCACAACCCTGATACATAAAGTTTGGTATGCCCCTGTTGTAGGAGTGTGCTCAAGAGGTAGTGGGAGCAGAGTTTCTCAATCTGCACTTCAAATACATTTATTTTCTAAACTAAGAGTTATCTCCCAAGGGCAATAGTATCTTCTATGAATACCAAAACATTTAAAAAATTTAAATTTTTTTTGCATATTTTCTCCAGTGATCAAATTTCCTAATTTGCCTGTCACCTCTCTCCTTTTCCTGTCTACCCTCATCCCTGAGCCAAACCCACACTAGTACCTTCTTTTCAGCAATCCATTTCTATTTATTCTACAATCTTTTAACTTGAAATGTATTTATTTTTATTGTCTGTATATATGTGATATGTGTGTCATCCTAAATCTTTTATTTTTGATTTTAAAATCAAGGCCAATACTGAGACAAACTGTGCTATGCTGTGTTCTTTTGAACTAACTATCAAAAAATATGAAAAACATATTTAAAGAGAAAAAGCGTTCCTCTGAACACATTCGGAGAGAATGCTTGAGGTTCTGCATGTAGAAAACAGGTCTGAGTGTGATAGCTAGAAGTGCATTGGGAATGAAGTTGAATGACCTTTACCTTTGTTTTGGCTTCAAAATCTATGTTGTACTCCAGGAGTAATTTTACAATTGTTATGCTGCCCCTGGAAACGGCATGGTGGAAGGCTGTATTCCCACTGTAATCCATCAGATTTGGATTAGCATTGTGCCTGAGCAATACACAAACACAATGTGTGTTGTCCCGCTACGCAGCCTGTGGAAATTGTACAAAGAAATACATCTTCACTTCAAGGAACCCAAGAGAGACATTTCTACCATTACACTGAATAGTTACCCTTAAATCAGACAGAGTTTTAGTTATTCATATTTTCCCTCCATTTTGACACAAGGTCTTCTTAAGTACTCCAGGCTTGACTCATTTAATGATCTCCCCACCACATCTTTTTTCCAAGTGGTAGAGTTAAGGGGTTCTACCAACCCACCCAGATGTTCTAAGCACTCAGGTCTGTGCTGGTTGGCTGTCACAGTGCAGAGGTTGCTTGTTTGGTTAGATTTTGTTCTTTTTGCCAATGTGACACAGGCTTAATACACCTGGAAAGATCCTCACTTGAGGGATTGTCCCTATCAGACTGGCCTCTGGGCAACTGTGTGGAACTATTTTTTATTTAGATAGAAGTAGGAAAGCCCAAGGTCTTGTGGTAGGGGCATGCCTGAGAAGAAAGTTCTCAGTTGTAGAAGAAATGATGAGCAAACCTTGGTAAAAGCCATGGAAAGCTGCATTCTCCCCTGGTCTCTAGTTTAGTTCTTCCCTCGAGTTCCTGATTTGAGCTCCTGACCAGGCTTCCCACAAGGATGAACTGGGATGTATACATGTAAGCCAAATAACTTTTCCCTCTCCTCAGTTGGTTTTGTTCAGTGTTTTCTCACAGCAACAGAAACCAAACAAGGACACCTCTAATCCATTTCATACCAAAACAGATGGCCAATAGCTACCTTAATCAACGGTGTGCATTAACATCATCCTGGATGTTAATGTTGGAGTTATTTTCCAGTAAAAGTGTTACCACATCTGGATGGTTGTGGGCACTCGCGTAATGCAGTGATGTCCTGCAAATTGAAATCACATTTAGGGACATCTCTGAATTCCCAGTAAGACTATCATCACCTTAAGTACTACATAGTAGGAAGGTAATTTCTGTCTGATGGAAGAAAGTGACTGCAATGTCCTTACTTATTTAGATCTACTCAAATGTTTGTTTACTCTGCTACGGATATAGTACATGGCTCCCCCTATTTAAGGCAGGTTTTCTATCCTGACCTTCATCACTGCTCAAAGCAGCCTGTCTGAATCCTAGAAAAGTTCCCAAATTGATCTCAGCTTGACTTGAATCCCTATTCTAATATCTGGCACTTACTAGTTACTGCTTGGAATTTCCATGAGCTCCATGACTCCTTTTCCCCATCCAAAGAATGGATAGGAAGCCACATTTTTTATATTACACTTCTGAGTGTTTTGCCTGCGTATATGTCTATGTACCACATACCTGTCTGCTCTCCCAGAGGCCAGAGGGTAGATGTTAAGAGCCCCTGGAACTGGACTTGATGCATTCTCTGTGAGCTGGGAAATGAACTGGGAATCTTTCTCTGGAAGATCAGCCAGTGCTCTTAGTTGCTCTCTAGACTCATGATGCCTTTTGTAATACTACTGTTTGATCTATATTAAAACTATCTTTTCAGACTTTGGTCTTGCTTCATACTGATTCAGCCTAAAATGTTTCTGCAGCAGTGTGTGTGTGTGTGTGTGTGTGTGTGTGTCCTGGCTTTGCCTGAATGGAGGTCTCTGAAAGAATCTCTCGAGCAGGTGGTGAACACTACTCCTCCGGAAAATACATCTGTTCTCAGAGGTAAAGGGCTGTCTCTCTTTGTAAGACACTAAGTCATTTCTAGAATTCGGCAACCAGAAAGTTCCAGAACCGGATTCTGTCTCGGAAAAGCCTGGAGAATTCTGCTTTACGGTGTTTATCTGCCAAACTGGACTGGTCTTCAACAAGAAAAGAAACCTAGCTAGAAAGGGTTGTGGTTGGAATATGTCGTTTTGGTTCTCCTCAGTCGTGTAGGGAGACAATCGCTTATTCTGTTACTAGATGTCTGAACACTCATCGAAAAGCAGAAAGCGATATGAGCTGTCCAATCAGGACAGTCGGAGAGCAGAGCGGAAGTTCCTCATCCATCATCCTTTTTCCTTGAGCCAGGATTGTCGCAGGATTACATTGTCTTGGCAGGTAGTAAAGGTCGCTCAGCCTCTGTAGCTGTGGGCTCGCCAACCCCAGGAACATTGCTGACGGCCTTGGGTGGACAGAGAGCTGTTGGAACCAGGGTACCGGCGGGCGGAGCGGAAGTCCTTCCCCTGCCATCTTTCTGGTACCCGCACACCCGCAGATCTGTACTGGCACAAGAGGACCTCCCTAGCCTTGTGACACTTTAGCAGGGACAGTTTTGAGGAAGCGCGGGCGCAGACGTAGTGTCCGCTGCGCCGTGTGCGTGCGCTGTCCCATCAGGAGCTCCTGCGAGCAAAACGGAAGTGCCTCTGCCACCCGCTCTCTTCCGGCGCGGTGCTGTCAAATCAGCGGAGGAAGCCCGGGGTGACTGACCCTCCGTGGCCGTGAGCCGCCGCGGGGCTCATGGAGGCCCTGGGAGCAGACATGGTGAGCCCTGGGTGAGCGAGGCGGGCGGGCAGGGCTGCGGAGGAGCCCTCGGCCCTTCTGCTCCCAGAGTGGCGGGACCCGGACATCGTCTCACCATCGCCTCTGCAGGTCTGCACCCGGGACTCCTGAGTGCGCGGTGCAGAGAGCGGAGAGGCCCCAGGCTCTGAGGCCAAGGATCCACCAGTACTCAGATTCCTGAGAGCCTCTGATGGTCTTTAGAAACAACATCAAAAATCCGTTAATTTGCTTTCCCCACTCCCATCCCAGTACTTGTTAGGCCTAAATATCCCTATATGTTTAGATATTTATGGTTTGACAACTTCATTAAAAGAGAGTATCCCCATACACATGTAGTTGGGGTACGAGAAGTAGCAAATGTTTTTATCCTAGAAATGATGTGGGCATTGATTTAAAGTAGAATGAAGGGCGAGATAGGACATGACTTTTATTTCAAAGGAGAATTGCAATAGAGGGGAAGCCCCAGTATAAGATGTGCTAGCATCTCGGGGGTGCTGGAAAAAGTAGAGAAACTTACGGAAACATTGCTTAGTACAGATTTTGTTTTTACTGATGAGGTCATTGTTTTGAGGCAAAAGTGGGCCTTTAGTTAGTTTGTACCCTGCTGAGTAATCAGTTAAAAAATGGATAGATATTTTAAGAACAAGGAGAAGTTCTTCAAGAAGAGAAAGCATTGTGAGATGTCCTATAGTCAGTGCTATTTATCAACCGGGAAATGGAAGAAAGGAAAAGGAGGAATGTGGAGATCCACACAAAATTTCCAAATGAAATTTCTTATCTGCTAAGAGTTCTTCTATTCGGTTTCTGGAGTGATATATTTTATGAGGTAAGATGGTCTCTAAGCTTAGGGACAGTTTAACTATCTTTGGGTTCCTTTGTGAACTGTGAAGTAACAGGCTTCCTGGTTTTCTGATGTATGTACTTAAAGCTATAGACTCCCCTCATAGGACTGTATGTTTTTGTGTCTCAAAGGTTTTGTTGTCTTTGGATTTCTTTCTTGATTTCCTCCTTAGCCCATTCGTCATTCAATACTGAGTTGTTTAATGTCTGTGAGTTTGCATACTTACTGGAGATTTCTTTGCAGTTGACTTTAAGTTTCACTGCACAGTAGACAGGTAAAAATCCATGGAGTTATTTCAGCCTTTCAGAATTTGGAAAGCTTTGTTTTATGTCCCAGGATATGATCTGTTTTTGAGAAGCTTCCATGGACTGCTGAGTAGAATGTATATTTTGTGATACTTGGATGGAATATTAATGTTTCTTTATTTCTTATCCGGATGACCTGACTATGCGAGACAGTCAGCTATTAAAATTACCTAGTGGGGTTGGGGATTTGGCTCAGTGGTAGAGCGCTTGCCTAGCAAGCGCAAGGCCCTGGGTTCGGTCCCCAGCTCCGAAAAAAAAGAACCAAAAAAAAAAAAAAATACCTAGTAACTGGATTAGTGTTAATCTGTGTCTTTAATTCCACTAGTGTGCTTTTTAAAGATAAACACACACACATATGAGTTTATAGCCTGCATATATATGCATGTCTGATACCTGTGAAGGTCATAAGAGGGTATTGCCTGGCACTGTAGGTACCGTGGAACTGGAGTTGTGGGTGGTTGCGAGCCACCATGTAAGTTCTGGGAACCAGCCTCTGGTGCGCTTTTTATAGAATTGGGAGCCCCAGAGTCTGTTGCACATCTTTAGGGTTGTAATATCATTTTCGTTAACTGTTCCCTGGGACTCACCTATTGCATTGTTCACCTGCAGCCTGCACCTTTCCTCACCGGGTTGTAGTTTTCTTGTTCATCTAACTGATACAGAGAGGAGACTCTCCTTCCGCAAGTCATGGTGCTTCAGATTGGGGAACTCTGCGTTGTTTTTCTCCCTAGTTTCTTTCTTTCTTTCTTTCTTTCTTTCTTTCTTTCTTTCTTTCTTTCTTTCTTTCTTTCTTTTTTTTCAGAGCTGGGGACCGAACCCAGGACCTTGTGCTTCCTAGGCAAGCGCTTTACCACTGAACTAAATCCCCAACCCTTCTCCCTAGTTTATTAAGGCCGTCAACTTTGATTTTTCTGAGCTACCAACCACAGCCACTCTCTTTCGTCAGTTGCCTCGTTTTCATCCTGTACATAAGCAAACTAGGGCTGACTCTCCCTGCCCTCCGGTGAAGCATAGGCTCATAGCCATAATTTAAATGGCCACACCCATTTCTTATGGTCTTAAATTCAAAACTTAACTATGGTCTCAAAGTAGTAAAGTTGTTGTTGTTGTTTTCTATTTTAATGGATAGCTTGATATCTGCTAGTGGAAAGGGGAAATACAAGGCATGTTTCCAAATGTCAGGGTTTTTAAATTTTATATTAAAGAGATTATGGTTTATGGCACCATTGTAGAATGCCATCTATGTGATAAATCAGCTCTTTACATTTGAGTCGGTTAAATACAGTTAACCTTTTCTGGGATCTCTCTCTCTCTCTCTCTCTCTCTCTCTCTCTCTCTCTCTCTCTCTCTGTGTGTGTGTATGTGCATGTGCGTGCACTGTATGCTTACACATACAATTATATTTGGAAGTTGTACTGGCTGGTTTGTGTGTCAACTTGGCACAAGGTGCAGTTATCACAGAGAAAGGAGCCTCCCTTGAGGAAATGCCTCCATGAGATCCGGCTGTGTGGAATATTCTCAATTAGTTATAAAGGGTGGAGGACCCAGCCCATTGTGGGTGGTGCCGTCCCTGATCTGCTAGTCCTGGGTTCTATAAGAAAGCAAGTTAAGGGTTGGGGATTTGGCTCAGTGGTAGAGCGCTTGCCTAGCAAGCACAAGGCCCTGGGTTCGGTCCCCAGCTCCGAAAAAAAGAACCCCCCCCCAAAAAAAAAGCAAGTTAAGCAAGCCAGGGAAGGCAATCCAGTAAGCAGCACTGTTCCATGGTCTCTGCATCAGCTCCTGTCTCCAAGTTCCTGCCCTGTATGAGTTCCTGTCCTGACTTCCTTTGATGATGAACAGCAATGTGGACGTTTAACTCGAATAAACCCTTTCCTCCCCATGCTTCATGGTCATGGTGTTTTGTACAGGAATACAAACCCTGACTAAGACAGAAGTCAAAGGACAATCTTTGTTGTTCACTCCTGCATAGTCCAGGCTAACTGGCCAATCAGCTTCCAGGGATTCTCCTGGCTCTACACGCCCTCCTGTTGTAGGACCTTGGACACTGAACCACAAGATTTGTTTTCCATTGCTGGATTTTGGTTTTCTTGCTTTGATTTTATTGTAATTATGCCTTGATTCTACCTGTAAAGTAAGAAAGCATTTAAACTTTATTTTTGATTTTGTAAGTTTCCACAGGAAAAATTATAAATATGCCTTACCATCTCTGGCTCTGCTTGAATTCTGGCAGTTCAGACTCAGGCTTGCACAGTGGATGCTTTACTGAGCCATCTCCTAGACCGTCCATGAACTTTTCTTTCCTTATACATCCCTCCACGCTTCCCTGTTCCTCCCCACCTTCCCTCTCCCCCACATCCATTCTTCCTCCAGAAAATAGCTGGCTTCCCAGGGACATTGACCAAACACAGCATAACAAGATACAGTAAGACTAGGCACAACTCCTCATCATGTCAAGGCTCAATGAGGCCTCCCAGTAGGAGGACATGGGTTCCAAGAGATGGCAAAAGAGTCAGAGACACACCTGCTCCCACTGTTTGGGGTCTCACAAACCACCAAGCATAACATATGTGCAGAGGAGCGAGTGCAAACCCACGCAGGCTCTGAAATTACTGCTTCAGTCTCTGTGAGCCCCTATGAGCCCTGCTTAGTTGATTCTGTGGGCTGTGTTCTCCTGGTATTCTCAACCCCTCTGGCTCCTGCAATTCTTCCTCCCCCTCTTCCAGGGGTCCCCTTAACTAGAAAATGAAGATCTCCAATTTGGGCTGTCTGCCTGATGTTTGGCTTCAAGTCTCTGTATCTGTTCCCATCAGCTGCCAGAGGAAGTCTCTTTGATTATACTTAACCAGGCACCAACCATGATCTATTCTTAACCAATCTGCTAACGTTATTTTAGATAGTGGAGTATGTTAATTAGCTTTGCAATTAACCCGAGTAACTATTACAATATACCCGAGAACGTTTTTGTGATGGTTAGTCTCCTAGTTAGGTTGACATAATTTGGAATCATCTCGGAAACATACCGCAGAGGAGTGTCTCTGAGAGTATTTGTAGAAAGGTGACTAAGGAACGAATACCCACTCTGAATCTGTGTGGGACCATTCTTAGTTTCTTTTCAGGTTGTTATCAGGAAGTTCCCTGCTGAAGAACAGAAGGGCTTAACTCACAATTCAAGATATAATTCTTTCTCATGCAGAAGTCACTTGAGGCAGCTGAACAAATCACATCTGAAGTCAGAAGAAGAATGTAGTGAATGCGGGCTATGTTCTGCCATTTTCTCCATTTCATACAACCCAGAGTCCCCTGCCCAGAGGATGGTCACCGACAATGAAAATGAATCATATCACATCAGTGAACATAATCAGAATAAATCCCTCCAGGTGTGCCAAGATGCCCATCCACCCAACACCGACCGTTACATATAAACATGATCTGGGATCCCAGGCTGAATGAAAAAGGAAAAAGGAAGAGTTCAAGTGGAAACCAGCATTCCCTGCTCTGTTTTCTGATCTTCGCCAATTTGGAGTCCCTACTGCACGATCCTACCCCCATGACTTCTGCCATGACCTCCCCCCAGTGATAGGCTCTACCCTTTCAAGACTTGATCCAAAGTAAACCTTACTTCTCGAGACTTGCTCTTTACTCACAGTGTTGAGGAAAGTCATTTATACAAAGTTGAAAGGTTTGTTTTGTGGCATGGTTCAGATAATTCATTCTGCCGTCCCTTGGCTCCATTGCTTTGGGGCTGTGGCCAGGCAGAGCATTATGGCCTTGTGAACTAGTATCAGATGAGGACACTCACCCTCAGAATCTGTTCTAAAGTATACGCAGTCTTAAGGCAGCTGGTGTTAACACTTGTCTGCTCTGGTAGTAGTAGTTTGTGGGGAAAATGGTGAGGACTTGTGCACTAGTGGAAACTGTAAGTTCCAGTAGCGTAGTTGGTATGTGTTTGTTGTTGTGTTGCTTCAAAGGTAACGTGGGGATTTTTGTGTCAGAGAGTACAGTTATGAATGTAAAATAGGAGTGTGGTGACTGGGATATATAACATTTAAAGAACACGCACAGATTTTCAATCTTGGGTGTCTCATCTTCTGGAAATACCTTGGCTGTTTTAGGGCTCTGTGACCTTTGAAGATGTGGCTGTAAACTTCACTGTGGAGGAATGGGCTTTACTGGGTCCCTCCCAAAAGAAGTTACACAGAGATGTGATGGAGGAGACCTTCAGGAACCTGGCTGCCATAGGTATGATCCAGATCATACTTTAACATGGTCAATCAGCTTGTAAATCTGTCTTGCTCAAAAGTGTTGCTTCATGATTTGTAATACGGGAAGGTAAATTTGGTGGCTTTATCAGGCATGGTCATGTTATGCCAGGAGTCTATGTAGAATCTGGTTTTTGTTTTTTTTGTTTTTTTCAATTATGACTAAATCAGATTTCTCTGGGTCTATATCCTAGGAAAAACACAAGAAGACCAGAACATAGATGATGACCATAGATATTCTAGAAGAAATCAAAGGTAACTTTACCAACTCATGATAACGTAGCTCAAGAATCTGGAAATGGCCAGTAGTTTTTAAAGTCAAGACAACTATCCAAGTAAGCCCAACTTCAAGGTGATAAATTTAAAGCATTTCTCTCTCTAAAAGGTGCATATAGAATTGGAAATGTTTACAGTATTGACTTGGCGGTGCAAGTGATACTTTCTAATGGTTTCATCAACACAAACTTGTATCCAAGCACAGAGTTAATGAAAAATAACATGTGTACCTTCCTTCAAGCTTTGAGTATGGAATATTAAGAAAATATAAAGGAACTTTATGTTTACTCTGGGGACAATCTTTAAGAAATCTTATGTATACAAAAAATTTTAAATAGAAAATAGTTTTTGCTTCAGTATTTTGCATAAGGAATACTCAAGTGCCTGGATATAGAGGCAAATATAAGCCTAGCTACTAGGAGTTGAATTTGAAGGTAGCAAGACCTCAAACATATATAAGACTTAGATATTCATTGTTTCCAAAATAGTTAACCTGTCAGAAGTATTAGGAAGTCCCATACGATTAGGCTAACAAAATGACTCATCAGGTAAAGGCGTTCACTGCCAAGTTTGACCTGAGTTCAGTCCTTGGGACCCATACAGCAGAAGAAGAGAACCAGCTCCGACAAGCTGGACTCCTACTTCCACATGCCCACCATAGCACGTCCACACACACATAGCACATAACAGATGTTAACACAAAAAGAAATCCTATATGAATACAGTATCTTAATATTACCTGTCTCCGCATCCTAGAGAACCTTTAATCATATTCGAAAATTCTCGGGAATTCTGCTGGTAGGGAATTTATAACTTTATTGGTATACTTTCCTTTTTTTTTTTTTCTTTTTAAACAGAAATGGAGTTGTGGAAAGACTGTTGGAACACCGCAAAGGCTGTGAGTGTAAAGCAATCTTCAGACAGATTCCGGACACCACAGGAAACAGGAAAACTTCTCACAGGACAGTGCTTTGTGAAAACCATGTGTACAAGGACAACATGCTCATCAGTCACGCATCTCTTAATGTATCTGTACCTCTTCAGACTGCACACAAACCTCCCGCCTATGAGCTCTGTGGAGAGAACCTGTATACATTTGGAGAATGTGAGAAAGCCTTCATTTATCCAGAATGCCTTCTGAAGCATGAAGACAGTGACAGCAGACAGAGATCCTGTGAGTTTAACCAGTGTGGGAAAATCTTCAAAAGTAGTGATCACATTCAAATGCGTGTTAGTGATGAAACTAGGGAGGAAATGTGCATAAGTAAGCAGCATGGCGATGCCTTTCCTTACCCTGATTTTCTTCAGTATGTTGAAAAGATCTACACTGGGAAAAAACCCTATGCATGTAAACAATGTGGGAAAACCTTTTCTTTTTTGAGCAACATTAGAAGACATGAACGAACTCACACTGGAGAGAAGCCGTACAGATGCAATACATGTGATAAGGCTTTCACTTGTTTGACTAACTTTCAAGAACATGAAAGAACTCACACTGGAGAGAAACCCTATTTATGTACACAATGTGGTAAAGCCTTTTCTTTTCTGAGTAACATTCGGAGACACGAACGAACCCACACTGGAGAGAAGCCGTACAGATGTAATATCTGTGGTAAGGCTTTCAGTTATTTGACAAACTTTCAAGACCACGAGAGAACTCACACTGGAGAAAAGCCTTACGTGTGTACGCAGTGTGGGAAAGCTTTCACTTACTACTATTCCTTTCAGACACATAAACGATGTCACACCGGCGAAAAGCCTTATGTATGCAAGCAATGTGGGAAAGCCTTCAGTTATTACAATTCCATTCAAACACATAAGCGTTGTCACACCGGAGAGAAGCCCTATGTATGTAAGCTGTGTGAGAAAGCCTTCACTACCCTCAGTTCTCTTCGATATCATGAGAGGATTCACAGTGGCGAGAAGCCCCATGTATGTTTGCAATGCGGGAAAGGTTTCAATTCTTCTAGCACCCTCCGAATTCATGAGAGAACTCACACTGGAGAGAAACCCTATAAATGTAAGCAGTGTGGGAAAGTCTTCAGTGTTGACAGTTCCCTCCGATGCCACGAAAGGATTCACAGTGGGGAGAAGCCCTATGTATGTAAGCAGTGCGGAAAAGCCTTCACTCGTCATACCTCCCTTCGGTGCCACGAAAGGATTCACTGTGGGGAGAAACCCTATAAATGTAAGCAATGTGGGAAAGGTTTCATTTCTTCCAGTAACTTTCGAAAACATGAGTGGACTCATTCTGGAGAGAAACACTGTGTATGTAAATTGTGTGGTAAAGCCTTCACGGGTCATAGTTCACTTCGACGCCACGAAAGAATTCACAGTGGAGAAAAGCCCTATGTATGTAAGCACTGTGGGAAAGGTTTCTCTTCTTTGAGTGGCTGTCAGAGACATGAACAAATTCACACTGGTGAGAAACCCCATGTATGTAAGAGTTGTGGGAAAGCCTTTACTAATCCCAGTGCCCTCCGAAACCATGAAAGGATTCACAGTGGTGAAAAGCCCT
The DNA here is from genome assembly GCF_021556685.1 of Rattus norvegicus. Taxonomy (NCBI): domain Eukaryota; kingdom Metazoa; phylum Chordata; class Mammalia; order Rodentia; family Muridae; genus Rattus; species Rattus norvegicus. The sequence goes on along the minus strand of NC_141549.1, from coordinate 18,053,096 downwards.
GTATATGTGAGCAGTGCGGGAAGGGTTTCATTTCTTTTAGTAAGTTTAGAATACATGAACGGATTCACACTGGAGAAAAACCGTACAAATGTAAGCAATGTGGAAAAGCCTTCACTGGTCACAGTTCCCTTCGACGTCATGAAAGGATTCACAGCGGGGAGAAACCTTTTGTATGTAAACAGTGTGGGAAATCCTTTTATACTTTAAGTGATTGTCAAAGACATGAACAAATTCACACTGGTGAGAAACCTTTCATTTGCAAGCAGTGTGGGAAAGCTTTTACCCGGTCCAGCTCCCTTAAAATACATGAGAAGACTCACAGTAGAAGAAATTCCTAAGTGTAGAACACGTCATTCTTAGCATGACAGTGCGTAGGGCAGAGAACCAGGGCCATGTTGTCTGTAGGAATGCCTCTAGTCATCTTGGTGGTAGTCACAAACATAATAGCTCATACCATAGCGGGAAGTTCCCACATGATGTCAAGAGAGACACATACCTTAAACGGATGTATATAGAAGTCTTCAGTTGGCCAACCTCTGAGAAGGTACCCAGTATCAAAAGTTGTTTAACAAAGTTATCAAAACAGTTCACAAAGCTTTATGAAAACCCCTGAAGTAACAGAATTCATTAGTCCTTTTTAAGATCCCAGTGAATAAACATTAAATGGTCAGTAATTCACAAGATAAATCTCTAGAATGTTTACTTCTAATTTTGTAAATAAATTTTCAGGTGACCTAATCTCTGAGCGTCTTTAAGCAGGAAGGTGTGGATTTAATGGGCTGTGTCTTTACACATCATGTCTATTCCTTCTCTTCTTGTGTTGGATACATAGATGTATCCCTGATATGTTTTTAGAGTAATGTTAATGAGCTGTTGAAAAATGAAGTTTTATTTTTAGGCCTTCTCTATTGATATCATGTGGGAGCTTCTTTTTGATATTTTTGTTTTTGCCTTATTTTTGTCTTGTTGGATTTTCTTTTGAGATGGGGTTTCTCTGTGTAGCCATGGCTATCCTGGTTCCATAGACCAGGCTGGCATCAAACCTTGAGATCTACCTGTCTCTGCTTCCCAAGTGCTGGAATAAAGGTGTGTGCCACCATGCTGGGCTTTATCTTTGATGTTTATATTGTATCTTTTCTATTCTTTTCATTGTTGCCAAATACTTGAAACAACTTAATAGGTGGAGAATGTCTTCCCTTTGACTCATAGTTCATCATGGCAAGAAAGTCATCAAGTGCAGGAGTTCATATCACTTTGTGGACTCAAACAAAATGAGTATGCATTATAAGAAGGAACCAGGGGTTGGGGATTTAACTCAGTGGTAGAGTGCTTGCCTAGCAAGCGCAAGGCCCTGGGTTCGGTCCCCAGCTCCGAAAAAAAAGAAAAAAAAAAAAAAAAAGAAGGAACCAGTAGACCATTTCACAAGAACAGTTTTTCCCAATGACCTGCTTCCTCCAGTTATGCCCTATCGCCTGCATTTCACCTCTCCCAACTGTACCTCATGAACATAAGCAGCAGTTAGTCCTTTGGTTGGGCTAATCATTTCTGGAAATGACAAGGCATAGTTGTGCTACTTGAACCCTAGCATCTCACAGTGAACTCCAGTTGATTGATCAGATGGCATTTTATATTTGATGTTTTATACTTTGATATGTTTTCTTGAAGACTTTGCACATTAGAGTTCTAAAAGTTCCGAACTATTTTGGCCAATTTACAGATTATCAAATGAAAAGATAACGTGCAAATATCCTCCCATAATCACAAGGTAGATAGCCTAGGACCTTTACTGTCAAGTCATTGTCGTGTGCTTTCAAATAATGCTTACACCTTTATTCATGTGTTAATTTCGTCTCAGGCTTGTAACTTTTTTGTCACTTGAGCTTTATACACATAGTTTAATGCCTTTTTACCAGAGACCGCAGGGGCCTTACTTTTTGTGGATTAATGTCGAACGAATTATGCCTCTAAATCTGTCTGTAACCATAAGTAACCATGTGTTTTGTTATTAAAATCACTTTTCCCCTTTTTACCTATGTTGGGTTTTTTTTGAGACAAACTCTTACTCTGAACCCAGGTTAACCTTTAATCCACTCTTATTTCAAGGATAACAGGCCCAAGCCAGTACATCATGCTTGGAAGTCGTTCTTGCTTAAATTTCTGAAGGGTTTGTTTCAGAGGGATCGCTTGGTACTAGACATGAAATGACCCCCACACTACACTATTAAACAGAATGAGGCACACGCCTGGCTACACTTTAAGTGTGAACACAGTTCGATCTTTAGGACTTAGTCCTTCTTCCCAGGAAGGCCGCACTAATGTAATAAAGGGAAACACAAGTCATGAGACGAACTCAGTATAATTAGTAAGGGCAGTGATAGTTCTTTACATGTTCCAAAGGATGGTTTCACCAAGAAGGATATTGGAGGTTGAAAATGCAGTTGATACACTTAAGTTGGACCTTCAAAGCTAAGTTCAGTCCAGCTTCAATCTGTTCAGATCATTTCTATTACTCTATACTTGAACAAAAGTGTAAAACAATGGCATTAGTTTATGTGCTTCTGAATGGGTGGTGGCTTGCTATGCTACTTGCTACCCAACCCACATTGTGAGAAAATGTTCTTGTATATCTCAGCTTCAAACTGAGCTCATCTTCTGTTGTGCATTTTATCCCAGCATCTTTACATGGAAAAAGTCAATAGCCTTTGCTGAGAAAATCTGTGAAGAGTCACTTGGGTCGCTCCAGGCTCCTCATGGGTTTCTGAGAACTAGCGGATCAGGACCATGGGGACAGTCAGAATGGTTCAATCAGGAGCCCGAGGGGGTGAAGCGGGCGGGGCATTATTGGCCTTTCTTCCTGACACCTCGTCCTGTCAGCCGAGGGAGTCCAAGGTGACAGAGCCTGGCTGGCCCCGTGACCCCTGAGCGAAGGAGTTTCTTAGAGGCCCTAGGAGCCCCAGACACAGACAAGTGAAAGGGCAAACAAGTGAGAGGTGCGTGCTGAGGTGGGTGGGCGGGGATGTGGAAGGGGCTCTCAGTCTTTCTGCTCCCAAGTCGGAGGAACCCAGGAGTCCTATCCCACTGGAGCCTCTGCGCAGCTACACCCGGGGTGCCTGGCCTGCGGGGTGGCATGGGTTGGATGGGCTGTGGATAGGGGTAGGGATGGGGTGAGCTGAGGGTGGGACTGAGAGAGGGCTGGGGTAGGGATAATGGTGGGTGGATTTCCCATGCTCCCGTAGATGCCCTACACCCACACACATATGGATAGCACATGCTGGGTTATCAAGAAAGAAAAAGACAAGAAGTTGTGGTGGAGGAGTGGGAGGGACATGGGAATTGAAGGTGAGAAATGGGAATAGATATGTTCATATTTCACTCTATGTATATCTGAAAGTCTCAAAAATAAAGTTTTAAATTACAGCTGAAGATATCATGTGGCCTTATTTGAAAGTGTTGTACCAGGGGAGAGGCCCAGTTGTGAGTGTAAGCATCTGGCGCTGTTTGTAGAGGAGGGTTTGTTGCGGGAACTGTTAAGATGCCTTAGTGGGGAAGAGCACCTGTGCATAAGCACGAGGGCATGTGCAACGCATGGCCTTGGATCCCAGGCCCACGTAGCAAGTTGAACGCAGTCTCATGCTGTCCTATAACCTCGACTCTGAGGCAAGTGGAGAGGAAGCTAGCAGGGGCCTGCTGGCTACCCACTTAGCAGAAAAATGCAAACTCACAGAGATACCTCACTTTGGAGGAATCAAGTGAAGAATAGAGGAGGACCCCTAGTTCCCTCCTCTGGCCTCCAGATGTATATCCATGGGCATAAGCACATAAAGATGCATATACCATATATGTCTTAAGTTACTGTTCTACTGCTGTAACAAAACACCATGGCAAAGGCAACTTATAGTAGAAAGAAATTTACTTGGTTGTTTCTGAGAATAGGAGTCCACAGTGACAGAGGCAGGACAGTTGAGAACTTATGTTTTGACTCCAAGTAGAAGGTGGAGAGAGAAGGCACACTGTGAATGGCAAGGACCTTTTGAAACCACGAATCCAGCCCCCAGTGACACACCTCCTTTAAAAAAAAAACTAACCACACCTCCTAATGCTTCCCTGTCTTTTCCTCAACTCTATGAGCCTATGGGGGCATTCTTGTTCACCAGAGAGGGGAAGGCCATAAACACACAAGGGTTTTCTTGGTAGGGAGGAACCAGCACTCTAAAGAACTTGATAACTCAGTGGAATGACCTGCATTTGATCCCTAGGACCCAACATAGTGGGAGGAGAGAACCAACTCCATACAAATGTCCTATGACCTTCACACACACATGTAGTGTGCATGTGTGATGGTTTGCATTTGCTTGGCCCAGGGAGTGGCACTATTAGAAGATGTGGCCTTATTGGAAGTGTGTCACTGTGGGGTGGGCTTGAAGACCTTCCTCCTAGCTGCCTGAGGATGCCCAGTCTGTTCCTGGCTTCCTTCAGCTGAAGATGTAGAGCTCTCAGCTCCTCCTGCACCAGGCCCACCTGGATGCTGCCATGCTCCCACCTTGATGATAATGGACTGAACCTCTGAACCTGTAAGCCAGCACCAATTAAACTTTGTCCTTTATAGCACTTGCCTTGGCCATGTTGTCTGTTCACAGCAATAAAACCTTAACTAAGACAGCATGCACATAATTTTTATTTTCTAATTTTTTAAAGAGATATTTATGGAGGAAGAGTTAGTGGGATTTAGTAAGTTGAACTCTTAGACCCTGTCTTAGTCAGGGTTTCTATTACTGTGGTAAAACACCATGACCGAAAACCAACTTGGGGAGGGAAGGGTTTATTGCTTACACTTCCACATCACAGTCAGTCTATCACAGAGAAACTCAATCAGGGAAGGAACCTGGAGACAGGAACTGAAACAGGAACCATGACAGGACACTGTTCACGGGCTTGTTACTTATGGCTTGCTCAGCCTGCTTCCTTATATACCTCAGGACCACCTGCCCAGGGGCGGCATTGCCCACAGTGGACTAGGTGGGTGCAGATACATGAATCACAAATCAAGAAAATCCACCCTGCTCCCAGACTTGCCTCAGGCCAATCTCAATAGAAGCATTTTTCTCAGTTGGGAATCCCTCGTCACAAGTAACCATGGCTTGTGTCAGGTTGAGTTAAAAACTAAGCAGCACAGATCGAAAAGTTTGCCCCGCGGTCAGCCTCACCTCAGAGATGGAGTTCTGTACTGAGGGTTGATTAGAACTGCAGGCCTAGGAGAAAGAAATTGGACCTAATATTTTGTCTTTCCTGATGAGTTGAGGCAACCATTTTTTTTCTTTTTTCTTTTTTTTCGGAGCTGGGGACCGAACCCAGGGCCTTGCGCTTGCTAGGCAAGCACTCTACCACTGAGCTAAATCCCCAACCCCAGAGGCAACCATTTTTAAGGTAACAAGTAGGCGTCTGAATAGTTTCTCACAAACCAAGGGCTCAAAGGAAGACAGCAGGGTTTCATAATTTTTAAGTGTCAATGGGCAGATTGTTGGCTTATTGGTTAAGAACATGGACCATTATTCCAGAGCACCTGGGTCTAAGTCCCATCACCATGTGGTGGCTCACAGTTATCTGCAATTCCAGGGGATCCAACATTCTCTCCTGGATTCTGCTGGCACCATACAGAACAACCATTCATATAAAAATAATTTCATTGTTAATTATTTTATTTATTTACATCTCAAAGTTGTCCCCTTCCAGTCCCCCCTCACAGAGTTCTTCCCCCTCCATCTTCCTCCCCTTTGCTTCTCAGAAGGTGCCCACCTTGGGCATCCCCCATCCCTAGGGCAGCATGTCTCTACAGGATTAGGCACATCCTCTCCCCATGAGGCCAGACAAGGCAATCCTCAGCTACATATTTGCCAGAGGCCTTGGACCAGCCTGTGTATGCTCTTTGGTTGGCAGCTTAGTCTCTGGGAGCTTGCAGGGGTCTAGCTTAGTTGACATTCTTGGTCTTCCCCTGGAGTTGCCATCCCCTTAAGCTCCTTCAATCCTTCCCCTAACTCTTCCATAGGACTCTGGACCTCAGCCCAATGCCTGGCTGTGAGCATCTGCATCTGTCTCAGTCAGCCGCTCAGTAAAGCCTCTCAGTGGACACCCATGCTAGGCTCCTGTCTGCAAGCACAACATGGCATCAGTAATAATGTCAGAGTTTGGTGCCCACCCATGTGATGAATCCCAAGCTGGGCTGATCACTGTTTGACCATTCATTCAGTCTCTGCTCCATTTTTGTGTCTGGATTTCTTTTAGATAGGAACAATTTTGGGGGAAAATCTGAAGGTGGGTTGGTGTCTCATCTGTCCACCGGGGGCCCTATCTATCTACTGGAGGTGGTCTCTTCATGGTCCATCTCCCCACTGTTGAATTAGCAACTGCACATAGCATTTCAGCTAAGGTCACCCACCACTGAGTCCTGGAGACAGCCTGAGCTGCATAGCCACATGCCATTTCAAAATAGAAGCAAACAAAACAAACGAAACCAAAAAGCAGCCATAGTAGATGCCTCGGCGAGTAAAGCAGTTGTCATGCAAGTGTGAGGACCTGAGTTTGAATCCCCAGTACCTACATGAATGTAGGAGATTGGTCTGCTGTTGATTGTATTCAAATGCTAAACACTGGCCCCCAAGATCTGTTTACTCCGAGGCAAGCAAATCCTCACATTTACCAGCTTCTGTTGTATAACACCCCCCCCCAAGTAATCCATGATTGGTTAATAAAGGTGTCTAAAGTCTGAAGCTGGGCAGAAGAAAGGGCTTCAGTTTCTGGGCTTGGGGGTCTGAGAAGAGACCACAGGGGAGGGAGAGAGAAAAGGAATAGGGCACCATGGGATAGGTGGGTTGTAAGCACATGGCCGCCAGGGTCAGCCAGTTGGAGTAGAAGCCCAGGCAGAAAAGGGCAAGTGGTATCTTTAGGCTATTGACAGGCAAGTTAACAAAATAACTTAGAGGGCTCTTACCTGCCAAGCTCTAGTGCTTTAAGGCTTATTATGAATACGAGTTTTGTGTCCTTTACTTGGGAAGTAAATGATCTAAGGTGAGGTAGAAACCCTGAAATAAGAGTTGCCACAACCCATGGAAGCAGAGGGCTTCTCACACAGCATCAATCGCACTTCTGTAACCTTTGCAGTACTGCCGCAAGGCGGGCGTCAGAGACAGATCCAGCCCGGACACTCACAGGCCAGCTAGCGCCTACTAGAGCAGTGAGCAAGGAAAGGAAGAAACTCTGTCTCAAACAAATTGGACGGATCTGAGGCCGTCCTCTGACCTCCGTGCGTGGACCCACAGTCACACGAATGCAGATTCACACGCCATCATACCCATGCAAATAAGCTAAAAACAAGGAAGGGAGTGACTCTGAGAGAGGCTACACACACCATGCATTTGGTGTCGAAAACTATGGGAGAGAAATGGCTCGAGAGTTAAAAGTACTCGCCACTCTTCCAGAGGCTCTGAGTTTGGCTACCAGCACTCCTGTCAGGCAACTCACAACCACTTGTGATCCCAGCACTAGAGGGTACCTCCCTCCCTCCATGGGCACAAGTATATGTGTGGCGTGTATTCTCATAAGTACAAAAACAGACACGTAACTTTTTTTTTAAAGATTTATTTACTTGTTATATAAGTACATTGTAGCTGTCTTCAGACACACCAGAAGAGGGCATCAGATCCCATTACAGATGGTTATGAGCCACCATGTGGTTGCTGGGATTTGAACTCAGAACCCTGGAAAGAACAGTCAGTGCTCTTAACCACTGAGCCATCTCTCCAGCCCCCGACACGTAACTTTTTACCAAGAAATGATGTAAGGGAGTACAGGTTAGAACCTATTTTCAGGGAATGGTTAGAATTGAGCCTGTTCCCACTGGGGCTGGGGGAGCAGTAAAGGGTTTTGCAGGTTTCATAATTCAATTTCCTATCTGCTTACCTTTTCTTCCCTGCCAGTGATCCACCATGGGCCAAATCAGAAGAGTGAGAATTTTATTTTTTATAATTTGTTTATTTTTATTTTATGAACATTGGTATTTTGACTGCACGTACGACTGTGTGAGGGTGTCAGATCCCCTGGAACAGGAGTTACAGACAGTTATGAGTTGCTACGTGGGTGCTGGAGATTGAACCTCTTCTTTTGGAAGAGCAGTCAGTGTTCCTAACCACTGAGCCATGTCTCCGGTGCCCAGTGAGATGTTTTCTTAAGCTTAGGAGCAGAGTTAACCTAAGGTAAATGTGGGTTCCTGTGAACTATAGGTAAATCAAGCGGCTTCTCTCATGCGTAGCTCTTGTTTCCCTTTTGAAATGTTGACTATGGTGTACCAGTTTGATAAAGGCCATCTCAGAATTTAGGTTATCATTTGCATGTAAAACAGCGGTGTTCTGGGTTGGATCCTGAGCGGACAGAAGGAGGCTGTCTTGGTGACATGGGGGAGGAGCTTGGAGGGGAGCTGGGGGTCCGGTATTTCTGAGATATTGATGAAGGAAAAAGACTTGCCTAGCATAAAGGAAGCTGGTTTGAATCCCCGGTGCTGAAAAAACATCTTAATTTTTAACACAATAATACTTTAAATGACAATATGAGTGTTTACATGGAATCCTTCTCATAGTGCATACTTAGGCTGTGGTCACTCTTGGTATTTCCTGTACTTGACCATTTTTTTAAACTTTTTTTTTTAATCTCTGTGTATGTCTGAATGTAGACTTGCTCATATCAATCAGAGGACAACCTTTGGTGTTGGTCCTCACCTCCTACCTTATTCAAGGCAAGGACTCTTGCTCTCTGTTGCTGTGTGTGACAGTGTGGTTCATACGGTTCTGCTTTTGCAATAATGAGTAAAGGGCTTTGGGCCTTCCTATGAGGTTAAGGAGAACCACAAAGGCAAGGTATGTGGCAGGGGAGTCCCTGCATGGAGGCAATGGTGTGGAGCTGTGAGACACAGATAGAGTTAGAGGTGCCACAGCTCGGAGATATCTGCCAAGAAGAGCAGAACCAGCCCAAGAGAGAGGTGTATTGCAGAGAGCGAAGCTGAAGGAGCTGGTCATCTAAGTCTCTGACATAGGCCATGGGGCTACAGGATTTGGAGAGTCCCCTGCTGGGTTTCCGTCTTGCTTTAATCCAGTATTTCCTCACAACACCCTCGTTCTTTCCTTTGGTAATGTATATCCTGTACCACTGTATGGCAGAAGCATGTCATTCGCCTTTTATCATACAGGGTCTACAGCTAAGTAACAGCCTTGAGTCTCGGAAAACATTTTTGAGAATGTAGAAGACTATGGAAACTTTCGAATTTGTATTTTACATTATGAGATGACCACAAGCCTGGTGAGGCCAGGAAGTGGGATGTGGTGGTTTGAATGAGAATAGCCCCCGCATGCCCATATCGTTGAATAATCGGTCTCCAGTTCATGGGACAGTCTGGGAAGGATTGGGAGGATGTGGCTTGATCCACCTCCTACTTGCAGATAGTGTTGTGGGCTTTCTGCCAGCAGTGGTGGTGCACACCTTTAATCCCAGCATTTAGGAGGCAGAGGCCTGTAGGTGGATATCTGTGAGTTTGAGGCCAGCTTAGTCTACAGAGTGAGTTCCAGAACACTCGGGGCTACACAGAGAAACCCTGTCTCAAAAGACATGCTTCACCACCATGAACTGTAGCCCTCTGGAACCACAAGCCCAGTTAATTGCCTTCCTTTATAACTTGCTTTAGTCATGGTGTTTATCACAGCAATAGGACAAATTAAAGAACATTTAGACAGCTGTCTCACAAACGCTAATAACTCTGGCTCTGGGTGATATGGCGTCCTCTTCTGGCTTTGTATGTGCATTCCCAAACACAGAGCAGAACGCAGCCACATCCTTTGCCGAAATATCACAAGAAGTGCCTTTAGCCCAGTTGCTACTATTATTCCCTTATGAAGCCTGTTGAGCTCTGTCCCCATAGTCCATCTTGCTCTCGACACCACTGTCTTTACTAGGACGGCCCATTGTTCTCTCCTTGCTGCATCAAACACCTTTTTAGTCCAAAACAAACAAACAAACAAACAAACAAACAAACAAACTAGTACAAACAGGATTGTCACAGCAATACCTTATCCCCTCATACTAACCTTCTCTTTTCCCAGCAATTTTGTGTCCCGTGCACTACTCCGATCCACGTGTCTTCCGCCAACTTAGCTGATGTAGCAGTTTGTTGGTGAGGACTCTGAGATGTGATTATGATAGGCTTCTGATTTCTAGAGCAGTTTAGTCCCTAATCATAAAACATCTTTGCTAGGTGTCATGATTCCCACCTGCACTCTCAGCACTTAGAAGGGAGAGGCAGACAAATCTCTGTGAATTTAAGGCCAGCTTGGTCTACAAGGCAAGTTTCAGGCCTGTCAAGGCTACGTGGTAAGACTAAAAAAATAAAAGTAAAGAACAAAAACGAAACGTATAAGACCTTCTCAAGATGGATCCTGGCTGTAACATTCAGGGCTTGCTGAGAGATGCTGTATGTGTTTTCTCAAAACCTAGCTTCTACGTTGTAGTATTTGGATGAGAATGGGCCCCATAGTCTTATATCTTTGACTACTTGATCGAAATTGGTGGAACTGTTTTGGAAGGATTAGGAGATGTGGTATTTTTAGAGGGGGTATATGTCACTAAGAGTGGGCTTTGAGGTTTAAAAGGCCCACATCATTCCAAGTTATCCCTCTTCTCTCCTACCTCCACCCCCTGGCTCCTACTTACAGATAAGGATGTAAGCTCTCAGTGACTGCTTTAGCATTGTACTGGCTGGTGTTGTGTGTCAACTTGACACAAGCTGGAGTTATCACAGAGAAAGGAGCCTCAGTTGTGGAAATGCTTCCATGAGACCGAGCTGTAAGGCATTTTCTCAACTAGTGATCAAGGGTGGGAGGGGCCACTGTGGATGGTACCATCCCTGGGCTGGTGGTCTTGGGTTCTATAAGAAAGCAGGCTGAGCAAGCCAGGGGAAGCAAGACAGTAAGTAACACCCCTCCATGGCCTCTGCATCAGCTCCTGCTTCCTGACTTGCTTGAGCTCCAGTCCTGACTTCCTTTGGTGATGAACAGCAGTGTGGAGGTGTAAACTGAATAAACCCTTTCCTCCCCAACTTGCTTCTTGGTCACTATGTTTGTGCAGGAATATGAACCCTGACTAAGACAAGCACCATGCCTACCTACCTACTGCCATCCTCCCCACCCTGATAGTTATAGACTCACCCTCTAAAGCCATGAGCTCCAATAAACTTTTCTACAAATTGTCTTTTTTTTTTGTAACATAGTGTAGAATATACTTTATTTCCATGCCTGAACAGAAATAACATGCCCCTGTCCCCTACTAGGCACTTACTCCTACAGTTCAGAAGTAACATGTATCCCACAATAGTTATAAATGTGGCAAACTTACTTAGAACATTGTGTGTGTCTGTGTATGTATATATTTATATACACATAAATTTTAAAATCCAACTGCATGGTTCTTGAGCATGAACTTAGCCAGTGATGCTGTGTCAAAAGGATGGACTCACCTTCATGCAGTTCCCTCAGCTATGACGATTACAATAAATAATGTAGAACTATTTTAACTAAAGAAATAGTTTATACCAAAGATTTGAGTTAGACATCAGATTGTGGTATATATGCAAGTTTCAATACTATTACGTCCTCTGTATGTAGATTAAGAGGTTAAGGATTACATCGGAATAGTCCTTTAAAGAACATGAATTTAAAAAGAAAATATCCCCAATTTTCCAAGAACATCTTACTACATGTGGTAAGTATTTAGAACGCAAAGTATGACTGTGATAAAATTTCTTCACAGGAGCAATGACTCTCTTAACAAATCTATAGTAGATTGGAGGTGTATCTCAATGGTATCCGTGTGCTTAGTCAGCAAAGTGCCACCCCAGTCATATGAATTCCAAGTTGGGCATAAAACAAATGTGACCGTTCTATGTGTGGTGGCACATGCCTTTTAATCCCAGCATTTGGGAGGCAGAAAGAGATGGATCTCTGAAAGTTTGAGCCTAGCGCTGTCTACATAGAGAGTTCCAGGCCAGCCTGGGCTATGTAATGAGACTCTGTCTCAAAAAAAGTAAAACAGCAGCAAAATGTAATAGTAAAATGTAAGAGTCATGTTTAGGATCCCAGGTTTAATCTGCAGCACCTTAAACAATGACAAACATAACAGAAACAGTAACAAAAATACAATTTCACAACTTTCCATAAAATCAGTCATCATATTTTAGAAATAACATCTCTATAACTAAAGTCTTTGAAATTAGAAAGTTTTTATTATCTTTCTAATTATGAGGCAATTACAGTTGCCTCATAATAATAAGCCTAAGCTTTTGAATTTCTATATTTAATAAATTTCCAGGGAAATTGGGGTCATATATTTTTTTCCCACTTACGTCAAATTAAATTTAAAATTAAACTGCCAAGTTGATGTTCCTGGAGGGTATTCTCCTTGCTCATTCATAAATGTCAGTCCAAGCTGAATTATCTTTAACAAGTCTACATTACATCGCAACAGTTGGTACTGATAGTCAGCATTGCTTCTGAATTCTCCAATGGGCCTTGCAACAACGCCTGGAAACTCGGTGTCCATAGCAACATAATTATATTTTCGGATAACTTGACGGATTTTCTTCATCTCTTCATCCAGGTTACAAGCCCAAACTTCACAAATTCTTTGGCTATGATCTACAGTTGCTGCTGGCATAGTGACAGCACAAGGAGTCTAGATGCGAAGCATCAAAATGTTATACTTGATTGAAGATTTGTTTCATAAAAATACTTTACCCTTTACTTGTGTACTTGTGTCTCTGAGCTCGCGCTCCTCCTCCTCCTCCTCCTCCTCCTCCTCCTCCTCCTCCTCCTCCTCCTCCTCCTCCTCCTCCTCCTCCTCCTCCTCCTCCTCCTCCTCCTCCTCGCCATAGAGATAGCACCCGGCGGCGGTGGCGGTGGCGGTACCGGCGGCGGCAGAGGGAGCCCCATAGACACCTCTCGCCCTGCAAAGGGGAAAGGGGAGCCGGAGCTGCGTTCTGCCCAGCGCTGCGATGCCGCTCCTCGCACGTCCTACAAATTGTCTTTGTCATGGACTCCTAGCACAGCAGTAGCAAAGTAACTGAAACACGTAGACCCATCAATACAGCCTACTCTACTGTTCTATGGCTCTTTTAGCCCCTTGGAGGGAAGAATCCTCCTCCCCTGGCCAAAGTACCAGATGCTGGGAGCTGTGCACGCCATTTGTTACACTTCCTTAGTCTACCTAACTCAGACAACAAGATGTGTGACTACAGTTTATCAAAAAGCATTCCAGTTATACCTTCTCATATTTCAATCTATAATTTGATCATCGTCCATGGATAGTGGAAATCCACGTGTATTTCCACTTAAATATTACTCGTCCCCGAGTCATGTGATTTCTGCCATTGTTGTACAGTGCTCGTTATCATCAATGACTTTTGTTTATATGTAGCCTCATTAAACACTATTTCCCTTTCTCGAGTTCTACTCGCTAGCCTCTTGCTTAATAGTGTCTTGAATAGTAGAGGATTTTTCTTCGTTTTGTTTTGATTTGGTTTGTGAGACAGGGTCTCAAACAGCCATACATAGCTTGCTACTTAGCTGATGTGGGCCTTGAACTCCTGATCCTTCTGCCTCTACTTCCCAAGTGCTGGGATGATAGTTTGCCCCACCATGCCTGATCTTTCCAGTCATTGTTTATATTAAGCAAGCTATTGTCTTCTTCATCCAAAGATTTTAAACATTGTTAGACATTCTTATACTCAGCTTAGTGAAGTGGGGTGGGGGGACATCAAGACATGGTTTCTCTGTGTAGCCCTGGCTTTCCTGGAACTCAGAGACTGGCCACCTTGTCTCTGAGTGCTGCGATTATAGTGTGTGCCAAGACTAACTAGCTTTGCTGTAATTTCATAAGGCAGGGAACAGTGAATAGTTTCTTGTTGCGGTAATATTAAAAAGTGGAGGAACCAGTTCCCAGGAGTCCTCACTCAGCGCAGATCTGTGGGAGCTGCGCGCTCCAGCTGTTTCTCTACCAGCCGCTTTCACACACTGTCAACCCTTGGTGAGTAAAGTCAAAGTTCCAGAAACTTGTAATTTAGCAATTAGATTCATATGTTAAATACTCAGTCCACAATAGATCCACACAATAAATTCACTGCCAATTAATAAAGACTTAAACCGCCCACCTAGACAAGGTAAAATCGAACTAAATCAACCTAGTCCGCCTGGATCTGGATCGTCCTGCTCCGTTGTCTCCATCTTGATTCCTCCTCCTCCTCCTCCTCCTCCTCCTCCTCCTCCTCCTCCTCCTCCTCCTCCTCCTCCTCCTCCTCCTCCCCTTTCTCCCCCCCTTTTCCCCCCTTCTCCCCCTCTCCCTCCGCCTCCTCTTTGTCCTCCTCATCCTCTCTCCTTCTTAGGCTTTTCCCCGCCTACCCTTCCTTCTCAACCATTGATAGGCTTCGCCTTATCCTGGATCTGCCTTGTTGCATAATGACATCATCCTACATTTTCTGTCACTCCTCATTTTAAAAGAAATACTTTTAGTTTTTTTCATTCAGTATAATGGATTCTGTAGGTTTTTCTTTTCTTTTTTAATTTTTTGTTGGTTATTTTATTTACTTACACTTCGAATGTTATCTCACTTCCTGGTTTGCCCTCTGAAAATCCCCTAACCCACCTCCCTCCCCTGTATCTATGAGGGTACTCCCCTACCCAACCACCCATTCGTGCCTCACTCCCCTATGCTGGGGCATCAAGTCTTCATAGGACCAAGGGCCCCCTCTCCCATTGATGCCAGACAATGCCATCCTCTGCAGCATATGCAGCTGGAACCATGAGTCCCTCCATGTGTACTCTTTGGTTGGTGGTTTAGTCCTTGGGAGCTCTGGGGGGTCTGTCTGGTTGGTTGATGTTGTTGTTCTTCCTATGGGGTTGCAAACCCCTTCAGCTACTTCAGTCCTTCCCCTAACTCCTCCATTGGGGTCCCCATGCTCGATCCAATGGTTGGCTGCAAGCATCCAAATCTGTGTCACTAAGGCTCTGGAGAGCCTCTCAGGAGACACCCATATCGGGCTCCTGTCAGCAAGCACTTCTTGGCATCCATAGTAGTGACTGGGTTTGGTGGCTGCATATGATTTCCCCAGGTGGGGCAGTCTCTGGATGGCCTTTCCTTCAGTCTCTGCTTCACTCTTCTTTTCTTTTCTTTTTTTTTTTTCAGAGCTGGGGACCGAACCCAGGGCCTTGCGCTTGCTAGGCAAGCGCTCTACCACTGAGCTAAATCCCCAGCCCCCTGCTCCCCACTTTTTTAATTCTCTCACTCTCTCTTCCTCCCAAGTCCCTCCCACCCTCTACCTCTCCTGATTATTTTGTTTACCCTTCTAAATAGGACTGAAGTAGTCACACTTTGACCTTCCTTCTTCTTGAGTTTCACATGGTCTGTAAGTTGTATCATTGGAAGTCGGAGATTTTTTTCCCTAATATCCACTTACCAGTAAGTGCATACCATGTGTGTTCTTTTGTGATTGGGTTACCTCACTCTGGATGATATTTTCTGGTTCTGTCCATCTGTCTATGAATTTCATGAAGTCGTTGTTTTTAATAGCCGAGTAGTAAGTACTCCATTGTGTAGCTGTACCACATTTTCTGTATCCATTCCTCTGTTGAGGGATTTCTGGGTTGTTTCAGCTTCTGGCTAATATAAATAAGGCTGCTATGCACATAGTGGAGCATGTGTCTTTGTTGTATGTTGAGGATTTTCTGGGTATATGCCCAGGAGTGGTATAGCTGGGTCCGCAGTAGTACTAGGTCCAATTTTCTGAGGAACCTCCAAACTGATTTCCAGAATGGATATACCAGGTTCCAATCCTACCAGAAGGAATGGAGGGATGTTCCTCTTTCTTCACATCCTTTTCATCTTCTGAGTTTTTTTAAAGATTTATTTATTATATATAAGTACACTGTAGCTGCCTTCAGACACACCAGAAGAGGGCATCAGATCTCATTACAGATGGTTGTAAGCCACCATGTGGTTGCTGGGATTTGAACTCAGGACCTCTGGAAGAGCAGTCAGTGCTCTTAACCGCTGAGCCATCTCCCCAGCCCCTGAGTTTTTGATCTTAGCCATTCTGACTGGTGTGAGGTGGAATCTCAGGGTTGTTTTGATTTACATTTCTTTGATGACTAAGAATATTGAACATTTCTTTAGGTGCTTCTCGGCCATTCAAGAATCCTCAGTTGAGAATTCTTTGTTTAGCTTTGTACTCCATTATTATAGGGTTATTTTGGTTCTCTGGAGTCAAACTTCTTGAGTTCTTTGTATATATTAGATATTAACTGTCTATTGGATGTAGAATTGGTAAAGATCTTTTCCCAATCTGTAGGTTTCCATTTTGTCCTAATGACAGTGTCCTTTGCCTTACAGAAGCATTGCAATTTTATGAGATCCCATTTGTCTAAAGTTGATCCAAGAGCCTAGGCTATTGCTGTTTGTGCAGGAAATTTTCCCCTGTGCCAATGTGTTCGAGGCTCTTTTTCACTTTCTCTTCTATTAGTTTCAGTCTATCTGGTTTTATGTGAAGGTCTTTGATCCACTTGAACTTGAGCTTTGTACAAGAAGATAAGAATGGGTCAATTTGCATTCTTCTACATGCCTACTGCCACTTAGACAAGCACCATTTGTTGAATATGCTGTCATTTTCCCATTGGATGATTTCAGCTTCTTTGTAAAAGATCAAGTGACCATAGGTGTCTGTCTTCATTTCTGGTCATGCCTGTCTCTGTACCAATACCATGTGGTTTTTATCTTGATTGCTCTGTAATACAAGACCTCAATACAGCAGGTCAGGGATATTGAGGTCAGGGATGGTGATTCCCGCAGAAGTTCTCTTATTGTTGAGAATAGTTTTTGCTATCTTGGGCTTTTGTTGTTCCAAATGAATTTGAGAATTGCTCCTGCTATTTCTCTGGAGAACTGAATTGGAATTTTGATGGGGATTGCATTGAATCTATAGATTACTTTCGGCAAGATAGCCATTTTTACTATGTTAATCCTGCTGATCCATGAGCATGAGAGATCTTTCCATCTTTTGTGGTCTTCTCTTTCTTCAGAGACTTGAAGTTCTTGTCATGCAGATCTTTCACTTGTTTGGTTAGAGTCACACCAAGGTATTTTATATTATTTGTAGTTATTGTGAAGGGTGTTGTTTTCCTAATTTCTTTCTCAGTCCCTTGATCCTTTGAGTAGAGGAAGGCTACTGATTTGTTTGAGTTAATTTTATATCTAGTGAACTGGCTGAAGGAATTCACTGGTAGAATATTTGGGGTCACTTACATATACTATCACATTATCTGTTAATAGCGATATCTTGACTTATTCCTTTCTAATTTCTATTCCTTTGACCTCCATTTGTTGTCTAATTGCTCTGGCTAGGACTTCCAGTACTATATTGAATAGGTAGGGAGAGAGAGTAGGCAGCCTTGTCTAGGCCCTGATTTTAGTGGGATTGCTTCAACTTTCTCTCCATTTAGTTTGATGATGGCTATTAATTTGTGGTATATTGCTTTTACTATATTTAGGTATGGGCCTTGAATTTCTGATCTTTCCAAGATTCTTAACCTAAAGAGGTGTTCTATTTTGTCAAATGCTTTTTCAGCATCTAATGAGATGATCATGTGGTTATTTTCTTTGAGTGTGTTTATATAGTGGATTACGTTGATAATTTTCATATATTGAACCATCCCTGCATCCCTGGGATGAAGCCTACTTGATCATGATGGATGATCGTTTTGATGTGTTCTTGGATTCAGTAATTTTATTGAGAATGTTTTCATCAATATTTATAAGGGAAATTGGTTTGAACTTCTCTTTGTAGGGTCTTTGTGTGGTTTTATTAGCATAACTGTGACTTTGAATAACAAATTGAGTAGTGTTCCTTCTGTTCCTATTTTATGGAATAGTTTGAAGAGTATTGGTATTAGGTCTTTGAAGGTCTGATAGAATTTTGCACTAAAACCATCTGGTAGTGGTTTTTTGTTTGTTTGTTTGTTTTGTTTTGTTTGACGGGGAGGGTTTTTTTTTTTTTTTTGGTTCTTTTTTTCGGAGCTGGGGACCGAACCCAGGGCCTTGCGCTTCCTAGGTAAGCGCTCTACCACTGAGCTAAATCCCCAGCCCCGACGGGGAGGTTTTTAATGACTGCTTTTATTTCTTTTTTTAGGGGTTATGGGACTGTTTAGATGGTTTATCTGATCCTGATTTCACTTTGGTACCTTGTATCTGTCTACAAAATTATCCACTTCATCCAGATTTTCCAGTTCTGTTGAGTATAAACTATTGTAGTAGGATCTGATTATTTTTTGAATTTCCTTAGATTCTGTTGTTATGTCTCCCCTTTCACTTCTGACTTTGTTAATTTGGACACTGTTTCTGTGCATTTTGATTACTCTATCTATCTTGTTGATCTTCTCAAAGAACAAGTTCCTGGTTTTGTTGATTCTTTATATAGTTCTTTTTGTTTCTACTTGATTGATTTCAACCCTGAGCCTTCTACTCCTGATGGGTATATAGGCTTCTTATGTTATAGAGCTTTCAGATGTGTTGTTAAGCTACTAGTGTATGCTCTCTCCAAGTTCTTTATTGAGGCACTCAGAGCTTTGAGTTTTCCCCTTAGCTCTGCTTTCATTGTGTCCCATAAGTTTGGGTATGTTGTGCCTTCATTTTTTTAAATTCTAAAAAGTCATTTCTTTTTTTATTTCTTCCCTGACCAAGTTATTGGGTAGAGAGTTGTTCAGCTTCCACATGTATTTGGACTTTCTAGTTTTTTGCTTTGTTTTGTTTTGTTTGATTGTTGTTGTTATTGAAGACTAGCCTTAGTCCATGGTGATCTGATAGAATGCATAAGCTTATTTCAATCCTTTTGTATCTGTTGAGGCTTGTTTTGTGACCGATTATATGGTCAGTTTTGGAGAAGGTACTATGAGGTGCTGAGAAGAAGATGTATTCTTTTGACTTAGGGTAAAATGTTCTATAGATATCTGTTATATCCATTTGGTTCATAACTTCTGTTAGTTTCACTGTGTCTCTGCTTAGTTTCTGTTTCCATGATCTGTCCATTGGTGAGAGTGGGATGTTAAAGTCTCCCAATATTATTGTGTGAGGTTCAATGTGTGTTTTGAGCTTTAGCAAAATTTCTTTTATAAACATGGTTGCCCTAGCATTTGGGGAATTTTCAGCCTTTCACTCTAATGTAGCGTCTGTTTTTGTCACTGAGGTGTGTTTCCTGTATGCAGCAAAATGATGCACCCTGTTTACGTATCCAATCTGTTAGTCTATGTCTTTTTATTTAGTTCATTGATGTTAAGAGATATTAAGGACCAGTGATGGGTGCTTCCTGTTATTTTTATTGTTAGAGGTGGAATTATGTTTGTTTAGCTATCTTCTTTTGGGTTTGTTGAAAGAAGATTAATTTTTTGCTTTTTCTTGGGTATAGTTTCATTCCTTGTGTTGGAGTTTTCTATGTATTATTTTTGTAGGACTGGATTTGTGGAAAGATATTGTGTAAATTTAGTTTTGTCATGAAATATCTTGGTTTCATTCTCTATGGTAATTGAGAGTTTTTGCTGGATAAAGTAGCCTGGGCTGGCATTTGTATTCTCTCAGGATCTATATGCCATCTAGTCATCATATTCTGGCTTTTAGAGTCTCTGTTGAGAAGTCTGGTGTAATTCTGATAGGCCTGCATTACATGCTCCTTAACCTTTTCCCCTTAGTGCTTTTAATATTCTTTGTTTTGTGCTTTTATTATTTTGATTATTATGTGATGGGAGGAATTTCTTTTCTGGTCCAATCTATTTGGGGTTCTTTAGGCTTCTTGTATGTTTATGGTCCTCTCTTTCTTCAGGTTAGGGAATTTTCTTCTATAATTTTGTTGAAGATGTTTACTGGCCCTTTGTGTTGGGAATCTTAGCTCTCTTCTATGCCTATTTTCCTTAGGTTTGGTCTTCTCAATGTGTCCTAGATTTCCTGGATGTTTTGGGTTAGGAGCTTTCTGCATTTTGCATTTTCTTTGACTATTGTATCAATATTTTCTATGGTATCTTCTGCACCTGAAACTCCCTCTTCTATCTCTTGTGTTCTGTTGGTGATGCTTACATCTATGACTCCTGATCTCTTTCCTAGGTTTTCTATCTCTAGGGTTGTCTCCCTCTGTGATTTCTTTATTGTTTCTAATTCCATTTTTAGATCCTGGATGGTTTTGTTCAATTCCTTCACCTGTTTGGTTGTGTTTTCCTGAATTTCTTTTTTTTAAATAAATTTTATTCATCAACAATTTTATCAATGAGACACTCCCAGATCTGAATCCTCAAGCAGGTGCCTCAGAAGGCCCAATAAAATACACACACACACACACACACACACACACACACACAAAAATACTTATTGACACAAAATGAATGGTCAAGGTCACAGAGGAAAAAAAAAGCTAGCCATATTAACTAGTTAATCTTGTGGAAAATGGTGGTTCTGGCAGTATATATTAGTCTGTAACCATACCATGGGAAAAGGAGGCAAGAAGTCAGTGTCATACTGTGCTACATACTGAGTTAATAGCTAGACTGAAGTATACCACCTTTAAGAGAAGGCCGTTAAGAGAATTGGAACCATAGGCTTCAGTCAGAGATGGACCTCTGTGGGGTGTGGCCCTGCAGGTTCTAAAGGAGCCCCAGTTGGAGACCCAGCATCCGGCATACCATTTCTGTCCAATGCTGTCAGAAATGAATACCATCTGTCAGGGCACCCAGGTATTCAAACATTGACCCTGAGGTTTCTGGGATGCATCCACCATTTGGTGAGTTTGGTGCAGTCAAGAGTCTGGGAAGGAGGGGTGTTGTGAGGAAGATTTTTGTGCTACATGTTGAAGTGGCTCCATGGGGAAGGAGGACCAGCAACTATGCTTACAGCTGGCTGAGGACTCAGGGGGATTGAAGGGAATGAGCTTGTGCTTTCAGCTTGGTGGCTGGCAGCAGAGGGCTTTGTGGGTAGCAGACGAGGTATCATCTGGGGCAGACTGCTGAAGCCTGGCTGAGGAAGGGCGCATCTCCTGCTCCAAGGATCACTGGATTAACCAAGCCTTAACTTGTTCCTCCTTCAGTTTGAATCTGTTGGTCACGACCTTTCAATCCTTGAGGTCTGGGTATGGTTCAGTCTTGAAGTGTGGTTCCAGCTCCCAAAGCTGCTCCCAACTGTACTTCTGGTCATGGGGACCCAGGCTATAGGAGGTCAAAGAATTTGGAAATGCTTCCAGCTCATCTGTTGCTCACTTCAGGTGTGAGTGAAGGCATCTTTCCTGTATTTCGTTAAGGGAGTTATTTATGTCCTTCTTAAAGTCCTCTATCATCATCATGAGATGTGATTTTAAATCAGAATCTCGCTTTTCAGGTGTGTTGGGGTATCCAGGGCTTGCTGTGGTGGGAGAACTGGATTCTGACGATGCCGAGTAGCCTTGGTTTCTGTTGCTTATGTTCTTGTGCATGTTTCTCACCATCTGTTTATCTCTGGTGTTAGCTCCTCTTGCTGTCTCTGACTGGAGCTTGTCCCTCCTGTGATCCTGTAGTCTTTTGTGTGTCAGCACTCCTGCGAGTCAAGCTCCTTCCAGGCAAGGTTGGGGTGCAGACTGCTGTGATCTTAGGTGTGCCAGCACTCCTGGGAGACCAGCTCTCTCCGGGCAGGATTCTGTAGGTTTTTCTTATGTAAGCTTCTTTATGACAATGTCTGATCTTTCTAGTCATTGTTTCCTTGGAACTTTTGGGGTTTTTTTGAGACCCAGTCTCACTCTGAACCCTGTCTGGCCTGGAACTCACAAAGGTCCATCTGCTTCTGCATGTGTCACATTTCCTCTGGACTTTTCTCATAAATAGATGTTGAGTTATTCAAAGGATTTTTCTGTACTTAATGAGTTTGTTCTTTTGCCCTTGATTCTGTTTATATGCTTTTTTAACACTTATTGAATTCTGTATGCTGAAACATCCTTCTGTTATAGAACTAAATATCAAATTAATTTGGTCACTCATGATCTATTTAATGTACTGTTGAATTTGGTCCCAAGGGTTTTGTTAAAGATTTTCATCTGTGTTTATCTGGGAAGCTGGTCTACAGTTTTACTGTTGTATCTATGTCTGACTTTAATATCAGGTAATCTTTGCTCCTATACTGGCTGGTTTTGTGTCAACTTGACAAAAGCTGGAGTTATCACAGAGAAAGGAGCCTCCCTTGGGAAAATGCCTCCACGAGATCCAGCTCTATTAGTGATCAAAGGCAGAGGACCCAGCCCCTTGTGGGTGGTGCTGTCCCTGATCTGGTAGTCCTGGGTTCTTTCTGTAAGAAAGCAAGTTAAGCAAGCCAGGGGAAGTGTGCTTGCAGACAGGAGCCTAGCATGGCTGTCCTCTGAGAGGCTATACTAGCAGCTGACTGAGACAGATGCAGATATTTACTGCCAATCTTTGGACTGAGCCCAGGGACCCCAAGGAAGAGTTAGGGGGAGGACTGAGGGAGCTGAAGGGGGTTGCAACCCCATAGGAAAAACAACAGTATCAACTAACTGGACCCCTCAGAGCGCCCAGGCACTAAGCCACCAACCAAAGAGCGTACATGGACTGGTCCATTCCCCCTCCACTCCCCGTCCCCAAATATGTAACAGAGGCCTTGTCTGGCCTCAGTGGGAGGAGATGGGCTTGGTCCTGTGGAGATGTGATGCCCCAGAGAAGGGGGATGCTAGAGGGCTGAGGCAGGGGTGGGTGTGTGGGTGGGGGATCACACTCTTAGATATGAAGGGGAGAGAGGATGAGGTGGGGGGCTTCATGGAGGGGGACCGGGAAGTGAGACATTTGAAATATAAATAAGGGCTGGAGAGATGGCTCAGTGGTTAAGAGCACCGACTGCTCTTCCAGAGGTCCTGAGTTCAAATCCCAGCAACCACATGGTGGCTCACAACCATCTGTAATGAGATCTGATGCCCTCTTCTGGTGTGTTTGAAAACAGCTACAGTGTACTTATATATGATAAATAAATAAATATTTAAAAAAAGAAATGTAAATAAATAAAAGAATTAATTAAAGCAATACAAAACTAAATAGTCTCAGTCATTGTTTTTTGGGAGCTAGGAACTGGGAAAAGAAAACTTGGAATTCATCTATCTATCTATCAATCGATCGATCGATCGATCCATCGATCCATCCATCCATCTATCCATCCATCCATCCAACTATCTATCTATCTATCTATCTATCTATCTATCTATCTATCTATCTATCTATCCATCCATCCATCCATCATCCATCCATCTATCTATCATCTATCCATCTATCTATCCATCCATCTATCATCTATCTATCCATCTGTCTGTCTGTCTATCTATCTATCTATCTATCTATCTATCTATCTATCTATCTATCTATAACTAGACAGTACTGGGAGTGGCTAAGTCTGGAGTGCTTGTTTTGGTTCCAGCTAGTTAGGTAGGGATTTTTTTATAGTGTCACGAAGGTCTCTATGTATGGGTCAAGAGCACCGTGGAATGTTCCTCATTTTTCTTTCTGGCGCAGCAATCGCTAAACTGTATGGTCAGCTCAGGAAGTGCAGGATTGTTCTACCCTGCAGTGTGACACTGACCAACCGCACCCCACCTCCCCAAAATAGCTATGAGTGTCCAATCAAGACCGGGGTCAAGCAAAGTGGAAGAGCTTCACAGCCATCTTTCTTTCTGGTGCTACCAAGGTTGTGACTCGGTTCTGTCAGTTAATGGAGTCCCAAACTGTTCAGCTTCGATTTTCTCATGACTGTCAAACCCAGTATCAGAGTCAGGTCGCAGAAGGTCAGGAGAACGGAGCGGAAGTTCCTCACCGGCATCTTTCTTTCTGGCAACACCATCGTCGTTGCTCTCTGTCCTGTCTGTCCACTGAGGGAGTTTGGGGTCGTTGGACCTCAGGAGGCTGTAGGGCTGCTCCACCTTGGAACCACGTTGAGCTGCTTGAGGTCCGGAGCTCAGCCAAGGTGAGCATCGGGGATGCGGAGCGCGCAGGCGGGTCCCTCAGTCCCGGGAACCGCGGCGAAGACTGCAGCTGCGCGTGGACTGGTCGGTGGCCGAGGGTCTGAAGCCCCAGACTGGGCAGGAACCCC
Organism: Rattus norvegicus; assembly: GCF_021556685.1. NCBI lineage: Eukaryota > Metazoa > Chordata > Mammalia > Rodentia > Muridae > Rattus > Rattus norvegicus. The sequence continues at coordinate 18,028,877 of NC_141549.1, read as the reverse complement.
GGGGGTGGGGGTGGGGCGGGGGATGCAGGGTAGCTTTGTTTTGCCTAGTAGAACCTGGTTTTCCTCTTTTCCAGTTCCTGGGAAGCAGCTTCTGAAATCCTTTTGTTCTCCATCCAAAATGCTTTTGTTGTTGTGCTGTTGATTAACAGTTGAAATCCCTCAGTTCCCAGGGAGCCTCCTCTCCCACATTGCCAAATTCACTGGACCGGGGGGGGGGGGGGGGGGGCGCGATCCACCAATCTCCCCTGTGAGAAACGTAAGAGTGCAAGGAGTATGGCCATGTGTGAGGCAGTTGGAAGGTTTGTAGGATTCAACTTGTTTAATGTTGAGGTATGACTTTATGTGAAAAGATTATTACAGAAGGCCCGGGATAAAAAGTGTGAAACACGTTAAGCGGTAGCTAGAAGAGAAGGGCTTTCTTGGAGAGGTAACAGTATTGAGGTACCGGCTTAATAGAGCTTAGGAGTGTTTGTCTTTTCTGATCAGCCAATCGTTTTCAGGCAACAGTGAACAACTTGAGAGTTGGTTTTTCTCTAGGGTCAGACTCTAGTTTCCAACATCTCCATGTAGAGATCCAGGATTAACACCATAATTTATTGGTTATTCTGTTCTTTCTCTGGTTATATTTTTGGCACTTTTGCTAAGAATCAGGTGGGTTTATATTTATTTTTTCCTTTCCATCGTCGGACTGTACGTTTATATTTATAACACGACTCCGTCGGGGTTGCTTCGTTCTGTTCTGTTCTGTTCATTATAGACCTGCAGTGTGTTTTGAAATCAGGTAGAATGAAACACGCAGTGCTCTTTTTTGCTGAGGATATCTTGGGCTCCCCTGGGTCTCTTGAGCTTTCTTAGCAATTTTAAGAATTGTTTCTAATTGTGTGTAAAATGTGATACTTCAATGGGAATTTTATTGAATCTGAATTATGACTTTGAATTGTTTTAGCGACATTGATTCTTCTAATCCATGATTATGGTAGTCTTTTTTTCTTCTAGTGTCTTGTTTAACTTCTTTCTTACTTTTTCTTTTTTAGTGAAAACAATTTCACACAGTATATTCTGATTACACTTTTCTTCTCCCCAACTCCTCCCCAACCTGCCCCACCTCTCTGCCCAGCAAACTCCAAACCCTCTCTTTCTCTTTCTTTCTTTCTTTGGTAACCTAAAACTGCCTTTGTAGAACATTTTTCTGTCATCAGTGACTTGGAGATGTACTGGCATTTCGTGTTGAGTTTGTACCCTTGCTAAATACTTTATGATATCTAGAAGCCTTCTTGGTATAATCTTTTGGACCGCCCTTGTTCTTCACGGATATGTGTTACTTTTTACACAGAAAGTGTAACTATGTACCCCTGGCTGACTGGGAACTCTTATTCTTGATGTCTTAGCCTCCCACACACTGGGATTCCTGGTTTACATGATAGTAACAGTTTTGGGTTTTCTTCTTTATGTATGAAACAAGGTTGGTCTGACTTCCTCCTTTCTGATTCATATAACTGTCATTGCCTATGCCTGCATAATTTCCCCGGCTAATAGTTTAATACTATATTCAAGAAGTGTCATGAGTAGTCACCTAGTTGGTTTTTTTTTTTTTTTTGGTCTTTGAGACAATGCATTCAGTCCCCCACCCACATTTAGAATGTTATTACTAGTATGTGTCTGTCACACAAGCCTTTACTATGTTACTGTATGATTCTCCTGTGCCTACTAGATTCTGAACTTTTGTCATGACATGGTGTTTAATATTAGCAAAGACTGTCTTGCATCTGAGGTCAGTTATGCGATTTTTAATTCTTGATTTTGTCAGCATGGCACTGTACTTACTAATCTGCATATATCATAAGGAAACTTTACACATACTTGACTATGACTTGTCAAAGTGCTCGAATTTTATCTTTTCCATTTCAGTATGTAATTTGATTTCTATTCATGGGAAAGGAAACATGTGAGCATGTTTCCAAGTAAAGAGTTCCTTTCATTTATTTTTATTATCATATATTCATTCTACAAAGTAGCTTGGCTTCATTTTTGTTTTCCTCTAATGGTTTCACAGTACCAGTCTTATAAGTACCTAGCACTGGTGTACCATGTACCATGACCAACTGTTTATGTGAGTACCAGGGATCAGAAATTAGTTCTTTATGTTTAAATGGCAAGCAGGTTACCAACTAAACTGTCTTCCTGGACTTGGATTTCTTAATATTTTTTTCCAAATTAAATATTGCAAGTTGACTATATTTGATCTTGTACAATGCAAGAAAGCATTTCAGCTTTTTTGGGGGGGTGGTTGGGGGGTGTTTGTTTGGTTAGTTGACTTTTTTGTGTGTTTTTTGCTTTGCTAATGCCTTATCACCTGATAGGTGAAGTATTTTGAAGAAGCTTTCATTGGGTGCTGAGGAGAGTGTGTTCTGCACTTGTCTGATAGGTGCATTTGATCTATGGTGCAGCTTAACTCTGAAGATTGCAGTTGCTCTATCTATCTATCTATCTATCTATCTATCTATCTATCTATCTATCTATCTATCTATCTATCATCTATCTATCCATCCATCTATTCTATCTATCATTTATCTATCCTATCTATCTATCTATCTATCTATCTATCTATCTATCTGTCTATCTATCCATCCATCCATCCATCTATCTATCCATCCATCTATTTCTGGGTGATCCATTTGTGATATTGGAGTAATGAAGCTACACACTGTTGTTTTGTTTAAACCTTTTTGCCCAGTACTCACTCTTTGTGTGAAGAATGTTCAGCTTATTTATACTTATGTGAGCCATTCTCTATGGAATAGCCTCTTTATTTATATGTAGAGATCTTTTGGGTTAATAGTCAACTGGATAAAGATATATTAAGGAATAATTGTATTACCTCAGTATCTCTGACCCCTCTGACAATGCCATCCCCTCGTTTATATTCCCCTTAGCATTTTTGAGGGAAAAATGAAATCTTTTTGCATTATCATAGTAGGTTATCCTTCATAGGTCTTTGAAAATATTTAAGATTGTCTACAAGATACCAAGTACAAGCTTTCCCAAGTTTCCTACGAGCAGTCAAAAGGATGTGCACTGTTTTCCAAGAAGAAGTTGGGATATGAAGTCTTTGTTCCATATTATCTGTCAGACCAGGTTATTGGAGACTAATATTCTAGATCATATTTTCATTCTGATCCTTCTGATAAGCACATCAGAAGCTTGCAGATATCTAGAGAGACAATGGGAGTTAAACAGTGTATTGCTATCCTAAACTAGAACATGGAGCCCCTCTCCACAAGTATGCTGGTGAAATCCATTGAATTTCCAGGTTCCAGACCCCAGAGGCAGTTGGTTTTGTTTAATTCACGAACATGGTTGCATATGTTCACACACATACAATTGCACGTTCGTACATATGTGTGCATGCATGTGGAAGTCAGAATGACACCTTGGGTGCCATCCCTTGGGAGTTCTGTCCATCAGGCTTTTTGCCTGAAGCTTACCAATTGTCCTAGATTGGCTGACAACTGTGCACCAAGAACCCACCTGTCTCTACCTCCCTGGTACTGGTATTATAAGCGTGTGCCACCATGCCCAGCAATATTATATGGGTTAGTGGAGCGGGGGTGGGAAGGATGTATAACTCAGGATCTCTTGATTGAGAGTCAAGCACTTTTCCAAGCCCCATTCTTAGGCATTTTTAAGATTAGTCTCCAAATAGCTGGTGCTAACTCTGTTATGGATACTGACTAGTAAGGGTTGGTTCGTTTTGTTTTATTTATTTATTTTTTTCTTTTTTCTTTTTTTCGGAGCTGGGGACCGAACCCAGGGCCTTGCGCTTGCTAGGCAAGCGCTCTACCGCTGAGCTAAGTCCCCAACCCCTCATTTTGTTTTATTTTTTAAAGACAGCCTCACTATGTATCCCTATCTGGCCAGGAACTTACTATGTAAGACTGACCTTAAAGGAGATCTGCCTGCCTCTGCCTCCTTAGTGCTGGGATTAAAAGCAGGGATCGCTATGCCCAGACTAGTAGAATTGTTTTTATGACAGGCGCAACAGAGCCAGTACAGACTTTACTGGGATGGCCTGACAGTGTTAACCGGCATCTGCTTTTGCTTTATAGTGAAGGTGCAGTCTGGCATTAGAATTAAAATGCTAAGGAATATTATTTAGAACTCTGATGAACATTACCTGGATCAAACCTTTAATCAATGCAGCATTCTGTGAACATCATATGCTTTGAGTCTAGCTCTCCAACTCTGAGCCTCACCCTTCCTCCTGAAAATACTGGGCTATTCTTTAGGACTCTGTATCTTTTAAGGATGTGGCTATGAACTTCACCATCGAGGAGTGGGCTTTGCTGAATTTTCCCCAAAAAAGGCTGCACAGACATGTGATGCAGGAAACCTGCAGGAACCTGGTTGTCACAGGTAAGGATAAGATCACTGCCTTGTGTATTCCATGAGAAAACACTGTTTTGCTTATCAATGATGCTTCAAGATTTGTACAATAACAGAATTTTGATGAATAAATCAGTAATAATCATGTTATACCAGAAACCTACTTAGAATCTAATCTTTTGGGGTTGGGGATTTAGCTCAGTGGTAGAGGACTTGCCTAGCAAGTGCAAGGCCCTGGATTCGGTCCTCAGCTCCGAAAAAAAAAAGAAAAAAAAAAGAATCTAATATTTTTCTTTTTTAGTGTTTTTTTCACATTTTTTTACTTTTTTTTCTTTTATTGGATTTTTTTAAATTTACATTACTAATGTTTTCCCCTTTTCTGGTTTCCCATCCAGAAACTCGCTACCTCCCCGTGCTTCTTGAGGTGCTCCCCCAACTACCCATTCCCTCCAAACTCCCCTCCCTGGCATTCCTCTACACTGGGGCATTGAACCTTGACATCCCCCCTCTGTATTTGTCATGTTCTGGCTGAGCCTCTCAGGAGACATCCATATCAGGCTCCTGTCAGCATGCACTTCTTGGCATCCCCGATAATGACTGGATTTGGTGGCTGTATATGGGATAGATCCCCAGGTGGGGCACTCTCTGGATGGCCTTTCCTTTACTCTCTGCTCCACACTTTGTCTCCATGTTTCCTCCTGTGAGTATTTTTGTTCCCCCTTCTAAGAAGGACTAAAACATCCACACTTTCCTCTTCCTTCTTGAGCTTCATGTGGTCTGTGAATTGTATCTGGGGTATTCCAAGCTTTGGGGCTAATATCCACTTATCAGTGAGTGCATACCTTATGTGTTCTTGTGTGATTGGGCTACCTCACTCAGGATGATATTTTCTAGTTCCATCCATTTGCCTAAGAATTTCATGAAGTCATTGTTTTCAGTAAACTGAAAAGTACTCCATTGTGTAAATGTACAATGTTTTCTGTATGCATTCCTCTGGCTATTATAAATAAGACTTCTATGGATATAGTGGAGCATGTGTCTTTGTTGTATGTTGGAGCAACTTTGGGTATAGCCCAGGACTGGTATAGCTGGGTCCTCAGGTAGTAAGTACTATGTCCAATTTTCTGAGGAACTGCCAGACTGATTTCCAGAGTGGTTGTACCAGCTTACAATCCCAACAACAAAGGAGGAGTATTACTCTTTCTCTACATCCTCGCCAGCATCTGCTGTCACCTGAGTTTTTGAACTTAGCCATTCTGACTGGTGTGAGGTGGAATCTCAGGGTTGTTTTGATTTGATTTCCCTGATGATTTAGGATGCTGAACATTTCTTTAAGTGCTTCTCTGTCATTCAGTATTCCTCAGTTGAAAATTCTTTGTTTATCTCTGTACCCCTTTTTCTAATAGGATTATTTGATTCTCTGGAGTCTAACTTCTTGAGTTCTTTGTATATATTAGATATTTGTCCTCTATCAGATGTAGGACTGGTAAAGATCTTTTCCCAATATGTTGGTTGTCATTTTGTCCTGCTGACAGTATCCTTTGCCTTATAGAAGCTTTGCAATTTTATGAGGTCCCATTTGCCAATTCTTATTTTAGACCATAAGTCATTGGTGCTCTGTTCAGGAAAATTTCCCCAGTGCCCATGTGCTTGAGACTCTTCCCCACTTTTTCTTCTATTAGTTTGCGTGTATCTGGGTTTATGTGGAGGTCTTTGATCCATTTGGACTTAAGCTTTGTACAGGGTAATAAGAATGGGTCAATTTTCATTCTTCTACATGCTGACCGCTAGTTGAAACAACACCATTTGTTTAAAATACTGTCTTTTTCCCATTGGATAGTTTTAGCTCCTTTGTCAAAGATCAAGTGACCATAGGTATGTGTGTTCATTTTTGGGTCTTCAATTCTATTCCATTGATCTACCTACCTGTTTCTGTACCAATACCATATAGTTTTTGTCACAATTGCTCTGTAATACAGCTTGAGGTCAGAGATGGCTATTCCCCCAGAAATTCTTTTATTGTTAAGAATAGTTTTTGCTATCCTGGGGTATTTTGCTTTTCCAAATGAATCTGCAAATTACTCTTTCTAACTATGAAGAATTGAGTTGGAGTTTTGATGGGGATTGCATTGAATCTGTAGATTGCTCTCCGTAAGATGGCTATTTTTACTATATTAATTCTGCCAATTCACAAACCTGGGAGATCTTTGCATCTTCTGAGATCTTCTTCAATTTCTTTCTTCAAAGATTTGAAGTTCTTGTCATACAGATCTTTCACTTGCTTGGTTAGAGACACACCAAGGTATTTTATATTATTTGTGGCTATTGTAAAGGGTGTCATTTCCCTCATTTCTTTCTCAGCCTGTATATCCTTTGAGTAGAGTAAGGCTACTGATTTGTTTGAGTTAATTTTATACCCAGCCACTTTGCTGAAGTTGTTTATCCAGTTTAGGAATTCTCTGGTGGAATTTTTGGGGTCACTTAAGTATACTATCATATCGTCTGCAAATCATGATATTTTGACTTCTTCCTTTCAAATCTCTATCCCTATGGCCTCTTTTTATTGTCTAATTTGTCTGGCTAGAACTTCAAGTACTATATTGAATAGGTAGGGAGAGAGTGGGAAGCCTTGTCTAGTCCCTGATTTTAGTGGGATTGCTTCAAGTTTCTCTCCATTTATCTTGATGTTGGTTTGCTGTATATTGCTCTTACTATGTTTAGGTATGGGCCTTAAATTCCTGATCTTTCCAAGACTTTAAGTATAAAATGCTTTCTTAGCATGTAATGAGATGATCATGTGGTATTTTTGTATATAGTGGATTACTTTGATGGTTTTTCATATATTGAACCATCTTTGCATCCCTGAGATGAAGCCTACTTGATTATGATGGATGATTGTTTTGATGTGTTTTTGGATTCAGTTTGTGAGTATTTTATTTAGTATTTTTGCATAGATATTCATGAGGGAAATTGGTCATAAGTTCTCTTTCTTTGTTGGGTCTTTGTGTGGTTTAGGTATAAGAGAAATTGTGGCTTCAAAGAATGAATTGGGTAGTGTTCCTTCTGTTTCTCTTTTGTGGAATAGTTTGGAGAGTACTGGTATTAGGTCTTCTTTGACGGTCTGATAGAATTCTGCAATAAAACCTTCTGGTCCTGGGTGTTTTTTGGTTGGGAGACTTCTTATGACTTCTTCTATTTTTTTAAGGGGTTATAGGAATCTTTAGATGGTTTATCTGATCCTGATTTAACTTTGGCACTTGGTATTTGTCTAGAAAATTGTCTATTTCATCCAGATTTTACAGTTTTGTTGAATATAAGCTTTTGTAGTAGGATCTGATAGTTTTTTGAATTTTTTCAGTTTCTGTTGTTATATCTCCCTTTTCATTTCTGATTTTGTTAACTTGGATACACTCTCTGTACCCTCTGGTTAGTCTGGCTAAGGGTTTAGCTATCTTGTTGATTTTCTCAAAGAACCAGCTCCTGGTTTTGTTGATTCTTTTGTATGGTCCTTTTTGTTTCTACTTGGTTGATTTCAGCTCTGAGTTTGATTACTTCCTGCCTTCTACTCTTCTTGGGCGAATTTGCTTTGCTTCTTTTTATTCTAGAGCTTTCAGGTGTGCTGTCAAGCTGTTAGTGTATTCTCTCTCCAGTTTCTTTTTAAAGGCATCCAGCTATGAGTTTTCCTCTTAGCATTGTTTTCATTGTATCCCATAAGTTTGGGTATGTTGTGCTTTCCTTTTTCTTTCTTTTTTTTTTTTTAAGACTTACTTATTTACTTTATGAATGTGAGTACACTGTTGCTGTCTTCAGACACCAGAAGAGGGCATCGGATCTCATTACAGATGACTGTGAGCCACCATGTGGTTGCTGGGATTTGAACTCAGGACCTTTGGAAGAGCAGTCAGTGCTCTTAACCACTGAGCCATCTGTCCAGTCCCTGTGCTTTCCTTTTCATTAAATTCTAAAAAGTCTTTAATTTCTTTTTTTATTTTTTCCTTAACCAAATTATCATTGTACCCAATGCATTGTGGGTTTCACACATATATGGGCTTTTTGTTGTTTTTATTGTTATTGAAGACCAGCCTTAGTTCGTGGTGATCTGGTAGGATGCATGGGATTATTTCAGCCTTTTTTTTTTTAATCTATTGAGGCCTGTTTTGTGACCAATTATATGGTCAATTTTGGATAAGGTACTATGAGGTGCTAAGAAGAAGGTACATTCTTTTGTTTTCAGATGAAATGTTTTATATGTATATATCTGTTACATCCATTTGGTTCATAACTTGTTAGTTTCACTCTGTCTCTCTTTAGTTTCTGTTTCCATGACCTGTCCATTGATGAGAGTGGGGTGTTGAGGTCTCCTACTATTATAGTGTGAGGTGCAATATATGCTTTGAGCTTTAGTAAAGCTTCTTTTATGAATGTGGGTGCCCTTTCATTTGAAGCATAGATGTTCTGAATTGAGAGTTCATATACTTTTCGTTTGATGAATATGAAGTGTCCTTTCATTACCTTTTTTGATAACTTTTGGTTGTAAGTTGATTTTATTCTATATTAGAATGGCTACTCCATCTTGTTTCTTGGGACCATTTGCTCAGAATTTTTTTTTCCAGACTTTCGCTCTTAGGTAGTGTCTCTCTGTCACTGAGGTGCATTTCCTGTAGACAGCAAAATGCTGGGTCCTGTTTAGATATCCAGTCTGTTAGTATTGGGGAATTGAGAGCATTGATGTTAAGAGATATTAAGGAACAGTGATTGTTGTTTCCCGTTATTTTTGTTGTTGGGGTGGAATTATGTTTGTGTGGCTCTCTTCTTTTGGGCTTGTTTATTACTTTCTTGCTTTTTCTAGGGTGTAATTTCCCTCCTTGTTCTGGAGTTTTCCATCTATTATCCTTTGTAGGGCTAGATTTGTGAAAACATACTGTGTAAATTTGGCTGTGTCATGGAACATATTGGTTTTTCCATCTATGGTAATTGAGAGTTTTGCTGGATACACTAGCCTGGGCTGGCATTTGTGTTCTCTTAGGGTCTGTATGGCATCTGCTCAGGATCTTCTGGCCTTCATAGTCTTCTGTTGAGAAGTCTTGTGTGATTCTGATAGGTCTGCCTTTATATGTTACTTGACCTTTTTCTCTTACTGCTTTTAATATTTTTTCTTTGTTTTGTGCACTTGGTGTTTTGACTATTATGTAATAGGAGGAATTTTTTCTGGTCCAATCTGTTTGGAGTTCTGTAGGCTTCTTGTATGTTTATGGGCATTTCTTCTTCAGGTTAGGGAAGTTTTCTTCTGTAATTTTGTTGATATTTACTGGTCCTTTAATTTGGGAATCTCCAATCTCTTCTATACCTATTCTATTATCCTTCATTTCGGTCTTCTCAATGTGTCCTGGATTTCCTGGATGTTTTGGGTTAGGAGCTTTTTGTTTTTCGCATTCTCTTTGACTATTGTGTCAATGTTTTCTATGGTGTCTTCTGCCCCTGAGATTCCCTTTTCTTTCTTTCTTTTTTTTTTTTTCCGGAGCTGGGGACCGAACCCAGGGCCTTGCACTTGCTAGGTAAGTGCTCTACCACTGAGCTAAATCCCCAACCCCTGAAATTCCCTTTTCAATCTATTGTATTCCGTCAGTGATACTCGTGTCTGTGACTCCTGATCTCTTTCCTAGGTTTTCTATCTCCAGGGTTGTCTTCTTTTGTGACTCCTTTATTGGTTCTATTTCTATTTTAAGATCCTGGGTGGTTTTGTTCAATTTCTTCACCTGTTTAGTTGTGTTTTCCTGTAACCCTTTAAGGATTTTTGTGTTTCCTTTTTAAAGGCTTCACTTGTTTACCTGTGTTGCCCCGTTGCCCTGTATTTCTTTTTTTTTTTTGGTTCTTTTTTTTTTTTTTTGGAGCTGGGGACCGAACCCAGGGCCTTGCGCTTCCTAGGCAAGCACTTTACCACTGAGCTAAATCCCCAACCCCTGCCCTGTATTTCTTTAAGGGAGTTATTTATGTCCTTCTTAAAGTCCTCTATTATCATTACCACGAGATGTGATTTTAAATCCAAATCATGCTTTTCCAGTGTGTTGGGATATCCAGTATTTGTTGTGGTGGGAGAACTGGGTTCTGATGATGCCACGTAGTCTTGGTTTCTTCTGTTTAGGTTCCTGTGCTTGCCTCTCGCCATCTGCTTATCTCTGATGTTAGTTGGTCTTGCTGTCTCTGACTGGAGCTTTTCCCTCCTGTGGGCCTGTGAGCCTGTGATCTTAGGAGTGAGAGTGCTCCTGGGAGACCAGCTCTCTCTGGGATGGTTTTGGGTCCAGAGGACTGTGGGAAAGCCCCATCTCTGTGTACAGATGGAGACTGGAATTCAGAATCTAATATTTTTCTATGGTGTTGTATTAAGTCAAATTGATTTTTCTGGATCTACATTCTAGCAAAAAAGCAAGGAGACGGGATCCTTGATAATGACTCTGAAAATTCAAGGACAATTTTCCTTTGACCGTTGCTGGTATTCAACAGCACATACTAACACATAAGGAGATGGACCATATATATGTCAAGTATGTGGTAAAGCCTTTCATTCTTCTAGTTCTTTCTTGACACATACAAGAACTCATACTGGAGAACAGCTTTATATATGTAAGCAATGTGGCAAAACCATCACTTATTCCAGTGGCCTTCGCCACCGTGAACCCACAGTGGAGAGAAACCCTTTGAATGCAAGCAAATTTCTGAAAGTCTTTCGTTCTTTGAGGAAGGTTGAGAGTCATGAACAAACCTCAATAGAATGAAATACATATGTAATGAATGTGGGATAGCCCTTAGTGAGCACAGTTCCCTTCAGTGCCATGAAAAGATTCATAGTTTAGAGAAACCCTATATATACAAGCAATGTGGGAAGACATGCGCTTGTTCTAGTGCCTTGCAAAGACATGAACGAATTCATACTAGAGTGAAACCCTGTGAATACAAGGTATGCGGGAAAGCTTTCATTGATTACAGTTCTCTTCAGTGTCGTGAAAGGATTCATAGTGGAGAGAAGCCCTATGCATGTAAGCAGTGTGGGAAAGCCTTCATGCATCACAATGCTCTTCGATACCATGAACAGATTCACAGGGGCGAGAAGGCCCATGGCTGTAAGCAGTGTAGGAAAGTCTTTGTGTTGAGCAGCGCACTGAAAAAACATGAGCGAATCCATAGTGAATGGAAACCTTGTCTATGCAGGGTGTGTGGGAAAGCCTTCACATTTCATAGTTTCCTCACACAGGGGAGGAACCCTATGCATGCAAACAGTGTGAGAAAGCCTTTAGTACCACAGTTCTCTTCGTTGCCATGAAAATATTCACAGTGCAGAGAAACCCTGTGTATGTAAGCTGTGTGGGACAGCCTTCACTTATCATAGTTCTCTTCACCGCCATGAAAGAATCCACAGAGGAGAGAAACCATATGCATGTAAATTCTGTGCAAAAGCCTTCACTGATCATAGTTCCCTATGATGCCATGATGGAATTCACACTGGAGGGCTGGAGAGATGGCTCAGTGGTTAAGAGCACTGACTGCTCTTCCAGAGGTCCTGAGTTCAATTCCCAGCAACCACATGACAGCTCATAACAATCTGTAATGAGATCTGGTGCCCTCTTCTGGCCTGCAGGCATATATAGAGAGAACACTGTATACATAATAAATAAATAAATAAAGAATTCTTAAAAAAAGAATTCACACTGGAGAGAAATCATATGTATGTAAACAATGTGGAAGATCCTACAGTACTCACGGTTCTCTTAGACACCATGAAGGGGTGCACTGTGTGTAAGGTACATTGAAAGACCTTCTCCCCTTTGACTAAGTTTTAATTTCATAAACTCAAAAAAAAAAAAAACCCACCATAGTTGTAAGCTATGCGAATAAGCCTTAGCACGTTCTAGTTCCTTTAAAATAAAACATGGAGACACAATGGTAATTATCTCTAAATATAGACTAAAGGAAAGCTCCAGATCTTTCTAGCAAACGTGAGGGCATAATGAATTTAACTTGTATCAAGGTAAAGCATGTGGGATTATCCCTACCTGTTTCAGTTCAGCTCTGAGAAACCACTATGGGGATGAGAAGATGGCTCAGTTTGTATAGTCCCTGCCATAGAAACACACAAAAGGCAATAGACTGGATTTTCCTACTAGACTCTTGTCATCCATCACCCTCCGGCCTCTATGTGCAAGTACAATGCGTACCCACACATGAACACTCATCCTCACGGCCATGCACATCACACACATAAAAGAACACAGCACATCAAGAACCTTGATTAGAAGAAACCTGTAAGTCTTCAGTTGGCCAGAATGTCAATGGACACAGTCAAAACCATCTAAATGTAGGTAGAATTGTAGCCTACAGTGTCAAAGCCTGATGCAGTAGGATTCTGTTAACACAACTAATGTGAAGAGCCTGGTGTAAAATAATGTGTGGAATGCTTCAGAGATTGCTCTGTCTACAGGAGGGTTTGTCGGCGCCACACTCATGAGTAGGTCTGAATAATTCAGTGTGCTCTTTATTTTATTACTGAAAATAAATGTTTTAGTGAAATTATTTAATAAGCTTTACTTAAATAGTTGCATGTGGTTAACCTATAGTAAAGTCAGTTAGTAACTTTTCCGGCTTTTAATTTAAACATTGGATTGAATGTCTTCCTAGTATGTGAACAGTCTTAATTTTTATGCATTTTTAAAATAATTGCATCTAATGGACCTATAAAAAGGTTTAATTGGGCTCTTGTCATGGATCATGAATTCAGAACAAATGACTTAAAGTGGGTTTAATTATTTTGCACTTTTTTTTTTCAGGGCCTTGCACTTCCTAGGCAAGCGCTCTACCACTGAGCTAAATCCCCAACCCCTATTTTTCACTTTTTTTTAACCCAAGAAAATCAATAACTTTATTTTTTCCCCAAATACACAGAGGATTAATCCAAGAAGAGGTTTTGTGATGTAAACTAGATTAAGTATGTCCAAAATCTAAGAGATGCAGGATAGAAGCCCCACTGCCCAGGGCCTGCCCATCAGAGGGGAAGCCAGGTCTTTGATGGTTTTGGAGTTCAAGTGAGGGGTCCTCATCTTCAGGAGTCTGCTGCTGACACACTTGACTGAGGAAGTCGGTGAGGCTTTCATTGACTCTCACAATGTTCTTGACCATGTGCTGCATGACTTCCAGTCTTTCACTCTCCATGTATCCTGTGTAATACTGCTGCTTTAAATTCCATTTCCCTTGGCCCAGCACCATCCGAGACAGGCAGGAAGCTGAAGCCTGAGGAAAGGGATGTCATAGTTGATGAGTGTCAGCTCCATCAGATGCTTGGCTAAAGCGTGTTGTTCAACATTGACCTCCCCGCGCGTTTGAGGCTCACCTTAAGAAGTAGAGTGGCCAAGGCCAGCCCAATTCCAAATTCAACTCTTTCGAAATCAGAGCCTCCATTTCTCAGATTTGGGAACCAGTGTAAGCATTGTCTGTCATGTAAACAAACTCTTCAATACTCAGAGAAAATGGCATTTGGAAGCCAAAAGCAGAGCTGTGATCCCAACCAGCCGCAGCTTCTTCCTGCAGACCCGCTGAACCTGTAGGAACTGGGCCATGATGGCACTGCACATATATGGAGTTTCCTGTAAAAGCCTAAACTTAGAATGGACTTAGACCAACTTTATTTCCTGTTTCTTCCGAAACTGCCTGGTTAGTCACATGGCTCTTAGCTTTAGATTAACTCCTGCATCAATATTCCTCAAATCACTGCACACCTTTGGGCATCAGAGTAGCAACATGAGGGTCACCCTGGGAAGTATAGATGAGGCATAGCCACTCTGGTCTATAGCACCGCTAAGAGTTCTATTTTTGGCTTTTACTATTGTCTTCAAGTATTTTATAGTTTAAAAATATTTTACTTTATTTATAATATTTTATATAATAATTTATATATGTATAGAACATATCTGCAAGATAACATAAAGAGATCAACTTCACAATTTTTCAAAATTTTCATTTTGTCAGAATTATTGCCAAATTCTGGTGAAAATTCCTTATGTAGTGGGATCCTACTAATTAATGCTCTATTCCCATGTAAATTTTATCATATTTATGTTACAGCTTTTTTTTTCTTTTCTTTTTTCTTTTTTTCGGAGCTGGGGACCGAACCCAGGGCCTTGCGCTTGCTAGGCAAGCGCTCTACCACTGAGCTAAATCCCCAACCCCTATGTTACAGCTTTTTAATCATAATTTTCCCTTCTCTTATCAAAAGATTTATCCCACTGGTTTAAGTGTACCCTGGGTCAGTGATCACCAGTACCAAGCCTTCGGCCACATCAAATGTAACGGATTGCAGGAGTGAATCTATCTACATACCATATCTGATTTGTTCATCAGGAGTATAATTTTCCTTTACTTTATTATTTTGTGTATGTGTGGCATGTGTAAGCATGGTGGATGTGGTAAGTGCATAGATGTGTGTGCCTGTGTTCCTTTAGAGGGCAGGGGAGGATGTCCTTCTGCCCTACTCTTTGCCTCAGTCAGTCCCTTGGCACCATGTCTCTCCCTGAGCTAAGAGCTAGGCTAATAATCATCCGTTGATGTTGTGTCTCTAGGTAAATTGCCAGAATAGAACTCTAAGAAGGGGTCTGCATGGCTGTGTAGTGCAGTAAAGGTCTCACTGCACAGAAGTAACTTCCAAACATCTCTGGCTTGACTTGTAAATTAGCAACATAGAAGCAAGCCCACATCATGTAGCTGCTCTTATCATAATGTAGATGTAAGAACATACTATTTGCAAATATGACTCCTTCTAATTTTGAGGCAAGAGAGTTGGTGAACCAAGGTTGAAGCACCCACTGGGAGCTATAAAGGAAAGTAGGTATTAGCGGGTGACACCATACAGAAGCTGAGGCGTGTGTCAATCTTAGTGGAAACTCACTATGTAAAGAAAGCTTTCACTGTTGGCCTAATGTCAGTTGGTGTTCTTGGCACTGGCACACATAAACACAAGTAGATGATAAATCCTTTATGCTGTTTAACAAATGTGGTATTAGTCATCTTTTAATATCAGCCAGTTCATATTATCCCTTTGCCTAAATGTGATCCAGTTTGTGTATGGAAATCCTCTTGCCTGGGGGAGGGGGCACAGAGAAATCGAGTGCTTACGTGTATGAAGCTTGAGTGTGGTCCCCAGCACCTACATAAAAAGCTGAGCTCAGACACAAACACTGGTGATGTCAGCAGAGAGGGCCAGACTCAGAAGATGGCGAGGCTTCCTGTCCGCCCCCACTCTAAATTCAGGGATACCCTTTCTCAGGAGAATAAGACGGAGAAGGAAAATGACACCTGATGTCCTCCTCTGGCTTCTGTGCACCCACAAGTGTGCATATAAGCACACAGCACACACAAAGGAAAAAATGTTTTAATTCTGGATTCTAAAGATGGGAAAGCTGCCTAGGGATGGTGCTGCCCACAGTGGACCAGGCCCTCCTACATACATGAACAAGAAAATAATGCAGACATGACGTGCCCACTGTCGGGTGGCAGCCACTGCTCAGTTGAGGTTTCCTCTCCTCACATGTGTCCAATTGACAACTGAAGCTACCTATGACAACTAGGCAGTCTCAGGTCTAGCTTAGTCCTACCTACCATTGACCTAGTCCTGAAAAGTAGACTTATGAGTCCTAAATCTCCTTCTGGCTGGCACCTTTTTGTTCTCCAAATTTAAGATTCTTGGGGAAATTCCTATTTCTTGAGGTTCATCATTTCATTAGTCTGGTAGATTGCAAGACATGTCTCTGTTAAATATCTTCATTTCTGTGCAGTCAGTTACAGAGGCAGAAAGGGTCTACCATACAGGAAGAAGTGAAATGCTCACCCTGGAAAGTCAAGAGCAAGTTCTGAAATGGCTACTCCCTGAATGAAAATGTTTGACATGAAGGCCGTTGGGTATGGTTGAGAAGGTTTATTGTAGATAGGAGAAAAATATAGCCAAAGGAATCTAGAAGAGTCCAGAATGAACATGGCTAGCAGACGACCCTGAGAGGTGAGGCTGCTGAGAGCAAGAGAAGAAAGAATGGGGAAAGAGGATTAAGAGACATCCAGGAGGGGTTGGGGACTTAGCTCAGTGGTAGAGCGCTTCAAGGCCCTGGGTTCGGTCCCCAGCTCCGAAAAAAAAAGAAAAAAGGAGATAGAGAGAGATATCCAGGAGCTAAAAGATAACAGGATGAGAGGCTGGGGGAAAGGAAGCCCAGCCCCAGGCCAGCAGAGGTTTAAGGTAGGGAGTAAGGTGACAAGTGCTGGGAGAGGTGACCAGTGTCTACTTGGATCTGTTTTTGTTTTTTTTTTTTTTTCTTTTTCTTTTTTTCGAACCTGGGAACCGAACCCAGGGCCTTGCGTTTGCTGGGCAAGCGCTCTACCACTGAGCTAAATCCCCAACCCCTGCTTGGATCTGTTAATAGGCACCTCAGCCATTTGTCCCGGGTTTCTGTGAGAACTAACACCCCTCAAAATGGGGCCAAGTGGCTGGCTTTTACCCACCTGCTCCTTTAGGCCCAATCTCATAATTTATGCAGCTCTCTCTTGGACAGAGTTAAGCAGTGCGCTGTGCCGGGACAGTTCTCTATAGTACCTGGCTCCTTCTTGCTCCCCTTCAAGTATACTATGTTGAACCAAATCACGTGATGTGAAAGATCCCGCCTTCTAAAAGGTTATTTAAAAAAAAAAAAAAAAAAAACAGACTTTTTCATTTGTTCTGGGGAGTAGTCTGGGACACCTGACCTTTCTTTGAAGACCCTATTGTTTAGATCTGCAAAATTGTACTGTTTCCGTCTAATGGTGTCCCTTCCACCTACAGGGCTGATCATGGCTTGAGGCCCTTTATAATAAACCTCGTTCCTAAAAAGAATTTCCTTTGTAGAGAGCCGCTGAGGCTTTTTCTTAACTGCTGGAACGCATAGTTTTTAATGTTTTCACGGACTGTTTCATTATAACATTTTCATTCATGTACATAATGTAACTTGTTAATATTCAAACACATACAGACCTTTGCCCTCTCTTGCTCCTCTCGAATTCTCCTTTCGTCTTTCATGTCTTTGTGAGTCCCAATGAATCTCATTAGTGTTGTTGACAGGAGAGGGAGTGGTTGTGTCAGTAAGAGGAGGAAGTATAAAGGTATTCTGTCACTCACTCAGGCCTCAGACTGGAACTGTGGGCACCAGCAATGAGGACTAAAGGAGCGGCGGGTACCAACTAGCTCAGGGCGCCAAGAGGCAGCTCCTTGTCCACCATCTCTTTTCCTTGCGGTTTTCAGCAACCAACTGTGGGAGTCTGGGACAGTTTAGTTCCCTTGGCTGTATGAAGTCTGATCTTAGGAACGGTCGTGAGGTCCGCAGGAAACTGCCGGTGTGTGAGCTGCCCAATCAAGAGCGCCGGCGGGCGGTGCGGAAGTTCCTCACCCGCCATCTTTCTTGCTGGCGACTCCTCAGCTGAGGAAGTCCAAGTTGCAGAGTCTCCGCGGCCGTGTGAGCGTCTGTTCCGGAGCCTCTGTGGAGCCGCGGCAGCCCGAGGCACAGACATGGTGAGCCAGGCGAGTGGCGGGGCTGTGCGAGGCGCCCTTGGTCCCAGGCGGCGGGATCCTGGTGCCGCGCCGGGGCTCCCGGCAGCGCTGCCTCGGGGACTGAAGGGCGGCTGCGCACTGTCGCCTGCGGCTCCAGAAGAGCTGCTTTTCCCCTTACGAAAAGTCAGACGAAAGCTGGAGGATATGGAGCAGAGCTGGAGGTTTAGGAGACAGTTCTTGAGAGCGAGACTTCACGCCCCGCCATGCACGGACGCCAGGGGAGGTCACCCCTTGTCCTGCTTTGTCACGGCCCACTTTATTCCTGAGACCGGGTTTCTTGCTGAACCTGTGGCTAGGCTCCCTGCTAGCAAGCTCCAACGATCCTCCCGGCTCTGAAACCATGTCTGGCTTTTACTTGGGTGTTTTTTTTTTTTTTTAATTTATTTGAACTTGGATTCTTATCCTTGCTCAACGAGCACTCTTTCCCAGGGAGTCATCTCCCACCAGACCCAAGAGGCATGTTTAATTTAGATTTTAAGCTCAGAGATTAATGGAAGTGATCCTGGGAAAACTGAGGCATACCCAGGTGTGAGTGGGCTTCTCAAGGGGCAGTCATAGTTGATTTCTATGGTACATATAAGTCTTTGTCGGCGGCTCTCACGTTTAGGATTGAAATATCCTCTTGGTAGATTATTCCTTTATCGAGTATGACATGACTATCTTTATCCCTTCTGACTTAAGATCTGAGGCAAGAACTTTTCAATTTTTGTCATCTCTGTGCATATGGTACTTGAGGGTTTAAATGTTTATCTTACTCTTGGGTTAAATACTGCTCTCACTTCTGTTCCTTTTTCCAGTAACAAATGATTGGACTTTTAAGTCGTGGTCAAGTTCAAATCACAATGAATTGCAAACGTATCGATTTTTTCTTTCTTTCTTTTTTCTGTTCTTTCTTTTTTTCTGTTCTTTCTTTCTTTCTTCCTTTCTTCCTTTCTTTCTTCCTTCCTTTCTTTCTCTCTCTTTCTTTCTTCCTTTCTTTCTTTCTTTCTTTCTTTCTTTCTTTCTTCCATCTAGACCTTACATATCCTAGGCTGTTAATAAACTTAGTTTATAGCCAAGCTTGACTTTAAATTTCTGGTAGGGGCTGGGGATTTAGCTCAGTGGTAGAGCACTTACCTAGGAAGCACAAGGCCCTGGGTTCGGTCCCCAGCTCCGAAAAAAAGAACCAAAAAAAAAAAAAAAAAAAAATTCTGGTAGTCTTATGTTCACCTTCCAAATGCTGGGATTATATGAACACATCGCTACCCCCTGGTTTTTGCAGCACTGGAATTTAAACCCAGGGCCTCATGCATGCTATGACAAAGATCTACCACAAAGCAACAGAGCTATAGGCCCAGCTCTATGTCAAATTTTATTCCTGAGTAACTTCTCTGTGGTCGTTGCTTAATATTGTTTGACTGAACTTTGTCCTCATGGTATACAATGGGATCCACATGGTATTTATTTGACTATTATCAAGTGGCTATGTCTTTCTTTACATGTGGTTTAAATGCTTTAGTAATTTTTCCATCTTTACTGATGTGATGGTTTAGTTTACACTCAGCACACTCATCCTTCTTGATTTCTTGAATTGCAGATATTTTCCTTCTACTTTGTCTTTGACCCCATTAATTATGATATCTTTCAAGACATTTAACTACTTTTTTTCCTCCTTTCAAATACAGTATAAATCATGGAGTTCCCTCCCTCCCCCTTTGATTCAATCTTTCTACCTCCTATAATGGGCACCACAGGAACCCAAACCTGATGTGTATTACTAATCACGTGTAAAACCGAGCATCCCCTTACAAACAGACTAGAATAAGAACTTCCCCGAGGGATAGGAAACAGTGGTTATGTGCATAGGGAAATTGGAAATCCTGGATGCTGCCAGTCAAAGAGTAGCATAAGCTGTTTTAGTCCCAGCTCTGCAGGCAGAAACAGGCAGATCTCTGTCATATGCAGACTTGCTCTGTCTATGGAGAGTTCCAGGCCAAGACTACATAGTGAGATTGCTTCTGAAAAGGAGAGACTAAGGGTTGAACGCTGGGAGCTGAGTGCAGGATGGCTTACGTAGCTGTTCACCCTGTGGGCTGTAACCACCCAGGACAGGGAAATGTTGATACAACAATCTGTCCTGATGCTGCCTGTCCTTACCTCAGTAATAAACAGAATAAATAGCATTCCTATGACAAAGGGGAGGATATCAGGGTGGTAATCTGCAGTAGACAACAGTCCTGCTCTGCTTTGGGTGACTGTCCATACACTTGCTCTTTAATTTACTAAATTCCCACATTGATCCCTGTCCCTTCTCAATAATTTATGTACCAGAAAAGTAAACATTTAGAATCAAAGTCACTTCCTTTTCTTTTTCTATTTCTCATGTATGCAAGTGTACACGAGCATGAGAAAGCCCAGGGTTAGTGTTAGGAATCATCCTAAATCACTTTTACACACCATTCATTAAAGTAGGGTCTTAAAGCCAGGGCTCACTGAAATGGGTAATGGTGCTACCTAACTACCTAGCTCCAGAGACCTTGTGTCTCCAATTTCCAAGGCTATTATTTCAAGCAGGCCATTATACCTACCCAGCATTTACTGGTCTCAGAGGATCTAAACTGACAGGTACTTAACTTCTAAGCCATCTTCTCAGACAAACATTGGAATTCTTTAGTATGCTGGGTGCCTTCTAGGATGACTGTATTCTCAGAGATTCAAACAGGAAATCACACATACTACAGTACAGATACTGGACCCCACACACCTGGAAACACTGAGACTCATGCATCGATTCTGGGCACAGGTATGGTCTGTGGCAGAGAAGCATCCTGCATATAGTGCCTTCAGGACTTCAAGGGACAGACATCCCCAGCAATCCTACCTATCAAGGAAGACGTCACATAGTCTTCAGGGTTGAGTCCAGAAAGGGAAGCAGCAGATAGAGAATATCACTTATTTACCCTCTAGGGATGAGTTCTATTAGGATAAAAGGCCTCAGACCAGGAGTGGGCCTTCATCGGGGAGAGTCTTAGAAGGGAACAAAGTACATTGTGTTGGGGATGGGGTAGGGCAGAAAAGAGGCCTTCAGAGAAAGCCCCTTAATAACGAAAACGATGGCTTTTCTATCCTGTTGGTCTAGCAGTAACCCCTACACCATGTGATTCAGTTTGATAGCCTACTAGCAAAGAATATGGAATGGTCAGGTAATGATTAGGGCCATAAATTAGAGAGACTATGAAAACCATAGCACAGACAGCTTCTTCACACTGTCCCAGAGGGAAAACATGAGGGTGGCCTGATGTCTTTAGGCTGTGGGATCTGGCCTCTTAAAATAACTAGTATCTTAAAGGGACATGATGAATATCGGAGGGTAGCAATAGCCAGATACCCATGGATATTCTTTTTAGCACTGCCCCAAGTCCTCTTTGTATCTCTTGCATTTGTTTTTTCTGGAGACGTTTCTTTCTTTCTTTCTTTTTTTTTTTTCCTTTTTTCTTTTTTTCGGAGCTGGGGACCGAACTCAGGGCCTTGCGCTTGCTAGGCAAGCGCTCTACCACTGAGCTAAATCCCCAACCCCAAGACGTTTCTTTCTATCTCATCACAAGATCTTCTTCTGCAGGAACCTGAGAGACTTCTAAGTCACAAAGATTTTATTTCCTGCTGAACAGGATTGTCCACAGATTTACACATACATACACACACACACACACACACACACACACACACACACACACACACACACACACACACACATATCCTGCATGCCAGAAGAGGGCAACGGATCTCATAATAGATAGTTCTGAATATCCATGTAGTTCCTGGGACTTGTTCTTAGGACCTCTGGAAGAGCAGCAAGTGCTCTTAACCTCTGAGCCATCTCTCCAGCCCTGGCCACAGCTTTCTTGACCCATGCAGACTTCATGACTGCCAAATCTGAGCATAATCTGCCAAAGATACATCGTAGCCTGAATCCTGGGTCCCTTTCCTCTCTTGAGTGTGGAAACTATATCTGGGAGAGATCACACTAGCTGGCCAGAACTGCAGTCAGGCCAGAGTGGCAGCTCCTGAAGCCACAGGCCAGCCCCTCCAGCTCTGTGGCCATCCTACAGGTCCCTGCTTTCCATGATTCATTCGTCCCCACCCTCGCCCTGCTGCCTTGCTCTCTCCAGGAGAGAGATCACCACAAAGCCTAGACTAGTTTGAAATTTCCTATGTAGATCAAGCCATGACCTTGAACTCACACAGTCAGCCTGCCTCCGCCTCCCACCTTCTGGGATCAAAGACGTGCACTAACACAACTTGTTTTTTATTATAAGAAAACTCTCTGTTGTGTCCTAAAGACTTGACTGACTTTTCAAAGCTTAGCATTTTATTGTTTTCATTTAATTACAGTGAGGTGATTACTAACATGAAATACAGATGACCGTAATAACAGCATCCAATTAGACGTCGGTTTGCTGTGGACCTGCACAGTTTAACATTTTGTCAAGTTCTACCATCAGTCTGCTGTGTGTGTGTGTGTGTGTGTGTGTGTGTGTGTGTGTGTGTGTGAGAGAGAGAGAGAGAGAGAGACACAGCATCCAATGTGTCAGAAAGCCAAATTCGTCCCTGCTGTGTTTTGAAATATGCATTAAATTGTTTTTAATGATAATTACACTATTGTGCTATAGAACACTTCCTTTAATCTTATGTATCACTTACTCCATTTTGAACTACTAGATATTATATTCACACTTCCAAATGTTACTTTTTAGTGTAATCACAGGAAATGTATATTTCTCAGGGAACATGTTGTTTCAACTGGTGTGAAGTCTGTAGAATGAGCTCATTAAAGACATGTCCCAGCATCTAGAACAAGTACCAACATTCAGAGCAGATGCTGTAAAACAACTACAAGAAGTGTTTTGAAAATCAGGCTCCTCTTGGCAGTTACAGTGACGAGGCCCGTCATCTAGACACAAGGAAAAGAGACGGCACGTGCAATGACACCTTAGGGATGCCCAGCAACTTACCACAAGTCATTAGATGTCACTGTTCTGTTAGTTCCTCAGCACAGGGCTCAAATCTAGCGCCAGAAAAGTTGTTTGATAGTGAGCGTAACATAACGGTCAACTCACAGAATAAATGTCAGGCGTTCCCAGCACCATGAGCATTTCCTATGAACTGAGGATGGGTCCCGAGTGCTGCCAGTTTCACCTTGCTCCTGAAAACATATGTGGTTTGTTTAGGAATCAGTGACCTTTGAGGATGTGGCTGTGAACTTCACCCTGGAGGAGTGGACTTTGCTGAATCCTTCACAGGAAAATCTTTACAGAGCTGTGATGAGAGAAACCATCAGGAACCTGCATGATATAGGTAAGGGGGATAAAACTGTAGGCATATATTTTTTACAGCGTACTTTAATAAAGGTTCAACCTCCCCTCTAGCCCACCACCTACCAGAGATAGTAGAAAAGAAGGGTTATTAGGATATGGGGGGAAGTAGGTCGGTTTAGAAATAGTTTTGGGGGACATTGCTAATCTTCATTGTTCTCAGTCAAGTCCACTAGCACACATCAAGCACTTGGCGGACACACGCATGAGTCAGCAAGGGCAGTTCAATCCAGAAGAAACTGTGAGGCTCACCAGTCAGCCCGAGTTCACAGAAGCGGCAAGAAGCCGCGTGAACCTCATGAGTTCTTTGGTGAGTTTCTCTCTATGAAGTCACCATAAGCAAAGCCCAGCAACGCCATGTAAGGCAAACAAGCACATGCAGCCAGCAGTTAAGAGCAGTGAAGAGGAGCAAAGTAAACCAGTGCGCGACCTCCCACAGCCTGTGGCGTCATATTTATATTCCTTTTACACACCATGCGTCCTTTCGTGTGTTTGCTATAGCAAAACATCCTTTCACCTGTGTCCCCTTCAGCAAAACATTCTTTCACCTCTCTGCCCTAGCGAAACAGCGATTTATCCCAATTCTCCAAAGAAACTACAAATTTCCACTTTATATATAATTTCTTCATTCCGAGAACAATGCACAGTGCCCATCAATGCTGTTCTATGGCCTGGGATATGAAAATGGATTTATATAAATCAACTTGGTGTGGTCACAATGTAACAGGAGCTTGAGTCATATTTTGCATAATAATTCATAATGGGTTTTCTGGGTCTGCTTTTAGGACAGAAATTGGGAGAACAGAACTCTGAAAATGCATACAAAAGTCCTGGGGGAAATCGAAGGTAATTTGCACTCGTAAGAAAAAGTAATACTTCTCAGGAAACTTGGAATTGCAAAAAAATATTTCAAACAAACAAAACAAAGTAAGCCAAGCTTCAAAGTGATTTACTTTCAAAATATCTTAAATATATCTACTGACTGAGCATCTGTAATTCAAACTTTTAAATATGAATTTAAGTATAAACATGATACCATAAATGATACTTTCTGATGTTTTAATGTTATACAAACTTCATCTCATACCCAAAATTATTAAAGCGATTGTATGACATTACGTCCAAGTATTGGATGCAAGGTATGTTTGCATTTAGATCTCACCTCTTGTATACATTCTAAGCCTTAAAGATTTAACATATTTGCCCTTTGTTTTGGATGGGAATGCTTAAGCTATATTTAAATGTAACAGATTTTCTTTCTTTTTTTGGGAGGTGTTTATTTGTTTAATTTAATTTTTTTTTTTTTTTACTTAATCACTTTACATCTGCTCACTGAGCCCTTCCAGTCACCCCCTCCTACAATCCTTCCCCCGTCCTCTTCTCTCCTCCTCTGAGCAGATGTCCCTCGCCATCCCTACACCCTGGCACCTCAAGTTTCTGTGAGGCTAGGTGCTTCCTCTCCCACTGCACTGAGGCCAGACAAGGCAGCCCAGCTAGAAGAACATATCCCAGAGTCAGGCAACAGCTTTTGGGAGAGCCCACGTTCTAGTTGTTCAGGACCCACAAGAAGACCAAGAGGCAAATCTGCTGCATATGTGCAGAGCAGCCTAGGTCTGGTCCGTGTATGGTTTTTGGTTGGTGGTTCAGTCTCTGAGAGCCCCACGTGTCCAGGTTAATTGACTCTATTGTTCTTCCTGTGGAGTTCCTATCCCCTTCAGGGCCATGCAATCCTTCCTCCTATTCTTCCATAAGTCCCTAAGTTCCAGCCACTGTTTGGCTGTGGGTGTCTATATCTGTCCACGTCAGCTCTGGGTAGAGCCTCTCAGAATACAACTTTCTCCTGTCTGAAAGCATAACAGAGTGTCATTAATAGTGTTAGGGATGGGCTGGAGAGATGGCTCAGTGGTTAAGAGCACCGACTGCTCTTCCCGAGGTCCTGAGTTCAAATCCCAGCAACCACATGGTGGCTCACAACCATCTGAAATGAGATCTGATACCCTCTTCTGGTGTGTCTGAAGATAGTGACAGTGTAATCATAATATATAATAAATAAAATATTTAAAAAAAAATAGTGTTAGGGATTGGTGCTTGCCCGTGGGATGGGTCTCAGGTTGGGCTGGTTATTAGTTGGCCATTCCCGTAGTCTCTGCTCCATCCTCAGTGCCTGCATTTCTTGTAGCCAGAATACATTTTGGGTTAAGATGTGTGTGGGTTGGTGTCTTTCACTCCCCTGGGGTTCCTGCCTGGCTACAGATGTGGCCTCTTCAGGTTCCATACCCTTGATGTAGTGAATCACAGCTAAGTTCACCCCCATTGAGTCTTGGGCGCTTCCCTTATCCCAGGTCTCTGTCTCATCCTGGGGATGCGCCCCACCTCCTCACCCCAGTCAGTTGCAGATTTTCATTCATTTTTATGGCCATCCAGTCATTTCTCTATCCTTCCCCATACTTGATCCTCCCCATACCACCTCCCTCCCAGTTCCCTCCTTCTGTCTGCCTGCCTCTTATGACTATTTTCCCCTTCTAAGTGAGATTCAAGCTTTCTTGCTTGGACCTTCCTTCTTGTTTAGCTTCTTTGGGTCTGTGGAGTACATGGTATCACATGGTATCTGTATTTTATAGCTGAGTATATACCATGCATGTCCTTTGGGGACTGGGTTACCTCACTCAGGACGGTATTCTCAAGTTCCATCCATTTGCCTGCAAAATGCATGATGTCTATATTTTTAATAGCTGTTTTTAATAGTATTCCATTATGTAGACAGACTACATTTTCTTTATCCATGCTTGAGTTGAGACATCTGGGTTGTTTCCGGTTTCCGGCTGTTACAAATGAAGCTGCTGTGAACATAGTTAAGCAAGTGTCTTTGTGGGATGGTGGAGCATCTCTTAGGCATATGCCTAGGAGGGTGTAGCTGGATCTTGAGGTAGAACTATTCTCAGTTTTCTAAGAAACTGCCAAATTGATTTCCAAAGTAGTTGTACAAGGTTTTTTGTTTGGTGGTGGTGGTTTTTGTTTTGTTTTGGGACAGGGTTTCTCTGTGTGGCCCTGGCTGTCCTAGAACTCACACTATAGACCAGGCTGGCCTTAGAAATCTACTCGCCCCTGCCTGAGTGAGGTAACCCAGTCCCAAAAGGACATGCATGGTATGTACTCACTTATAAGTCGATATTAACCATAAAATACAGGATACCCATGTTACACTCC
This sequence comes from Rattus norvegicus, assembly GCF_021556685.1. Classification (NCBI taxonomy): domain Eukaryota; kingdom Metazoa; phylum Chordata; class Mammalia; order Rodentia; family Muridae; genus Rattus; species Rattus norvegicus. The sequence continues at coordinate 18,002,327 of NC_141549.1, read as the reverse complement.
AGAGACCCAAGGAAGCTACACAAGAAGGAAGGCCTAAGCAAAGAAGCTTGAATCTCACTTAGAAATGCCCCTCCCTCCCCCTCCCTCTGTCCCTACCCCTGCAGTGCTGGGATTAAAGGCATTGCACCACCACTGTCTGGCTGTAGCACAGATTTTTCAATGTTTGCAAAATTCTTAACTTTGGGGAAAATACAGAGAAACCCTACATGATTATCACTGCTTTGACTAATGGTAATTAAGCTGTCTTACTGAACCTTCACTCCATTTTGTATAGTTTATTTAGGATGTAAAGCTTACACTTTTCCTGATAATGTAAGAGTAAGTTTTCACCTTTAAGTAAATGTAAAATCACTTTGTAATGTTCTGTGCTTTTGTTACAGATATCAAGTGGTAGAGAAGCTCTGTGAGTATGAAGAAGATAGTCAATGGGAGGAAATCTTCAGTGAGATTCCGGATCCTGTGAGCCAGAAAACGGGGAAGAACCCCTGTGGAAGCCATGTGTGTGGAGAAGGCACCTGTGGAAGCCATGTGTGTGGAGAAGGCACCTGTGGAAGCCATGTGTGTGGAGAAGGCACCTGTGGAAGCCATGTGTGTGGAGGAGGCACCACTGGTCATTCATCTCTGAATGTGTCCTTTGGAGGTCAGACTAGATGCAAAACACATGCGTATAAAGAACAAGGAGAGAAGCCATGTAAATATAAAGACGATGGAGTGGCTTTTGGTTCCCCCCAAAGCTTTCTGAAGCATGAACAGTTTTACGCACAAGAGAAACCCTATGTCTGTAAACAGTGTGATAAAGCCTTTAAGTATCTCAGTTCTCTTCAGAATCATAAAAGAACCCATACTAGGGAAAGAAACTATGCATGTAAACAATGTGGGAAATGTTTTAAGAGACAGAGTAATGTTCAAGTCCATGAGAGAAATCACACAGGAGAGAAACCCTATGTGTGTAAGCACTGTGGGAAAGCCTATTCTTCCTACAGTACCCTTCAAGCACATGAAAGAAGTCACACAGGAGAGAAACCCTTTGTGTGTAAGGATTGTGGGAAAGCCTATACCTCCTACAGTACTCTTCGAGCACATGAAAGAAGTCACACGGGAGAGAAGCCCTATGTGTGTAAGCACTGTGAGAAAGCCTATACTTCCTACAATACTCTGCGAGCACATGAAAGAAGTCACACGGGAGAGAAACCCTTTGTGTGTAAGGATTGTGGGAAAGCCTATACTTCCTACAGTACTCTTCGAGCACATGAAAGAAGTCACACGGGAGAGAAGCCCTATGTGTGTAAGCATTGTGGGAAGGCATTCACTCAATCCAGCTACCTTCGAATACATAAAAGAACTCACACAGGAGAGAAACCCTACATCTGTAAGCAGTGTGGGAAAGCCTTTGCTCGTTCTAGTCACCTGCAAATACATAAAAGGAGTCATACAGGAGAAAAACCCTATGTATGTAAGCAGTGTGGGAAAGCCTTCGCTCAATCCAGTTACCTTCACATACATCAAAGAAGTCACACTGGAGAGAAACCCTACATCTGTAAGCAGTGTGGGAAAGCCTTCACTCGTTCTAGCCACCTGCAAATACATAAAATAACTCATACTGGAGAGAAACCCTATTCATGTAAGCTATGTGGGAAAGCCTTCACTCATTCTAATTACCTTCAGATACATAGAAGAATTCACACAGGAGAAAAACCCTATGTGTGTAAGGAGTGTGGGAAAGCCTTTGCTCGGTCCACTTCCCTGCACATACATGAAGGAACTCACAGTGGCGAGAAACCTTTTGTATGCAAGCAATGTGGGAAAGCCTTCACTTTGTCCAGTTCCCTTCGAAGGCATGATGTAGTTCACTCAGAAGAGAAACCCTATATTTGTAAGTGTTGTGGGAAAACCTTTGATTGTTACAGTAGCGTTCAGAAACATGAAAAGACTCATAGGGAAAACAGACTCTGTTAGTGTACTAAATGTGAGGAAACTTAGTTGCTCTGATTCCTTTAAAATACATGACATAGCTGACACTGGAAAGAAACCCAAGGTTTGTATCCACTATGGGATGCTTTCATTGACCACAGTTCTTTTTGATACCATGAAGGATTCCCACTGGAGAAAATCTGGATATAATACAGGGAGATGTTCACTTATTCTGCTTCTTTAACAAACATGGAAAAACTTACACTGGAGAGAAATCCTAAATATAGAATGTGGAAACACTTCATTATCACTTGACTTTCCAAAATTCATGAAAATGCGTAATCCCTAGCATGAGAAAATGTTTTCTATCCATTTACAAATGCAAAATAACAGTATAGATAAAAAAAACCCTTGACTAAAACTGATACACCAAAAATAGAATCTTCAGATGGCCCACATACAACAATGCACATAAAATCAGAAGACTAAATATGAAAAACACATACCAGTTTCTGTTCTCCTGTGTGAGATGGCATATACCTATAATTCCAGTACTTGGGAAGCTCAAAACTAAAGATTAAGAGTTTTGAGTTCTGGCTATATCGTCTATCCAATAAAAGAAAATTTTGTTTGTTATTTTTCTTCTTAATGATTTCATTCATATATTCAATGAGTTATGAACATATTCCTTCATTTTCTCACTTCAACTCATTAAATCCAGCTATTGCTGCACATGTGTGCATGAGCATAGCCACTTCCTCAAGCTGTCAATACCTCCTCAGTAAGGGTTGAAGGGTAGAGATCACCTCTCCCATCAATGCTAGAATTTTGACTGTCTTACCCCTATGCAGGTAACCATAAATACTGTGAATTCATGAATATAATAGCCATATAATGAACAAAAGACTGAATTTTACACTATTCCCATCCTCTGACTTGTATTCTTTCTACCTCCTAGAAACATACTTTTAATAAAGTTTGATTGTTGTCTTGGTTAGTGTTCTATTGCTGTGAAGAGACACAATGATTTAATTGGAGTTTGGTTACAGTTTCAGAGGTTTAGTCCATTATCACAATGATGGTACTGGTACGTGGTTGGGAACACAGTGGCATGCAGGCAGACGTGGTGCAGGAGAAGTATACCCCACACTAGATCTGGCACGGCAGTGCCCCAAAGTATCTGGTAGATGTCTTCATCTCAGTCAGCAAAGCATCTCACTAGCTCCATCCCATATCACACTGCTGATGGCTTGTCTCTGAGCCTGGCAACAATCTCACTACCCATCTAGTTTCCAAGGCAGGCTGCCATCATGCCAGAAACACACATCCCAACTCTGTGGCGGCTCAGTGTCTCTAGCCGCTGCACAATCTCTTAAACTTAACATGAAAGAATACACAACATAATAACCCCTGATCCAATTGATAAGATATAATTTCCCACCTAGACACACATCCATCCCTTAAGAACATTCATTACAAACTGTAAAGAGTGGAATCTTAACATCAGCCTCCATGATCTCTCAGTGGCCTCCTCTGCCAGTCCCTTTCCATTTTCCTCTTCCATCAAACTTTCTCCCACCCATCCTTCCTTCTCGTTCAATGACAGGCCTCGTTCTATTTTGTATGACATCCTACAGATCCACAGGCAGCAGGAAGAGACACAGAGCCTGGCTTAAAGCTCACCTGGAAATGGCAAGGACTTGAAATCTCAAGCCCACCCCCAGTGACACAACTCTTAACAAGGCAGTTTGTAACTCTTACCGAGCAGTTTCACTAACTCAGAGCCGAGCCTTTAAATACGTCAACTTATGGGGACCATTTTCATTCATACTGCCACAATATTCTTTTTCATGTAAGAAATACTTAGAGGAATGACAACACAGCACAGTAGAAGAGCCTAACATGATTGTCCTGCACTACATACACAAAAAAATGTTCTTGGGTACTATTAGATCGAAGATCCTCTAGTTCCCCTACCCACCTTGAGGAAATCAAGTGACAGACCCCCTGCAGTCTATCACTTAGGGCAAATGTAGCTGACCTTTGTTATTTTGTGGATTCTTTTTTCCACCCTTTAACCCCCCACCCCCGACCTCCAGCTTTGCCCCCATCACTAGATAGAAGGGATAGGAGAAAGAGATCCCTGAATCTAATTTCTTTTTGTTTGTAGCCAGTCTATGTTACTTTGTGGGTTCTTCTTTTTCCTACCCTTTACTCCTCCCCCATCGCTACTAATTTCTTTTTTCTTTGAGCATTGACTACTAACAAACCACAACCAACCTCTCTGAACAAGCACCAACCCAATTTACACAATCCCAAATGTCACACAATCGCAGAAGCTGTCTGCACCTGGCAGAACTGCCTCTGTTAGAACACGAGGCAGATCACAGCTGCTGTGAAGAAGCCCATGTCCCCACACCTGGGCTATAATGAAAACATCCCATATTCTTGTGTTTTTAAAGCTTACCTGGAATTAAAGACATAGTCTTATGTGTTTTATTTTTAAGAAACCAAAATTCCAGAATTCTCACTACAAAGGTTTAAATCTGAGAAAATAGTAAAGTTAGGCTCTATCCCGTCATCATTTGTATTTTAACTTTGGGGACTGGAGAAATGGCTTAATGGTAAGAGTGCACAGTGCTCACAGTAGCCAAGCTGAATTCCTTGCACCCACATTAGATGGTACTCGACCTTCTATACTGGAATACACCACCCTCTACTGGCTTCTGTGGGCAGCTGCATGCATTCAAAGACAAGCATATATATAATTATATAATAATTATATAGATAATAATAATAAAAAATATTTTAAATAGTCTTGAAATGTCTATATAAAAATGTTGTCTATGAAAGCAGTCTTTATGATAAATTGTGTTCTGCCAAATTTCTTGACTTTTAACAAATGGCAAACTTCAACCTGACCATAGAGTAAGGGACTCTTTATCCATCCTATGTCTCCTTAATTTTTCTTAACTTCTTATCCTGAGTCCTGGACAGTGGTGAGACTGAGCCCTGAGCTTGTGAGGTCTCTGCTAAGTAAGGACTGTAGCTGTGAGACACCAGGTTGATTGTGGGGAGTCAGTAGATATTCACTGGGCATACTTTTGTGTCTAAAATAATGTCAGAAATACAACAAAAGTCAGAACCTTCAGGTGAATCTGAATGGTGAAAAATGAGATCCCAAGTTGGTAAGCTTTTTACAGTGGCAGAAATAAAAGCATTCACAGGGTTCCTGGCTGCTTAGATTTTCCTCATTACCTGGGAGTGAGATACCCTGTACCATATCTGCACAGTGACAGTGAAGGCTGAGTGGCAGGTACTTGACGGGGGAGGCACAGAGATAGGAAAAATAAGATAGGAAAGTTAGGATGGGGTCTTGCCGAGCTGATGGCTCAGACAAAGCAAGTGTAGTAAGAAATACAGCATCTTATACTGTTTCAGAGGGGACTGGGACGAAGGCAGAAGAAACCTTCTCCAACTAGGCTGGAGTCAGCAGGAAGCTAATCATGCAAAGTTGCACAGGAGGGATGTGAGCTCTCCCAAATGCACCACCAAGCACACAGCAGCCTTGGGACTGATAACCACCGGCCATTAAGGAGAATACACGTATCCATTGCATTCCTTTCTAGAATGCATTCCAACACCAATGAGAGTGGAAGTGAGAGGCCAAATCTTTTACGCTCAGACTCCATTTTAGGGAATCTGACCGAAGTTTAAACTCAGGCAAACCAACCCCTAACAGAACCTGAGCCTAGCTCCAGTCTTTAGGCTAACCCACAAGACCTGTGTCCCCTAACAAACCGCACCCCCAGGCTATAAGCAAGGCCCCTGCCTAAAGACTAGCAATGCAGAGAGAAGCAAAATTTAACTTTATGGTATGAATCCCTGCACCAGCCAATTATGTTAAAGGCCATAGTAACTTCCCAATTAGATGCTTGCACACTCACCGCCCACTACCTGCTGCTCACTGTAAAGTCTTGACCAGACAGACATTCGGGGCTCCTTATCACCAAAACTGTCCTGTGTGACGGTGGTGACTGAGGGCCCAAGCTAGCTCCAATAAAAGGCCCTACTGTGACTGCATCAGATGGGCGTTTGTCCGTTTGGCGGGGGTCATTACACTTCCTGGCATTACAGAAGAGAGATGTCACTGGTGGCCTGAAGCTAGGATAGCTCCTGAAGGCTTTGATCCTGGGTCGGGGTGGGAGAGCAAGCAGGATGTGATGAAGTGTATGGGCAGTCAGCAGGCTGTTAAGGGAACCTGCTGGCTTCTATTTCTCCAGGTCATTCTGTTCCAGGTACTGAGTGAAGTCATTCTTGGCAATGGGCGGTGCGAGCAGTATTTTAAGTAAGTCACTGTCGCTTCTCAGCCTTTTGGCTAAGGTCAAGTGTTAAGTACATCACTAAATAAATCAATAAATGAGTATTTAATAACTGGTCTTTTCTACCTTAACACTGGAAACTGAGCTATGTCTTCCAGAAAAGTAACCAGTACTCTTTTTTTATTATTATTATTATTATTAACTTGAGTATTTCTTATATACATTTCGAGTGTTATTCCCTTTCCCGGTTTCCGGGCAAACATCCCCCTCCTCCCTCCCCTTTCTTATCGGTGTTCCCCTCCCCATCTTCCCCCCATTGCCGCCCTCCCCCCAACAATCTAGTTCACTGGGGGTTCAGTCTTAGCAGGACCCAGGGCTTCCCCTTCCACTGGTGCTCTTACTAGGATATTCATTGCTACCTATGAGGTCAGAGTCCAGGGTCAGTCCATGTATAGTCTTTAGGTAGTGGCTTAGTCCCTGGAAGCTCTGGTTGCTTGGCATTGTTGTACATATGGGGTCTCGAGCCCCTTCAAGCTCTTCCAGTTCTTTCTCTGATTCCTTCAACAGGGGTCCTATTCTCAGTTCAGTGGTTTGCTGCTGGCATTTGCCTCTGTGTTTGCTGTATTCTGGTTGTGTCTCTCAGGAGCGATCTACATCCGGCTCCTGTCGGCCTGCACTTCTTTGCTTCATCCATCTTGTCTAATTGGGTGGCTGTATATGTATGGGCCACATGTGGGGCAGGCTCTGAATGGGTGTTCCTTCAGTCTCTGTTTTAATCTTTGCCTCTCTCTTCCCTGCCAAGGGTATTCTTGTTCCCCTTTTAAAGGAGTGAAGCATTCACATTTTGATCATCCGTCTTGAGTTTCATTTGTTCTAGGCATCTAGGGTAATTCAAGCATTTGGGCTAATAGCCACTTATCCTTTTTTTTTTTTTTTTTTCGGAGCTGGGGACCGAACCCAGGACCTTGCGCTTGCTAGGCAAGCGCTCTACCACTGAGCTAAATCCCCAACCCCAATAGCCACTTATCAATGAGTGCATACCATGTGTGTTTTTCTGTGATTGGGTTACCTCACTCAGGATGATATTTTCCAGTTCCAACCATTTGCCTACGAATTTCATAAAGTCATTGTTTTTTGATAGCTGAGTAATATTACATTGTGTAGATGTACCACATTTTCTGTATCCATTCCTCTGTTGAAGGGCATCTGGGTTCTTTCCAGCTTCTGGCTATTATAAATAAGGCTGCGATGAACATAGTGGAGCACGTGTCTTTTTTATATGTTGGGGCATCTTTTGGGTATATGCCCAAGAGAGGTATAGCTGGATCCTCAGGCAGTTCAATGTCCAATTTTCTGAGGAACCTCCAGACTGATTTCCAGAATGGTTGTACCAGTCTGCAACCCCACCAACAATGGAGGGATTCCTCTTTCTCCACATCCTCTCCAGCATCTGCTGTCACCTGAGTTTTTGATCTTAGCCATTCTCACTGGTGTGAGGTGAAATCTCAGGGTTGTTTTGATTTGCATTTCCCTTATGACTAAAGATGTTGAACATTTCTTTAGGTGTTTCTCAGCCATTCGGCATTCCTCAGCTGTGAATTCTTTGTTTCTGAACCCCATTTTTTAATAGGGTTATTTGTCTCCCTGCGGTCTAACTTCTTGAGTTCTTTGTATATTTTGGATATAAGGCCTCTATCTGTTGTAGGATTGGTAAAGATCTTTTCCCAATCTGTTGGTTGCCGTTTTGTCCTAACCACAGTGTCCTTTGCCTTACAGAAGCTTTGCAGTTTTATGAGATCCCATTTATCGATTCTTGATCTTAGAGCATAAGCCATTGGTGTTTTGTTCAGGAAATTTTTTCCAGTGCCCATGTGTTCCAGATGCTTCCCTAGTTTTTCTTCTATTAGTTTGAGTGTATCTGGTTTGATGTGGAGGTCCTTGATCCACTTGGACTTAAGCTTTGTATAAGGTGATGAGCCTGGATCGATCTGAATTCTTCTACATGTTGACCTCCAGTTGAACCAGCACCATTTGCTGAAAATGCTATCTTTTTTCCATTGGATAGTAACCAGTACTCTTAACCACCGAGCCATCTCTCCAGCCCCTGAATCATTCTTAGAGGAACTATTTATCTTTAACTGAGGATCCTTGCCTACTCTGGCGGGGCCGCTCTTGGGATTTCTCCAGACTACCTCTTGCTGGCAGTGCAGTGATGTCACTCGTTTGACTCTGCATTGCCAGCAGATCGTCTGGTGTTCTATTTAGGCCGTCTCCTCCAACACAGGCTTCATATTCTCACTAATATATTCAATGAAGATGTGGGTCAATTGTCTACCATCCCTTGACTTCCAGGTCAGGCTGAGCCCATTCATTAACGGAACAGATCCTATCCCACGGACACCTGGAGGGATGTCCTGACTATGGTGAGCTCTAGCTCAGAGCTGAAAGGAAGCAGCTCAGCTGTCTTGCCAGTCCTCAGGGTCGCAGGATATTTGATCAGGCTGTGACCCTGGATATTGTGCTATTTACTTAAGAAGAGTCCCTGGCTCACACCTTTAATCCCTCAGGCTGGAATTTAGACTAACCCTTAGGACACACCTTTAATTCCAAACAATGAAGGTAAAGTGAGTTTGTAGAAGGAAGCACCCTTGTGATGTCTAATTAAGTGGCAGACGAAGTGACAACGCAGAGACAGATTTGATGATCGGAAATGCCCAACTCTCCTGAGAACAGACAGGAAGGGAAGCGACTTGAGGTGCAGTGCAGAGAGAGGGGAGGCGGTTTTACCAGGAGAGTTTTACAGAGACAGGTTGAAGAGAGAATGAGCCAGGAGATTAGAACATATTGCCAGAGTTGGCTTTGTGAGGGTCTGAGAATCACTGAAGAATGAGACCCTGGATTCAAATAGTATGTAGAAGGCAAAGTGTTTATTCAACAGCATCTTCTGCTTGCCGGAGAATGGAGACAGAGTATCTGCTTTGTAGGGTCATTTAAAGCCTGTTAGGGTAGGATGGGTGACTTACTTTCTCTTGATTGGTTGGCTGTATCTTCAGGGTGTCTTTGTTACTGGTTAGGGCTCTGGGTGGCACGAATCCTAAGATCAGTGCCTGCCGCTGGGGTGGCTGACCAGTGGTTCCTGGGAAACAAACTTAGGCCTAGTCTCCCAAAGTGCCAACTTGCAGCCTGTCATGGAGTCAGCCTGACTCTGGCTAACTCAGTTTTCTCAGTTTGAGGCTAAACAAAGCAATGCAGGAAAAGCACAGAGAGGACAGATTGAACCAGTCAGCTTGGAGAGGAGTTGGACCAGAACAGCTGAGATAAATCAGCCAGCCAGGACTCAGAAAGAGCTAGGAAGGGTGAACTTATTCAGCAGGAAATCTGAGTCTGAAAACATTCTAGGCCTAGATAAGGTTGTATGGGGACTAGAAGCTTTCATGACTAGGTCTAGGGTAGCAGACAGAGGCACTGATCCTCGGAGATGACAATTCAGGCAAATAAAAGATATGTTCACACTACGACAACACCAGATGCCCTTTTATCTTTGCAGTGTTTTCCCTTTTTCTTACCATTCCCTGTCAACCTCCTTAATTTCATTCATTTTTAACTTTACGTCTTAGTACAAGTCACTCCTGCTTGTCCTTTTCTATAAATAATGGGGTGTGGTAGTGGCTTTAATTGGTTTTAGAGCACCCCTGTTCATGGTTTGCTCTGTGTGCTGACACGCGACCACCGATGAAATGCTGACACTACTCTGTAAGCAAATCTAGTCTTTTTTAAAAACACTTTTAGCTTTAAAGACTGAGTATTTATAATTATGAATTGTGTGTATAGGGAAGTGTATGAATGAAGGTGCTCACAGAGTCAGAGGCTGTCAAATCCCTTGGAGTTGTAGAGCTGTAAACCTTTTGATGTGGTGCTGGGAACTGAACTGCAGTCAGTGTGTCATCTCTGCGGCCCAAGATTTTATCTTTAATACATTTAATTTATATATACAGGAGGGGGTATTTGGACATGGAACGCACAGCCTGCAGAGGCCAGAAAAGGGGGCTATTGTTTTTACTTTTATAGTGATTATTAATAATGCCAAGACTAACCAATGCGTGTGGGTGTGGGAACATTCACTGGGGGGCAGGTTAATGGGCAACCTGCCAGCAGCCACATCGCTAACAAAAAGTGACTCTTTGTTCCTCAGCAGCCATCGTCTGCATACTTCCACCAGCTGGGGTAGGCCTTAGGATACTCTTCTCCCATCTATGCTGGAGTTTGAATTGGCTTGATCTCGTGCAGCTATATCTTGTCCAGAAGACATAGTTTCACTCTCTCCTCTGAAAGATCAAGATCAAAGAGACCATGAAGACTAAAATGAGGAACAAGAAAAGACTCGGGCAGGGGGCGTGGCAGCGCGAGCCTCCCGAGGCTGTAGGGATGGTGAAGGCTCAGGCAGATGGCAAGCAGGCTATGCTGAAGACCGGCACCCGACGGTCCTGCGCTTGTCCCTCACCCAAGGGCTTAGCGGCGGTCTTTGTTCCCTGCATCACCATCTGCGGAGCTCTGGCCCGTGTGTGCGGATGTCCGCAGTTGCTGCGCCCGGGCTCAGGTTCAGGGCTGGAGGAGGAGCAGCTGCGATGGGGATGCTTCGGGCTGCTCCACCGACAGGAAGTGGGTCGGCTGCAAGGAGCCGGTGAAGGATCAAAGTATTTTAGAACATGCCTAAGAAGAGAGAGCACTTGACCAGAGTTCGAGAATCCTGTGGAGGGTGAGGAGGAGGAGGAGCGCCCAGGAAGCAGCCATAGGCCACTTACTGAGGAACAAATCGTTGGCTTGCAAGAAAGGCAGTATGATTCTATTGCTGAAAAGCAGAAAGCTGTGGATAGGAAAACCCAGAGGGAGTTAGCCTTACAAGAGGAGAAGTTAAGACTAGAAGAAGAAGCTTTCCACACTGCCCAGCATAAAGCAGCCAGGGCAGTCAGGCGGCAAAAGCTCCTGGAACGAGAAACGCAGAGACTTGCTCAGAGCTATCATCCTACTATCAAAGTGCAGGAACAGAAGAACTTTAAGTTCCTTCCAGTCTCCATCTGCGCCTAGAGCTAAGGCTGTCCCACAGCCCTTGAACACAAAAACCTGCCCTCAGAGAGCTGGTTTGCCAGCAGCGCTCTTCCTCCTAAGCCCACGGCCCACAGATGGGACCCCACTTTCTCTCCATTGACTGTCCAAGGAGAGACCCACCTAGAGTTCATGGGGTGCAGGAACCTCAGAGAGGCCTAGAACAGGACCCTTCAGGTCTTCATCTGCAACCAGAGCTAAGGCTTTCCCACAGTGCTTCAGACCCAAAACCTGCCCTGAGAAAGCTGGTCTCCCAAGAGCATTCTCACACCTAAGATCACAGGCCCACACACAGGCCCACAGTCTCACAGGCCTACAGGCTCACAGGCCTACAGGCTCACAGTGTGACTCACAGGCCCACAGTGTGGCCCACACACAGGCTCACAGGCCCACAGGCCCACAGGCCCACAGTGTGGCCCACAGGCCCACAGGCGCACAGGAGGGAAAAGCTCCTGTCAGAGACAGCAAGACCAAATAACATCAGAGATAACCACATGGCAAGAGGCAAGCACAGGAACCTAAGCAACACAAACCAAGACTACGTGGCATCATCAGAACCCAGTTCTGAAAAGCAAGATTTGCATATAAAATCACATCTCATGATGATGACAGAGGACTTTAAGAAGAACATAAATAATTCAATTAAAGAAATACAGGAGAACACAGGTAAACAAGTAGAAGCCCTTAAAGAGGAAACACAAAAATCCCTTAAAGAGTCACAGGAAACCACCACCAAACAGGTGAAGGAATTGGACAAAACCATCCAGGATCTAAAAATGGAAATAGAACCAATAAAGAAGTCACAAAGGAAGACAACTCTGGAGATAGAAAACCTAGGAAAGAGATGAGGAGTCATAGACGCAAGCATCACTAACAGAATTCAAGAGATTGAAGAGAGAATCTCAGGGGCAGAAGATACCATAGAAAACATTGACACAACAGTCAAAGAGAATGCGAAAAACAAAAAGCTCCTATCCCAAAATATCCAGGGAATCCAGGACACATTGAGAAGACCAAAATGAAAGGTAATAGGTATAGAAGAGAGCGGAGATTCCCAAATTAAAGGACCAGCAAATATCATCAACAAAATTATAGAAGAAAACTTCCCTAACCAGAAGAAAGAGATGCCCATGAATGTACAAGAAGCCTACAGAATTTCAAATAGATTGGACCAGAAAAGAAATTCCTCCCATCACATAATAGTCAAAACACCAAGTGCACAAAACAAGGAAAGAATATTAAAAGGAGTAAGAGAAAAAGGTCAAGTAACATATAAAGGCAGACCTATCAGAATCACACCAGACTTCTAAAAGAGACTATGAAAGCCAGAAGATCCTGGACAGATGTAAGAGAACACAAATGCTAGCCCAGGCTACTGTATCCAGCAAAACTCTCAATTAACATAGATGGAAAAGCCAAGATATTCCGTGACAAAATCAAATTTACACAATATCTTTCCACAAATCCAGCTCTACAAAGAATAATAGATGGAAAACTCCAACACAAGGAGGGAAACAAGAAAAAGCAAGAAAGTAATCTCCTTGCAACAAACTCAGAAGAAGAGAGCCACACAAACATAATTCCACTGCTAACCACAAAAATAACAGGAAACAAGTCACTATTCCTTAATATCTCTTAACATCAATGGGTTCAATTCCCCAGTAAAAAGACATAGACAAAAAGACTGGATACATAAACAGGACCCAGCATTTTGCTGCATTCAGGAAAAATACCTCAGTGACAAGGACAGACACTACCTAAGAGTTAAAGGTTGGGAAAAAAATTTCCAAGCAAACGGTCCCAAGAAACAAGATGGAGAAGCCACTGTAATTTCGAATAAAATCGACCTTCAACCAAAATTTATCAAAAAAGATAAGAAAGGACATTTCAGGGGGCTGGAGAGATGGCTCAGCAGTTAAGAGCACTGACTGCTCTTCCAGAGGTCCTGAGTTCAATTCCCAGCAACCACATGGTGGCTCATAACCATCTGAAATGGGGTCCGATGCCCTCTTCTGGTGTGTCTGAAGATAGCTACAGTGTGCTCACATACATAAAATAAATAAATAAATCTTAAAAAAAAAAAAGGACATTTCATACACATCAAAGGAAAAATGTACCAAGATGAACTCTCAATTCTGAACATCTATGCTTCAAATGCAAGGGCACCCACATTCATAAAATAAATTATACTAAAGCTCAAAGCATACATTGTACCACACACAATAATAGTAGGAGACTTCAACACCCCACTCTCATCAATGGACAGATCATGGAAACAGAAACTAAAGAGAGACAGTGAAACTAACAGAAGTTATGAACCAAATGGATTTAACAGATATCTATAGAACATTTCATCCTAAAACAAAAGAATACACCTTCTTCTTAGAATCTCATGGTATAGTCTCCAAAATTGACTATAGAACTGGTCACAAAACAGTCCTCAATAGATACAAGAAGACTGAAATAATCTCATGCATCCTATCAGATCCCCACGGACTAAGGCTGGTTTTCAATAACAACAAAGACAACAGAAAGCCCACATACACATGGAAGCTGAACAATGCTCTACTCAATGACAACTTGGTCAAGGGAGAAATAAAGAAAGAAATTAAAGACTTTTAAGAATTTAAAGAAAAGGGGCTGGGGATTTAGCTCAGTGGTAGAGCGCTTACCTAGGAAGCGCAAGGCCCTGGGTTCGGTCCCCAGCTCCGAAAAAAAGAACCAAAAAAAAAAAAAAAGAATTTAAAGAAAATTAAGGCACAGCATACCAAAACATATGGGATACAATGAAAGCCATATTAATAGGAAAACTCATGCCTCTGAGTGCCTCCAAAAAAAGTTGGAGAGAGCATACACTGACAGCTTGACAGCACACCTGAAAGCTCTAGAACAAAAAAAGAAGCAAATACACCCAAGAGTAGACAGCAGGAAATAATCAAACTTGAACCTGAAATCAAACAAGTACGAACAAAAATAACTATACAAAAAAGGAAAGAAAAAAAAAAAACCAACCAGGAGCTGGTTCTTTGAGAAAATCAACAAGGTAGATACACCCTTAGCCAGACTAACCAGAGGGCACAGAGAGTGTGTCTAAATGAACAAAATCAGAAATGAAAAGGGAAATTGAGGAAATTAAAAAAAACTATGAGAATGTACTACAAAAACCTAGACTCAACAAAACTAGAAAATCTGGCAGAGCAATCAGACAACAAAAGCGGTCAAAGGGATACAAATTGGAAAGGAAGGAGTCAAAATATCACTATTTGCGGATGATATGATAGTGTACTTATGTGACCCCAAAAATCTACCAGAGAACTCCTAAACCTGATAAACCACTTCAGCACAGTGGATATTTAACCACAGTTAAATCAGGATCAGATAAACCATCTAAACAGTCCCATAATCCCTAAAGAAATAGAAGCAGTCATTAAGTCTCCCAACCAAAACCAAAACCAAACCAACCAACCAAACAAACAAACAAAAAAACCAGAACCAGATAGGTTTAGTGCACCATTCTATCAGATCTTCAAAGAAGACATAATACTAATACTCTTCAAACTATTCCACAAAATAGAAACAGAAGGAACACTACCTACTTCATTCTTTAAAGCTACAATTATGCTTATACCTAAACCACACAAAGACCCTAAAAAGAAAGAGAACTTCAGACCAATTTCCCTCATGAATATCTATGCAAAAATACTGAATAAAATTCTGGCAAACTTAATCCAAAAACACATCAAAACAATCATTTACCATGATCTAGTAAGCTTCATCCCAGAAATGCAGGGATGGTTCAATATACGGAAACCCATCAATGTAATCTACTCAAAAATAAAAACTACATGATCATCTCATTAGATGTTGACAGAGTATTTGAAAAATTCAACACACCTTCATGGTTAAAGTGTTGGAAAGATCAGGAATTCAAGGCCCATACCTAGACATTGTAAGAGCAATATACAGCAAACCAATAACCAACTTCAAACTGAATAGAGAGAAACTTAAAGCAACCCCACTAAAGTCAGGGATTAGACAAGCCTGACCACTTTCTCCCTACTTATTCAATATAGCACTTGAAGTCCTAGCCAGAGCAATTAGACAACAAAAGCAGTCAAAGCGATACAAATTGGAAAGGAAGAAGTCAAAATATCACTATTTGCAGATGATATGATAGTATACTTAAGTGACCCCAAAAGTTCCACCAGAGAACTCCTAAACCTGTTAAACCACTTCAGCAAAGTGACTGGATATAAAATTAGCTCAAAAAAATCAGTAGCCTTCCTCTACTCAAAGTATAAAAAGACCAGGAAAGAAATTAGGGAAATGACACCCTTCACAATAGTCACAAACAATATAAAATACCTTGGTGTGATTCTAACCAAGCAAGTGAAAGATCTGTATGACAAGAACTTCAAGTCTCTGAAGAAAGAAAATGAAGAAGATCTCAGAAGATGCAAAGATCTCCCATGCTCATGGATTGGCAGGATTAATATAGTAAAAGTGGCCATCTTGTCAAAAGCAATCTACAGATTCAATGCAATCCGCATCAAAATTCCAACTCAATTCTTCATAGAGTTAGAAAGAGTAATCTGCAAATTCATTTGGAAAAACAAAAAACCCAGGATAGCAAAAACTATTTTTAACAATAAAGAACTAACTTATGGGGGGGGGGAATCACCATCCCTAACCTCAAGTAGTATTACAGAGCAGTAGTGATAAAAACTGCATGTTATTGGTACAGAGACAGGCAGATAGATCAGTGGAATAGAATTGAAGACCTAGAAATGAACCCACGGGGTTGGGGATTTAGCTCAGTGGTAGAGCACTTGCCTAGCAAGCGCAAGGCCCTGGGTTCGGTCCCCAGCTCCGAAAAAAAAAAAAAATGAACCCACACACCTATAGTCACTTTATCCTTAACAAGGGAGTAAAATCATCCAATGAAAAAAAGATAGCATTTTCAACAAATGGTGCTGGATCAGCTGGAGGTTAGCATGTAGAAGAATGCAGATCGATCCATGCTTATCACCCTGTACAAAGCTTAAGTCCAAGTGGATCAAGGACCTCCACATCAAACCAGATACACTCAAACTAAGAAAGAGAAAGTGGGGAAGAGCCTTGAACACATGGGCACTAGGGAAAATTTCCTGAACAGAACACCAATGGCTTATGCTCTAAGATTAAGAATCAACAAATAGGACCTCATAAAACTGCAAAGCTTCTGTAAGGCAAAGGACAATGTCATTAGGACAAATGGCTACCAACAGATTGGGAAAAGATCTTAACCAATCCCACATCCAATAGAGGGTTTATATCCAAAATATACAAAGAACTCAAGAAGTTAGACTTCAGAAAGCTAAAGAACGCTATTAAAAATGGGGTACAGAGCTAAACAAAGAATTCTCAGCTGAGGAATATCGAATGGCTGAGAAGTACCTAAAGAAATGTTCAACATCCTTAGTTGTCAGGGAAATGCAAATCAAAAGAATCCTGGGATTCTATCTCACACCAGTCAGAATGGCTAAGATCAAAAACTCAGGTGACAACAGATGCTGGCAAGGATGTGGAGAAAGAGGAACACTCCTCCATTGTTGGTGGGATTGCAAACTGGTACAACCATTCTGGAAATCAGTCTGGAGGTTCCTCAGAAAATTGGACATTGTACTACCTGAGGACCCAGTTATACCACCCCTGGGCATATACCCAAAAGATGCCCTAACATATAACAAGGACACATGCTCCACTATGCTCATAGCAGCCTTATTTATAATATCCAGAAGCTGGAAAGAACCCAGATGCCCTTCAACAGAGATATGGAGACAAAAAAATGTGGTACATCTACACAATGGAGTACTACTCAGCTATCAAAAACAACGACTACATGAAATTCATAGGCAAATGGATGGAACTAGAAAATATCATCCTGACTGATGACCCTGACTGATAGGTAACCTCACAGGGGTAAGCACGTCTGAGCACCATCTCCTCAGACCTGCCTGGGACAACAAAGCTGCCTTCTTCCAGACACCTCACCTGACTAATTACTCCTGACACACATGCTGAGGTCCACAGATGACAGCTGAGATCCACAGATTGGTACCTTTCAGCTACAGATGAACTCTCTTGCCAAAGCCAAACTGTACAACCCACGGGACAATTACTTGGTTCAATGACCCTTTGTCCTCCCAACCCCCACCCTCAGCCCTCATTACCACTCTAGCTTACTTGCACTACCCCTCCAGCCCATTTGTTGGGAGCAGCCTCAAGACTTTGGAAGCAGCTTTCAAGTTAAAAAGCAATTGTATTTTAGCCTTGGGTTAGATCAAAGCAGCCATACCTGGGCCTGCACCTGCAGGTCTGCTTGAATTCAATAGATAGAATAAATCTGGTCGTCAGGTCGCTTGGCACTGGTGGTCAGGTCACTAAGCAACCCACCCTACTGTCTGTGTGTGTGTGTCCCCTGACAGATTACTCAGCCAATATCCTGGCCATCGAGCCAGGCCCATTCTTTTGTGGTTAGCTAACCCCTCCCCACACTTTGCTTCTACCAATATATCTTCTGCCTGAGAAAAATTAAAAATTGTCAGCTTGATCAGTCCTCTTGACTTGCTGTCTGTTCTTTGTGTCTCTTGTCCCCCATTCTCTCCTAGGTGGACCCAGACCCTGGTCGACTGCCCTGTGGGTCAGGGCAACTGGTGACTGAACAGGGACAACAAATGTGGCTTCGAGTCAGATTACTACTGTGCTACCTGGAGATGCGAGACCATGGGAACCATCCTCTTCTTGGGATTGCATCACAGTGCCTAGCAATTTCTCTCCCCCCTCTAACTATATCAACTGCAATCCCCTCTGTAGGGGCAGTGAGCCTTCCTCCTTGGACTGGTGTCTTCTCCTAGATATTAAATTCACAGACCATGCAAAGGGCAAAGACTAGATGCAGGGCTTCTCTTGGGGCCTCTGTCTATATCAGTCTGGGATGGACACAGGTCTCACTTTTACCATAAAACTTCTCAAGGAACCCGTCCATGCTTCTGAGCCAATACCAATTGGGCCTAATCCCATCTTAGTACCCCCCCATTCCAACCTCCTTCAAAACTCAGTCCCCTAACCCTGCTAACCATGTTCCCACACTGTCAGTTTCTTCTCCCCAGAACCTTGTCCTTACCCTAATAAATCAGACCTTTCTTATACTTAATGCTACCTCCCCTGACCTTGTGGACAATTGCTGGCTATGTTATCACTCTCAGCTACCCTTCCTCGAGGGAATTGCTATTTCTGGTATGTTTTTTTCCCACCAATGACTCTCGACATTGCCACTGGCAACCTGGAGAGTGGAATGGTTTGTCCCTCTCCCAGGTCTCTGGATTGGGCCTCTGTGTCACCCTTATAGCTTCCCCCTCACAATACGCCCACCTTTTTATCTCACCCTTGCCCCTGATAAAAATAGCCAATACCTGCTGCCCTCTAATGACGCCTGGTGGGTTTGCCTTGATGGCTTTACTCCCTGTCTTTCTGTGGATTTCCACCCCCCCCAAAATTCTGACTTTTGCATTCTTGTACAATTAGTCCCTCGCCTAATCTACTACCGTTCAGAGGAATATTTTCATCTCTGGGGTCAGTCTTCTGACCTACCCTCCACTTTGGTCCATCAACGACGAGAACCCATTTCTGCCATCACCATATCAGTGCTCCTTGGCCTTGGTGCTGTGGAAGCAGGGACAGGTATCTCTTCACTCGTTCTCTCTAAATCTAGGTATCAAGAATTCAGCGCTACCATCGGTGCTGACGACCTGTCCAACTCCCCCTCTTCCCTCGCAGAAGTGGTCCTTTGGAATCGCAGAGGACTTGATCTGCTCTTTTTACAACAAGGAGGGCTCTGTGCAGCACTCAAAGAAGAGTGCCGCTTGTGTGTAGACAAGGCAGGCATGGTGAGAGTATGAAGGTTAGAGAAGGCTTAGAAAAGAGAAAGAAAGAGAGAGAAAAAGATGAGAGCTGGTATCAGAATTGGTTTTCAACCTCCCCATGGCTTACCGTTTTATTGCCCTCCATTTTAGGACCACTAGTAAGACTGGTTTTGCTTATCTCTTTTGGCCCTTGGGCCAAAATAGACTTACAGGCTTCATAAAGTGACAAATAGATGCTTTATCAGCTAAACCCACATGGATTCATTATCATAGATTGGCAATGGAGGGTCAGAAGCACATGATGAAGGCACTAATCCACCTTAAGCACTCCCCCATCCCATCTCTATCCAACCTAAGAAAGGGCATTTCCGCCCCTGGACCAGATAAGGGGAGGCGTCCCACGCCCTCCGCCTTCTTGGTGGCAAAGCTCCTTCTACCTTTGCTAAGGGATGAGAGGAGACACTGCAAGGGGATGCTTTTGTACAAAGCTCCTGACCCCTGAGGGACAAGCCTGACTGCATGAATGATTGATGGAGATCATCTATGTTTTCTCTTCTGATGCCCTTCGTGGGATCCCTGATTAATATTTTGCTTTTGGTTACACTGGGACCTGTGATTTTCAACAAGCTCATGGTTTTTATTAAACAACAACTCGAGACCATGCAGGCTAGGCCTATGCAGGTCCACTGTCATCGCCTTGAGATGACTGATCTAGGTGGGTCCTTTGCTACCAACCGCCTCCCCTGTGAGCTGAACTAGACAGTCAATGTCGGGTAAGAGAGCAACATTCTTTGACCATTTGAGGCCTAAGTCAGGAGGGCCACCATAAGCTGCTGCCTTATCCAATGACAGGCCTGGAGAAATAAGAATGTCTTGCTCCAACCTAAGACAGACACAGTTCTCAAGGGGCTCTCTCATGGCTTGAAGTCCTGCCTATGCCTTTCCTTGGCTGAGCTAGGCGTTTTCCGCTTCATGGGCCCTTGTATCCAAGCAACATATGTGGGGGTTAGCACCAGCCAAGAATACCAGAGGTCAGGCCTCTATCCTCGCCCTAGCAAAGAGTTTTTACCACCACGGTTTTATAAATAAAGAAAAAGGGGGAGATTTTGGGAGCAGCCTCAAGAGTTTGGAAGCAGCCTTCATGTTAAAAAGCAATTGTATTTTAGCCTTGGGTTAGATCAAAGCAGCCATACCTGGGCCTGCACCTGCAGGTCTGCTTGAATTCAATAGATAGAATAAATCTGGTCGTCAGGTCGCTTGGCACTGGTGGTCAGGTCACTAAGCAACCCACCCCACTGTTCCCCTCTACTGACAGACTTACCCAGCCAATATCCTGGTTATCGAGTCAGGCCCATTCTTTTGTGGTTAGCTAACCTCTCCCCACACTTTGCTTCTACCAGTATATCTTCTGCCTGAGAAAAATTAAAAACTGTCAGCTTGATCAGACCTCTTGACTTGCTGTCCGTTCTTTGCGTCTCTTGTCCCCCATTCTCTCCTAGGTGGACCCCAGACCCTGGTGGACTGCCCTGAGGGTCGGGGCACTTATTTAGTGTTTTCTTTGATACTTAAATCCCACCCAAAATTTTCACTACAAATGACACCTCTCGTTTAAAAAAAGTAAAAGGAGGAATTGCAGGATGGCAAGCTGTGAAAGGTACCCTGAATCCTGGTCAAAACAGGTCGAATCCCCTAAAAGGGACAGCAGGCGCATTCCCAGCCTCCTAGATCGGGGCCTCACTAGCTGCAGCACCGCCCCCCCCGCCCCGCCCAAAACCCCTGTACAGAGATTTGAGACAGACCAGTCACGCAAACCCCTAACCCCTCCTCCATAGGTGAGGACATGACCACAGGTCAAGTAGGCTCAAAACAGAGCAGTAGTAGAGACAAGACCACGCCCCCAAATATGTAGATGAAGTCTTCCCAAGCTCTTAGGCCAAACCAATAGGAAGTACCTGCCGTCAGACACCGACCCATCCAAAAAACTGTATTTAAGGGTCGTGTTCAGAATTAAAGGCGTGCAGGAATTATTCCATCGTCTGAGAGCTTCTGTCATAAGAGCTGTAACACCGCCGAAATCACCTCCAGAAGCTCCTCACTGGCTAGTCAGTCTCCTGCTGGCTCAGCCGGGCCTGAGCAGCCCAAGCCGCTCAAAGGAGAAGGGCGGGCAGCTGGGTGGGGGAGCGGGAGGCGGGCAGCGGGGGCAGCGAAAGCTGTTCTCCCTCCCTGCCTGAACTCTCTACCTTCGCCAGAACCTGAGCACCTAGCCGGGCAAGAGATCACTGTGAAGAGCAATCCGAAGAGCCCTACAGTAGCCCAATCACAAAAAACACATGGTGTGCACTCTCACTCATACCATGTAAAACTTGATATTAGCCCAAAGCTAATCCATAGACCACGTGAAGCTCAAGAAGAACGACCAAAGTGTGGATGCTTCAGTCCTTCTTAAAAGGGGGTCCAAAAAAAAGGGGGGGTCCTTCTTAAGAGGGGGAACAAAAATATTCATAGGAGGAGATATGGAAACAAAGTTTGGAGCAGAGACTGAGGAATGGCCATTCAGAGCCTGGCCCACCTGGGGATCCAGCCCATACACATATAGCCAGCAAACACAGACAATACTGCTGATGCCAAGAAGTGCATGCTGACAGGAGTGTGATACAGCTGCCTCCTGAGAGGCTCTGTCAGAGCATGGCAAATACAGAGGTGAATGCTAGCAGCCAACCATTGAACTGAGTGGGGTCCCATTGGAGGAGTTAGGGGAAGGATTGAAGGAGCTGAAGGGCTTGGCTCTCCGTAAGTACAACAGTACCAACCAACCAGAGCTCCCAGGGACTAAACCACTACCCAAAGAGTACACACGGACAGACCCATGGTTTCAGCTGCATATGTAGCAGAGGATGGCCTTAAGGGCCTGCCAAGGCTGGACCCCCACCCCCACCTGTAAGGGCGGGGAAGTGAGAAGGTGGTTGGGTGGAGAACACCCTCATAGAAGGAGGAGGAGGGGGAGGAGGGGGAGGAGGGAATGGGATAAGGACGGGAAACTAGGAAAGGGGGTAACATTTGAAATGTAAGTAAAAAAAATCCGGGGGGGGGGAAGGGAGGGAGGGAGGGAGAGAGAGAGAGAGAGAGAGAGAGAGAACAAGCGTTAGATTGGCTGGCCGCACAACAGGTTTCATAGTAACTAGCCTTGAACTTCTAGTCCTCCTGCTTCCATTTCCCCAGTGTAAGATGACAGGCTGTGTGTTCCATCACACCCAATTTTCCGCGAATAAATCCGTTTTTTTCTTGTGTCCTTTTTGGAGACAGGGTCTCCTGCAGCCCAGGATAACCTCTCACTACACAGCCTAGGATTAGCCCGCAACTCCAAATCATCCCTTTACCTTCGGCAAGGCGCACAAGCCCAGTCAGATCTGAGCCAGCTGTGAAGTACCTCTGAGAACCCAGGCCAGAGCAGCAGTTTCCGGACTATGCTGAAGACGATGGGTCTCTGGTCCTGTCCATCAGTGGCCCTGGAACCAATCAGGATCGCGCATAGCAGAGCCTTCCAATCAGCAGCGGGCAGCCGCTCGTCCGCCTGGTGCCTCCATTTTCGGCGCTCTCCCTGGCGGCTTCGCAATGCGCACGGACCGCGTTGACACCCCGCACTGAGCAGCGCAGGCAGGACAGGAGCGCACTATGGTGAGTGCAGTGCCGAGATGCGGGTGGGAGGGGAGGGCCGAGGAGTCGCGGGTTCTGCGCAGTCGGAAGCTCGGAACTTGCGGAGAGTTTGTAAACCAACTCTGGTGCCCCTTTCCGGAGCCCGCAGCTCAACCGCAATGTGAAAAGGGGATCAGTATGTATGCGTGTTTTCAGGGGTAAAATGGAAAGGATCCTCACTGAGTTAATTTGCTCTTTGGGATGGTTTTGTGTTCTTCTTGATGTTTTCTTTTAAGGATTTATTTATATATAAGTACACTTGTAGCTGTCTTCAGACACTCCTGAAGAGGGCATCAGATCCCGTTACAGATGGTTATGAGCCACCATGTGGTTGCTGGGATTTGAACTCACGACCTTTGGAATAACAATCACTGCTTAACCACTGAGCCATCTCTCCAGCCCTCTTTTTGATGTTTTAAAGTTACACTTATTTGTCCGGGTGGGGCCCATGGGGAAGTAATGAGTCCGGTCTCTCCTTCCGCTTTGTGGAACCGGGAGATTGAACACCAAGTCGTAAGCCTTGGTAGCAAGTGCCTTTTTAGCTGAACCATCGCTTCAGCCCCTTCTTTCTTTTTCCTTCATTACTTTTTCTTTTTCTTTTTTTTTTTCTTTTCTTTTTTTCAGAGCTGGGGACCAAACCCAGGGCCTTGCGCTTGCTAGGCAAGCGCTCTACCAATGAGCTACATCCCCAACCCCTTATTACTTTTTCTAAAGATGCATTTCCTATGTCCATATTCACACCTGGTGGGACCATGTGTCCCTAGGATGAGAGAAAAGGAACATATGTATGAACTTTTGTCCCCAACAGAAAAATCACATCATCTTGGAAGATTTTCCCTTCAGCTACTGTAGGTTTCTCCTTTTCCTGGTGTGCCACAAACAAAAGGGGTTGGGGTGAGAGGCCCACTGTAACCCCCAACTGACCCGTCCAGCAGGTCCAGTTATTCAGGGTCCCGAAGAGGCCCTACCTGAGGGTCAAGGCGGGGGAAAAAAGGAGGAGACCTAGCAAGGTTCTGTTGTCATGGTCTTGTTTATTGAGAGGAATGTACAGCATTTAAAGCTCTGAAGCAGGAATTGAAGCAGGAACTGAAGCTTAGGGCGGGGGAGTACTGGGAAATGCCCAAGGACATAAGGTAAATCATTAAACTGCAAGATATTCTCCTTAGACAATGAGGCTACAGTCTTCCAGGGACATATTCTTTCTTTGAAAAGGTCAAGCCCTTCTCAGGAATCTCCTCAGGAACTTCTGGTGTTTGCTCAGGCTGAAACATCCTGTGATTGTTCCCGGAATCTTCCTGGGAGAGGCTTTTGTCCAACAATCTCATAATCTTACAGCAGCCATCTTAGGGCTGAGCGCCCTGTGACTGTATAGCTCAGAATGGCTCCCTACACCCAACTGACCAGTACTACTTCATAAATTGTGTCTGGGCCCTGTAGCAGCTGTCCTACCTATGGACAGAAACGGAGACCCAGTCCTACAACAGAAGTGACAGCTTGAGAGCAATTGAAGAATAAATAATACAGGGCAGCTTGGCAGAAAAAAACACAACCTTCTCACACCTCAGAAAGGAATACAGGCATAGTTATTGAGTGGCCGTGAGTGGGTCCCCCAAACACCCCTCTGTGTCCCACTGTGGTAATAGTTACATGAGTGGTGGTGGAGGCCTTTAATCCCAAAACTCAGGAGACAGAAGCGGGCAGATTTTGAGGCCAGCCTGGTCTACAGAGTGAGTTCCAGGACAGCCAGGGCTACACAGGGAAACCCCACCTTGAAAATACTTTAAAAAGGGGGTGGGGGACAAAGAGGAAGTGTTTATCAAAGGTGTCAGTGGGGGCCACAGGTTTGCAGCAAATGGGAACTCAATGCTTGTCAACGTCTAGTGTGTTGGGGGCCCTGGGTATGGTCGCACACCACCAGAACACAGGGGATACAGAGCAAAGGCAGAAGCAACTGCATGCAGTTGTAAGTTTTCTTAATCCTTATTTAGATATGAATATGCATTACCTGAATTTCCATTTTGGCCAGATACCATAAGATCGCTATTCCCACAATACCAGGAACAACTGAGACAAGACTAAACAAAGAAATAAGACTAAGCAAAGGCTTCTTCTGAAAATATTCACATAACAAATCACCCCTCTTATTATTATCAAAGTATACTCGTCATTACCAAGAAAGCGGGAGAGCCGCTTCCACAGAAACAGGACACAGCAGATCACAGTTTAAGGCCAAGTGAGAAAAACATTTTCTTCTCAAGGGCAGCATTCCAGCCCCTGCTTGGCATCTGTCACCAGTCCTTACTTGACCCTGCCTGGGAGCTGCTTCTCTGTCTTCCACAGATGCTGATCTCAACCCCGATGCTGTGTATAACATTCTCGGATATTCTGGGTTTGATGGAAGCTCGTGGTTGACTAAGAATTGTGAGATTTTTTTTTAATAATTTCAAGGAGCCAAAAAATTAGCCGTCAGTAATTTAAACTCTCCGTAATCTTCTGAGTGGACCCATGTGGGTGCACAGAACTGAACCTAGGTCCTCTAGAAAAGTAACGTGTGAGCCATCTCTCCAGCCTTACTTAATGTGTGGCCCTGGAGCTCTGTAGAACACACTGGCCTGAGGCCTCAGAGATCCTCCTTCTGACTCCCAGGTGCCAGGAAAGGTGTGGTCACCTCTCTCCATGATCTTCAAGATAAGCAGTCACTGTGGCCTCAGAATCCGTAACTTCAGGTTCCTCTTCTCGTTCTCTTTCTCTATCTCTTTTCCCTCTCTCCTTCCTTCCCTCATTCTTCTCTTCCTCTTGGGAACTTTAATTCTCAGGAGTTACAAGGAAGCTGATAGCTGAACCCTAGAGAATTCCAGGCCTCGTTAGACCCCACCCCAGGTGCCCAGCATGGGAACCTCTACTGTAGCACTTGCCAACAGGCAGTACCTGGGGCTCACACTTTCTCTGCTAGACTGAAAGCTGGTGAGCCCCAGTCACCTCATTCCCTGATCTTAGGGTACCTGTAAAGGAGGGGCTACATGTGGCCCTTAGCCAGAGGGTAGGTTAAGGTCCTCAGAACCTTCAGTAAGAAACATTTTCTTCTTTTTTAAAGAATTTTCAAAAAAATTTTTATTAAATTATTGTATTTACATTCCAAATGTTGCCCCCCTTCCTGGAGTTCTTCACCCCTCCCCCCTCCCCTTTGACCCTGAGTGCCACACACACACACACACACACACACACTCGCTCACTCACCTGGGTGTAATCACTACAAGATTAACATATGCCCATATGCCCAGGAGTGGTATAACTGTGTCTTCAGATAAAACTATTTCAAGTTTTCTGAGGAACCACCAGATTGATTTTCAGAGTGGTTGTAACAGCTTGCAATCCCGACAGCAATGGAAGAGTGTTCCTCTTTCTCCAAATTCCCTCCAACAAGTGCTGTCACCTGAGCTTTTGATCTTAGCCATTCTGACTCGTTTAAGGTGGAATCTCAGGGTCACTTTGATTTACATTTCCCTGATCACTAAGAACGTTGAACACGTGCTTCTTGGCCATTTCAGATTCCTCTGTCGAGAATTCTGTTTAGCTCTGTACCCCATTTTTTTTAACTTGGTTTTTTTGTTTGTTTGTCTGGTTGGTTTTTGTTTTTTTGTTTTTTTGTTTTTTTGGTTTTTTTTTTTTGGTTTTTTTTTTTTTTTTTTTTTTGTGGTCCAACTTCTTGAGTCCTTTATATATTTTGGATATTAGCCCCTCTATCAGATGTAAGATTAGTGCAGATTTTTTTCCCAATCTGTAGGTTGCTGGTTTGTCCTATTGACAGTGTCCTTAGCCTTACAGAAGTTTTTTAGACTCATGAGATCCCATTTGTCAATTGTTGTTCTTGGAGTCTGATTCATTGGTGTTCTGTTCAGGAAGTTTTCTCCTGTGCTAAAGCGTCCAAGGCTATTTTCCACTTTCTTTTCTATTAGATTCACCTTACCTGGCTGGAGTTGAGGTGCTTGATCCACTTGGACTTGGGCTTTTGGGCAAGGTGATAAATACGGATCTATTTGCATTCTTCTACACGCACACCACCAGTTAGACCAGCACCATTTGTTGAAAATGCTTTCTTTTTTCCACTTTTTGGTTTTGGCTTTTCTGTCAAAGGTTAAGTGACCATAGATGTGTGGGTTTATTTCTGGGTCTTCAATTCTATTCCATTGATGTCTGTCTCTGTACCAATACAATGTGGTTTTTAGCACTATTGCTCTGTAGTACAGCTTAAGATCAGGGATGGTGATTACCCCAGAAGATCTTGAATTGTCGAGAATTGTTTTGGGTATCCTGGGTTCTTTTTTGTTTTTCCATATGAAGTAGAGACTTGCTCTTTCCATGTCTGAAGAATTGTATTGGAGTTTGATGGGGATTGCATTGAATCTGTAGATTGCTTTTGGTAAAATGGCCATTTTCACTATGTTAATCCTAACAACCCATTAGCATGGGAGGCCGTTCCATCTTCTGAGGTCTTTGATTTCTTTCTTTAGGGACTTGAAATTCTTGTCCTACGGGCATTACATTTGGCTTGGATAGAATTACAAGATATATTATTTGTGGCTATTGTGAAAGGTGTTGTTTCCCTAATTTCTTTCTCAGCCAGTTTATTATTTGTATAAAGGAAGGCTACTGATTTATTAGAGTTAAATTTATATCCAGCCACTTTGCTGAAGCTGGTTTTCAGTATAGAAATTTTCTGATAGAATTTTGGTGGTCACTTATGTATACTATAATATCATCCACAAATAGTGATACCTTCATTTCTTCTTTTCCAATTTGTATCCCCTTGACCTCCTTTTGTAGTCTGATTGCTCTAGCTAGAACTTCAAGAACTATATTGAATAGTTAAGGAGAGAGTGGGCATTCTTGTCTTGACTCTGATTTTAGTGGGATTGCTTCAAGTTTCTCTCCATTTAGTTTGATGTTGGCTACTGGTTTGTG
Organism: Rattus norvegicus; assembly: GCF_021556685.1. Lineage (NCBI taxonomy): Eukaryota > Metazoa > Chordata > Mammalia > Rodentia > Muridae > Rattus > Rattus norvegicus. Next base: position 17,974,432 of record NC_141549.1, on the reverse strand, counting down.
GTACATTGTTTTTACTGAGTTTAGGTATGGGCCTTGAATTCCCGATCGCTCCAAGACTCTAATATGAAGGGGTGTTATATTTTGTCAAAGACTTTTTCAGCATCTGATGAGATGATCATGTGATTTTTTTTCCTTTGATTTTTTTTATATAGTGGATTACATAGATGGATTTTTTTTTTTATACTGAACTATCCCTGCATCTCTGGGATGAAGCCTAGTTGATCGTGGTGAATAATGTTTTTATGATGTGTTCTTGGGTTCAGTTTGCTAGAATTTTATTGAGTATTTTTGGCATCAATATTCATAAGCGAAATTAGTCTGAAGTTCTCTTTCTTTGCTGGGTCTTTGTGTTGTTTAGATTTCACACCAGCTGTAGCTTCTTAGAATGATTTAGGCAGTGCTCCTTCTGTTTCTGGTTTGTGGAATAGTTTGAGGAGTATTGGTGTTAGCTCTTCTTTGAAGGTCTGGTAGAATTCTGTACTAAAACCATCTGGTCCTGGGCCTTCTTTGGTTGGGAGGTTTTTAATGACTTCCTCTATTTCCTTAGGGATTGTGGGATTGTTTAGATAGTTTGTCTGATCTTGATTTAACCTTGGTGCTGTGGTATCTGTCTAGAAAATCATCCATTTCAAAGAACCAGTTTTGTTGATTCTTTGTATTGTTTTCTTTGTTTCCAATTGGTTAATTTCAGCCCTGAGTTTGGCTATTTCCTGCCTTCTATTCATCTTGAATGTGTTTGCTTCTTTTTTTTCTAGGACTTTCAGGTGTGCTGTTAAGTTGCTAGTATAGGATCTTTCCAATCTCTTTATGCAGGTGCTTAGTGCTATGACTTTTCCTCTTAGCACTGCTTTCATTGTGTCCCATAAGTTTGGGTATGCTGTGCCTTCATTTTCATTAAATTCTAGAAAGTTTTTCATTTCTTTATTTCTTCCCTGACCCAGAGACCATTGAGTAGAAAGTTATTCAGTTTCCATGATTATGTGGACTTTGTTTTTTGTTTTTTTGGGGGGGGATTGTTTTTTGTTTTTTGGGTTTTTTTTGTTTTTGTTGTTGTTTTTTGTTTTTTTTTTGTTTTTTGTTTTTTTGTTTTTTTTTTTGCTATTGAAGTCTAACCTTAATCCGTGGTGATATGATAGAATGCATGGGATTCTATGCATGTTCAATCTTCTTGTATCTGTTGTGTCCAATTATATGGTCAGTTTTGGAAAAGGTCCCATGAAGTGCAGAGAAGAAGGTATATTCTTTTGTTTTGTGGTGAATTGTTCTGTAGATATCTGTTAAATCCATTTGGTTTATAACTTTTAGTTTCACTGTGTCTCTGTTTAGTTTCTGTTTCAAAAACCTGTTCATTGTGGAGAATGGGGTGTTGAAATCACCCACTATGGGGTTGGGGATTTAGCCCAGCGGTAGAGCGCTTGCCTAGCGAGCACAAGGCCCTGGGTTCGGTCCCCAGCTCCCAAAAAAAGAAAAAGAAAAAAGAAGAAGAAGAAATCCCCCACTATTATTGTGTGAGGTTCAATGTGTGTTCTGAGCTTTCATAAAGTTTCTTTTATGAAAGTGGATGCCTTGCATTTGGGGCATAGATGTTCAGAATTGAGACCTCCTTTTGGTGGATTTTCCCTTTGAATATGAAGTGTCCTTCCCTATCTCTGTTGGTTCAAGGACCATTTTATTAGATATTAGAATGGCAACTCCAGCTTGTTTTGGTAACATTTGCTTGGAAAACTTTTTTCTAGCCTTTTACTCTGAGGTAGTGTCTGTCTTTGTGGCTGAAATGTATTTCTTGATGCAGCAAAATGATGACTCCTGTTTGCATATCCAGTCTGTTATCCTGTGTCTCTTTATTGGGGAATTGAGTCCATTAATGTTGAGAGATATTAAAGACCAATGATTGTTAGTTCCTGTTATTTTTGTTGTTGGAGGTGATGGGGTGTGTGTGCGTGTGTGTGTGTGTGTGTATGTGTTAGTGGTCAGGGCTTCTATTTCTGCACAAACATCATAACCAAGAAGCAAGCTGGGGAGGAAAGGGTTTATTCAGCTTACATTTCCACATTGTTGTTCATCACCAAAGGAAGTCAGGGCTGGAACTCAAGCAGGTCAGGAAGCAGGAGCTGATGCAGAGGCCATGAAGGGATGTTACTTGCTGGCTTGCTTCCCCTGGCTTGCCATTTTGCTCTCTTATAGAACCCAAGACTACCAGCCCAGGGACTGCACCACCTACAATGGGCTGGGTCCTCCCACCTTGATCACTAATTGAGAAAATGCCTTACAGCTGGGTCTCATGGAGACATTTCCTCAACTGAAGCTTCTTTCTCTGTGATAACTCCAGCTTGTGTCAGGTTGACACACAAAACTAGCCAGTACAGTGCGTGTGTGTGTGTTTCTCTTCCTTTTCATTTGTTGTGAGATGATAAATTTCTTGTGTTTTCCAGGGTGTAATTACCCTCCTTATGTTGGAGTTTTCCTTCTAATATCCTCTCTATGGCTGGATTAGTAGAAAGATATTGTTTAAATTTGGTTTTGTCATGGAATATCTTAGTTTCTCCATCTATGGTGATTGAGAGTTTTGCTGGGCTGGCATATGTCATCTCTTAGGGTCTGCATAACATCTGTCCCAGATGTTCTGGCTTTTAGCATCTCTCTTTAGAAGTCTGATGTAATTCTGATAGGTCTGCCTTTATATGGTATTTGTCCCTTTTCCCTTACAGATTTTAATATTCTTTCTTTGTTCTTACGTTTAGTGGTTTTATTATTATATGGCAGGAAGATTTTCTTTTCTGGTCCAATCTGTTTGATGTTCTGTAGGCTTCTTGTATGTTCACAGGCATCTCTTTAGGTTAGGGAAATTTTCTTTTAGGATTTTATTAAAGATGTTTTCTGACCCTTTGAGCTGGGAATCTTCACCCTCTTCTGTTCCTACTATTCTTAGGTTTGATCTTTTCATCATGTCCTGAATTTCCTGGATATTTTGGGTTACACGCCTTTTGGACTTTGTATTTTCTTTAACAATTGTGTCAGTGTATTCTATGCCTGAGATTCTCTCTTCCCTTGTATTCTGTTGTGCAGCTTACATCTGTGACTCCTGATCTAGAAGATTTTTCATCTCCAGGGTTGCCTCCATTTGTGATTTCCTTATTGTTTCTATTTCCGGTTTTGTTTTTGTTTTTTGTTTTGTTTTAGGTAGTGGACAGTTTTGTTCAATTCCTTCACCTGTTTGATTATATTTTCCTGTATTTCTTTAAGAGATTTATTTATTTCCTCTTTAAGGGCTTCTTCTGTTTGCCTGTGTTTTCCTGTATTTCTTTAAGAGAGTTATTCATATCTTCCTTAAAGGCGTCCAGCATCTTCATGAGATGAAGTTTTAGATAAGAATCATGCTCTTCAAGTGTGTTAGGACATCCAGGGCTTGCTGTGGTAGGAGAACTGGGTTCTGATGGTGCCAAATTACACTCTCATCTCTTGCACTTGCCTTTTGCCCTCTGGTTATCTCCGGTGTTAATTGGCCTGGGTGTTTTGAACTGGAGAAGGCCTCCTGAGAGGTAGGCAGTGCTGTCTTTGGTTAGGGCAGGCTTCCTGCCTCCCTGTGTCCTTGTGTTCTGGTTTTGGCAGACCTCCCGGGAGACAGGTAGCCTGTAGAGACCAGGAGAAGCGGTGGCAGGCTCACCTATATACCACAGGTTCTGATGAGGTACACACTGGAATTCAAGAAACATTTTCTTGTTCAGTCTTTAGGATCCAGTTTTTTGTAGGTCTAAAACTCCTGTTCCCATAATTAAGCAGCAAACGTGCTCCTAGCTTCTGAGGCATCGCATCCACTTCATAATTATTGTCGCCCTCCTCGCATCCCCTCCCTCTTCTCCCCAGGAAATCCCCTCCCACTTCCACGCTGTCATTATAACTGTGTGTATGCGTGTGAGTTTGTATGTCTGTGTGTGCACATGTGTGCAGGTGATGTGTGCAGGTGCCTGCGGACACCACAAGTGTCAGATTCCCCTGGATCTGGCATTAGAGACAGTTTTGAGTACTCCATGTGAGAACTGGCATCTGTAAGAGCTGTCAAGGCTCTTAGCTGATGAGCCAGCTCTCCTCTCCAGCCCCTCCTTGTCTTCCTTTGTATGCGAGTGCCAGGCATGGTAGCTTAGGCCTAATGATCCCAGCACTTTGGGAAGTAAAGGCAGATAGATCAAAAGTTCAAGGCCAGACTCAACATTAGCTTCATTAGGTCCCAACTTTAAAATACACATTGATACACGGTGGCTCACAACTGGCTAACGTTTTTCTGGCCTCTGCAGGTACCAAGCATGTACAGGACACATAGACATATGTGCGGGCAAAACACCCATACACTTAAACTCTGTGAAAGTAAAAGGGACGAGCATATCGGAGAAAGCTAAATCATTCCTAGTGAGCCCGGAATGGTGTGTACCCCTGAGTCCCCAGCCTTTGGGAGGCAGAGGCCAGCAGATGAAGTTCAAGGCACCCTGGGTTATATGAGACCTTTGACCCCAAAGTACAGGGGAAAGGCGTGGCCTGTGAGTGGGATCTCACTACTAGGAAATAGAAGGGAGAGCGTCAGGAGTCCAAGGCCACCTTTGGCCGCTTAGGGATTATGAGACCAGCCTGATGGTCTCATATGGTCTTACATGAAAATGGTCTCAATAACTATAAAGTACATAAATAAACAAGCTGGGCAGTAGTGGCCGGAGCCTTTAATCCAGGGACTGGGAGGGGAGAGGGTAGCAGGGGCAGAGGCAGGTGAATCTCCAAGTTTGAGGACAGCCAGGGCTACACGGAGAAACCCTGTCTCAGAACAACAATAAGTAAGAAAACAGTGTGAAGTTCTGGGAAGGAGCTTAGGAAGGAAAACCCGCACTGAAGGAAGTCAACACACACGCACACACCCACACACACACACACCCGCACACACACACACACACACACACTTAGGAAGGAAAACCCGCACTGAAGGAAGTCAACACACACACCCGCACACACACACACACACACACACACACACACACACACACACACACACTTAGGAAGGAAAACCCGCACTGAAGGAAGTCAACACACACACACACACACACACACACACACACACACACCCGCACACGCTTCTGTGCATGCCCGCTAACACCAATAGGCCAGAAGAGGGCAATGGGTCCCCTGGAGTTGGAGTTATTGATGGTGGTTGTTCAGGAATCGGCACGAAAACCATACGCAACACTGATCTCACTTAAGCAAGAATAGTTTATTGAACACACACCCTGAACAATCAGGACCACAGAAAGGGACACCAGAGCCTCATTGTGGTATCAAGTCTGTTCTTAGGGAAGGCTTTTTATAGGAAAAACCAAGCTCAAAGGTTCAGAAGGCAGGGGTGGAGGCAGTGCGACATTTGGCTAACCAGACACAGTGTCGTCAGCTGACCTGTGAGCTGATTGGTCCTCGGTGAGGGGGTGGGCAGGTGGACAACCATAGAGTTACGGCCTTCTAGAACTTTCCAGTGTACACTATGGATAATGACTTCTGGGAAGTGCAGTCTAAGAACCTGAATTTAGTTTCTCTTATGAGCAGAATGGAGGCTGAATACAAAATGGACAAAGTTGTGTTAAAGAGCAGGCCTAGGCGGTTGTGAGCCGACATGTAGCTGCGAACCTGGGCAAGAGCAGCAAGGGCTTCTATCCGCCAAGCCATCTCTCCAGCCCCCTGAAAAGTTTTAATGGCAGGATTATGCTCAGTGCCCACGGAGTCTCTAAGAGGGTGGTGGAGTCCTTAGAGTTAAAATTGCAGGCAGTTGTGAAGCACCTGGTGTGAGTGCGGGGAGCTGATGTGGGTCCTCTACAAGAGTGCGCTTAGCTGCTGAGCCATCTCTCTGGCCCTTTTCTTCTTATGTGTATGAATGCTCGCTTGCATGTGTGTGAGCATCATGTACATGCCTGGTGTCTCCCAAGGCCGGAATAGCACATCAGATCCCCTGGAATAGGACTTACAGATAGTTCTGAACTGCCGTGTAGGTGCCAGAGACCAAACCTAGGCCCTTTGCAAGAGCGGCCTGAATGCTTACTGCTGAGCGTCTCTCCAGCCTCTGTGTGTGTGTGTGTGTGTGTGTGTGTGTGTGTGTGTGTGTGTGTGTGTGTCCCTCTCCTCCCTCCTTCCTCCCCCTCCCCCTTCTTTCCTTTCCTCTCTAGATTTATCTCTGTTTTATGTGTTTGGTCTGTATGCATACATGTACACTAGGTGCGTGCCTGATTCCCACAGAGGTCAGAAGATCCCCTGGAGCTGGAGTCGCAGGTGGTTGTGAGCCACCACATGGGTCCTGGGAACCAAACCCAGGTTACCTAAAGAGCAAGTGTTCTTAACTGCAGAGCTATCTCTTCACCCACACACACCCTAAATTTGTTGTCTATGGGGGTGGGGGGAGGATGGCAGTGGTGGGGGAGCGGTAGGAACAGTGTCAGCTTTACCTACTGAGCCATCTTACCAGCCTCAGATTCAACTGTAATAGCACCAGTCCCCGGGCCTACTCTCATGACTCTTTCAGTGGGATTCAAGGTACCACTGGGGCCAGACAAGAAATGCATCTAACCTTCAGAATGTGGGCTCCCCTGTGAACTGGTAGTGACACCGGCTGCTTTCCTGGGTGCATTTCCTCTGTAGAAATTCTGTTTTAGTCAAGCAGGGGAGAATTTATTATCCTTGTTAGGCCTTACAGAACATGCCTGTAATCACAGCATTCAGAAGGGTGAGATGGGGGATTTAAGCCAGCCTGGGCTACATAGTAACTTCTAGAACTGCTTGGATTACACAATGAAACCTTCCCTCTAAAATTAAGACAATTCTATGTCATGGTATGAGGTAAGATTTTGGCTTTCGTGGTTGGCTCTTTGGAGGGAAGAATAGTAAGGACTGGAGCCGACAGGGGCCTCTTACAGCTTGGGCTGGCCTCCTGCCTTCATTCATCCTGTTAACATCACCTCTACCAATCTCAAGTTTAGTATATTGTTTCTTCCTGAGGAGTGGCTAATTACAGTCAAGTTATTAAACACATGGGCCTGGAAGTGTTCATAATACTCCTCTGTGCTCCCTTCAGTTTCCATGACCTCATGTTCACGGGTCATCTTTCATCATGGATACTGGTTATTTCTAGATGGTCTTATTTGTGTGTGTGCATCTGTGTGTGTGCGTGCGTGTGTGTGTGTGTGTGTGTGTGTGTGTGTGTGTGTGTGTACATATGCCATGGAATGCATAAGGAGGTCAGAGAACACTTAGAAATGTTCTTATTTTCCACTGTGGGTCCCAGGGATTGAACTCGGGTCATCAGGCTTGGCTGCAAGCTCCTTTACTTGCCGAGCCTTTTCATCTACCTTCTCTCCTGTTTTAGTCTCACTAGTTGAATTTTATTAAATTCATCCATCTTTTCTTTTTTTTTTTTTTAAGATTTATTCGTTTATTTTCTATAAGTACACTGTAGTTGTCTTCAGACACACCAGAAGAGGGCATCAGATCTCTTTACAGATGGTTGTGAGCCACCATGTGGTTGCTGGGAATTGAACTCAGGACCTCTGGAAGAGTAGTCAGAGCTCTTAACCACTGAGCCATCTCTCCAGCACTCATTCATCTTTTCAAAGAAAAGGACTTTCCTTTTGTTGTTTTCTTGAATTTTATTACTCCTGTTCTCCTGGTTTTGCATCTGCCTGGTCTCTCTATAGTTTGTAGAGTCTGAGAGTCTTTTTAAAAGATTCGTTTTATTTTAACTTAGAGCGTGTATGTGTGTGTGTGTGTGTGTGTGTGTGTGTGTGTGTGTGTGTGTGTGTGTGTGTGTATGTGTGTGTTTTATACATAAGTGCATTGCATTGCCTAGCCTAGGAAGGCCAGAAAGGGGTGCTGGGTACCTTGGAGGTGGAATTCTAAGGGGTTGTAGCCCACCCAGTCTAAACACTACAAATTGGCTTGCATCCACTATAAAAACAGCAAGTTCTCCCAGGAGCAGAGCACCCCTGCCCACTGTTACCCACCCACACCTGTGCTGTCGAGCCTGTTTAGAAACATACCTGTACGGGTTTGTTGCAATTTCATGGACAGCTAACTGCCTTAACATTGTTTCATCTCTTGTAGTTTTCCTCAAGCTTCTGCATACTTAGTCAGCAGAGGTAGTCCATCCTCTTTTCAGTTAGTGCTAGGAGTACATAAATCTCATACATCTCCTTACTACTTTAAAAGTCACAGCTGCAGGATCATGAAGGAGCTGGTCACCTTTGAAATCACTGGGTCTCTGTGTGACATGTGTGTACAGGTGCCCTTAGAGGGCAGAAGAGGGCATTGGCCCCCCTGGAATGGAGTTGTGGGTGGCTATAAACTACCTGAACTGGATCCTGGAGACTGAACTTGGGTGCTCTGCAAGAGCAGAAAGTGTTCTTTCTCAAGAGCCACCTTGTTTTGTAGTTGTGTTTTAAAGTATTTATCTAATTTTGAGATCAAGTGGTAGGCCCAGAGATGGAGGCTATTTGTATGGCATTGAACTGACACTTGAATATACTTTTAAGTTAAAGCATACTTGGGAATATGTATATACTGTAGAATAATTAACCTGTATTAATTCACATGTATAATTTTCCAGCAATACTTAAAATTTAATTCATATTGGTTGTGTAGCATCTCATATGTTGTTATTTATTGATATGTGCATTCTTAACACGGAGGAGTTATGCCATGCTGTTTGTGTGGAGGTCAGAGAACAATTTACGGAGTTGTTTCTCTCCTTCTACCACGGGGCTTCCAGGGATTGAGCTTAGGTCACCAGGCTTGGCAGCAATTACCTGTCCCCACTGAGCCATCTCAGACGCCATCAGAGGTTGAACCCTGTGAACGGGGCAGTCTCGGGAATTTGTATTAAGTCCTTCAGCACCCTACACAATTGTATTAGGTCGCATGCTGCAGCCCCCGTGTAGATGTTAAGACCCAGGTGGATATCCAGGCAGACGAAGGTGCTGTTGCCCAGCCTTAGCATCTCAGTTTGATCCCTGAGCCACATGGTAGAAGGATGGAACTGCTTCCTGTCAATTGCACTCTTGTAGTCACTTGTGCTTACTTACAGGGCCAACGTCACATGGTATGGTCTTGAGGAATTAAGCCAGGCTGGTTGGAGAGGTCACAGGAATATTGAGGCTGTGACAACTTTATTGAGAGCCCTCAGACTTTTTATACCTCGACTTCCTAGGGAACATACAGAGAAACATAAACTGGCCTGAATGTTTCACTGCCTGGGGGAGTATCTCTCTCTCTCTCTCTCTCTCTCTCTCTCTCTCTCTCTCTCTCTCTCTCTCTCTCTCTGTAACTGGAAGGCAAAAACTTATGACACATGCCTTTTAATGCAAATAGATCAGGCCAACTCCATGGGTCCCTGTATCCTCTGACCTCCACTTTTGGGTCACCAGCACGCACTGCACACATCATTGCCTTCTGTGTACCTGTCCTACTCAGCTTTGACTGGCAACTTGATACAGCCTGTAGTCATCTGAGAGGGAGTCTCAATTGAGAGATTGCCGAGATCAGACTGGCATGTGGTCATGTCTGTGAGCAATTGTCTTGGTTGGTAATTGATATAGGAAGCCCCAACCCACTGTGGGCAATAACATTCCCTAGAGAAACAATCCTGAGCTATATGAAAAAGCTAGCTGAGATGAACCTTCAAGTGAGCCAGCACTGTTCCTCCGTGGTTTCTGCTCCAAATCCCTGCTTCAGTCCGTGTGCAGGTTTCCCTGGAAGTGTAAGCCAAATAAACTGTCTTAGTTACTTTTCTGTTGCCGTGAAGAGATACCGTGACCAAGACAACTTAATTGGGAACATGTTTATGGTTTCAGAGAGTAGTCTATGGCCATGGTTTTGGGGAGCATGGTGGCAGGCAGGCAGGCAAACATGGTACTGGAGAAGTAGCTGAGAGCTTACATTTATCCACAGCATGAAACAGAGCACACTGGGGCTGGCATAGACTTTCCAAGTGATGGCCATGGACAACTCCTCTGAAACTGTAAGCACGTCCCCAGGTGAATGCTTTCCTAGTCACACACCTACATCTTCATTCAAACCACTGTATATTCTTTCCTCACCTAAGTTGCTTTTGGTCACAGTTGTTATCACAGCAACAGAAATCAAACTAGAACACTGCTTGTTGCTAAAACCACAGTTGCACTGTGGGAGAAAGTGCAGAGAGTGTCTGAGCACCAGGCCCTGGAACTGATGAAAGTCGTCATTTTCTTCTCCGTGGATGTCAGTGGAGAAGGTACACCTCTTGATGCCAGTCCCCTTGTCTGTAGTAATGTATGGGATGTTTCAGGCCTTGGTGACCTTTGAGGACGTGGCTGTGCGCTTCACCCAAGAAGAGTGGGCTTTGCTGGATCCTTCCCAGAAGATTCTCTACAGAGATGTGATGCGGGAAACCTATAGGAATCTGACTTCTGTAGGTGAGCCTGATGCCTGGCTTCACTCACTGTTGCCAAGTGCTGATTTGGAATGAAGATGGGTGCACCATGGTCAGTCAGAGTTGACCTCTAAACATCTAACGATTGCACCGAACATCTAATGATCTTGTTACATTTTTTTATTTGCTAATTGATGTTTTTAATTGTTCTGTATCTGTATTTTAGGTATAAACTGGGAATGCTGGGATTTGGAAGCTTGTTTCAGAAGTCTAGGGAGAAATCTGAGGTAATGAATACCCACAAAGAAGTAGCCATGTCCCCCAAGATGTCAGGAAATTGGGTATCAAAAATATTAAAAACAGCACAAATTCAGACTATTTATTCTGTTTTTTACTCTCTCTAAGCTCTGAAAATGAATGTTTATATGCGCTGTGGATGTTTGAGGTCTGCAGAATACTTTATGTAGGAACAATATTAAGACATTCCAGCTGGGGCCAGCCATACAAACCTGGCAACCTAATTTTGATCCCTGAATCCTTTAAGTGTAAAACAAGGATTTTTTTAAAAGATAAATCAGATAAATACTGCTCAGTACTAGCCATGGTAGCTAGAGAGAGCTCATTGGTACTTACTGCTTTTAAAGAGTACCCAAATTTGGTCCCTAGCACCCATACCAGGCAGCTCACAATTGCCTCCAGTTTCAGGGCTCACAGCGCCCTCTTATGGCCTTCGTTGCATGTGCACTCACATGCACAGACACACATACACTGATTTAATTACTATAAGAGAGACATTCTATTCCAAAATATCACCAAAATGGTCTCTAGCTTAGTCTCTGTTTTGTCTGAAACCTCTTGAGCTGGGCCTCCATAGTCCACTTTCAGCTGTCTTCTAACCTCCTACTGGGATGGCCATAAGCCCTACTTACAGCATTCAACCACTTTCCTAATCCAGAGTCCCAAAAAAGCAACACAAGCTTGTCACAGCAGCGCCCGGTCCCTGGTACCAGCTGCTGCCTTAGTTACATTTTATGGCTGTGAAGACAAACATGATCAAAGCAACTGATTAAAAACAATCTACCTGGGGGCTTACTTCAGTTTTACAGGGTCGGCCAGACGGGCATGGCACAGAGCTGAAAGTTTCCGTCTGACCCACAGGTACATGATAGAGAGCGAAAGACTGGGTCTGGCACAGGCTTTGAAACTTCAAAGCCCCCACCACACATACCTCCAACATACCATACCTCCAACAAAGCCATACCTAATCCTTCCTAAACAGTGTACCAGTCAGCGACCAGTCATTCAAATATGTGAGCCTGTGGAGCCCATTCTCACTCCAACTACCACATGTGCATCATTAAAAAACAAACCAAATCTTAAAACGTAATAATCGTAGTGCGGTCTAGCCATCTTTCAGACCCTTAAATCCGCTTATCTTAAAACTTCTCCTCAGCTGCATGCCCTACGTGGCTCGGCCCAGGAACCCTGGCTGGGCTGCTGGGAAGTGAGAGAAGGATAAATGTAAAGGAAAGCTGGAGGTGGGTGGCCGAGTGCACTCTGACGGAGGGACACGATCTATGCAACAACCGGACCCAGAGCCCTTCTGTTATGTACACCACAGAGCTAATCTCTGGAGGTAACAGTCCAGGCTCAAGCTGCTAGTCTTTACACACACAGGTCAGCCATCTGTAAACACTTGGACTCACTCGTACAGACAGTCAACATTCGTATTCAGACAGCAAGGCTTTGCCCATGTCAGCACATACATTCAGTCAGGATGTTATCCCCTCCTTACATACTCACTCCGGACTTCCCCATCTGCCCACCCTTCAGAGCATAAAAGCCTACATTGCTTTGTGAATGGTATCAATGTAGATCTAATATCTACTCAAAAATACAAAATCATTAGTAAGCAAACTCTTAAGGTTGTATTTCTCAACTTTTACAGAGTCCAAGTGGTAAAGAGAAAGTGTGAACTTACAAACAGTGGCCCGTGTGCAGAAACAGTTGTCCAGTCAAAGCTTCCTGAATGTCACACCGCCATTCAGTCATCCCTGAAGAGGCCCACTACATCCAACTCTAAGTACAGACCATGTGACTATCAGAAATACGTAAAGAAATACTATGAATGTAAAATGTGTGGTAAAGTCTTTATGTGCCTTGGCTCCCTTAAGAAACATAAAAAGACCCATAGCGGAGAGAAGCCGTATAAATGTAAATACTGCGAGAAGGCCTTCAGTTACCGCTACTGTGTTGACAGGCACATGCTCACTCACAACGCAGACAGGTATAAGTGCAGGGTATGCAGAAAGACATTCTCTAACGCCATTGCCCTTAGGGAACATAAAGCGATTCACTCCGGAGAGATACCTGAATGTAAGGAATGTGGAAGAATGTTCTGGACTTCCAGTTCCCTAGACTTGCATAAAAGGCTTCATACTACAGAAAAACTGTATGAATGTAAACACTGCGGGAAAGCCTTCACTGGTTACTGTTCTTTTCAACTGCATAAGAGGACTCACACTGGGGAGAAACCTTATGAATGCAAGCAGTGTGGGAAAACCTTCAGACACTCCAGCCATGTTCAAGCACATAAGCGAATTCACACTGGAGAGAAGCCTTATGAATGTATGCAGTGTGGGAAGACATTCACTTCTGGCCACTGTGCAAGAAGACATCTAGGGACGCACAGTGGAGCCTGGCCTTACAAATGTGAGGTATGCGGGAAAGCTTACCCCTATGTCTATTCCCTTCGAAACCACAAGAAGTGCCACAATGAAGAAAAGCTTTACGAATGTAAACAATGTGGGAAAGCCTTTAAATGTATTTCTTCCTTACGCAACCATGAGACCACTCACACTGGAGAGAAGCCATATGAATGTAAGGAGTGTGGGAAGGCCTTCAGTTGTCCCAGTTACATTCAGAATCACATGAGAACACACAAAAGGCAGGCCTATGAGTGTAAGGAGTGTGGCAAGGTGTTCTCATACTCCAAAAGTCTTCGGAGGCACATGGCTATACACAGTTAATTGGAGGAGGATCGTTTAAATACTTACGTCAAAGAGCTCTGCACATTCCAGCTCCTCGTTAAAAAAAGAAAAAAAAAATGGCAGTGGAAAGCGAGCCTCTGAATGCAGTGTGTGTGCCAAAGGCCCAGTGTTTGCCACGGTTTGTGTGACAAACTCCACGGTTTGTGTGACAAGGCCTCTGAGTTGAAAGAACACCAGAAAGAGGTTCATCTCTCAGGATGTACTGACGAGGACTTCCACAGAGAGAACTTGGGAAAGCTTTCTGGCCATTCTTGCTAGCACACATGGGAAGACATGGTGAAGAGAAAGAGATCTGTGTCTGTTAGCCTCTCCCACCCTACCTTGTAACAAAATCTTAAGTCAGGTGCCGTGTTACGTCCATGACCCACCACAGACACGAAATCCGTAAATGGAGACAATTGTTGGATTCTTGCCAAGTTAACAAATGTTTTCAAACCCACGAAGTGAGTTCCTAAAGAAGTATAAAACCTGCTGATCCAATGCTGCCTAGAAGCCACGATGGGACAGTGGCGACAGTGGCCTGTGGTTTCTCTCAGTAGCTCACTGCTAAATGTGTCAGTGTACTGTGGACTTCTGATTCTTAGTCATAATTTGGTTGGTATTTGGAGTTTCAAATGTGCATACTGTCTTGATTATGTCTACCCAAAGTTACCCCAGACACTCCTCAACATGTCCCCCTCCCACCTTCATGTCCACTCCCCACCCGCTCCCGTTTTCTTTTTCATAACCCATTATCTTATGCACCTAGCCAAAGCTTCAGTGTGTTGAACAATGAAACAGCTGCACCCTGTCCTCCGCTCCTACATCTTTCAACCCCTTCTGTGGGTTTTAAGCAATCGTTTCTGGGTGGTTTTAATATCTATTTATTGGGGGCGGAATGAGTCATGCTGAAACACCCGTGTTCATCTGAACCTACCTGGTTCTAGTTTCGCTCTCCAATGTAAGTGGGACCATAGTTGTCTGCCAAACTTCCCAGGCTGTATGTGTATTCAATGAGAGTGGTTTTTCCTTGTCCACAAAATTTCATTTGTTGCATTTTAACAAAGTTAGATCCTACAAGTAAGTTGAAATGTATTTGAAGGGCTGGCAAGGTGGCTCAGTGGATTAAGGTGCTTTCTGCCTACCCTGATGACTTGAGTTCAAGTCCTAGAAAACGTAAAATAAACCAACTCCTGTAAGCTGCCTTCTGACCTCCACACATACCACAAGTACAAAATAAAAATACAGTTCAAATATACATTTTAATCATAATTTTAAGTACTTTTGTGGTTAATGGACCAATAAAAACTGACTTTGAAAATTGTCCAGTTTGTAGAGACTATTGTATGGAAACATCACCTGTCCAAAAAAAATAAATAAATAAAATAAAATAAAAGCTCTTGGCCTCTTAGCTTAGGCAAATAACAGGTGGGGTTCAGGGAGAGTGGATTCTGGGATAGAGTCAGGCACAGGGGAAAATAATGATGGAGACTGTCACATGAACTGAGGAGCGAGAACTAGCCGTGTGGCAGGACTTAGGATACAATAAACAGGTTAACTAAGCTCTAAGCTAGTCGGGGAAGAAGTCCAAGCTTATAACCTAGGTAATCACTCATCAAAGTCATTATTTTGGGAACTTGGGCATGGGTGGGAAAGCCTGCAGTTGCACCAGGTTTTTTAACTAGCTACTTATGGCTATACTTTATCACTTTAATATATTTCACGGGCTGGAGAGATGGCCCAGTAGTTAAGAGCATTGACTGCTCTTCTAGAGGTCCTGAGTTCAATTCCCAGCAACCACATGGTGGCTCACAACCATCTGTAGTGGGATCTGATGCCCTCTTCTGGTGTGTCTGAAGACAGCTACAGTGTAATAAATCTTTTTTTTTTTTTTTTTTTTTTTTTTTTTTTTTTTTTTGGTTCTTTTTTTCAGAGCTGGGGACCGAACCCAGGGCCTTGCGCTTCCTAGGCAAGCGCTCTACCACTGAGCTAAATCCCCAACCCCAATAAATCTTTTAAAAAATACATATATTCCATGTTTGTTTTCTAATATAAATTGTACTTTTCAGCACAAAGTTTACTCATTCATTCTAAAATAGTATTGTTTTGTATGTATATTCAAGTGCCAGAAGAGAGCATTAGATTGCCCTTGAGCTGATCTTACAGATGGCTATATGCCACCTGACAATGGGTGCTGGGAACCAAAAGTGGGCGCTAGGTAAGAGTGAGTGCTGGGCCCCCTCTTCAGCCCCATTGGCACCCTTGTCTAGGGAGTGCTTTCACTTAGCTATAATGGTGCCTCAGATGTGTATCCCTGGCTCCAACACTGTCACTGCGTGGAGTTCTGCTCATGGGTGTTGCTTTGAAATTTGACTTTCCCTGGGGAGTCAGTCATTCAATAGTTTAGTGGCCCTGGGCTCATTTCCCCAGCACTCCTTCCCTCCCATCCTCACTTGGAAGCAGCCTTTTCCGCTTCTCTCTCCCCCAACACTCCCCAATAAATCCCAAAGTCTGTTTCATGGTGTGAGTTTTGCAGGGAGTATGGGAATAAAGTCCTGATCATGTTGGACATTTGCTGGTCCCTGAATCGCTGGGACACCCAGAGAAAAAGGTGAGTGCAGAGAGGATGTGCTGGGAGTCATCCTACTCTTCTGGGGTGGTTTGAATAGGTATGGCCTCCATAGATTTCATGTGTTAGAATACTTAGCCCATAGGGACTAGCACCATCTTTAAAAAGGGTAAGACAGGGGCTGGGGATTTAGCTCAGTGGTAGAGCGCTTACCTAGGAAGCGCAAGGTCCTGGGTTCGGTCCCCAGCTCCGAAAAAAAAGAACCAAAAAAAAAAAAAAAAAAAAAGGGTAAGACAGCTTCCAGTCTGAATCAGTCTGAGCAGGCCTTGGGTGTCTGCTCTGCACCCAGTCCCACAACACTCAGAGGAAGCTCTACTCCCAGGTGCTCTAACATGCCCAGGATCACAGGTGAGGCCACAACATCTGCCCCAAACCCAGAATAACTGGGTCACCAAAGATCCAGGGACACAGGTCACTTTCGGTCTGGACCTGGAGCGGACCTGGCTCTGCATCCACTCTTAAAAGACCCAGAAAGAGCCTGATTCCCAGGTGCTCTGAAACACAGGATCACAGAGGAGGCTCCAACCCCAGGAGATTGGACACACCCAGGAGCACTGGAGCTCTGACACACTCAAGATCACAGTTGAGGCCACAACATCTTTCCCAACACCCAGCATAACAGGGACCCCAACAGGAACCAGAGAAACACAAACCCCCACCGAACGAGAGGCGGGGTTCCCTCCAGGCTTGCACCTGTACCCAGAGCAAACCCAAAGCTTTGGTTCCCCCAACCACTCCTCCAACACCCAGACAAAGCTTGACTCCCAGGAGCTCTACACACCCAGGATCTCAGGCTCACAGAATCATAGGATCACAGAGACAGCTGGACTCAGGAGTTCTGGCAAAAACCAGGATCACAGGAGGGAGAGGCTCTACTAAGAGACAGCAAAGGCAGGTGGCCCTAGAGATAACCAGATGGCGAGAGGCAAGAACAAGAACATAGGCAACAGAAACCAAAGCTTCTTGGCATCATCAGAACCCAGTTCTCCCACCACAACAAGTTCTGGATACCCTATCACATCTGAAAAGCAAGTTTCGGTTTAAAATCACATCTCATGAGGATGATAGGGGACTTTAAGAAGGACATCGATAACTCCCTTAAAGAAATACAGGAGAACACAGGTAAACAAGTGGAAACCCTAAAGAGGAAAAATAAAAATCCCTAAAAAAAATATGGGAAAATACAACCAAACAAGTGAAGGAATTGAACAAAACCATCCAGGATCTAAAAATGAAAATAGAAACAATAAAGAAATGATGAAGGGAGACAACTCTGGAGATAGAAAACCTTGGAAAGAGGTCAGGAACTAGAGATGCAAGCATCACCAATAGAATATAGGAAATAGAAATGGGAATCTCAGGTGCAGAAGATACAATAGAAAACACTGACACGGGGTTGGGGATTTAGCTCAGTGGTAGAGTGCTTGCCTAGCAAGCGCAAGGCCCTGGGTTCAGTCCCCAGCTCTGAAAAAAAGAAGAAAAAAAAAAAGAAAAAGAAAACACTGACACAACAGTTAAAGAAAATGCAAAAAGCTCCTAACCCAAAACATTCAGGAACTCAACAACACAACGAGAAGGTGAAACATGGATAATAGATATAGAAGAGAGCAAACATTCCCAACTTAAAGGGCCAGTACATATCTTCAACATAATTATAGAAGAAAACTTCCCTAACCTAAAGAGATACCTGCGAACATACAAGAAGCCTACAGAACTCCACACAGACTAGAACAGAAAAGAAACTCCTTCTGTCACATAATAATCAAAATAGGAAATGCACAAAACAAAGAACATTAAAGCAATAAGGGGAAAAGGTCAAGTAACATAAAGGCAGACCTATCAGAATTACACCAACTTCTCAAGAGAAACTATGAAAGCCAAAAGATCCTGGGAAGCTGTCATACAAACCCTAAGAGAACACAATGTGAGCCCAGGCTATTATATCCAGCAAAATTCTCAATTACCATAGATGGAGAAACCAAGATGTTCTGTGACAAAACCAAATTGACACAATATTGTTCCACAAATACAGCCCTACAAAGGATAATAGATGAAAAACCCCAACGCAAGGAAGGAAACTACATCCTAGAAAAAGCAAGAAAGTATATCTTCTTGCAACAAACCCAAAAGAAGATAGCTACATAAACATAATTCCACCTCTAACAACAAAAATAACAGGAAAAAAATCACTATTCCTTAACATCTCTTAACTTGAACGGACTCATTTCCCCAATAAAAAGACATAAACTAACAGACTGAATACTTAAACAGGACCCAGCATTTTTCTGAATACAGGAAACACACCTCAGTGACAAAGACAGACAATACCTCAGAGTAAAAGGCTGAAAAAATTTTTTCCAAGCAAAAGGTCCTAAGAAACAAGATGGAAGGAATCAGAGAAAGAACTGGAAGAGCTTGAAGGGGCTCGAGACCCCATATGTACAACAATGCCAAGCAACCAGAGCTTCCAGGGACTAAGCCACTACCTAAAGACTATACATGGACTGACCCTGGACTCTGACCTCATAGGTAGCAATGAATATCCTAGTAAGAGCACCAGTGGAAGGGGAAGCCCTGGGTCCTGCTAAGACTGAACCCCCAGTGAACTAGTCTATGGGGGGAGGGCGGCAATGGGGGGAGGGTTGGGAGGGGAACACCCATAAGAAAGGGGAGGGGGGAGGGGGATGTTTGCCCGGAAACCGGGAAAGGGAATAACACTCGAAATGTATATAAGAAATACTCAAGTTAATAAAAAAAAAAAAAAAGAAGAACAAAGATCAAATACAAAAAAAAAAAAAAAGAAACAAGATGGAGTAGCCATTCTAATATCAAATAAAGTCAACTTTCAACCAAAAGTCAAAAAAAGATAAGGAAGGGCAATTCATAGTCATCAAAGGAAAAATCTACCAAGGTAAACTCTCAATTCTGAAGATCTATGCTCCAAATGCAAGGGCATCCACATTCATAAAAGAAACCTTACTAAAGCTCAAAGCACACATTGCACCACACACAATAATAATAGTGGGAGACTTGAATAACATACTCTTATCAATGGACAGATCACGGAAAAAGAAACTAAACACACACAGTGAAACTAACAGAACTAATGAATTTAACATATATATATATATATATATATATATATATATACACACACACACACACACACACACACACACACACACACACATATATATATATATATATATATATATATATATATATATATATATATATATATCACATTTCATCCTAAAACAAAAGAATATACCTTCTTCTCAGAACTTCATGGTAGTTCTCCAAAATTGACCATATAAATGGTCATAAAACAGGTCTCAACAGATACAAGAAAATTGAAATAATCCCTTGCATCCTGTCAGACCACCATGGACTAAGACTGGTTTCCAGTAAAAGCAAACACAACAGAAGGCCCACAACAGAACCTGAAAATGCTCTACTCAATGACAACTTGGTCAAGGAAGAAATAAAGAAAGAAAGGCTTTTTAGAATTTAATGAACGTGAAGGCACAACCTATCTAAACTTATGCGACACAATGAAGGCAGTGCTAAGAGGAAAACTCATAGCTCTGAGTGCCTCTAAAAAGAAACTGGAGAGAGCATACACTAGCACCTTAACAGCACACCTGAAAGCTCTACAAGAAAAAGAAATAACACCCAAGAGGAGTAGATGGCTAGAAATTATCAAACTCAGGGCTAAAATCAACCAAGTAGAAACAAAAAGAACTATACAAAGAATCAACAAAACTAGGAGCTGGTTCTTTGAGAAAAATCAACAAGATAAGCTCTTAGACAGATTCACCATAAGACACAGAGATAGTATCCAAATTAACAAAATCAGAAGTGGAAAGGGAGACATAACAACAGAATCTGAGGAAATTAAAAAAATATCATCAGATCCTACTACAAAAGACTATATTCAACAAAACTAAAAGATCTGGATGAAATGAACAATTTTCTAGACAGATACCAGGAACCAAAGTTACATCAGGATCAGATAAACCATCTAAACAGTCTTATAACCCCTAAAGAAATAGAAGCAGTCATTAAAAGTCTCCCAACCAAAATGAGCCCAGGACCAGATGGGTTTAGTGCAGAATTATATCAGACCTTCAAAGAAGACCTAATACCAATACTCTTCACTATTCACAAAATAGAAACAGAAGGAACATTCCCCATTCCTTCTATGAAGCCACAACTTTGCTTATACCTATACCACAAAGACCCAACAAAGAAAGAGAACTTCAGATCAATTTTTCTTATGAATATCGATGCAAAAATACTCAATAAAATTCTCCCAAACCAAATCCAAGAACATATGAAAATGACCATGCATCATGATCAAGTGGGCTTCAACCCAGGGATGCAAGGATGGTTCAATATACAGAAACCCATCAACATAATCCATTATATAAACAAACTCAAAGGAAACAAACCACATGATCATTTCATTCGATGCTGAGAAAGCATTTGACAAAATTTAACACTCCTTCATGTTAAGTGTCTTGAAAAGATCAGGAATTCAAGGCCCATGCCTAAATATAGTAAAAGCAATATACAATAAACTAGTAGCCAATATAAAACAAAATGGAGATAAACTTGAATCAATCCCACTAAAATCAGGAAAAAGACAAGGCTACCCATTCTCTCCCTACCTATTCAATATAGTACTCGAAGTGCTAGCCAGTGCAACCAGACAACAAAAGGTCATCAAAGGAATACAAATTGGAAAGGAAGAAGTCAAAATATCACTAATTACAGATGGTATGATAGTATACTTAAGTAACTCCAAAAATTAGACCAGAGAACTCTTAAAGCTGATAAACAATTTCAGCAAAGTAGCTAGATATAAAAATAACTCAAAAAATCAGTAGCCTTCCTCTACGAAAAAAACAAACAGGCTGAGAAAGAAAATAGGGAAATGACATCCTTCACAATAGTCACAAATAATATAAAATACCTTGGTGTGACTCTAACCAAGCAAGTGAAAGATCTGTATGACAAGAACTTCAAGTCTCTGAAGAAAGAAATTGAGGAAGATCTCAGAAGATGCAAAGGTCTCCTATGCTCATGGGTTGGCAGGATTAATATAGTAAAAATGGCCATCTTACCAAAAGTGATCTACAGATTCAATGCAATACACATCAAAATTCCAACTCATAGAGTTAGAAAGAACAATTTGCAAATTCATTTCATACAACCAAAACCAGGATGGCGAAAACTATTCTCAACAGCAAAAGAACTGGGGAAATCACCATCCCTGACCTCAAGCAGTATTACAGAGCAATCGTGATAAAAACTGAATGGTATTGGTACAGAGACAGGGAGGAAGATCCGTGGAATAGAGTTGAAGAGCCAGAAATGAACCCACACACCTATGGTCACTTGATCTTTGACAAAGGATCTAAAACCACCCAGTGGAAAGACAGAAAGAGAGAAAGAAAGAAAGAAAGAAAGAAAGAAAGAAAGAAAGAAAGAAAGAAAGAAAGAAAGAAAATATCATCCTGAGTGAGGCAACCCAATCACAAAACAACACATCTGGTATGCACTCACTGATAAGTGGATATTAGCCCAAAAGTTTGGAATACCCAAAATACAATTCACAGACCATATGAAGCTCAAGAAGAAGGAAGACCGGGGCTGGAGAGATGGCTCAGTGGTTAAGAGCACCCGACTGCTCTTCCAGAGGTCCTGAGTTCAATTCCCAGCAACCATATGGTGGCTCACAACCATCTGTAAAGAGATCTGATGCCCTCTTCTGGTGTGTCTGAAGACAGCTACAGTGTACTTATATATAATAAATGAATAAATCTTAAAAAAAAAAGAAGACCGAAATGTAAATGCATCACTCCTTCTTAGAAGGGGGAACATAATACTCATGGGAAGAAATACAGGGACAATGAGTGGAGCAGAGACTGAAGGAAAGGCCACCCAGAGACTGTCCCACCTGGGGATCCATCCCATCCATATACAACCGCCAACCCAGTTGCTATTTCTGGTGAGAAGAAGTGCATGCTGATAGGAGTCAAATATAGCTGTCTCCTGAGAGACTGTGCCACAGCCTGACAAATACAGAGGTGGATGTCCACAGCCAACCACTGGACTGGGAACAGGGTCCCCAGTGGAGGAGTTAGAGGAAGGACGGAAGGAACTGAAGGGTTTGCATGCACGCGTGCGCGTGCACGCGCGCGCGCGCACACACACACACACACACACACCACATTAATTTAAGAAAAATTAAAACAAAAGAAAAAACATGTTCATTCACAAAGGAGTATTGACTATCCTGACACATTTAGGGTAACACTCTGGCGGTCAGTGTTGGAATCGCACTGACTGGATTCCCTGATGCTGTAGAGAGATTGACTCCTGTCATCGACATCATCATTGGTTAGTAGAACCAGAAAGATGTCATTCTTCCAGCATGTCTCTGTTTCCCTGACGGCAGGGTGGCATACACTTTTTAAATGTTTCCTTTATTTCTGATAATTCCATACATGTACGCAATGGAATGATATCGAGCCCTGTCTCCCGTTTCCTCCCTTCTACCCTCGCCATATTCCTGTCACACCTCCCCTTCCCAACGTTAACTTTTTCCCTTTTATTAATAACCACCAAGTTCAGTTAGTGCTTTCTGTACTGATATGCTGACATCCACGTGATCATGAGAACAGCTTCTGTGCAATCATAGTCACAATGGCCGTGACCTGTCTAAAGACAGCATTCCATAGCCCTCCTCTCTACCCTCTGGTTCTTTTTTTTTTTTTTTTTTTTTTCTTTTTTTTCGGAGCTGGGGACCGAACCCAGGGCCTTGCGCTTCCTAGGCAAGTGCTCTACCACTGAGCTAAATCCCCAGCCCCCACCCTCTGGTTCTTTTATTCTTTCTGTGTCCTCTGAAATGTGCCCTGAGCCCTGGAGCAGGGAGGCTTACTCCGGGTGTCCTGTTTCGGGAGAGCACTCAATCTTAGGCTCAGCACTTGGACCAGTTCCTCATCTCTTTATTGACTGACTGCTTGCTGCAAAAAGTGACTTCTAGGTCCAAGGTTGAGAGCAGCCCAGACAGCACGAGGGCTAAGCAGCAAGCCATACAGCAAGCCGTCGCGGTTGGAGGGGTGGGTGCAGGGATTGAGTATCCATGCTTACACGGACGTGGGCATCGCTGAAGATCTGGCTACAGCTAGGAACAGAACAAAAACGAAGGAAGCAGGCAGGCCCCGTCTCACAGTGTTTGCGTCTTGATTAGAGGAGGCCAACTAGGAAATAAACATCTGCTAAGCACAACATGCAATGAGCAAAATGGATTTTAGTGACTGGGGCGTGGGCTTACTTGGTAAAGTGCTCATCTAGCAATGCAGAAAGTCCTGGGCTCAACCTCCAGCACTGCATGGTGAATCATACTTGTCACCCCAGCCACTGGGAGGTAGAGACAGGGATATTGGGGCTTCAAGGTCATCCTAGGCTATAAGACTGGGCTAGCCTAGGATATATGAAACTGCCTTCATAAGGCTGGGAATACAAAATTCCATGAACTGGAAATGGTGAATGGAAAGGTCCTGAGGCAAGATGAGAATGAGTGTGTAGGAAGGCAAGAAAGAGGCAGGTGTGGGGAGAGAGAATCTAGATGCACCCGGGACTCACAGGAAACAAGCTGGGTTTGCTGAGATGCACAAGTCATCCCAGCTACATCCATCCCTGAACAGGAAAGACTAACAGGTCCCCGAGGTTCGCTTATCATGGGACTTGGGGACACAAGTTATGTCCCATGAAGCCAAGCTCAGCCGCATGCCCTCAATAAGACAATGAAAAAGGTCAACTTATCGGTAAAAAGCAGAAAGGAAGATTTGGTCGATGTGGCTGCACTGGGAAGAGGAGCAAAGAGAACCAGCAGCTTCCCCAAGTCCATCTTCTGGAGTGGAGTAGAGAGGGGACAGAGAAGTGTGCACCTAAGCAGTCCTGGGCAGGGTGAGGTCCCATGTATCATTGTCCTACCATGGGCTTTGGAGGGTTAAAATCTTTCTGGGAGGAGAGAAGATCACCCCCTCCGGCGGTTCCTACCGCATGAGAAAATTGCAATTTCTTGGGGTCCATTTTAATAGTCATAGGAGTCTCTAGAATATTTTCATTTCTGCCAAGCTGGTTACACACTGACCAGGAAGCCTGTCATACTGCTAAAGTCCAGGGTCAGTGAGAAAAACAAAGTTGAAAGAGTGCTGGAGGAGTGGCTGAATGGTTAAGAGCACTTACTACTCTTCCAAACCACCTGAGTTTGGTTCCCAGCACCCACTGCAGTTCACAGCCATCTGTAACTTCAGCCCAAGGGAATCTGGTACCTTCTTCTGGCCTCTTCAGACACCTGCTCATCCGTGGACACACACACACACACACACACACACACACACACACACACACACACACACAGGAAGATGGAGGGGAGAGGAAGGAGAGAGAAGGAGGAGGAGATAACCACCAGCAGCAGCAGCAGAAGCAGCAGCAAAACTAGGGCACCCAAGTGGAAAAAGGGAAGGGGACAGGCTAAATCGAGGTGACAAAGTCAGTCAGGGGTAAGCAGTCCAGAGTGGGACACTCTGAAGGAGAAGAAGTCAACAACACAGCAGAGGCTTCTGTCACTCTCTTGCCATCTTGCTCTTACAAATACACCTACCACTCTCAGAAGAAAAAAAAGACTGACTGGGACCAGTGAGAGGGCTCAATGGTCAGAAGTGAGCGCAGCGTGCTGCTCAGGTCTGAGGACCTGCATTCGATTTCCCCAGATGCAGTGGAAGGAAAGAATTAACTCCTGAAGGTTATCTTCTAAATATCATATTCAGTATGTGGCACATGGACACTGTACACACACACACACACACACGCACGCACACACACACACACGCACGCACACACACACACACGCACACACCATACATTTATAATAATGATAAAACAACAACAACAACAATAGTAATAATAAACAGCAACTTGACAGAAAGGCCCTATTGCTGAAGTTAACACTTAGGTGACTCACTGAAAACGAAGTCACTCTCACAGCTCAGGGGACCCTGATGCCTAAAGTCTTCACCACTACGGGCTAAATGTTCTTGGTACCAGACGGTACTCTGCAGGCTACCAAGGGAGAAACATAAACACCAAGTCAGCTGCAAACCCTTCGATCTACAGTGGTGTCCTGCCTGCAAGGTATTTAGAGAAATGGTGGCAAAAAGTTTGTGGGAATAACCAACCAATATCTGATTTGATTTAAGGCCCGCCCCATAAGATTGAGTCCGTACTCAACGTTGCTTGGATGACCAACGAGCCAGACAGCCCAGGCACGTAGGGTAAAAACAAACACTACCATTCTGCAAAAGGACTGTGGCAATAATATGCCTCCTAATGGCACGATGCTGGGTTCATAGATCAATGCCTTCTTCATCATCAGAGAAGCTTCCTTCTGCAACAGATGGGGGAAAAGTGTAAAGACCCACAACCAGACATTATGGAGTGCTCCTTGTAACACTTGGGCTCCTACACCTTGAAGTACTCAACTCTAAATAGGATGTTTCCAACAAATCCGTCCCCTCACAGCTCAGGGGACCCTGCAGAAGAGGAGACAGGAAGAGTGTTACCAGAGGGGATGGAGGGCAGCAAGGAAATCAGGCCCTCTAAGCACAGCAGGGCTGACAGACATATGGACTCACAGAGACTGGGGCGGCATGCAATGCTTGCAAGGCTCTGCACTAGATGGGGTCCTAGAGCTGAGAGGAGAAGTAGACACATGCCCGGTCCCTAACCCAGAAGCTATTCTCCAATTGATAGTCATTTGCAAATGGAAACAATTTTCTCCAAGGGCTTCTCACTAGGGAAGCAAACTACTCTGTGGCAGCTTGCTTCTTCTGTGGCCTCACCTCAGGCCAGTTGTCAAGCCTGGCAGTTCCTTCAGGCTTGAACTAGAGCTGTCTGGTGTCTGCCTGCTGAAAGGACTGGACTGTAGCTGCTGGTTCGTGCCTGGTGTCTGCCCGCCTGCACTTACTCGCCAGCACATCTGTTGGAGTGTACTTCTTCACACTCCAGCTTCTACAGAAGACTAGCTGAAACAACTACCCTCGTGGGACTGAGCGACTACTCGACTCTTGAACTCCCATTCACAGCTCCCCATTGTTGGGTTGGTTGGGATGTAGTGCCAGGGAAGGGTTGAACCCCCAAAACACAGACAGGAGCCGATCTGATGCAACACACAGCAGGGTCTTTATTTCATTGGAGCTAGCTCGGGCCCCTCCAATGCACCGCTGTCACGCAGGACAGTTTCGATGGGGGTGGAGGGGCTGAATATCTATAGGGCAAGGCTTTGTAGTAACTTGTAGTAAGCGAGGGGAGTGGTGAGTGTGCAAACATCTAATTGGAAAGCTACTGCGGCCTTTGACATAATTGTCTGGTATTGGGAAAAACCTAATTTCTGCTGCCTTCTGCACCGGTGGTCATTACCCAGGGGGTGGGCTTGTAACCTGTGGGTGTAAGTTTGTTGGGGGAAGAACTTGGAGACGCTGGTCTTGTTGAGGGTGTAACCTGAAAATGCTGGTCTTAGTGGGGATTAGCCTAGAGGCTGGAGCTAGGTTTTGTTTTTGTTGGGGGGGGGGGGGCGACTTGGAAACTAATGCTGGGTACCGGCCTGTTAGTTTACCTGAGTTCAGACTTAGGTCAGGTTCTCTAAAATGGAGTCTGAACTTAAAAGACTTGGCCTTAGGACTACAGACTGTAAGTCATTCCAATAAATCCCCTTAATATATAGAGACATTCCGTAGGTTCTGTAAGTCTAGAGAGCCCTGACTAACACGCATGCCCAGTTGCTGTAATGGCACATCCTCAAAAGTAAGCCTGTGGTGATTTGGGTGAGGATGACCACATAGGCTCATGTGTTGGAAACGTTTGGGAAGGGTTAGGTAGTCTGGCTGTGGTGGCCATTCTTGGTTTTCAATTTGACTACATCTGTAATTAACTAAAACCCAAGCTGTTTGACATACCGCTAAGAAAATTTTCTTGATTAGATCATCTGAGCTGAGAAGAGCCATCTCTAATCTAGGCCACACTTTTTTGAAATTCAACCCAGAATTCCACCTACAGTTAGGATTAGGACGGATCATTCCACTTCAGTTAATTTATTCAGATAATCCCTCACGGGTGTGCCTTGCCTCCTGGGTGACAATATTAATTTTCATGTTCCTTAAATCCTTCTACCGCTCAAACACCTTCCACAGCTCCCTGTGGCTCACATGAGGCGTGTAACCTGGATGTTTGGTGAAGCTCACACAAGAGATTTTTATTCCTGGAAAAGCGCAGGCCGGGTGGGTGAATGGGGCAGTTTCCAGGCCAGCTGTGGGGTCAATGCGCTCCTGCGCTGAGAGGCTCCACCCGCAGCCACAGCCCACCCTCTGCACGCAGGATCAGCTCTGGCTTCCTGCGTGGTTCCTTGTCATCAGGCAGGACACGGAAGCGTAGCAGAGTCAGCGCCAAAGCCACTTTCATCTCACTCATGGCGAAAGTCTGTCCTATGCAGTTCCTGCAGGAGGGCGGGGTGGAGACTCTGACTGTGCCCTACATCCTACCCAGGACCAACACTGCACTAGAACCTGGCCCGAGGCTGAGGTATCTGGGATCACGAACGGGCATCGATATCCTCAGATAATACCCCAGTTTAATAACCGAACAGGCCAGGGCTGGCCTTAACACAGAGAAGGATTTTTCACCTTCCCAATTCCCCAAACCTTTGCACAATTCCTGTGCAGGGAGGCAGGGAGGAGCCACTAACCTCCAAATACCCCAACTCCCCCTGTCCTCATGTCAACCCTAGACCCCTCCCCCTCAGTCCTGGCCTCACCTGGGCCCAGCCGAAAAAGGAATAAAAGCCAGGGGTGACCTGCCCTCGCCGTTGTCTGCATCAAAGCGGAAGGGGTTATACACCTGCAGGAGACATGGAGTCATGACTGACTGGTGAGGACCAATTGCCAGCGTAGCCAGCAGCAGAGCCCTCCGTGTGCAACGGAAGGTCAGAGTTGATTTATCTACCTCCTGGGATGCAGCGAGGAGTAGTTAGAAACCCTGGATTCCATCCCAGCACCAGCATAAAACTGATGGCTACAAACCTGTCATCCCAACAGGAGGATCAAGGACTCAGGGTTAAATCCTGTATAAGGACTTCCAGGTTAGCCTGGGATACCTGACATCCTGCTTCATAAAACCCATGACTGGGGCTGGGGAGGTAGCTGAGTTGAAAGAGCAATGACCTCATTGGCCCTGAACCCCATCCCCAGCACCATATAAAAACCAGGCGTGCGGGGTTGGGGATTTAGCTCAGTGGTAGAGCGCTTGCCTAGCAAGTGCAAGGTCCTGGGTTCGGTCCCCAGCTCCGAAAAAAAGAAAAAGAAAAAGAAAAAAAAAAAAAAAAAAAAAACAACCAGGCGTGCTTCTGGACCCCTGTCATCCCAACATGGAGGACGTAGAAGCAGGAGGCTCCGAAGTTCATGGTTATCCTTGGCTACAGGTTAAGTTGAAGCCAGCCTGAGCTACACGAGACCTTATCCAACAAACAACCAAAAAGTCGGTCCCCTTGAGAACCCCAGCCCACAACATAGAAGCCTTAAGAGGGGCAGCACCTCCGGGTCTGGCCACACAGCTGGATTGTGATGGGTCCCGAAAATACTTATTCGGCAGATGACGCCTGTGGGGAAAATGAACCAATGAAGACAAACTGCTGGATTCACGGTCTGCCCAGAACCCTCCTCCCTGACGCTGCGCGCACCTTTAGGGATGACCCGGCCATCTGGGAGCATAATGTCTTGAGTGCAGCAGCGGGAGATTGCCGTGGCCGGAGGATGCAGTCGCAGGCTCTCCTTAATGCACATGGTGAGGAATGGCAGCTGGGCCAGGTCGTCCCTGAGGAAAAAAAAAAAAAAAAGAAATAGTTAATCGTACCAAAACTGAGAGAACTTCAACACCTCCGTGACCCAGTGAAACCTTCCTCCCTGTAGTAAATGCCAAGATGGATGCAGTGCTTGATGAAAGAAGTGCTCGAGAATTGGAAAAACACAGGCTAACTAGATGGCTCGGAGAGGAAAAGCAG
Source organism: Rattus norvegicus (assembly GCF_021556685.1). NCBI lineage: Eukaryota > Metazoa > Chordata > Mammalia > Rodentia > Muridae > Rattus > Rattus norvegicus. Next base: position 17,945,228 of record NC_141549.1, on the reverse strand, counting down.
CTGCTTAGGAAGTCTGGAGACACGTTTGAACTCCAAGAGAGACATTAATTAATTAATGAGTTAATATATGCAATTTTTTAAAAAAGCGAAAACGGAGTCCCAACAATGGAAAGACTGAGACAGGAGGATTATGAGTTCCAGTCCAGCCTTGGGCACACAATGACACTGTGTCTCAAAAAACATTCATTATTAATTAACTGTTGATTAGCTTACGACTAATTAGCTTAATTGTGTCATTCTTACTGGTAAACTTATTAATTAATCGAAAGCTTTTTAAATCAGATACTTAATAAGAGTACCAGAGAAATCTTAGGCAGGTGGCTTTAAAATCTTTTTCTGAGAGAACAAAAGTATAACAACTCAGGGCTGGCTTACTGTTCGAGAGGATCACAGTTCAGTTCTCAGCACTGCAGGCAGCTCAGGACTGCCCCATACACCCCAACTCTAGAAGTTCTGACGCACTTTTCCAGCCTCTGTAGACACTGCACTCGCACGCAAAGACCACCCCCCCCCAACACACACACACATATATAATTTTAAAATAAAAATAATGTTTAATTTAACAAGTTGCATAAAAATTATTCATTCTGGAAAAAAGAGAGAAACCTAAATGCAAAACAGTAGAAAGAAGATAACTAGATTTAAAGCTTTGCTTTTGTCATCGTTGCACTAGGAATGCAATTAGCCAAGGTGGGGGATAAGGAAGGAAGAGATATGGCTGGTGGTACAAGGGTGAATGTGCCCTTTCAGCAGAGAGAGGCATTGTGGGTGATTGTTTTGCCTGACTTAGGGCTTTACTGCTGTGAGCAGATACCATGACCAAGGCATCTCTTAGAAGGACACCATTTCACTGGGGCTGGCTCACAGCTTCAGTGGTTCAGTCTGTTATCATTATGGCAGGAAGCATGGCAGCATCCAGGTACCATGGCACTGGAGGAGCTGAGAGTTCTACATCTTGTTCTGAAGGCAGCTAATAGGAGATCGGCTTCCAGGAAGCTGGGACAAGGGTCGCAGTGACACACTCCCTCCAACGAGGCCACACCTCCTAAGAGTGCCACTGCCAGGGGCAAGCATATTCAAACTACCAGTTTGATTAGCCACCTAGAATAGCTAGGCACATTCTAGGTAAGTGGTCTAACACCAAGCCACATCCACAGCCCCAGGCAGAATCCACGGGAAAACATTAACAACTAATCAAGAGCCAATGATGTAGCTGAAATCTTTAATCTGTCTTCTTTTGGTATGTTGTGATTATTTAAAATTTCAGGACCTGCAGCTGAAAATCTGAACTACAGAGCGCACCACTCACCCCTGTGGCACATCACCACATCTTCTTCCAAAAGGCTGCCTGGTTGCTAGTTTTTTGTTTTGTTTTGTTTTGTTTCTTCATTTATGTATCCCTCTGTGATAGTTTGTATATGCTCGACCCAGGGAATGACACTATTAGAGGGTGTGGCCCTGTTGGAGTAGGTGTGTCATTGTGGGTGCGGGCCTTTAGACAATCATCCTAGCTGCTGTAGAACTCTCAACTCCCCCTGCACCATGCCTGCCTGGACGTTACCATGTCCCCACCTTGATGATAAGGGACTAAACCTCTGAACCTGTAAGCCGGCCCCAATTAAATGTTTTTTATAGGAGTTGCCTTGGTCATGGTCTTGAGAGATAGAGGGCTTTTTTTTTTTTCCGGAGCTGGGGACCGAACCCAGGGCCTTGCGCTTCCTAGGTAAGCGCTCTACCACTAAGCTAAATCCCCAGCCCCGAGAGATAGAGTTTTAAATTAGCCCAAAACTCAGCAACAGGACCTGACTCAGGAAGACAGATTGTTAAAAATGCAAGAGAACTACTTTGCTTATCACCCGGTGTGAGTAACAGTTCTTTGTTCTGCCCCATCGATGTTTATTTAAGCCCCTACTTGTGCCTTCCAGCCATTGCATTCTGCAGAGAGCATTCCTGGAAACCCAAGCCTAAGCAGAGGTGTTTCAAATGCAGATGCTTCATCAATTCTGACAAACTTTTAAAAATAATGAGGACCTGAAGACCCGACCCTTCTCCTGATTTAGTAGTACTGTTCCAGGAACCAGGGGGCCATAAAACCTGGCGTCCCCTTATCTCCTAGAGCCATAAAACAATCCTGTAACTTGGGGTACACTCCCCTTTGACATCCCCCCATCCCCTGGGGCTCACAGCCTCTGCCTTTAAATACTCTTTCTTCCAGCCTCTTGGGGTCGACTCCTCTGTCTCCTGCGTGGGATACGTGTCGTGTCGGCCCGGAGATCTCTATAATAGGTCTCCGTAATAAACCTTGCCTTTGCTTATTACATCCAAAATGGTCTCTCTGTGTCTGGGGTCCGCAATTTCCCGAGACTTGAGTAAGGGTCTCTCTCTGCATGGGATCTTTCAGTCTCTGTTCACAGCAGTAAAACCCTAAAACAGAAGTTGGTACCAGGGACTGGAGTACTACTGTGATAGGCCTGACCATGCTTTTGTTTGAAAGAATGTGGATTTGGGGACTTTGGATTTGGAAAGCAGTAGAATGCTTTATAAGGGGGGTATAATGGCCATCCTAGTAGGAATATGGAAGATTTTGTTGCTGTGAGTAATATGAACTATGCAGACCTGGCCCAAGAGGTTTCAGTGGAGAATTTCAATATGTGACCTAGAGGCTGTTTTGTGGTATTTTGATGACGAATGTGGCTACTTTTTGCCCTTGTCTGAAGAATCTGCCTGAGGCTAAGGTGAAGAGACTCAGATTAATTACAAAGGAAGTCTCAGAACCGCCCATCATAGACTTTGTTCTCTGCTTAAGTCTCATGAAGAGTATTTTAAAGAAGCATAGCAAGCTGAGAAAGGAAAACATATATGGTTATATTTTTTATATTAAAAATTAAAGTGGGCTGGAGAGATGGCTCAGCAGTTAAGAACACTGACTGCTCTTCCAAAGGTCCTGAGTTCAATTCCCAGCAACCACATGGTGGCTCACAACCATCTATAATGGGATCCAATGTCTTCTTCTGGTCTGTCTGAAGAGAATGACAGTGTACTCACAATAAATAAATAAATAAATAAATAAATAAATAAATAAATAAATAAATCCTTTTTAAAAAAATTAAAGTATTAAAAGGAAACCAGGAAGTAAGATGGAGCTGAATCCTATATTCTAGGAGATAGTAGATAAAAGGAGTGGGATCACCAGGCATGGTGGTACACACCTGTAATCCCAGGAGATAAAGCCAAACAGATCTCTGGGTTCAAGGTCAGCCTTGCACAAAGCAAGTTCTAGGTGAAGAAAAACTTAAATCTAGGTCTGGTGGTACACAGCTTTTATTACAAGAGCTAGGCATACAGATCTCTGAGTTCAAGGTCAGTCTACAGAGCAAGATCCAGGACAACCAAGCTTAGGCAATAAGGAGTTGGAAAACAGAAAGCTAGTGGTAATGTAATAGAAGAAGGGAGTGGGAGGGAGGAATTCCAGCTCTTGCAAACAGCAGAACTTGGCAGCTTCAGCATGACTGTGGCTTTAGAGTCCAGAATAGAAGGGACTACTGGGACAATTGATGCTGGTTATCTAGAGCTAAGAATTAGTGGTGATTAAGAAGATTTCACTGCTGGGGCTGGGGATTTAGCTCAGTGGTAGAGCGCTTACCTAGGAAGCGCAAGGCCCTGGGTTCGGTCCCCAGCTCCGAAAAAAAAAAAAAAAAAAAAAAAGATTTCACTGCTATAGTCTCCATCTGTGTTATCTGCGCACAGAGCTAAGGCTGTTCACAGCCCTCCAGACCCAAAGCCTGCCCAGAGAGAACTTGTCTCCCAGGAGTGCTCTCAGTCTTAAGCCCAGAGGTGAGACCCCACTTTAACTCCTCTATCTGTCCAAAGAGGGACCCACCAGGAGCACACAGGACACAGGAACCACAGAGCAGCCTGCGACAGGATCCTTCCAGTTTCCATCTGCACCCAGAGCTAAGGCTGTTCACAGCCCTCCAAACCCAAAGCCTGCGCAGAGAGAGCTTGTCTCCCAAGAGCACTCTCACTCCTAAGATCACAGGCCCACAGGAGGGCCAAGATTCAGTCAGAGACAGCAAGACCAACTAACATCAGAGAGAGCCAGATGACTAGAGGCAAGCACAGGAACCTGAGTAACAGGAACCAAGATTACTTGGCATCGTCAGAACCCAGTTCTCCCACTACAGCAAGTCCTAGATACCACAACACACCAGGAAAGCAAGATTTGTATTTAAAATCACATCTCATGGGGTTGGGGATTTAGCTCAGTGATAGAGCGCTTGCCACGCAAACATAATTCCACTGCTAACAACAAAAATAACAGGAAACAATAATCATTATTCCTTAACATCTCTTAACATCAATGGACTCAATTCCCCCAATAAAAAAACATAGACTAACAGACTGGATACTTAAATAGGACCCAGCATTTTTCTCAATACAGGAAACACACCTCAGTGACAAAGACACACAGTATCTCAGACTAAGAGGCTGAAAAAAATTTTCTAAGCAAATGGTCCCAAAAACAAGCTGGAGTAGCCATTCTAACATCAAATAAAATCGACTTTCAACCAAAAGTTATCCAAAGAGATAAGGAAGGACACTTCAGGGCTGGAGAGATGGCTCAGCGGTTAAGAGCACTGACTGCTCTTCCAGAGGTCCTGAGTTCAAATCCCAGCAACCACATGGTGGCTCACAACCATCTGTAATGGGATCCGATGCCCTCTTCTGGTGTGTCTGAAGGGATCAACAGTGTACTCACATACATTAAATAAATAAATCTTTTAAAAAAAAAAAAAAGGGAGGACACTTCATGCTCATTAAAGGAAAAATCTCCAAGATGAACTCTCAATTCTGAATATCTATGCTCCAAATGCAAGGGCATCCACATCCTTGAAAGAAACCTTACTAAAGCTCAAAGCACCACATTGCACCACACACAATAATAGTGGGAGACTTCAACACCCCATTTTCATCAATGGACAGATCATGAAAAGAGAAACTAAACAGAGATGCAGTGAAATTAACAGAAGTTATGGACCAAATGGATTTAACAGATATCTATAGAACATTTCATCCTAAAACAAAAGGATATACCTTCTTCTCAGCACCTCATGGTACCTTCTCAAAAAATTGAACATATAAGTGGTCAAAAGACAGGTCTCAACAGACACAAGAAGATTGAAATAATCCAACAAGTCCTATCAGATCACCATGGACTAAGGCTGGTCTTCAATAACAACAAAAACAACAGAAAGCCAACATACACATGTAAACTGAACAATGCTCTACTCAATGACAACTTAGTCAAGGAAGAAATAAAGAAAGAAATTAAAGAGTTTTTAGAATTTAATGAAAATGAAGACACAAATACCCAAACTTATGGGACACAATGAAAGAAGTGCTAAGAGGAAAACTCATTGCTCTGAGTGCCTGCAGAAAGAAACTGGAGAGAGCATACAGTAACACCTTGACAGCACACCTGAAAGCTCTAGAACAAAAGAAGCAAATTCATGCAGGAGGAGTAGAAGGCAGGAAATAATCAAACTCAGAGCTGAAATCAACCAAGTAGAAACAAAAAGAACTATACAGAGGATCAACAAAACCAGGAGTTGGTTCTTTGAGAAAATCAACAATAGATAGATAAATACTTAGCCAGACTAACCAGAGGGCACAGAGACAGTATCCAAATTAACAACATCAAAAGTGAAAAGGGAGACATAACAATAGACACTGAGGAAATTAAAAAATTATCAGATCCTACTACAAAAGCCTTTACTCAACAAAACTGGAAAATCTGGATGAAATGGACAATTTTCTAGACTGATCCAGCTACCAAAGTTAAATCAGGATCAGATAAACCATCTAAATAGTCCCATATCCCTAAAGAAATAGAAGCAGTCATTAAAAGTCTCCCAACCAAAAAATGCCCAGGACCAGATGGATTTAGTGCAGAATTCTAAGAAGACCTAATACCAATACTCTTCAAACTATTCCACAAGATAGAAATGGAAGGAACACTACCCACTTCATTCATTGAAGCCAAAACTACGCTTATACCTAAACCACACAAAGACCCTACTAAGAAACAGAACTTCAGACCAATTTCCTTTATCAATATTTTTTTTTTTGGTTCTTTTTTTTCGGAGCTGGGGACCGAACCCAGGGCCTTGCGCTTCCTAGGTAAGCGCTCTACCACTGAGCTAAATCCCCAGCCCCTCCTTTATCAATATTGATTCAAAAATACTCAATAAAATTCTTGCAAACTGAATTTAAGAACACATCAAAGTGATTATTCATCATTATCAAGTAGGGTTCATTGCAGGGATGAAGGGATGGTTCAATACACAGAAATCCATCAATGTAATCTACTATATTAACAAACTCAAAGGAAAAAAATAGATGGTCATCTCATTAGATGCTGACAAAGCATTTGACAAAATTCACCACCCCTTCATAGGAAAAGTCTTGGAAAGATTAGAAATTCAAGCCCATATCTAAACAATAGTAAAAGCAATATACAGCAAACCAGTATCCAACATCAAACTGAATGGAGAGAAACTTGAAGCAATCCCACTAAAATCAGGGACTAGACAAGACTGCCCACTCTCTCCCTACTGGAAGTCTTATCCAGAGCAATCAGACACCAAAAAGAGGCCAAAAGGATACAAATTGGAAAGGAAGAAGTCAAAATATCACTATTTGCAGATGATATGATAGTATACTTAAGTGACCCCAAAAATTACACCAGAGAACTCCTAAACCTGGTAAACAACTTCAGTAAAGTGGCTGGATATAAAATTAACTGAAAAAAATCAGTAGCCTTCCTCTATTCAAAGCATAAACAGGCTGAGAAAGAAATTAGGGAAATGACACCCTTCACAATAGTCACAAATAACAAAGTACCTTAGTTTGACTCTAATGAAGCAAGTGAAAGATCTGTATGACAAGTCTCTGAAGGAAGAAATTGAAAATCTCAGAAAATGCAAAGATCTCCCATGCTTTTGGATTGGCACGATTAGTATAATAAAAATGGCCAACTTGCCAAAAGCAAACTGTAGATTCAATGCAATCCCCATCAAAATTCCAACTCATAGAGTTAGAAAGAGCAATTTGCAAATTCATTTGGAATAACAAAAAAAACCCAGGATGGTGAAAACTATTTTCAACAATGAAAGAACTTTTGGGGGCATCCCTGACCTCAAGCTGTAATCCAGAGGACTCATGATAAAAACTGCATGGTATTGGTACAGAGACTGGCAGGTAGATCAATGAAATACAATTGAAGACCCAGAAATGAAGGCATACACTTATGGTAACTTGATCTTTGAAAAAAGAGCTAAAACCATCCAATGGAAAAAAGATAGCATTTTCAACAAATGGTGCTGGTTCAACTGCAGGTCAGCATGTAGAAGAATGCAAATTGATCCATTCTGATCTCCTTGTACAACGCTCAAGTCCAAGTGGATCAAGGACCTCCACATAAAACCAAATACACTGAAACTAATAGAAGAGAAAGAGGAGAAGAGCCTCGAACACATGGGCACAGGGGAAATTTTCCTGAACAGAACACCAATGGCTTATGCTCTAAAATCAAGAATCAACAAATAGGACCTCATAAGATTGCAAAGCTTCTGTAAGGCAAAGAACATTGTCTATCGGACAAAACAGCAACCCACAGACTGGGAAAAGACTTTTACTAATCCTACATTCAATAGAGGGCTAATATCTAATATATACAAAGAAGTTAGACTCCAGAGAACCAAATAACCCTATTTTAAAATGGGGTACAGAGCTAAACAAAGACCTCAGCTGAGGAATATCGAATGGCTGAGGAGCACCTTAAGAAATGTTCAACATCCTTAGTAATTAGGGAAATGCAAATCAAAACTACCCTGAGATTCCACCTCACACCAGTCAGAATGGCTAAGATCAAAAACTCAGGTGACAGCAGATTCTGGCAAGAATGTAGATAAAGAGGAAGACTTCTCCATTATTGATGGGATTGCAAGCTGGTATGACCGCTCTGGAAATCAGTCTGGAAGTTTCTCAGAAGATTGGACATAGTACTATCTGAGGACCCAGCTATACCACTCCTGGGCATATTCCCAAAAGCTGCACCAACATAAAACAAGGACACGTGTTCACAGAAGCTTTATTTATAATAGCCAGAATTTGGAAACAACCTGGATGCCCTTCAACAGAGGAATGGATACAGAAAACGTGGTGCATCTACAAAATGGAGTACTACTCAGCTATTAAAAGCAACGACTTCATGAAATTCTTAGGCAAATGGATGAAACTAGAAAATATCATCCTGAGTGAGGTAAACCAATCAGAAAAGAACACACATGGCATGTACTCACTGATAAGTGAATATTAGCCCAAAATCTTGTAATACCCTAGACACAATGCACAGATCATATGAAGCTCAAGAAGAAGGAAGATAATAATGTGGATGCATGGGGATCCCAATGGATGGTTTATAGAAAGGCCTGAAGGAGCTGAAGGGGTTTGCAACCCTATAGGAAGAACAAAAATATCAACCAACCAAACCCCCCAGAGCTCCCAGGGATTAAACCCCCAACCAAAGAATACAGATTGTGGGACCCATAGCTCTGGCCATATATGTAGCAGAGGATGGCATTGTCTGGCATCAATAGGAGGAGAAGCTCTTGGTCCTATGAAGGCTCTTTTCCCTAGTATAGGTGAATGCCAGGGTGTTGAGATGGGTGAGGATGGGTGGGAAGGAGATTTCACTGAGGTGAAATCTTCTGGGTAGTGTTTTCTGAGAGCACAATGATGCTGTGTCCCAGAGAGAGCCAAAGTGATACCTTTTGCTATAGCTGGACTTGGTAATGTATAAGAGTTACCCAGGTGGTATTAGTTTAGAAAGCATGAAGGGGTCATGAAGAGCAGCTGAGGCTTGGCACTGTGAGAGACCAAGGAAGGCCATTGGTGAAATTGAAGCCTAAGTTGCACTTGATGGCCCAAGGCTGAAGGAGTCATGCAAAGGATTTGAGGCTTGGCACCATGAAGAGAGCCTGCGAGAAGCTATTGGTGAAGCCTAGTTGCAGCAGAAAGACCCCAGTGTATTGGAGATGCCAGTCCATGGGATGACCACCAAGTATAGCAGCGGCAGTGATCAACCTGAGCTTAGCATGCTACAGAGGACAGAATTGGAGAACTGATGCCAGGCCTTTGGAAGAGCCCAGAAGATCATGTGTGGATCCCAGACACTGAAACAAACAGCTGTACCACTGAAGTTGCCTGGGAGACCCCAAGATGTTCAAGATGCCAGAGTCATGGTCTATCTGCTGAGGAAAGCTGCTAACAGGTAGTGGAAACAGCCCAGGAGAAAGAAGTGTGTTGCAGCCAACAAAGATGAAAAAAGGAGTTGGAGATCTGAAGACCGCCTTGAAATCAGACATGAAGATGTAGAGTTTGGGGTTTGCCCAGCTGGTTTCTCATCTTGCTTTGGGGGTCACAGTTAAGTGATTGGATAAATCTCAGAAAAGACTTTGAACTTTGGACAGTGTTGAGACTGCTATAAACAATGGGGACCTTTGAAGTTGGACTAAATAAATTTTGCATTATGCTATGTTTAGGTATGGCCCCTATAGACTCATATGTTTGAAAAAGCCTATGGGGGCCAGGGAGTGGAATGTGATGATTTGTTTATGCTTGGCCCAAGGAGTGGCAGTATTAGAAGGTGTGGCCCTGTTGGAGGTGTGTCACCATGGGTGTGGGCTATGAGACCCTCATCCTAGCTGCCTGGAAGTCAGTCTTCTGCTAGCAGCTTTCAAATGAAGATGTAGAGCTCTCAGCTCCTCCTGCACCATGTCTACCTGGATGCTGCCATGTTCCTGCCTTGATGATAATGGACTGAACCTCTGAACCTGTAAGCCAGCCCCAATTCAATGTTGTCCTTATGAATTTCCTTGGACATGGTGTCTGCTCACAGCAGCAAAACCCACTAAGGATGCCTTTTTGTTTGTTTTGATTTTTTACAAGTTTTAAATTGTGTACGTGTGCTTATGTGTGTAAGTGTGTACATGTGTACCCACATTTTTATGCAGGTGCCCAAGGAGGCCGGTAGCCATGGACAGGGTCTTGCTATGCTACCCAAACTTACCTGCTTTAAAGGATCCTTTTGCCTCAACTTCTTGAGTAAAAGGACTAAAGGTGCTCCCTAAGACACACAGTTCACCTGATGTTTCTAAGAAACTCCAATAAACTAAGTTAAAGATTTTTTTTTCCGGAAGACCAAAGACTTGTACAGTTAAGTCAATCTGAAAATGAAAGATTAAGGAAAACTTTGAAGAATCCTACAAGGACCTTTATGATACACACAGCTGACCTGCCTCTCCTTTGCTCAAACACTTCCCCTGGTTCCTGATTACCCTTGGGTTAAAATTAAAGTCACTAACATCGCTTTTCCAGTCTATTGCCACTGACCTCAGTTGCTGCCATCTTGATTCCTCACAGGCCCACCACAGGAACTCAAGTGCACGTGATACACGTACATGCACACACACGCATGCGCACACACATACCTTCTTTCTGTCTCCCTCTCCCTCATTTCCTCTCCTCCCTCCATCTCTCAAAGCCTTTGTACCCCGTGCAGATGCAGGCCTGATCCTCTCTCCTTTCCTCGGCCATCTTTTCTCTTCTCTTGGGAAAAGAGCCAGGAAGGGGGCTCAGAAGTACTCCGGCACCTGACTTACCATTCAATCTCCTCAGGCTCACGGTCCCTCAGGAGCTCCCGCACCTCCTGCCGGCAGCGCTCCTGGTATTCCGGGTGCTTCGCCAGGTTGTACAGGATCCAGGAGAGCCCACTGGCCGTGGTGTCGTGGCCTGAAAGGGGTCTCTGGGCTGCTTCAGCACCACCAAGTGGACAGCACTAAGGTGGCTCGCCCCAACCCGCCGGGAAACACACAGAAGGGGAAGAAATCCAGGGTCCACAACCTTGTGGCCAGGATGCCTAGACTTCCACTCTCTCTGTAACAGTTCACAGAAACACTCACTCACCTCCAAACATGAAGGTGTCAGCCTCTGCTCGGATGTCCTCATCGGACAGAGCCTCGCCATGTTCATCCTGAAGACAAGGCAAGATGCAAAATGGCGCCCGTTGTAAGGGCTCCTGAGGCACCTAACCCAGGACAGTCTCTAAAGACCCCTGACTCTTCTGGATACCCGTGCCCACTACACCCCTGCACCTGTGTTCATCACCAGAGTCCCCACACTAGTGACATCACCCTGGGTGCCAGCCTCTTAGCATCTGAGCCTTGATGCTTAAAAATAGATGGTGTTAGCCAGGGCCAAGAAAATGCACTTGCCACTCAAGCCAGAGGACCTGAGTTCAGACCCCTGCACCCACATAAAAGCCAGACATGGTAGCCGCTGCCTGTGAACCTGGCAGTGAACAGGCAGACATAAGTGGATTCTTGGAGCTCATTAGCCAGCTGGTGTAGATGATCTGTGAGCTGGTTCAGTGACAGGCACTGCCTCAAGACAAACAAACAAACGAAAAGCTGGTGGAATAGCTCAGCAGATAAAGTCAGTCACCATCAAGCCATTAGTTAGATACCAGGGACTCAATAGTGAAAGGAGAAAAACAACTCCTTCAAGTGTTCTCTGACCTGTGAGCACACATGTGTGGCGCATGTGCACACTCTACCAACCAACCACTCAATCAAATAAAATTTAATCAAAAGGCAAGGTGGAGGGGCCGGAAAGATGACCCAGTGGTTCATGTGCTATTCTTGCAGGAGACCAGGGTTCAATTCCCAGCACCCAGTTACTGGCTCGAACTCCAGGAACAAGAGATCTGAAGCCATCTTCTGACTTACATACATGCAGACAAGACACTCATAACATAGAATGAATAAATCTAAAACCGTTTTCTAAAAAAGCAAGATGGAGAACAATGAAGGAAGACACACCCAGGGCCGACCTCTGTTCTCTGTATGAACATGCACACATGAACACAGACCCTCCTACACATACATGTGATGCATGCACATGTTTAAAAACCACTACCTACACAGATGAAAGGGTTGCGCTGCCCACTAACCGAAGCTTTGCCGTCATCCCGGATACTGTTACTGCAGAGAGAGCTATTCTGCCCCTGGGCACCGAGGCTACTGTCCACAGTGCCAGAGGAAGATGTATGTACTGCACAATGATTCTAACTCGTAAAACCCTAGGTTCTCCAGAGCATGAGCTATGGAAGTTCCTGTATTATCATTGCTAAAGCCAGGGATGCATGCTGTCCCCTGCACTCCTATCCTCAAACACCTTCCATGGATGCCCACTGCCCAAGATCCACCTCTTTTCTTTCCCTCAACTCTTTTTTTTTTTTTTTTTGGTTCTTTTTTTTCGGAGCTGGGGACCGAACCCAGGGCCTTGCGCTTCCTAGGTAAGCGCTCTACCACTGAGCTAAATCCCCAGCCCCCTTTTTTTTTAAAGAAAGAGTCTCATGTAACCCATACTGATATCAACCTCATTCTGTAGCCAAGGATGGCCATGAACTTCTGACCCTCTGTCACCAACCCATGAATGCTGGGATGACAACAGGAGTCACCAGGCCCTGTTTACAACGTGCTGGGATGGAACCCAGGGCCTTGTGAGGCTAAGTGAGCACTATACCATCTGAGTCCTATCCTCAGCCCCAGAGGAGTGGAGAATCAGCTCTCATTGTCCCCTCGTACGGGCAAGACTCTGTCCCTGACTGTGGTGGGAAATGCCACTCACCCACCATGACTGGGTCTCTCCAGCAGATGCATGAACCTTTCTACTTTTTAACCTTAACAACAGCAAAGGCAGGTGACCTCTGGACTTTATTTCCTTCTCAGCCAGGCCTAGGTGAGTCCAGGTACCTGGGGTGATTGCTAGGGTCTGGGCCTGACAAATGGGCATGAGGAGAATTGGCATGGTTGGTATTCAGGGTCTCCATCCTGCTCTTTTTGCTGGGTATGTGCAAAGGTTTAGACTTGTAGTTCAAATGTTAAAACAGGGCTTAGAGTCCCTCCCTGGTCTGAGTTGGCTCAAAGGATCTAGATACCAATGCAGAGTTCCAGACACCTTAGCTTGCCAAGTGGTGAAGGGCTTGGGGCCAGGTTCCATGAGTGGAGCCTACATAGGGTCTAGGACATAGTAAGGGCAGAGTGTGCTTGGTTTTGTCACATCACAGTGTCACTCCAGCCTCAGTACCCCCCGCCCCTGGTCTGCCCCCTTCAGGAGCCCACCTTGCTCAGCAGTAGCACGTCAATGAAGTCCAAAGTCTTGGCCTTGGCCTTGGCTTTAAGGGCATCATCACCACCCTGATCAGGGAGGGTACGGCGCCGCTCCCGGATGACAGCATCCGTGAAGTCATGCACTAGGCGGCAGGCCTTCCGGAAGCGCATCCCATCACGGGTGAGGTGATAAAACAGGTCCACATACAGAAGCAGACTCTGGTGCCGTCTGGCCACTAAGGCACTAAGTTCTAAGATGGCAGTGATATATTCACTAGGCTTCCTGGAGGGTGCGAGCAGAGCAGAAGTGACACTTTAACATATATGAACACTGAGAAAACACCTCAGCAGCCAGGAGCTGCTGCCCACGGGGAATGGAGAAACCAAAAGCATTTGTTCACTCTTGACACCATCTTGGACTTTGCCCAGTAACCATGGCAACCAGAGCAGAGCAATACAGTGGTACTCAGGTCTATGGTGATAGTAACAAACCAATCTGTACCTCCTAGTAGATGGAGGAAAGGAGGGCAGGAGGTCCCCACCTGAGACTTCAGATATTTCTCTGTCCCCTACCACCTGCTGCAAGTGACCTTGCTAGATGCCAGAGTGTCTAGAAAGTGGGACTCCAAGTACATCCATGATGTCAACATTCACAATGGGGTGGGACTTGGTGATAGTGTAGCTGTTTGGGGGTTCCCCGCAGGAGCATGTCATGTCACATTGTCATCCTTCTGTAACTGCTCTCCTGTGCTTATGTGTAAGTCCAGTGAACCTGCAAAGGAAGTTCCTGGGAGGAATGGCAGTTGACCTTGTGACCCTTCTGCAAGGCTGATTCAAGGACTAGAATTTCAGTAACTGTGGAGTTGGGACGTGTTAGGTCCAGAGTCTAATTACAATTTATCTTGGGATGTCGTTAGCCCCCATAAAAGTCATCGTTCCTTGCCCATCTCTGTGTCTAGCCTAACATCCTGTGGCTTTTGGAATGTAGGAACTTAACAAAACCATAGTTTCCACCAGCCGTAAACAGCTAAGTGTGTCATCAGAAAACAACCACAATAAAGACTCCTCCACTTACATTAACCCACATACCTGATGTCTCCATCAATAGATTCTAAAGGTGTCTTGGTTTATGACTGATTTGTTGGGTTTTTAATTTTTTTTTAGATTTATTTATTTTATTCAATGTGTGTCTTCCTTAAGGTTTAACTAAAGGTTTTACTACAGTGAACAGACATCGTGACTAAGGCCACTCTCATAAGGACAATATTTGATTGGGGCTGGCTTACAGGTTCAGAGGTTCAGCCCATTATCATCAAGGCAGGAGCATGGCAGCATCCAGGCAGGCATGGTGCAGGAAGAGCTGAGAGCTCTACCTCTTCATCTGAAGGCTGCTAGCAGAATACTGACTTCCAGGCAGCTAGGATAAGGTGCCTTATAACCCACACCTACAGTGACACACCTACTCCAGCAGGACCACACCTCCTAATAGTGCCACTCCCTGGACCAAGCGAATACAAACCATCACAATGAATATGAGTATGCATATGTATATGTATGCAATGAATATGAGTATGAGTATGTGTGCATGTGCATGATGTGCCTGCCTGAAGCTCACAATGGTCAGGAGAGGGCAGGCATCAATCCACTGGAACTGGAGCTATGGGTGGTTGTGAACTACCATGGTGGTGCTAAGAACTGAACCTGGGTCCTTCACAAGACCAGCAAATGCTCTCAGGTGGGGACTAATGAGCTCCTCCCCCATATCTCTACTTTCAAGCCCCCTGTTCTCCATGCTCCAACTTTGAGGTACTACTTCATCACAGGAGACAGATGATTGACTGAAGCCTATGAGACCCTGGGTTCTAACAAACCTTTCTTCTCTTGATGTTGACTGTCTCAGACAGGTTGCTATAGTAAGAGAAACCTATTACAAACCCAAACAAACACCTTCAGTGTTTTCCTTGAAATCTCGTAATGAAGTTTTCCAGAGTACTTAATATTGAGCCACTATCTCCCACCTCCCCCATAGCCTCGTCTGCAAAGTACCACTTCACTGTTGAGTGCAGACAGCGTCTCCATACTGTCCAACAATTGCACCTCCTGGAAGGACCACTCCCTCTCTCTCCTCCAGGCTCCTTTAATGCTATTTCTGAGCCACCTCCCCCAGGACAGCCCTTCTCCTCTGTCTGTCCAGGCCTCCCTCCCTTGTTTTTAATGGGCCAGGTTCCCAGGCTAGCACAGGTACTCACTCCTGGCAATTGCTGTCAAAGCTGAAGACGCACTTCTGCAGACTGTCCAGGGTCATGAGGCTGATGTGCTCAAACATGTCCAAACGGGCACTGCCCTGGGAGGCCAGGCGCTGCCACTTGGCCTGGCCAGAGAAGACAGGAACAAAGCTTGGTCTCGATGCTCAGAGCTTCTTTCCTACCCCAGTCTCCAGAAAGGAGCCCCTTAAACTGCCTCTGCTTTGATCTGATTTGCTGTGTGCCAAACCAACGCAGAACCAGAGCTCCACCATCCCTAGATTGCTTCTTTAGCTGGGTGGACTTGAACAAGCTCCCTGATATGTCAAACCTTTAGATTCACTCTTGCTGGGCAGAAACACCCTCTACTGAACAAGCTTGTCAAAGTTAAAGCAGACAGTGGCTATTACAGAATTAGCCTGTGGGACCATGCTTGACACACAAGTTGTTCAGTCAGTGTTATCTTCCCTGTTATACATTTATTTCAAAAATATCCCTGGTTTACTTGTGAGACAGCTCAGTCAGGAAAGTACTGACCATCCAGTCATGAAGATCTGAGTTCTATTCCTAGAACTCACAGGGGTTTTTGTTGTTGTTTGTTTGTTTTGTTTTTAAGTAGTATGATGACCGGGATCTGTAATCCTAGCCACAGAGAACTGGGACAAGAGGAAGGTCCCTAGGGCTCAACAGCTAGCTGTCTTGGTTTAATTGGTAAGCTTCAGGCAATGAGAGAACCTGTATCAAAAAAAGCACAGTGGATGGTGACTGAGGAAGGACACCCATGCACTCACACACATACACACGCACAGACACAAAAACTTGTGGTGTGTGAGAGGTGACTGCTTCTGGTCATGAGAAGCCTTTCTAGGATACCAATACTTTACTATCCTATGGTTCCTTACTTAGGTCATTTCTCAGAACAACAGTTACTTCCTTGGAAAAATCCCAGGCTTCCTTGAGTTTCCTATCACAGAAGATCCCAGCCTGGCATGACCACTCATGCCTTTAATCCCAGTGTGCAAGAGGAAGAGACAGGACCCCCAACACAAGGTGGCTAGGGAGATTAACTATATCAGTGAGCTCAGGGTTTGATTGAGAAACCCTGCCTCAATGAATAAGGCTGAGAGGGAGAAAGAGAGAGAGAAAGATTCCCAACAAACTTGGGTCTCCACACACATACTTGTGAATATATATACACACATGCACATATGCCACACATACATGTGAAGAGAAGGGAAAGATAGAAGCCTTTAGTGACTTCTGTCTTCTCTCATTCTAGTGGAATCTTGTGTCATGGGAACACTCCCAAATGCCTTCTGGAGGGAAAGAGCCACAGGGACAAAAGTCCCTTCTGGAACCAAAAACTTTTAAAGATTTTTTTTTATTTATGTGTCAACATCTGTGTCTGTGTATGTGCACATGGATGCAGTGCTTATGGGGGCCAGAAGAGGGCATCAGATCTCTTAGAGCTGAGGTTACAGGAGGTTGGTTGTAAGTCACCCAATATGATAAGAAGCCAACTCGGGTCCTGAGGCTGCTCTATCTAAATCAGCCTGGAGTTGACCAAGTCCTCAACGTGAACATTCTGAGCCAGAATCAAGGGGCATTCCTCCTGCCCCTCTGATGACCACATGCCATGATTAACAAGAAAACCAACCCACTGGCCTATATCTCTGTCAGCATCCTCAGCCCTTGTTGCTTCCAACCAAGGAGTTCAGAATGATTTGTTCCTCATCTGTATTTTCTATGAAGTCTTCACCATGTTCAGCTTTAAGGGTGACCGTGTGGGAAACTAACTCCTTCTGAGTGCCTACTGTGTATGGGGACCTGAGTCCATGATATTATGACAGGCACAATGAAGAGATTTTAACCCCATTTTGCAGTTGTGGAAACTGAGGGTCAGAGAGAATTGGCGATGACCCACACAAATGATCCGTGATGATTAATGCTGATTACCAACCTCACAGAACACGGAATTACCTAGGAGACAAGCTTCCAGGCATAACTGTGAGACATATTTCCATGCAACTCTGTATTAGGCTACCCTCTGGTCATGCCTGTGAAGGGTTATCTAAATGTAATGGCTAGGGGTTGGGGATTTAGCTCAGTGGTAGAGCGCTTGCCTAGGAAGCGCAAGGCCCTGGGTTCAGTCCCCAGCTCCGAAAAAAAAAAGAACCAATAAATAAATAAATAAATAAATAAATAAATAAATAAATAAATAAATAAATGTATGTAATGGCTAGTTTTGACTGTGAACTAGCCCCAAGTTAGAGTCACCTGGAAAGAGAGTCTTTCCATGAGTTTTCTAGATCAGGTTGGCCTGTGGGCATGCAGATGGGGAGTTGTCTTAACTGTTAATTGATGCAAGAAAGCCCAGCCCACTGTGGGTGACACCATCCCCTAGGCAGAGTGGGCATGGATCCATGTGTTTGTTCACTCTGCTCTTGACACATTCAGTTCCCACTTTGACTTCCTTGAAATGACAGACTTGAGCCAAACAAACCCATCCTCCCCTAAGCTGCTTTTATCACGGCAACAAACATGAAACCAGGACTAAACTTAGTTGGGTTAACTAATTGCAAAGGATGCCTCATCCCTGGGCTGAGCTCCTGGGTTGAAGGAAAAGGAGAAAGTAAGCAGAGCAACTGCATTCATCCCTCTTTGCTTCAGCCACTGTGACTCCCCAAATGGATGGATTGTGGCCTTAAACTGTGAGGAACTAAACCCCTCCTCCCTGAAGTTGCCTCTCTCAAGGTATTTTATCACAGCCTCCATCTGAGCGAGGGCTGGAGACCAGATCTGTTACAGCCCCTTCAACCCCCAGTCTCCAGCTGGGGACTTGGGTCCCAGGGACTCACGTGCATGATGTTGGTGCTGTCGTTAAAAATCTTCACATAGGGCTTCAGGATGTTGAAATGGAAGGCAGGTGTCAGCATGCGACGGTGGCGGCTCCACTTGTCACCAGTACTCAATAGGAGGCCATCCCCTGATGGAGCAGCAAGGCAGTAGGCAAGGACAGCATCTTCCCCGCACCCAGAGGGTGTTCCCAGCCCCTCACCTGTAGGTACTCACCCAGCCACGGCCTCAGGAAACGGTAGAAGACTCTGTCCTTGGGGGCAACTGAAGCTGGTTTGAACAAGGACCATCAGGAGCCATGGCAGCAGGGAGGGCACGGGAGAGCTAAGGGCCCTCAGCCTAGTATCTTCACACTCCCCTCCCTCCAAGTCCACATGGTAGGTTTGGGGGCAGGGACAGAGGGAGACAAGAGGGACAGACAGACATCAGCACTAGAAAGAGAAGGCTCAGCCTGACACGGCGTACACACTGCAGCACACCTTCACGTGGCTACCACATGGTCTAACCTGTTCACCCTGCCAAGCGCAGTATCACACTCTGCAGACCTTTCCAGAGACTCAGTGTTCCTGTCTACCCCAGCATGTGCTGACATCTCCTGACCCAGTCATATGACACGACACACATAGACTGACATGACCAAAACACCCGTGACCTGACCCAACTGACACGGATGGCTAAACACACCCCATGGACAGGTCTCAGATGTGATTTCTGGGCCAGGCGTGGAACACGCCTTGAATCTCAGTACTCTGAAAAGAGAGGCAGGTGGATTTCTGTGAGCTTTAGGCCAGCCTGGTCTGCATAATATTCCAGGCTAGGCAGAACTACACAGTGAAGATAAAACATAGTGTTTGGGAAAATATAGTTTTAGAGGAGAAAATGTTGTCCCACCCTTCGGACACTCCAAACACAACCAGGAGGAAAAGACTATTTCTAACACCTCAGATTAAAGCCAGTCAGAACCCAACATATCCCAATTGTTTATGGCCCCACAGAGAACCATTGTTGTAAGAGCCCAAGTGAGAACCAGGTCCATCCAGATAACAGCACACAACAGAAAGATTAAAGACATCACAGGGCATGCTCCAGACAGGAGACTCATGGCCACAGAGGAGTCAGATGAGTCTAGATGCAGCACAGCAGGCACATTTCCTGTGGTAGACTGCACTTGAGGGTCAAGGGCATGCAAGCTGGAACCAGCATGGTATCTACCTGGAGCCAAGATCACGGGCTTGATGAAGGCAGGGTGGAATATGCGGATAACGGGGTGCCACGGCCCCACCCACCAGCAGCAAACATCCCTGAAGGTTCTCGACAGGCTCTGGATGTACAGGAGCCCTTCCTCTGAGCTCTGGATCTGTAGAAGAGGACCCGGTGTTTGCCTCTCTGAGCTGCCAGAGAGAACAAGTAGGGTAGACCACCACAGGGAGTCCCAGGCATTCCATTCAGGACTTCATCCGCAATGCTGAGCCATGCTCCCCCCTAACTCTCCCAGCCCTCCACCTTCACCCCCACCCACACACATCTCAGTACTAAGACAGAAGACACATCCTCACTTCGGCTCCTAAACACTATATTTTATTTCATTTCATCTAATTATCTTATTTCTCTCTCTCTCTCTCTCTCTCTCTCTCTCTCTCTCTCTCTCTCTCTCTCTCTCTCTCTGTGTGTGTGTGTGTCTGTGTGTGTCTGTGTGTGTGTCTGTGTGTGTCTGTGTGTGAAAGCCAAGCAAAGGGTGTTGGATCCTGGAGCTGAAGTTATAGGCGGTTGTGAGCCGCCCATGTAGATGCTAGGAAAGGAATCAGGTCCTCTGCAAGAACAGTCATGCCATTTCTTTGGAACTACAACACTTTCTGTATTATTCTGCCCTGCTTTTTTTGTTCCTAGTTCTCATATCAAAAGGCAGACATCAATACCATGCAACAGCCTGAAAAACCTACCACCTTGACATTTCTTCTATCAAATAAACAAGTTTGCCATTTTTTAAACACAGTCTTGAGGCTGGAGAGATTGCTCAGTAGTTAAGAACATTTGCTGCTCTTGCAGAAGATCCTAGTTTGAATCCCAGCACCCCACTCACATGAGGCAAATCACAACTGCCTGCAATTCCAGTTCCAGAAGATGCAGCACCCTCTTCTGGCCTCTCCTCAGGCACACATGCACAGATAACAAATAAAATAAATCCTTAAACTCAGCCTCCCACAAAGTTTCAATCAGGAACAAAATGTCCATAAGCTCTGTGCAGGGTGCTACTCAGGAGGTGACTATGAGAGTTTTCCTGGGATCACACACCCCTACTCACCAGAGAAAGGGAGCCCACCACAGACCAAGAGTAACCACTGCACCAATGTCCGATTTAGCCAACCAATGAGTTTTCCTGGGGTCACTAACAGGGCTATGGGATAGTGCTTACTTACAAGAAACAGGTGTGACTCAAAAGGAGCTGCATCTCCAGAAAGCCCACCCCACCACAGATGATGCCCCCACTCTGACGTTCCTGAACAAGTGCCACCCTAAAATCTCTCTGAAGCTTGCAGACAAGTCCACATTCCAAATACCTTTCTTTGCACAGTTTGGCTGGTCAGAATTTCCACCCAACACATGTTTACCCCCTTTGTACAGTTCTGTTTAGGCCCTCAAGAATCTTCCAAGTTTCTATTCTTTCTGATTGTGTGACCTTTTGTTTACCTCCTAAGACTTTTGAGCCCCCCTTTCTGGAGCAAACATTTTTCAATTTGGAAGGAATGTTGCAATTTGGAGGAAAATGCCACAAAGCAAGTGTCCTGTACTCCAATTAACAGCACAGTGTTGTTTTTTTTTTTCCATCTACGACTCATGAGCACAGACATTACCTCATGGATATAGTCATTACCTCATGAGCACAATCATTACCTCATAAGCAAAGTCATTGTGTCATAGATACAGTGATTACCTCATAGACACAGACATTGCCACATGAGTACAGCCATTATGTCATAAACACAGTCACTACCTCATGGGCACAGACATTACTACATGAGCACAGGCATTATGCCATGAACACAACCATTACCTCATAAACTCATAGACACAGTTATTACCCCATGGGCACAGTCATTACCTCATGAATATAGACATTACCTCATGGACACAGTCATTACCTCATGGTATAGTCATTACCTCATGAGCACAGACATTAATTACCTCATGGGCACAGACATTACCTCACTAGTGATAGATAGTCACTATCTCATCAGATTCTTGACCTTTGACTTCCTCCATAATTACCCATTAAGTTCTTTGTTGGTTATTTTTATGAACTTATGAGCAGAGTACCTGAGAGAGAAACTGAAAGGAAGAAAGACTTATTTTGCTCACAGATTCAGAGCATTTAGTCCACGAAGGCTCATTCATATCCACCTGATATTTTACATCATGGTGACAAGAGCCTATGGTAGAGGGTTCTTTACCTCACATGGACAGAAGCAAAAAGAGATAAAAAAGAACAGAGGACAAGATACCCCCAATGATCTGTCCCTAATGGCCTATGCCTCCCAACTACACCCCACCTCCTGAAGTTTCCAGAACCTCCAAAATAGTGTCACCAGCAGGGCACTCTCCACAGGCAGGTTTGGTATATGAACTTGTTGTTGAATTGACGAGCAATAATTTTCTCTAAATTGAAACATTCCCTCTGGGAAGCTGAGGTAGAGGAGTCTGAGAAGGTGAAGAAGGACAAGACTTCTAAAGTCCTCTCCAGGTTACAGAAGTAGGAAACAACTGCTGTGGTGGATACTGGCCAGCCTGGGACCTGGAGGACGTTCTCCAACCTGTGAGCTGCTCACAAGTCATTCATGGAGCTCCTGAGTCACCATCCTGCTTTTGGGTCCTCCCTGCTTCCATAACCCTCATCCACCTCTCTTTCAGTAACTCCAATAAAGTCTCCAATTCCCCAAGGCGAACATTAGTAAAAATGATCACTTAGGTCTCACCTAGTCTCCTCATCTGGGCTTAGCAGACCTGTGTGGTGTCTCCCTGGGAAAAGTCTTGTACAATGATACTCAGGCCATACGCTGTGGACATGTTTCCTTCAGCTTGGAACACTCTCTCTTGCAGAAGGGAAGGTCACAAAGACTCAGTAAGCTGGTGAAACTTAAAACTCAGAAAGCCTACTAAATTAAGAAGACTAAGTAGCACATGCCCTAAGGGGTATAATACTAAACGATTGCAGGGTTGGGGGAGGGGAACACTCTTTGGTGGAGCTGCCGGCATGTTGAGCAGGGAGCTATAGGGATATACAGTTTCATGAGTCATCACCCATGCTGGGATTGACTTTTAGTGGTGCAGCTGCCTGAGTCACCTCTTATATGGAAACCCAACAAACTCCATAGCCAATCAAGAAAGATCGAGTGAAGTTGTTTCCTGACCCTTTCCTGGGTTCTTTGTCCCAGAGGAATAGAAGAGAGTTCATGTCTCCCCAAGAAAGGTCCCTCAACACTGGATGTGTAGCTTGGCTTTGGAACGTGGATTTTCTCATCCTGGGGAGCAGTCTCAGCATCAGGGGCCACCACAAGAGGAAAGTAATATTGGGGGGATAGTGGGTAGTAGTGTTGTATCAGGATGCCCAAGATATCTCATATTTCTCTACATGGCCTATTTTGATATGGCACTTGTCCCTCCAGGCCTAAAGGGCTGTCATTTTCAACTTCTGGTAGTCATGGCAACTATAGCAGCACACTAGAGTAGTAGCCAGGTCAGAGGGGATGGTGAAAGAGCTGTCAGAACTCCTGAGGGAAGGTCAGTGGGACTCTCTTCCCCCAGCAGAAGGTGATCTTGGGATATACTACAGCATATAAGAAAAAGGGATTTTAAATCAGGACTCTGTGGTGCAGCTTCCATAAGGTTGTCACCCATGATGGGTGGGACCTTAAAAAGATACAGCCAGGGGTTGGGGATTTAGCTCAGTGGTAGAGTGCTTGCCTAGCAAGCACAAGGCCCTGGGTTCGGTCCCCAGCTCCGAAAAAAAAAAAAAAAGATACAGCCATTTTGGGTCACCCATGATCCCATAATGTCATCTGTTCTCTGTAAAAAACTCCTAAGAAGCCCATAGTTCTCACCAAGCTGGACACGGACGGACGTGTTATGTTGGTGCCCACCTGGGACAAATACAGACAGACTTGTTCACGTCTCCCCGAGAAAGTTAGCAAGACGCATCTGGGGAACTGTAGTCTTGGTAGACCCCAAGGGAGCAGAGGTGACCTCTAAGTCTCCATCAGGATGGCCACTCTCACCTGTCCTCTGTAGACACCAGGCTCTGGCAGCCTGTGTGTGGCCCTGCTGAATCTCTGTACACCTGGCACTGTGCCACTTACAAGGAAAGCAAATGTCTCCAAATCACACAGAGGGAAAACCAGGTGGAAGTCGATGCCCAAGTTGTGCTGTGGAGGGTGGGTTCTGAGAAGGCTTCCAAAAGGGGAAGCAAGTGGCTGGTTCATATCAAGATTGAGCAACAGGGCTCGTTGGTACATCTCAGTGGAGAAGCTAGCCATAAGAGGAAGACGCTGAAGAATGGGGGGTTAGGAAATCAGCTCTCAGAGCTCCCCTGGACCAGTTACAACCCTGGGTGTGCCTGGGTAGGGACTGCAACTCATTTCTGTGACCAGTGGGAAGCCAGAGATGAGCTGAAAAAAAAAATGGTGTAGTGGAGACTGGCCTGGTCTCCCTCAGGAGGCCTCACATCCAGCACACTAGAACCTGGGGACACCAGGGTCTTTACTCTGTGGAACCTCGCTGGTGACATGCCCACATCTGCAGGGAAGACAGGCTGGAGAAGGACTCACAGAAGACACAGTGTGGGAAAGGCTCAGGACAGAGCATCTGTGAATGATGGCATTCTGCTCTCCTAGGCCCCAGCACGGCCCTGTGTCCAGCTCCCTGGGCCTTGTTCCAGGCCTCTCACAATTCTTTCCACCCTGACACCCCAGGCCCACCTCACTGCCACACTCACCAGGCCTAGGTGTCCAAAGAGCCAGTTTCGTGTGGGGGGCTGCGGAAAACGGCGGAGGCGACGAGAGTTCTCAAAGACAGCATAAACCTGAGGCAGGATGTAAGCCAGAAGACAGGAGGCCCCAACCAGCAGCAGCAACAGCCATGGAGAGGCTGCTGTGTGCCCCAGGCCCAGCCAGGACAGGCTCAGCAGTGGCATCCTGCAGAGTAAATGCACACAGGATGAGATCCTGGGGCATGGAAGAGGGCGGGGGGTGGGGGGGTCTGGACAGTGCACAGGAGCAGGGAACCAAAGAGTTGGAGATAAGGCCTGAGGAAGTAGGGAGACCCAGGGCAATATATGGGGGCAGGCAAAAAGGGGAGAAGAGGAAGAGAAGGAGAAGGAGGAAAGATATTGATTAGAGTCTGAGCCATGGACTATTAGCCAGAAATTAACGTCTGCTGCTGACTTCTTGTACTGCCCCAGCCTGGGACCTCTCAACCCCACTGGTACCTTCTCTCAGGAACACTGTGTTTCTCAGGTCTGTCTCTCCCCTTCTCTGGCTCCTGACCAGGAGCACCTAGAAAAAATTGGGCTGGACTAGCCAATCCCTTGCAAGCCCGGCTGCCTCTTCCTGCCTAAGTGGCCAACATTTGGGGGCGGGGCCAAGCTGAAGCAGAGGGGAACCAATTCAAGACTGCACAGTCAGGGTCACAAAGCACGCGTGCCACGTCCTCAGGACTTCACACCTCTTGTGTAAGGACTCTGAAGGAAGCGGTGGATGGTTCTGTGAAGATAAAGTCCCCAAAAGAGGGTGTGAGGAAACCGGCTAGTCACCACTGTGCGGCTTGTGGACTAAGTCTGCTCTTGAGAAGAGTATGAGGAAAGTATCCTCTCCCTAAGTCATGCCTCTTGAGCCCCGGCTCGTCTACATAAGCTGTCTGCTTTCTTCAGGTGCCCAGGATCCTCTCACAACCTGGTGTTTCCCTCCACACTGTAAGCAGTCTGGACCGGAATCCTGGGTGTCAACACAAGAACAAACTGAATCTCAGAGAAGGCAAGCACCTAACCCAAGTTGCACAGCTCAAAACAATCTTGGGTTTGTCAGAGCCTAAAACCCAGAGCTTTTTTTCTCCGAAATGTTGCTTCCTTACTGAGAACAGTGCCCTGTCGACACAGAGGCATTGATAGTGCTAGAATCTCAAGGCACGAGATGGTTCCATACCAGAAGCACCCTGAAACCTTTTTAATGGCCTCCTGTTGCTCCTCCCATACCCATTATGCTCTGCCCAGCAGACTGCCTGTTCCCTTCCTGGCTTCCTAAGATTGCCCTGCAGGGCTTGAAGAGTTGGCTCCAAACGCAGCTGCTGAGAAAGAAGGTAAATGGGAGATAACTCGCTCTATATCCTCAGTACCTCCTGCAGCCCAGTCAGCCATGATGTCAGGTGGCTAGAGCCCTCAAAAGAGTCACAGTGCCCTGTGCTTATCAGCCAAACACTTGAGAGGCTGAGAAAGGAATGTAGTTCAAGACCCACTTTGGCTCCAGTGAAAGCCTCCATCATCATTCCAACTCTGTGAAAGCCTCCACCATCATTCCAACTCTGTGGAAGCCTCCACCATCATTCCAACTCTATGAAAGCCTCCACCATCATTCCAACTCTGTGAAAGCCTCCACCATCATTCCAACTCTGTGAAAGCCTCCACCATCATTCCAACTCTGTGAAAGCCTACACCATCATTCCAACTCTGTGAAAGCCTACACCATCATTCCAACTCTTGCGTGGCCTCCTTGGGGACTCACATGCACATAGCCACACAAAGACACAAACACACATATACACAATTTAAAATGAAATCATGGTGGTTTATATCTTAGTCACTGTTCCATTGCTGTGAAGAGACGCCATGGCCAAGACAATTCTTAGAAACGAAAGCATTTAATTGGGGCTGGCTTACAATGTCAGAGATTTAGACCATCATCATCATGGTGAGGAACACGGCAACGCCCACGGCAGGGGAACAGTGGCTGAGGGCTTTACATCCTGGCCCACAGACAGGCAAGCAGAGAGAGACTGGACCTAGCATGGGCTTTGGGAACCTCAAAGCCTTAGTGACACACTTCCTCCAACAAGGACACACTCCCTAATGATTACAATACTTTCAAACAGTTCCAGTCCCTGATGACTGAGCATTCAGATCTATGAGCTCCTGGGGGGTCTGTAACGGAATTCCCAGTTGTCAACTTGACCATATCTGGAATGAACTACAATCCAGAAATGGAGGACACATCTAGGATCCAAATCTTGAGACACAGTGGCCATGAAAAAGCCCAGGCAAGGTGGCATATGCCTTTACACCCAGGAGACAGAATCAAGCAGATCTCTGAGTTCAAGGCCAGCCTGGGACAGAGCAAGTTCCAAGGAAAGAACAGCTTAGGTCTAGGCATGTGGTACACACCTTTAATCTGGTCCATACCTCCGCTGGAGGCCTACATGAGGACAATGAAAAAGTCAGAGTTCCATTTTCTTTGCCTGCCTGCACTTGCTTGCAGCACTTCTGTTGGGACCTACTTATTCAGGATTCCAGCTTAGACAGAAGAGCAGCTACAACACCTATCCTTGTGGGTCTGAGCAACCAGACTCCTGGATTCCCATTCACAGTCGCCATTGTGGGATTGTTGTGTTGTGCCAGGAAATGCTCATGAACCCCAAAAAGGCCACCAAGGAGCCGATGCAATTGCATTAGGGCCTCTTTATTTAAGCTCCAGCTTGGGCCACACTACCCTCTCTAATGCAGGAGAATGGGAGGGAGGCCTCGAGCCCAGCTTCAGGCAAGCATTTATAGGGACAAGAGGGATTGGGGGACCATTATAGCCTTTGACATAATTGGCTGGTGTTGGGAGCCAAACCATGAACTTAACTTTTGTTTTCCTCCTGATTAGTGGTTGTTGGGAAGTGAAATGAGCCTCCAGCTATAATCCGAAAGTGTAGATTTGTTGGAGACAACCTAGAAACTGGTGCCAACTGGTGTTAGTTAACTTGAGTTCAGCCTTAGGTCAGGTTCTTTAAGATGGAGTCTAAACCCAGAAGACTTGGTCTCTCATTACCTCCTTTCTCTAGGAACTAGAAGGCCCAATCATGGGGCTTCCTGAAGTTATTATTATATTATAGAGGGGGTCAGAGTTGTCACCACTCAGCCCTCCTGGGATCTCTGGGGCTTGGGTAGGGGCCCCATCAGTGGGAGGCAGGAGACCCCCTGAGGCTGAATTTCCTCCTGCTAGTCAGGGTCATCTTCACCTGCAAATGGGTCTGTGATTTCAGACTGCAATCCCACAACCTATGGGTGATGGGGGAAGGGGCAGGGTGGGTGGGGGACCTGTTTTATAGAGAACACGAAGTTTAGGCCAAACATGTCTATGAGCCCATCAGACATCCTTGGGATCGTCTAGCAGTTGGTGGTCCTCAAACTCAGTAATGACTCCCGCCGTATGTTAAGAATAATGGGGGAGGAGCAGAGTATCCCAAACACGATTTTAAAAGGGGTGAAGCCCATCTCGGAAGGGGAGTTCTATACCCAGGAGTAACTCAGTCATTGTCAGTCTCTTAGGTCAACTTAGCTAAGGTCTCTTTCAGGGTTCTGTTCATTCTCTCTGCCTGTCCTGAACTCTGAGGTACCATAAAGTTTCCAATTAATCCCCAGAATATTGGCTAGTCCTGATTTACCTGGGACACAAAAGCAGATCCATTGTCTGACTCTGTCACCTGAGGAAGCCCACACCTTGGCGGTATGTCCTCTAAGAGCTTCTTTGTCACCATGGATGTAGTTTTACACTTGGTGGGGAGAGCGCAAGTCCAACCTAAAAGGGTGTCTATAAACATCAGTAAATATTCATATCTGAATTTTCTGGTTTAGCTCTGTGAAGTCTGCCTCTCAGCAGTGTCTCTGAACCTATTTACAGGGTTCTTTTTAGCTGGCAGGCTTTATAGTTTATGACAATCTTAGCTGTCTTTCAGTTGGCATCTCTAATCCTGATATTAGCACGTCATATCAGATCCTGTGTTCTCCGGATGCCCATGTGGGAGGAGAAAGTATGTGCAGTCCCATTTCTTCTGGTACAGTGAGTTAGCAATCTGCTGTCCTCTACCATCCATCATAATATTTGGACATGGGAAGATTTCTAGTCCAGGTTATGTCATCTTTTGAATACTTGGCATGGTCAGGGAGCATAGGATCCCCGGATGTAGGAAAGTCAAGGGCAAGAGAGATTATTGCCCTCTGAAACCCAGGCCTTCCCACTCTGATGTCCTGAGCAGTGAATGATGGCCAGCTTTTTAGGCCCCCTAGAGCCTTTAGTAGGGAGAGGATTTTCTCTTTATTTTTGATAGTTTTTCCTTCTCCCATCAGAAGGCCTCTCTCCCTATAAATAGGCCCATGAACGTGAGTGGTAGTAAAGGGATTTTATCTTTTCTCAGTTCTAATGCCCTGGTTAGAGATACCAGCTCAGCTCAGACCATTATTCCTGTCAGGAGTGGCTCCACTCGTATGATCTTGGTGTGAGACCACAATGACCTAGCAAACCTCTGTCTGTCCTGAATGAAGCTGTTGCCATTGGTCAACCATGTTATCTCTGCATCCATCCTGAAGACCTCGTCTGGTTACTTGGCTGTGGACCAAAATGACTGAGAAATCATGCAGTGGCCTGTCGAGGTCTTCAGGCTTGGGGCAGCTGGGGCTTGAAAAGTTATCCTTTAGTGATGTTGAAGTCCCCAGTAGGTTCCCCCATGGGACCAGGAAACTGGTTCCTGGCCTCTGTCTGGATTCTCTCTCTCTCTCTCTCTCTCTCTCTCTCTCTCTCTCTCTCTCTCTCTCTAATGAAGACAGTCGTCCCAAGTGTGCTGCTGGGTTAAGATGGTCTCTAAGAGAGTAATTACTGAAAAGAGGGAATTCTGACTTCTCTGGTTATACAGGTCACTAGTGGCAAAGGGCCAGTAGTGATGGGGTTGGTTTCCTGGATCATTGACCAGCCCTGCTGCACACAGGGCAGGAAACAGACTCAGGCTCAGGAGGCAGCCCCTGGTGGCTTGTCTCCCTGCAGCAGGTCTCCTCTCACCCTCCCCCGACCCTTGCCTGTGGTGGGGCTGCCTGTGACCAAGCTCCCATTCTGCTTGAGGGATTGAATAAGGTGGGGCTACCTATTGTCTGGGAAGAAAAAGTTTCCCTAATGGTGACAGAAAGATCTTGTCCCCTAGCTTTAACATAGTGGAGCTGAAGGCATCTGTCCCATGTTAAACATCTGTCAGAAAGTCGCCCCATAACATAGACAACAAAGACAAGACACAAGAAAAATTTGTCCTGTTCTCTATCAGGCAGGAATGAGAAACAACCAGAAGGTAGCACTCACGTACAAAGAAAACAAATGTGTCCTTTCCTCTCTGTCGGGAAGGAACAAAAATAACCAGATATGTGGGTGCCCTTGGCTCTTTGAGTCCACACCCACCCCAGACCAGGACTCAGAATGTCCCCCAGGATGTTTCCTTTGACCACCTTTAGCCACAGATTCAGATTTAAGAATTTATTCAGAACAGAATTGCAGACTGGCACCACTCAGAGTTTACGAACAGACAAAGACACAAACAAGAATTACTGTACATAAATACACGGACAGAATCACAGACTCAGACAGAAATGGCCGATATTGAGACCCTCCAGGTCAGGTCCTGGAGGCCTTGGAGTTCCTAGTCAATGCACCAAAATGTCGTGCCAAGAAACGTTCATGAACCCCAAAAAGACCACCAAGGATGCAATCACTTTAGGGTCTCTTTACTTAAGCTCAAGCTTGGGCCACAACACTGTCTCAGATGCAGGAGGAGAGGAGAGCCTTTCAGGCAAGCATTTATAGAAGCAAAAAGGGGGCATCTAACCCAGTACACATCTGATTGGGGGCCATTATGACTTGTAACACAATTGGCTGGCTTTGGGAGCCAAACCATAAACTTAACGTTTGTTTTCCTCCTGACTGGTGGTTGTGAGAATATGCAGTGTGAAGGGCAGGCTGTGAGTGGAGGTGGAGGTTTGTTGGGGGGTAACCTGGAAACTGGTGCCAGGTACTAGTGTGTTAGTTAACTTGAGTTCAGCCTTAGGTCAGGTTCTCTAAGATGGCGTCTGAACCCAAAAGACTTGGTCTTTCAATTGGACTGCAGACTGTAAGTCATTCTAGTAAATTCCCTTAATATAGAGAGACTTTCCATAAGTTCTGTGACTCTAGAGGTCCCTAAATAGAGGGCCATTCTCATTCAAACCACCACAGCCCAGGACTTTAATCCCAACACTCTGGAGGCAGAAGCAGGCAGATTTTTGTGAGTTCAAATCTAGCTTGATCTACATAGTGAGTTTCAGGTCAGCCAAGGCTATAAAGTGAGACTCTGTCTCAAACACAATAAATAAGTAAATAAATATTTTAAAAGCAACAACAACCAGGAAAAAAAACAACAAAATAAATTTATAAGTCTGGCTGGGGAGATAGATCAGTCAGTAGCTGTCTGGCAATCATAAGAGTTGAGTTTAGAACCCCAGAACAAACACAAAAAGCCATGCATGGCAGCAGGCCTGTGGAATCCCAGCCGTGGCCAGGCAGCTACGGATGGAAGCTTCCATATGACCTACATGTGGAAATTCCAGAGACTGTGTCTGAAACAAAAGGTGGAGGGCAATGCACACACACACACACACACACACACACACACACACACACACACACACACACACGGGAGGGTGTGAGGGGTTGTGGGGGGAGACCTGGTCTGCAGGAGAGGTTCTGGCTTAGGCCAGGAGTCAGAGCAAACTTCCTAGAGGAAATCAGTTTCAGGCAATTGTGAGACACCTGGAGTAGGTGCTGGGAACTGAACTCTGGTCCTCTGCAAAAGCTGTTAGCACTTAACCATGGAGCCATCTCTCCAGGCCAGGAAGAGACTTTTCTTTCTTTCTTTTTCTTCTTTATTTTTTTATTTGGATTTTTTTAATTTAAATTTCAAATGTTATCTCCTTTCTCGGTTTCCCGTCCATAAACCCATCATCACATCCCCCTCCCCCTACTTCTATGAGGGTGTTCCTCCACCTACTTACCCACCCATTCCTGCCTCCCCACCCTGACATTCCCCTACACTGGGACATCGAGCCTTGGCAGAACCAAGGGCTTCCTTTCCCATCGATGCCCAACAAGGCCATCCTAGGAAGAGACTTTTCAACAGAGGAAGCCTCTGACTCCAGGTCTGTGGCGTGGCACCAAGCAGCACGAAAGCCACTTCATCCTGTGTCTCTGGCACATGCTAAGCTCACCAATGTGCAGGATCAGGAAGACCGGGATGGAAAGCTAGGCCTGGTTCCACACTGAAGCCTTGAGAGGCTGTGGCTGTGACCGAGGACCCCCATTAGGTAGCATTCATCAACTGTGGCTGCAAATTCCAGGGCCCAGTGGCAGAAGGGAACAAGGAAGTCGGAAGCTGGGCTTGTCCTTATGGGAGTTTCTGCCTTAAGGGCCGTGTGGCTCCTCACCCACAGGCAAATGGCACAAGCCAAGCTTATGAAACATCCCAGAGAAAACCAGGAGGTGGAGCAGAGAGCGTTGGAGCTTCTTGCCGCTCCTCTCACCCAGCGGACAGACATCAACAGCTGCAGTCTGTCCCAAGAGACCAGCCTCTGGCCCATTGGCCCTAAACCTGTCTTCATAGCTGAAACACAGGTCTCAGAAAGATTCCCCAGGGCTTTTCAAGAATTCTGCCAGACAAATCGAGGCACAGGATTGGGGCCCAGCTCAATAGGTTAAGTGTTTGCCTTGCAAGCAGGAAGAGCTGAGTTCAATTCATACAACGTTTAAAACAATCAAATATTTTTAAAGCAACAGAAACAAATGGTTCAGTGGTGAGAGCGCTTGCTCAGCATGCATGAACCCCTGGGACTCCTGAACCTTCTACCTGAACCCCTGAACCCCTGGCACCCCTGGAAAAGACTGGGCATGAGCCATGAAGATGGTTGAGTAGGTAAAGCCACTTGCCCTCAAGCCTGAAGCTGGAGGATGAGAACATGATCTTCACATGTTCATAACACACACACTAATTTTTAATTTAAAAACAAAAACTGGCATGGCCGCCTGAGCCCATAACCCAGCATTGGGACATAAAGGCAGACGGATCCTTGAGGCTCTCTGGCCAGCCAGCTTACACTATCTGAAGAACTCCAGCTCAGTGAAAGATCCTGATTCAAAGCACAAGACAATCAGCTCCTAATGATTGACATCCACACATATGCACACGCATGCACATGCACCTGTACACACATACATATTCATATACATGTGTAGAGAGCTGCGACGTGCCGCACCTCAAAGATGGCGCTGGTTTCCGCCTTCCACCCTCCCAACGGTGAGCACTCCTTGCAGTAAACAAGTCCTTATTTGGCTATGTCTGCTTGGCCTGCTAGCTTCCGCATAGTGACAGCCTAGTGGCTTGCTAGGACTGGCCAGTGCTAGCTATTTAAGTGTGGTTCAGGGCGTTCCCCGGAGAGAGAGAGTCAGAAGAGAGAGAGTCAGAGGAGAGAGAGCCAGAAGAGAGAGTCAGAAGGTTGTATCAAGGTTCCTGAGTAAAACTGCTTGAAGAAGATCTCCTGGGGTCGTGTCTTCCTTGCTGGTCGAGGTTGGGCGCGGCATACATGTGCACACAAACTTATCACAGTGGTGTCTGTGGCAATCCTCCTACCTTGGTCTCCTGAGTATTGCAATTTCAGTCATGTGTGCCATCACGCCTGGCTCCTGGGGTCTCTTTAGACTAGCATTCATGCTATCTGCCTCTAGAACTTTACCTCTCTCTTCTCTGAGATCAGAAAGAGATGACTTTCAAATTCACTGGAACTGAGTCCAAGCTGGCTATGCAAATGCAAGCAAGTAGCTACTCTCTATGAGACTCTCCTTAAAATGGAGAGGTGGGGTCATACCTGCTTCACTGAGCCACTTGAGCTCCTACAATGTCTCTGGCCTGCAGCTTTGGACTCAGAACACAGAATCTGACATACAAGGTCCCTGTCATCATGGTGCTTATGTCTGATGGGGGAAGCCAACTGGTAATAGCACAGTCAGATGGTGGAGGCTCTGGAAGGAGTTAGCAAAGACCTGCTAGAATGAAGGGCAATGCAGGACACAGGGATGGGGTGAGGCACAAGCAGTGACCTCAGAGCGGAACCGGAGTGACACAGAGGTACACACTGTGTAAGGCTGCAGCCGACTTGGTGTTGCATAAGCAGGCAAAGCAGGTTTATCATATCTATGTGCCTTCTGCACACTTCCCCTGAAGAGCTGAGATAAGTAATGTGCAACCATTACTTAAGTAATAAGCATAAGTAATGTGCCTTCCCAGGGTAGGGGAAGGGGTCAGGGAAGGAGAAGCAACCAAGCAGCAAACCACACTGCAGCATCCTGAGGTAAGGCCAGAGTGCCTCCTGCATTCCCTCCAACCCTGCAGTGAAGCTGAGAACGATCTGCCAGCCCAGAGGCCAATCAGGGCTAGACCTGCTTCGGGAAGCACCCACAGCACACATGGCAGGGATGCCAGGGGAATATGAACGGCCTCATCAGTCTCTTTGTTCCTTTTCCCCCATAAATCGCATAGTCATTGTTTGGGGCTGACAAGATTGCTCAGTGGATAAGGGTGATTGCCACCAAACCTAGCAGCCCGTGTTCAGTCCCTGATACCCATGCGATGAGGAGAGACCTGTCTCCCACACGTTGTTCTCTGACCTCCACATGTGATGCGTACACCCCATGTGCAATGAGCATGGCCTCCATTAACGTGTGCTTCCAGTCATTTCTCTAAAAAGCTTTCTTTTAGAGCCCATAAGCTTCTTTAAGCACACATATTTTTTTCAGTTTTTTAAATGAATGCATTATTTATTTATTTTGTGTGTAGACAAGTGGGTGTGGCGAGCTGGACTGCCAGCTTGCCTCATTGGCTTGATCCTGCACAGGTGGCCACGTAGGCTGTGAGGACATGAGTTAGAATGCCATGCCATGTTCAGAAGAGGATTTCACAGCTCTCCTCGGCAACCTCAAGATCTTACACCCTTCCTGCCCCCGAGTTCCCTGGGCCTTGGCGGGGTTGTGTAGATACCCCGGCTACGGCTGGGCAGTCAGTCACTGGCAGCGCTTTGCCAGTGATGAGTCTCTGGGTTACGTGCTGACCGCAGAAGACAGTGACTTCTCTGGCCAAGGCTGGCACTGGAAATAATCTATGGTCCCCTTCATTTGTTTTTACCTGATGGGTTATATTTTTATTTCCTCCTTTGCTCTGTTAACATTATAAATTACATTTGTGGGTTTCTTTTTTTAATTTTTATTGTACTTCCTTATGGCTTATCATGTGGCACTTGCACAAGATAAGCGAGAGAGCACAAATCTCCCCTCACCGTGGATCCCAGGGATCGAACTCAGGTTGTCGGGCTCAAGGGCAAGCACCTTTCACTGCTGAGCTATCCCACCAGTCCAGATTGGTAGCTTTCCAATTGATAAAAATGTCTGTTCGGGTTACTGTTCTTGATATAGGGTCTCGTGACACCCACACAGCCTTGAACTCCTGAATCTCAGCCTCACAACTTCCAGCATGACAGTTCATGGCTACACCTGGCAGTCTCTGTTCTGACCGTAATGAAGATTCTGTAATTTATCGTGACATTCATCTTGGTGCCAAAGCTGTTGCAGACCCCCTGGAATGAATGAGGAAGCCTTCCACCTTTTTCTCCATTCTGAAAGAGTTTTTTTTTTCTTTTTTTCAGAGCTGGGGGCTGAACCCAGGGCCTTGCGCTTGCTAGACAAGTGCTCTACCACTGAGCTAAATTCCCAACCCCTCTGAAAGAGTTTTAATGTGTCCCTCATTCTCTACATGAGGAGCTCTCGGCAGTTAACAGGGGAGGAGGAAAGGGATGGATATTTTCTTCAGCAGTTTTGTGCGTGCCCTTTCTTCTGAAACTGAAAAATCCCACACAGAGAGACCCTTACTCAAGTCTTGGGAAATCGCGGACCCCAGACACAGAGAGACCATTTTGGATGTAATAAGCAAAGGCGAGGTTTATTACGGAGACCTATTACAGAGATCTCCGGGCCGACACGTATCCTGAGCAGGAGACAGAGGTGTCGGCCCCGAAACTCAAAAGTCAGAGGGTTATATAGAGAAGGCTAGGAGGTTTTGGCCTTCTTTGGGTTACATACAATTGGCTCATTCAAACATAGCAGTGAGAACAAAGCAGAAAGAGTACGTGTTAGAAGTCAGGGGCTTATCAGGGTCTGGAGGATGGCTCTGAGTGAGCTGGGGGGAGATGTCTTTCTGCCAGACGTCCCATGAATCAGTCCCATTAACTCAGGCTGGTTCCTGCATTCCTTTTCTTTATGGCTTGTCAGTCCTGCCTGGACAGTGTTTCTTGTGCTCCTTTATCTTTATGGCCTGCTAGTCCTGGCTGCAGGGCTTAGCCCTGGGTCTGTGGCCTTTTGGGGTTTATTCTTTTAATTTTTATATTTCTAAACCTAGAATTTGTATAATTTTCTTTTCAAAACCAACCCAGATACAACTCACTGGCTTTTCAAAGGTCAAAAAGGGCCAGGCAGTGCTGGTGACAGACACCTTTAATCTCAGCAGATAGGAGGCAGAGGCAGGCAGATCTCTGAATTCAAGGCCAGCCTGTTCTACAGAGTGAGTTCCAGGACAGCCAGGGCTGCACAGAGAAATCCTGTCTCAAAAAGAAAACAAAAGTCAAAAAGTGAGATGACAGTAGAAAGTAGAGCTAGCTGGAAAGAGGAAGGAAAGAGACCATTGGAAGTGGGAGGAGCCAAAGGAGAGTGACAGGGTCAGTGAGATGATTCTGCTGATAATGGTACCACACTTCACAGCCTGAGGAATGGATACAGAAAAGTGTGGTACATTTACATAATGGAGTACTACTCAGCCATTAAAAACAATGACTTCATGAAATTCTTAGGCAAATGGATGGAACTAGAAAATATCATCCTGAGTGAGGTAACCCAGTCACAAAAGAACACACATGGTATGCACTCACTGATAAGTGGATATTAGCCCAAAAGCTCCTAGCACCCACAATATAATTCACAGATCATATGAAGCCCAAGAAGAAAGAAGACCAAAGTGTGAATGTTTCAGTCCTTCTTAGAAGGGGTGAAAATGCTCACAGGAGAAAATATGGAGACAAAGTGTGGAGCAAAGACTGAAGGAAAGGCCATCCAGAGACTGCCCCATCTGGGGATCCATCCCACATGCAGTCACCAAACCCAGTCACTATTGGGGATGCCAAGAAGTGCATGCTGATAGGAGCCTGATATAGCTGTCTCCTGAGAGGCTCTGCCAGAGCCTGACAAAGACAGAGGAGATGCTCACACCCAACCATTGGACTGAGAACAGGGTCCCCAATGGAGGAGATAGAAAAAAGACTGAGGTAGCTGAGGGGGTTTGCAACCTTATAGGAAGAACAACAATATCAACCAACCAGATTCCCCATAGCTCCCAGGGACTAAACCACCAACCAAAGAGTACACATGGAGGGACCCATGTCTTAAGCTGCATGTGTAGCAGAGGATGGCCTTGTCGGGCATCAGTGGAAGGAGAGGACCTTGGTCCTGTGAAGGTTCATTTCCCTAGTGTAGGAAACCGGGAAGGGGGATAGTATTTGAAGTGTAGATAATGAAAATATCTAATGAAAAAGAAGAATGATCACAGATCTAGGAACTATATTGAGCCTGCTACTAAAAACATCCCTATAAAATGGGAATTCTGGGATCAGATGGACTCATTGTTGAATTAACTTATTGGGGAAAGGAGTAATACTTAAAATAATCTTTAGTTTTCGTGTGTGTGTGTGTGTGTGTGTGTGTGTGTGTGTGTGTGTGTGTGTGTGTGTGTGTGTGTTCAGAATAGGCACTGGATCCCCTGGAATTGCAGTTACAGATGGTTGTGAACTGCCATGTGGGTGCTAGAAACAAAACCCAGATCCTTTGCAAGATTAGCAAGTGCTCTTAACCACTAGTTCATCTCTCCAGCTCCTTGATTTAGTTTTTGAAAATGTATTTTACCAGTTTATATTAATTACATGTAGTGAAGCATGTGTCCTGTTATATGTTGGAGCATTTTTTGGGTATCTGCCCAGGAGTGGTATAGCTGGGTCCTCAGGTAGTACTATGTCCAATTTTCTGAGGAACCTCCAGACTGATTTCCAGAACGGTTGTACCAGTCTGCAATCCCACCAAAAAGGCAGGAATGTTCCTCTTTCTCCACATCCTTGCCAGCATCTGCTGTCACCTGAGTTTTTTATCTTAGCCACTCTGACTGGTGTGAGGTGGAATCTCAGGGTTGTTTTGATTTGCATTTCCCTGATGCCTAAGGATGTTGAACATTTTTTTGATGTTTGATGTTAGCTATTGGTTTTCTGTATATTGCTTTTATTATATTTAGGTCTGGACCTTGAATTCCTATTCTTCCCAATACTTTTAACATGAAGGGGTGTTGTATTTTTTTCAAAGGCTTTTTCAAGATCTAATGAGATGATTGTGTATGTTTTGTTCTTTGAGTGTGTTTATACAGTGGATTACTTTGATGGATTTCCATATATTGAACCATCCCTGAATTCCTGGGATGCAGCCTACTTGATCATGAAGAATGATTATTTTGATGAGTTCTTTAGATTCAGTTTGCAAGAATTTTATTGGGTAATTTTGCATTGATATTCATAAGGGAAATTGGTCTGAAGTTCTGTTTCTTTGTTGGGTCTTTTTGTGGTTTAGGTATCATTGTAGCTGTGACTTCATAAAAAGAATCCGGTAGTGTTCTTTCTGTTTCTATTTTGTGGAACAGTTTGGGAAGTATTGATATTAGGTCTTCATTGAAGGTCAGATAGAATTCTGCACTATCTTGTCCTGGGCTATTTTTGGTTGTGAGACTTCTAATGATTGCTTCTATTTCTTTGGGGGTTATGGGACTGTTTAGATGGTTTATCTAATACTGATTTAACTTTGGTACCTGGTATCTGTCTAGAAAGTCATCCATTTCATCTAGATTTTCCAGTTGTGTTGAATATAGACGTTTGTAGTATGATCTGATTGTTTTTTTAATTTCCTCAGTTTTGGTTGTTATGTTTCCCTTTTCTTTTCTGATTTTGTTAATTTGGATACTGTCTCTGTGCCCTCTAGTTAGTTTGGCTAAGGGTCTATCTATCTTGTTGATTTTCTCAAAGAACCAGCTCCTAGTTTTATTGATTCTTTGAATAGTTCTCTTTGTTCCTACTTCATTCATTTCAGCACTGAGTTTGATTATTTCCTGCCATCTACTCCTCTTGGGTGAATTTACTTCTTTTTGTTCTAGAACTTTCAGATGTGCTATAAAGCTGCTAGTGTATGGTCTCTCCAATTTCTTTTTTTTTCTTTTCTTTTCTTTTCTTTTTTTTCCAGAGCTGGGGACCGAACCCAGGGCCTTGCACTTGCTAGGCAAGCGCTCCACCACTGAGCTAAATCCCCAACCCTCCAGTTTCTTTATGGAGGCACACAGGGCCTGTTAGCACTGCTTTCATTGTGTCCCAAAGGTTTGAATATGTTGTGCCTTCCTTTTCATTAAATTCTAAAACTTCTTTGATTTCTTTACTTCTTCTCTGGCCAAGCTGTCAGTGAGTAGAGCACTGTTCGGCTTCCATGTGCATATGGACTTTCTGTTGCTTTTGTTGTTATTGAAGACCAGCCTTAGTCCATAGTGGTCCAATAGAATACATGTGATTAATTCAATGTTCGTGTATCTGTTGAAGTTTATTTTGTGTCTGAGTATACGGTCGATTTTTCCAGGGTGACTATGGTCTTATAAAATTAATTTGGCAATGTTCCTTCAGTTTCTGTTTTGTGGAATAGTTTGAGAAGTGTTGGTATTAGCTCTTCTTTGAAAGTCTGGTAGAATTCTGAGCTAAAACCATCGTCTTGGGCTTTTTTTGGTTGGGAGACTTTCAATGACTGCTTCTATTTCTTTATTGGTTATGGAACTCTTTACGTTGTTTACCTGATCTTGATTTAACTTTGGTAAGTGGGATCTGTCAAGAAAGTCACCAACCGGGGTTGGGGATTTAGCTCAGTGGTAGAGCGCTTGCCTAGCAAGTGCAAGGCCCTGGGTTCGGTCCCCAGCTCCGAAAAAAAAAAGAGAGAAAAAAAGAAAGTCACCAACCAAGAGCTCCTCCAGAGGTCCTGAGTTCAACTCCCAGCAACCACATGGCGGCTCACAACCATCT
The DNA here is from genome assembly GCF_021556685.1 of Rattus norvegicus. Taxonomy (NCBI): domain Eukaryota; kingdom Metazoa; phylum Chordata; class Mammalia; order Rodentia; family Muridae; genus Rattus; species Rattus norvegicus. Next base: position 17,905,623 of record NC_141549.1, on the reverse strand, counting down.
GTAACAGGATCGGATGCCCTCTTCTGGTGTGTCTGAAGACAGCTACAGTGTACTCATATACATTAAATAAATATTTTTAAAAATACTTTTTGGGGTTGGGGATTTAGCTCAGTGGTAGAGCGCTTGCCTAGCAAGCACAAGGCCCTGGGTTCGGTCCCCAGCTCCGGAAAAAGTAAATAAATAAATAAAAATAAAAATACTTTTTAAAGAATTTCCAAATTTGTGGAGTATAAGTTTTTGAAGTAAGACTTAATGATTCTTGGATTTCTTCAGTGACTTCAGCCCTGAGTTTATTTCCTGCCATCTTCTCCTCTTGGATGCGTTTGCTTCTTTTTGTTCCAGAGCTTTCAAATGTGCTGCTCTGTCACTAGTATGTGATCTCAGTAATTTCTTTATGAAGGTGCTTAATGCTATGGAGTTTCCTCTTAGCACTGCTTTCATTGTGTCCCGTAAGTTGGGGTACGCTGTGTCTTCGTTTTCATTGAATTCTAGAAAGTCTTTCATGTCTTTCTCTATTTCTTCTCTGACCCAGAGATCATTGAGTAGAAAGTTGTTCAGTTTCCATGAGCGTGTAAGCTTTCTGTTGTTTCCATTGTTATTGAAATCCACCCTTAGTTAATGGTGGCCTGATAAGGTACAATCTTCTTGTATCTGTTGAAGTTTCTTGGTGACAGAGTACGTGAACAATTTTGGAGATGATTCCATGGGGTGCTGAGAAGAAGGAACATTCTTTTGTGTTTGGATGGAATGTTCTGTAGATATCTGTTAGGTCCATTTGAGTCATTGCATCTGTTAATTCCAGTATTTCATCTGTTTGGTTCTGTCTGGCTAACCTGCCCATTGGTAAGAATGGGGTGTTGAAGTCTCACTATTAATGGATGTGTTTTAGTGTGTGATTTAAGCTTTAATAATGGTTCTTTTACAAGTGAGGGTCCCCTTGCATTTGGGGCATAGATGTTCAAAATTGAGAGGTCATCTTGTTGGATTTTCTTTGATGAGTATGAAGTGTCCTTTCCCATCTCTTTTGATTAATTTTGGTTGAAGGTTGTGACGAATATTCTCAGTTGTCAACTTGACTATATCTGGAATGAACAACAATCGAGAAATGGAGGGTACACCTGTGGTCTGATCTTAAGGCAGGAAAACACAGGCTTTTGATCCAGATCTTGAGGCACACCTTTAATCCGGGCCATGCCTTCCTCATGCTGGTTTCCTATATAAGGACAATGGAAGAAAGGGGGGTTTGTTTGCTCTCCACTTGCTTGCCACCACATGCATTAACATTTACTTCTTTGAGATTCTAGCTTACACAGAAGACCACTGAGCAACTATTTAGATTCTTGGACTTTCCATTCACGATTAGCTATTGTTGGATTTGTTGAACTGAGGCCTGTAAGTCATTTCAATAAATTCTCAATATGTATATGTACATACATGTACTTGTACGTGTGTGTGTGTGTGTGTTTGCGCGCACGCGTGTGTTTCCATTGCTGTGAAGAGATACCATGACCAAGGCAACACTTACAAAGAACAACATTTAATTGGGGCTGGCTTACAGTTTCAGTTCATTGTCATCAGGGCAGGAAGCATAATAACATCCAGGTAGCCATGGTGCTGGAGAAAGAGCCAAGAGTCTTGATCTGAAGGCAACAAGGAGAGACTATTCCACAAACAACCAGCAGGCAGGTCTCTTCTTCACTGTGTAGAACAAAATCCACCCCTACAGAGACACACTTCCTCCACCAAAGTCATACCTATTCCAACAAGGACACACCTCCTAAAAGTGTCACTCCCTGATGGCCAAGCATTCAGACACATAAGTTTATGGGGGCCAAGCCTATTCAAACCACCACAGTGTGTATATGTATATACACATGTATGTGGAATTTATATGTGTGTGTATGTATACTATGATATATGGAATTTCTTTACAACATATATAGAGAGAGGAGCAGGAGAGAGATTCATTCTATAAATTCTGTGACTCTAGAAAACCCTGACTAATACGAAGGTCTCTTTTATTAAATACTAGAATAGTTACACCAGCTTGCTTTGAAAATCTTTTCCAGCTCTTTACTCTGATATAATATCTATCTTTATTGAGGTGTGTTTCTTATATCCAACAGAATGATAGATCATGTTTTTGTATCCATTCTGTTAGCCCACATTTTTTATTGGAGAATTGAGTGAATTGATGTTGAGAAGTATTAATGACCAATGACTATTTATTTCTACTACTATTTCAGTTTCTGTTGTTATGTCGCCCTGCTCATTTCTGATTTTGTTAATTTAGATACTGTGTTTGTGCCTTTTGGTTAGTCTGGCATTATCTATCTTGTTGATTTTCTCAAAGAACCAGTCTTTAGTTTTGTTGATTCTTTATATAGTTCTTTTTGTTTCTACTTGGTTGATTTCTACTCTGAGTTTGACTATTTCCTGCCTTCTACTCCTCTTGGGTGAATTTGCTTCTTTTTTTTTCTAGAGCTTTCAGGTGTGCCATCAAGCTGATAGTGTATGCTTTTTCTAGTTTCTTTTTGGAGGCACTCAGAGCTATGAGTTTTCCTCTTAACACTGCTTTCATTGTGTTCCATAAGTTTGGGTATGTTATATCTTCATTTTCATTACATTCTAAAAAGTCTTTGATTACTTTCTTTATTTCTTGTGTAAGACTCGAGAGAAGCCCACCAAGTCCTGCGTCCGGGTTGTCCCTCTCACAGAGACACAGAGACGGAGATCGATGTAATAAACAAGAGGTTTACTAGTCCAGTGCACTGGGGTCATTCTGCAATCGAGGCAGAGGCGACCCCCGGGGAACAAAGGCACATATTTTTTATACCATTTAGGGGTACAAATTACATCAGCAAGGTTACTGTTTAAACTTATTGGCTAAGCATATTGACCTTTAAATCTATTGGCTAGTAAGTATGACATACATTCAAGCTCCAGCAGGGAGATATCTGTAGAGGGGGTAGTGGGGGATCCCGCCCCTATTGCAGTTGTGACACTTCTAGAATGGGGTGTCTACTCAGAAAATTCTTGTGGAGTTCCCCTGTGGGAAGTTCCCAACACTTGATGTTTTTTAAGATAGATTTTGTCTGCTTGATTCTTGGTTCCAGGGACAGGGGGAGTCCTATGCACTGACGTTTTCTAAGATAGCTTTTGTCTGCTTGGTCCCCTCATTCCACATTCCTCCCTTTTCCTTGGGAATATCTCAATCCTGAGATCATTTGTTATCCTGCTATACCTCATCTCGATTTAACTCTAGATATGGCTGTCTCAGCATCATAATCTGTACTATACTAATACGTTCCCTAATGAACGTGAGCAAGAGATTTAAAATGCAAGGTCCAAAAGTCAGCATAAGTACTAAAACCACTAAAGGCCCCGTAATGGCGGAAATCAAAGTAGTGAGCCAGGGGGAGGAGTTGAACCATGATTCAAACCACCCCTGGTTCTGCTCTCTTTCTCTCTTTCTTTTTGCCAATCCTTCTCCATCCCTTGCCATAGAATCTTTTATCACTTCTGAAGGGTCTATAAAAAAACCAGCATTCTTCCCTAAGCGCAGCACAAAGACTCCCTTGTTGGAGAAACAGGAGATCAAGGCCCCTCCTATTCTGGAGTACTACCTCTGACAAGGAGGTTAAGGATTCTTGAAGTTTTGAGATGGAATTTTCCAATTCTTGTATATCTGCATCTATGGCAGCCTGCAAGCCTTTAAAGTTTTGATCTTGTATGACCAAGGTGGAGGCTCCCGTGGCAGCGCCTGCTGCCCCTAGCCCCAGACCCAATAAGACAGAGAGCGTAATGCCTAGGGGTTCTCTCTTGGCCCTTGGCAGGCTGCCATCTCCATAAGGGTGGTAAATAAGTCTGGGGATTAGCTGTACCAGGACACAGAAGTCTTGGGTATCTCTCAAGATTTGCAGGTGGACAAAAGGGCTGAGTCTGGAGGAAAAGGCCCACCATCCTTTCGTAGGTGGGAGGAGAAATCCCCCACCGAGGGAGATAGACAAAGATTGGTTACAGAGGAATTTCTGTGAGGGGGGAATTTTTCCCACACATAATCCCGACCCAGTGACTGCAGGTAGAGTAAGTTTGACATTTTTTCGCTGTTGCCACCTACACTGGTTGACCTCCTTTGTTTGATAGACAGTCCCTATAAATGCTATGCCTTCATAATGGGGGGGGGCACATCATAACATAGCCAGCATGATTCTGTAGCTTTGGGATTGGTAGCATTAAGAGTTTTTAAAGCCTCTTTAACTAAGTTAAGGAGATGGCAGCCTTCTCCCAGGGGTTCAATGGTGGGAGCCGTGGGCGACACGTCCATGGTGGGTGTGATCTTTCCTGATGGCCTTGAAGGAGTGGGGGATTTCTGAGGTCTTATAACTGAGTTGGGACCAAGGGAGGCATAAAGAGCCCATAATTTAATGGTGAATATTAACCCTCCATCAGGTCCTCCATAACAGATGAGGCCCCATGTATATCCTTTTAAGCAATCTGTAGCCTTTTTTCCCTTTTCAGTGAAAGTGACCCAGAGAGGATGACACCAATTCTGTTTACACTCTTCTATATAGGAATTCCCTCCCCCATAATTCCCGAGGGAATAGTTAGTGGCTACTCTGGTGTAGTCCCAACTTGAGGTAGGATTCCAATATGCCTGTCCCGTTGTCTCACACCCCCAACTTTTACAATAAAAATCGAGTTTACCCCCACACTTAGGATTAAGGGATCTATCCCAATGGAACCTGGGGCAAACATAAAAGTCTCGGGTTCAAAGTAAACCTCTGTCCTGCCATTCTGAAGGACAGGTAAGGGGGACCTTCTGAAGATCTGACTGTCCCTCTAGGTCCCAGCCAGTGGCCCCGACAGCCAGTTTGCAGATGTCAGGGAACTGGTTGGGCGTGGTGACCTCAGACGTGCTGCATACTATGTCTCCCGAGTCATTTATCACCATTCAGGTTAAGTTACGTGGTTGGTGAGGGCTGGCATTAGTTGGGCCCAAGGGAAAGGGGCTAAGACTCAGTACCATTGTCGGGAGGAGATGCCTCATCCTCCATTCTCCTGGTGACTTTTAATTTTAAAGGGTCTTCAGTGATCTGGACCCTCCAGCTGAGTCGAGCTTTCCTTTCCTCTGCTGCCAAAGTAGCAGGCTTCACGTGGGATGCGTGGATGCAGGCAGCTATCCCGTCTACCTTGACCGCTGTTGGGGTGGTCAGCAACACTAGGTATGGTCCTTTCCAGCGAGGTTCAAGTGTCTGCGCTCGGTGTCACTGCACGTAGCCTGAGTCTCTGACTTGGAACCGATGGGATGTCTCAGGGGTCCCTGGCTCGTAGGCGGCTGCACCTCCTTCTGTACCCCCTGCAGCCCTTTTAACCTGGCATATAGATCATTACTACTGTGACAGGTTGGCTCAATAACATCCCCTAGCAGGATCAGGGGTCCTGGGGTCCCGTACAGGATCTCAAAAGGAGTCAAACTGAAGCGGGAAGGGGTATTTCTGACCCTGAGCAAGACCAGGGGAAGGAGCACCACCCAGTCTGCGCCAGTCTCTATGGTCAATTTAGTTAAGGTCTCTTTTAGAGTTCTATTCATCCTCTCTACCTGTCCTGAACTCTGAGGTCTATAAATGCAATGAAGTTTCCAATCGACCTCCAAATACTTGGCCACTCCCTGACTTACCTTGGCAACGAAGGCAAGGCCATTACGGGACCCGATTACCTTGGGCATTCCAAATCGGGGGGAAATTTTCTTCTAGTATCTTCTTGACCGCCACTGTTGCAATCTCTTGCTTGGTAGAGAAAGTTTCTACCCATCCTGAGAAGGTGTCTATGAAAACTAGAAGCGATTTGTAGCCGTACTCTCCTGGTTTGATATCTGTGAAGTCTACCTCCCAGTGGACTCCTGGCCAGTCCCCTTGGTATCTTTTACCGGGGTCAGTTCTGTTTCTGCAAGCGTTGACCTTCTGACAGGGTACGCAATTGTGAACCATTTGTTCTACCAGATGTTTCAGCCCTAGAATATGATACTTAGACCTCAAGGCTGTTTGCTTACTTGCTTACTTGCTTACCCCTAGATGAGTCCACTGACACATCTGCCTTATCTGCTCTTGTGGCAGCATTCTCTTACCTGATGGGCCACCCAGACCCTCTTCTTCTGATCGAAACGATTTTCAGGGTCCCTTGAGATGACTGCCAGATCCTCAGTGGAGTACAGAAATCTAGGTTCAGGCCATTTGGGTTCTTTGATCAGCATCACTGGAGTTGCTCTGGAGGCTGCTGCCTTAGCTTCTTGATCTGCCAAATTATTTCCTCGAGCTATAAAGGAATCGCCTTTTTAGTGGCCCGGACAGTGGATAATACTCACTTTTGTTGGTTTGTACAAGGCCTCTAGTAACGCCAGAATCTCAGACTTGTTCTTGATTTCTTTTCCTCCTGAAGTCAGTAGCCTCCGCTGCCGGTAGATGGCGCCATGGCCATGGACTGTGGCGAAGGCATGCGTCCTATCTGTGTAGATCTTTCTGCCTTCTCCTAGCTCAAGAGCTTTTGTGAGAGCAATGAGCTCAGCTTTCTGAGCAGAGGTTCCCTCTGGCAAAGTTTGTGCCCATACAACCTGCTGCCCATCCACCACAGCCGCACCTGCTCTCCCCTGCCCTTCTTCTAGGTAACTGCGCCCATCTGTGAACCAAGTTTCTTCCGCGTCAGCCAAGGGCTGGTCAGACAGGTCCTTGCGCCAACCATGTGCCTCAGCGAGCACTTGCTGACATTTGTGGATGGGAGGCTCAAGGTTGGGGTCCAGGAGAAGGGTGGCTGGATTTAGACCTGGGGGGTAAAGGGGGGTTGGTGCGAACATGATCCCGTCAGAGTTGAGCAGTAAAGTCTGATAATGGGTCATTCGGGCATTTGTGAGCCATTGATCAGGAGGCTGGCAGACTACACTCTCCAGGGCGTGTGAGGCTGATATTACCAGGTCTTGTCCCAAAGTCAGCGTATCAGCATCCTTAACCAATACTGCGACTTTGGCCACGATCCTCAGACAGGCAGGCCACCCAGAGGCCACAGGGTCTAATTTCTTTGAGAGGTACGCCACTGGCCTCTTCTATGGTCCCAGTTTTTGAATCAGAACCCCTTTGGCTATGGCCTTATTTTCTGCCACATATAGGTGGACAGTTTAGTTACATCAGGAAGCCCCAGGACCTTCCTAGAATGGGGTGTTTACTCAGCAAATTCTTGTGGAGCTCCCTGGCAGGAAGTTCCAGACACCTGATTTTTTTTTTTTTTTGATAGATTTTTTCTGCTTGATTCTTGTTCCCAGTGGGAAGTCCTAGACACCTGACGTTTTCTAAGATAGCTTTTGTCTGCTTGGTTCCCACATTCCACACTCGCTTGACTAAGTTGTCATTGAGTGGAGCGTTTTTTTTCAGTGTCCATGTGTATGTAGGCTTTCTGTTGTTTTTGGTGTTATCGAAGACTAGCCTTAGCCCATGGTGACTTGATAGGATGCATGGGGTTATTTAAATCTCTTTATATCTATTGAGGCCTCTTTTGTGACCTATTATACGGTCAATTTTTGAGAAGATAGCATGAGGTGCTGAGAAGAAGGTATATTCTTTTATTTTAGGATGTTTTATAGATGTCTGTTAAATCCGTTTGGTATAACGTCTGTTAGCTTCACTGTGTCTCTGTTTAGTTTCTTTTTCTATGATCTGTCCATTGATGAGAGTGGGGTGTTGAGGTCTCCCACCATTATGGTGTATAGTGCTTTGAGCTGTATGTTCTGTAATAAATAAACCTCAAAACAAAATTTTAGTATCCAGGTATCTTTTTGTTTGATTCTCTTAAATTAGTTTTTCGGGAGGCCTACCTTTATCAAGTCTAATCAATATAACTCTGGAAGGTGTCCAAAGCCTAATCACCCTTTTTAAAAACGCAGAGAAAAACCTGTCTCCCAAAATAGCATGTTCTTTAGTCTGTAACCAGGAAAGCTTGTATCTTTCACTCTCTCCCAGAGAAATAATATAACCATGAGACCCAAAATCACACCCATTGTGAAAAATTAAAACAATTTTTTAAAATGTTTTAAAATGTTAATTATGTTAAACAACGGTGTATGAGCCTGTTTAGGCTTCTCTAATCTGCCATGCCAGGAAATTAACCCCAAATTCCCCTGGAGCCCATGTTAAGAGAATATGAGCCTCCTCTGTGGTAATTTTAAGAATAACTGCAAACCCACGCTAGCTGACATCATCAGGCGATATGGCATTAGTAGAGTAATTCATAAAACAATTTAACCACATTTTTATTAATACCAATACCATTAAGAAGTAAGCAAATTGCCAAACTAAGATTTTTAGCCCAAAATACATCTGTTAAGCTCTCCACCTGGAGTGCCAGACTTTTACTTACTAATAACTTGTACAATATGTGTCCGTATTCACTCTGCCTGGTGACTTCTATTTTTTAATGACTTGATAACAGGCAAATATCACCACTCTCTAGTTGGAGTCAGTGACTAATCTTCCCTATCCTAGTTCCAAACTGCAAATGAAAATCCCCATGTGATTCAAATAAACGCTGTACTCTCTCCTTCGCACTATAAAAAGTGACTTAATCACATTTCCATTAATACTGTCATTAAGAAGCAGGCAGCATAGGGGGAGGGGGATGGGATGGGGCTTATGGGGACAGAAAACCAGGAAAGGGAATAACATTTGAAATGTAAATTTAAAAATATACAATAAAAAAATTAAGAAGAAGAGGAGGAAGAAGAAGAGGGGGAGGAGGAGGGGGAAGGATGAGGAGGGGGAAGGAGGAGGAGGAGGAGGAAGAAGAAGAGGAAGAGGAGGAAGAGGAGGAGGAGGAGGAAGCAAGTAGCTTGTCTAACCAGGATTTTAACTCAAAATTCCCGTGGAGCCCATGTTAAGAGCATATGGGTATCCTGGAAGACTTAATAAAGCCTTATATCTTTATACCACCTTTAAAACACATAAACCTAACCTAAATTAAATCATTTTCCAAACAGCCTTTGCTAAAGAAGCAGGCAGTTTCTAATTTCCAACTCTCTGTGACTAGGAGCAGCCTGCACTTTTTATAGCAGGGGACCTGAGCCTGCTAACAGATGGCCTCTGTTTCTTTTGTTTAAGGTTCCAGTGCTGGCGACATCATGTGATTCAACATGGCGTTGCCCCCTTCTCATTTAGAAAATAAAACTATCTAAGGCTGAAAAACTTCAATTTTTAGTGAATTCTTGCCTAGCACATTGGTTCACCACCTGTTGTGGTTTTAAAAAGTGGCTCATCTCAGATTAGTTTTCTAATAGCAGGAAAGAGCTGGATAGAAGCCTCGTACACTTAAATGTGTTGTATAGGCACAATGCCTATATGAGAGTAACAATTTTAATTAATTTTAAAATGATAAGAAATACATATCAAAGAAAGTCTGAATTTGTATGGACTCTGCTCACACACCCAATAACCCAGTGAAATCAAGACTCCACAAACTGCAACCCAGCAGTCAGATTGATATGGAAAATTCTCAGTCCACAAAACATCCACACAATAAACTCACAACCAATTGATAAGGATATATACTGCCCATCTAGATAAGATAAATTTACCTACAGAAATCCATCCCAACTACCTTGGCAATTTAAGACCCCAGATCTGGGTCATCCTTCTCCATTTCCATCTTGACTCTCCTAGCTCCCTCTCTCTTGCTTCTCCATCTCCTTCTAAAACCTCTGTTCCCACCTCCCTTCTTTCTTGTCCAAAGACAGGCCTCATTTTATCTTGTGCACCTTCACCTGCATAATGACATCAGCCTACAGCCAGAACTGGAAAGAACCCAGATGTCCTTCAACAGAGGAATGGATACAGAAAACGTGGTACATTTAAACAATGGAGCTATTAAATCAACTATTAAAAAAACAATGCCTGCATGAAATTCTTAGGCAAATGGATGGAACTAGAAAATATCATCCTGAGTGAGGTAACCAAGTCACAAAAGAACACACATGGTATGCACTCACTGATAAGTGGATATTAGCCCAAAAGCTTGGAATACCTAAGAAAAAATTCACAGATCATATGAAGCTCAAGAAAAAGGAAGACCAAAATGTGGATGACTCATTCCTTCTTAGAAGAGAGAACAAAATACTCATGGGAGGAAATACAGGGATAAAGAGTGGAGCAGGGACTGAAGAAAAGGTCATCCAGAGACTGCCCCACCTGGGGATCCATCCCATATGCAGCCACCAAACCCAGTCACTATTGCTGATGCCAAGAAGTGCTTGCTGACAGGAGCCAGATATGGGTGTCTACTGAGACACTCTGCATAAGCCCTACTGATACAGATGAGGATGCTTACAGCTAACTGTTGGACTGAACAAGGGGACCCCAATGGAGAAGTTAGATAAAAGACTGAAGGAGCTGAAGGGGTTTGCAATCCCATGGGAAGAGCCAACCAGACCCTACAAGAGCTCCCAGGGACTAAACCACCAACCAATGACTAAACATGGAGGGATCCATGACTCCAGCCACATATGTAGCAGAGGATGGTATTGTCCAGCATCAATAGGAGGAAAAGCCCTTGGTCCTGTGAAGGCTCATTTCCCCAATGTAGGGTAATGCCAGGGTGTTGAGGTTGGAGTGGGTGGGTGATAGTGGGAGCATCCTCATAGAAGCAAGGGAAAGAGGGAGTAGTAACATTTGAAATATAAATACATAAAATATCCAAGAAAAATAAAATTTAAAAAAGAAATCCATTCTAATCAAAAATATTTTTGGAGGGCTGGAGAGATGGCTCAGTGGTTAAGAGCACTGACTGCTCTTCCAGAGGTCCTGAGTTCAATTCCCAGCAACCACATGGTGGCTCACAACCATCTATAAAGAGATCCGATGCCCTCTTCTGGTGTGTCTGAAGACAGCTACAGTGTACTTATATATAATAAATAAATAAATCTTTAAAAAAATATTTTTGGAGGCCTGCTGACAACTCCTTGGTCTAAAAAGGAGACAGGTTTTATAGGTACTGCCTTAGTTGCTTTATACCACGTGGTCATCTTATTCAAGATGCTGGTGAAGTCATATAGCGTGTACCTGTTTTTTAACCTCAGTAAGATGGCTGCCAGACACATGGTTGCTTCCATCCTGATGAGATCATCAGCCAAGGTGAAGGCAAGTCTTAGGTGGCTGCTGATTAAAAACATCTCGTTTCCTAAACAAGAGTTGAACCACATACAGCGAATTAAGATTCAACCTTTTTATATCAGTTTTAAGCTAAATTTTTGTTACAGATTTTTAACCACCCCAATAAACTCAGAATACCTGAGGTGAGAGCATTTACACAAAATAGTCTTAGAAGATTTCTTGAGAGCAGAGTACAGAGAAATCATAAAGACAAAGGATTCTCAGAAGTAAAAAGTAGAGACTTTTGGGATTATAGAGAAGAAAGTATTTAGATACCACAAATTTGGGCATCATTTGTTTGTGTGGTAGTACGATTCGGGAGAATTTGAAAATGGAGTGTACTACTTTTTGGCCATTGACTGAACTGTACTGAGGCAGAGCTGTTTGCAGAAAGACAGTGAGGTTTTAATGAAATCCATGAATTTCAGGAGAAAAGGTCACAAGTGAACTCCTCAGAGCTCCGCTAAGCTCCAGGAGGGAGCTGAGAGACGGAGAACAATGTAGCCATGAGGGACAAGGGTTACAAATAGAAAGGATTCCAATACTGTTGTAGAGGCCGCAACTGTATTGAGAAACTGAAGGACTGGAGTTCCTCCGGAGAGGCAAGGAAGCTCCAGGAAAGAGCTGAGAGCCATGAAAAGGGGCAAAAACAACTGAAGAGCTGGATTGGGGACCTTTGGGGAAATGGTAGGGTTGCAACAGAGCAATGGTTCTCAACCTCCCATACACTGCCACTCTTTAACACTGTTCCTGATGTTGTGGTAACCTCCAATCACAAAATTATTTTTGTGGTTACTTTGTAACTGTAACTTTTGCTACTGTTATGAATCGTAATGTAAATGTGTTTGAAGATAGAGGTTTGCCAAAGGGGTTGGAACCCACAGGTTAAGAACCAATGAAACAAGTAAAGATGTAAGTCTTGCCCACATGATGGCTGCCCCAGAAGGCATAGAAAGCTCCAGGAGACAGAAAGGACATTTACCAAGTAGATGAGGAGAAGCCTGTGGTTAGAGAAGGTTGGGGAAAGGGTTTGGGGATTTAGCTCAGTGGTAGAGCACTTGCCTAGCAAGCGCAAGGCCCTGGGTTCGGTCCCCAGCTCTGGGAAAAAAAAAAAAAAAAAAGGTTGGGGAAAAAAAGCTGCTGCAGAGGCCAACTCTAGAATTTGAAGTTGGTTTTGGTGGATAGCAGAAACAAATGATCCATGCCTCCCTTAGGAAAGGCCACCAGCAGCTTGGTTCAGAGAGGCCAAGTCCCATGGAAGTCAATTCATACCTGCCTTGCCCATGTTTTAGGTACCAGATGAATGAAAACAAAAATGAGGGCATGACAGCCCCACGGTATGCTTGAGGTGAGGGTTTGTTGTACATATGAGAGTAAGCCTAGCCAGAGGCACCTGAAAAAGTTCAAACTGAACAGGGCAATGAGAGAAGGGGGAGGCAGACACCTCGGTTAGCCTTTGCCCGGGTCTTGTTAAAACCTAACATTTCTTGGGGTGATTTACATAAACACAGGGGACTCAAGCACTTCCAGACAGCCTCGACAAAGTGGGTAACAATTTAACAAAGCTGCATCTCTAGAATTGTGTCCCCTGAAACACTCCACTGATTCTGTGACCTAGCAGAGGAGTCTTGTCCATCTTGGTTGCATTTCCTGGGCCTTGGAAGTTTCAACAGGAAGAAATGCTGCATGACAAAAATGGATTGGGAAAGGATGATTGGGAGGAGGTGATAAGGAGCCAATGCCTTTGTTAGGGCTCAGGAGGGAGCTGAAGGAGACCCTAGACTCACACAGTATGCAAGAACAGAGTGTTTATTCTGCAGAAACAACCAGCATGCAGGGGTCACCCCCACTTCAAAATGGCAGCCCAGACAAAGGCACTCAGGCCTCTTTTATAATAGGACTGCTATTAAGGCCCTTCTGATGTTAAAACTGCAATGAGAACTCTGCCAGTCTTCAAGTATCATGAGTTAATTGCCTCTGAGACAGCAACCAGACATCCATGACTTATTAGAGCACATTCCAAGAGGTCATAAAACCATTAATCAAAGATCATAAAAAGGAAACTAAGGATTTACTATAGGTGCAAAGACAGAAGATAAAATCTTGACTGGGTTTATCTATACAAAACTTCAAGGATAACTTAGTTCTGGTCTTTAACTCTCCATGAGCCTGTAGAACTAGTGACAGGAGATGAATGGTTAGCCAGATAATTACTGTTAATGGGTACACATGTAAACATTCTCTGTTGTAAACTTCCTATTTAATTTATGACCTGAATTTATGTGCAAACTTGTGGTGCAATTTTTACCCTGTGATCGATCATGCACTCTGAAAGTCATACAAGTGCTGAGGACAAAGACTGGAGACAGGCTTCCCTCCCCCTTTTTCCTGTGCCAAAGGCTGCAGCCTCTGGCCTCAGAACAACTGACAGGCAGGTCAGCTACTGAAGCAAAGTGACTTAGACTTAAAATAGGTAAACCTTTTAGTATGACATTATTAGGGTCGGGTAATCTAAAACCTCATTAGTGGGTGTTGGGATGCCCCAGATGGGCTGTGTTCCTGCATCGTGAATGACTAACCACAGGGCTGCCCAGCACAGATGGCCCAACCTGAGATCAGATATCTCCCATTCATGTGGCTATCTTCAGGCTATTCCTCAGGCAGGGGATTTTATTGTCTTGTTCCTGGACTTTGCGGTCTGCTGCTGGAGCAGATGGCTTATGACCTAGTTTCCGAGGAGAGACAAAATGGAATGAATAGGCCCCTTCACCTTCAATGGTTAGAAGTTACAAAGATGAGCTTCAAAAGAAACAAGACAAATAAGACAGAAGTAGAGAGAGGAAGGCAGCTGAGTAGAGGGCTCACCCTTTGTGGGGGCTGGTAGACATGTTGGGACAAGTGTGCACAGGTCAGAAGACAACTTGCAGGACCTGGTTCTCTCCTGCCGCTATGTTGTTCTCAGGGCTTGATCTCAAGTTGTTGGGGGTCATAGAGCACTAGTAGTGAGGAACCACCAAAGCCAGAAATAAAACAAAAGCAATTGTATTCACCACAGGAAAATGCTTCTAACCAGTTAGAGCCGACCCAATGACCTTGGAAGGGCTCAACCAGTCTCCTTTTAAAGCATAAAAGGAGATATTCAGGGGAGATGCAGGGGATAGTAAGTTGAGGGTTAGTTCTCAAGCCCAGAGTACAGCAGATAGTAGTGTGGTGGTACAGTCTCAAGGCTATTTATAAGGCAGCAGTCTTATCTCAACCTTTGTGGGGCTCACACAGGCCAGGTGATTTTACTGCAACTGAAAGAATGTAGGGCTCAGGACATGAGTAAGATGGAGATGGCAGACCAATGCCCGGAATTGCTCTGGGATGATGGTGATGATGATGATGGTGGTGATGATGATGATGGTGATGATGGTGGTGATGATGGTGGTGGTGGTGATGATGATGGTGGCGGTGATGATGATGGTGGTGGTGATGGTGATGGTGGTGGTGATGGTGATGGTGGTGATGATGATGGTGGTGGTGGTGGTGATGATGATGGTGATGATGATGGTGATGGTGATGATGGTGGTGATGATGATGGTGATGATGATGATGATATATTTATTTTAAGTCATGTGTGTGAGTGTGTGTGTGTGTGAGTGTGTGTGTGTGTGTGAGTGAGTGTGTGTGTGTGTGTGAGTGTAAATGCTTTCAGAGGCCAAACTTGCAAAGGCCAGAGGTGTCTGATTCCCTGAAGCTAAAGATAAGGGTAATTGTGACCCACTTGAGTGGGTTCTGGGAACCAAACTCAGGTCCAAAGTACATATCCTTACTGAGCCTTCCCTCCAGCCCTGAACCAAGTGTTTCTGATGAAGCCCAGCAACCCTGTGTTAGAGAAAAGCAAGTCAGAGAGTCTGGACAGTATCCATAGTAACAGGCATGGGGACCTAAGTGCCCGATGACGTCCAGGCACAGACCCTGATGTCCAAAGTTTCCCAAATCGTATGGACGTATGCCAGAGCACGTGTCTGTCCTGTGCTCCAAACGCCAGCCTGTCTCTGCGTCTAGGTGTGTCCCAGGCAACTACAGTATCTGCATCTTCCACACAGATGTGCTCAGCACTAGAAGTGAGAATCATGAACACTACTGCAAGATGCTCTGAGCTCAAGGGGAGGGGAGGCTGAGGGACAGATGGCTATACATCCATACACATTCAACATAACACTGCCTGCTCTGGGCTAGCTGCAGGCTGGGAGATGGCTCTGTCAAAAGTGTTTGACATGCACACATGAGGACCTGTCTTCAATCCTTGTGGAACAGAGAAAGACTCTTTCATGTTGTCATGTGCATGGGCACACAGCAGAGAGAGGAAGAGAAAACACCCATACTGACAGACACTTGTAATCCCAGCTCTGCAGAGGCTGGGGCTGGCCAGACCCTTGGCTTGCTTAGCACCCAGCCTAGCCTTCCTTGCATGCTCTCCAAGCCAGGGAGGGACATCTCTCAAAATCTAAGATGGACAGTAGTGCACCTGAGAAACAACACCGAAGATTGATATCTGGCCTACACACACACACACACACACACACACACACACACACACACACACACCACACACACACCACATACACATCACACACACACCACACACACACTCACACACCACACACACATCACACACACACCACACACACCACACACACACTCACATACCACACACACACACAATACATCACACATACCACACACACACACACCACACACACACACCACACACACACAATACATCACACACACACCACACACACACACCACACACACACCACACACACACACACAATACATCACACACACACCACACACACACTCACAAACAGAGGGGGGCACATAAACACACACAGACACACACACACATATGCACACACATGCACACACATATGCACACACATATGCACACACACATATGCACACACACATATGCACACACATATGCACACACACATATGCACACACACACTCACACACACACAATACATCACACACACTCACAGAGGGGGGCACATACACATAAACACACACAGACACACACACATACTTACATATTAGAGACAGCTAGCATCAGACGAGTATAGAAATTCTAAGAGGAGATTCTAGAATATTCAGATAATGAATCAAGCATGGGGATTTCCTGTTTGGAGGACATGGAGAGAAGTTATAGACAGGGCTAAGATTCTGGGTTCCTGCCATGAATGTGAGTTAGCAACACGAGAAACAAAGGTGGGGGGACATGAGTTTTACGCCATGTACCCACACATGCAAAAAAATGCATACGCACATGAAAAATAGAAAAAAATGATAAAAATAAATTTAAAAACAATTCAAGGAGGCCTACAAGGTGAATCCCAGCACTTGAGAGACAGAGTCAGGTTCTGTGAGTTCTAGGCCACCCTGGTTTCCAGAGGGAGTACCAGGACAACCAGGGTTACACAAAGAAACCCTATCTCAAAAGAACAAAACCAAACCAAAAAAGGTAATTCAAGGTCATTCTCAGGGACTTATTGAGTTGAAGCCGACCTAGACTACATGAGATTATTTCTTTAAAAAAAAAAAAAACCATCAACAGATGAAGCTCTTTAGTCTTGTAGTCACATAACCACGTACCAAAATAAACCTCTTTTCCTTCTAACTTATAGGTCTATAGCATTATTATAGGAACAGAAAGTAAACAGAAGCAGCTACCTACGACCAACCTGCTTTTGCTCCATGACTGAACATTTTGCACAGCGTGGAAGGGACTATTATCTGGTGATTTCCTCCAAACTGGAACATCCCTTTCTAAAGGAAGTATGGAAGGCCCCTATCGCTCAGAAAATAAATAAAACATACAAGTCTCAGAAAACTCCTTAAATTTACAGGGTTTACAAGGTCCCTCTCTCAAGGGCATAAACCAGTAAGAAACTCCTGGGTGGAGGCTCTGAAGTGGAGCTGTCTGCAAGTTGTGCTGCTTTTGTGAGTTGTCACCCATCCTAGGATGAGCTTTTGAGGCTCCCTTTGAGTCACCCCAATGAACTAAGCCAAACTTAGTGGAGTAATTTCTTTGTTCTGTGGACAGTGCCCGTCAGGAGTAAACAAACCTTTATTTGTTTGTCTCCATGATGATCAGAGACAATAGGAGTCCGGGAGGCAAAGGTGTGGCTAATGTCTCAGCAAAATGGTAAATGCTGGGACCTTCAGAACAGCTGTTAAGGCTTTGGAAAATAGCTATAAAAGCATGAGTTCAAAAATACATAGTTTCTCAACTATGCAAAAATATATGGATGTAATATGAATTATATAAGGGGCATCACAGATCTAAAGGAACAGAGGCAGCTGCACTATGAGCCAACTTGTCAGAAAGATGCTAAGGAAGGAAATAAAGAGATTTAGGGAGCGGTGATCACAGAACATCACACCCAGCTAGGTTTTTTGTTTGTGCTTACAAAGGCAGACAGATTCCTGAGTCCAAGGTGGGTCTGGGACAAAGCAAGATTAGGCCCAGGTGTGGTAGAAATGGCAACTTCAGGCCAGGGTCCCACTCAGCTAGCTTATTGTCTGTGCTTAACAGAGGCAGGCAGATCTCTGAATTCTTTTACAATGTTAAAAGAAAATGTGTGCTTGCTGTCTCCTAAGAATTAAGGGATTGGGGTCTTGGGATGCTGATTCGTAGGATAATCAAAAGGAAACCTGGAGTAATGAAGAAATAAAGTTTCATAGATATGAGAAACAAAGTTATAAAAACAAGATTTTGAGAAATACATCTGGTGGTCAGGATGCCTATGACCAACTTGTGAGAGATACATCTGACCTCAGATGCCCAGTGATATAATAAAGTTTTGGTGATCAAGATTCTGACTAAGCTAATTAAGACAAAACAATAACAACTGTTCTTGGAAAGACCCCCTACCCTTCCCTGTAGTAAATTCCGAGAACAACCACAAGATGCCATCCTGACCCTGCCCCACCACTCAGTTCACCCCTCCCCCAAGGGATGTGCCAACTTAGCCCCTTCCCGGGTCAGGTGTAGGACTGGATGAGGAAAGTGACCAACTGAGCCAAGAACAGCCCCTTGAGCAGGCCTGCCAATACCGGACCAGGTCCTTTGTCCTGTGTGTACCACCAATGAGAAAAGGCCAGCTAATCCTGTTGCTGAAGTCTGCCCTCTGTAACGAATAAAAGTTGTGTGCTTTTTGGGTTCAGGGTTGCCTCTCCCTGCATGGGAGAGAAAGAGAGCTGTCTGGAGACTCCAGAGAAAGCAGGCTGGAGAGCTGTCTTGATAGCCCTCCATCGTGGACCCACAATTTGACTTTGAGTCACTTGTTTTGCCACTTTCAGAAACTCTCCCTCAGAACCCCTTTCCAAGCGGAGGCTGGTCCTTGGCAAGAATCTAAATAGATTTGTTTTAAAATTACTTGTTGGGGTTGGGGATTTAGCTCAGTGGTAGAGCGCTTGCCTAGGAAGCACAAGGCCCTGGGTTCGGTTCCCAGCTCCGAAAAAAAAAAAGAACCAAAAAAAAAAAAATTACTTGTTAGTTATTGAGTCTGTGGCCAGAGGACGACTTGAAGTAGTCAGTTCTTTCTTCCCACCATGTTGATCCCAGGGATCAAAATCAAGTCTGCCTTCATGGCAAACACCTTTGTCTAGTGTTCTCGAATACTCAGTGTCATGAAAGCTCGAGGAAGGTGGAGTTCCTTGGGTGCAAAGACACAAGGCACATGGTCCTGGCTAGTTTCTGTCAACTTGACACAAGCTAGGGTCATCTGAGAGGAGGGAACCACAGTTGAGGAAACACAGCTACATGATGAACAAGCGTGTGGGGAGGGGGGTCTTAATTGATGATTAATGAGGAAGGACTGTACCAATCCTGGACTGGTGATCCTGGGTGCTGTAAAAAGAAAGCAGGCTGAGAAAATCACGGGGAGCTAGTAAGCAACCTCCCTGCATGGCCTCTCCATGACCTCCTGCCTCCCAGTTTTTCCTTTTAAGTGTGATTCAGAATATGAAAAATGAATGATTCCTTTTCTCCCCAAGTTCCTTTAGGTCTGGTGTTCTAATCACAGCATTAGAGAGCAAACTAACAAATAGATGGACCAAGCAGAAAAAGAAACGTTGACTGTGGCCATTGAAGCCAGAGGTGAATGCCCACACCAGTCTTCCAAGCCCGGAAGTGGCTTGAGGCAGGGATGTGTTCTAAGAAGACAACCCGAGCTACATACCCAGAACCTGACTACAGCAAAACATAACCAAGCAACCCTGCCAAGATGGCGCGGCTGCCATTCCACAACCGAAGAGGTTGAGGCAGGATAGTAGTCAGGCCAGACCAGCCCAAGCTGCATAGTGATATCCTGTCTCACAGAGTAGCAGGTAGAGGGCACGTCTATAATATGACATGAACGCACTGACATCTGCCTTGAACCATGACTCCATAAAATCTTGACTAATTTTGAAACGATTGTAGCTAGGCGTGTGTGTGTGTGTTCTGTGGAAGAGTGTCTGCCTGGCATGTTAGGCGTCTTGGTGTTCATCCACTGCACAGGAAAAGGGGAGGGAGGGAAAAGAAAGAGAAGAGAGAGATAAGGAGACGTAAGAGGGAAGAAGGGAAAATGGATGGAGGAGAGAGGAGGGAAGCCGAGAAAGAAGAGGGAGCCCGTAGGAGGGAACCTTGCGAGGTTGAAGCAGCAATGCTCGGTGCTGTGCTTCTCATTGAGGCCGCTAGGGAGCGCTGCGCCTCCTCCAAGCCGCGCGCAGCTAAACACCACGGCCTGAAGGTCCAAAGCTCTGGATACCCAGAAGGAAAGTTTAAAACCAAGCAATTTGGTGTTTCACAACATCAAAGCATGCAACAAAATTAAAATTCATGAGAGTGCTGAAAGGTCAGGCCCTCTTTAAAGGCTGTTCAACTGTTGGTGTCTCCACGCAGTGGGGGCAAGCAGGCCTCCAGATCTCATGTGAGCCACCACGTCTAGCAGCTCTAATGTCTTCCTTCCTTCCTTCCTTCCTTCCTTCCTTCCTTCCTTCCTTCCTTCCTTCCTTTCTTTCTTTCTTTCTAAAAAAAGAGTTGTTATGCTGCAATCAGGAGGCAGAGGCAGGCAGATTCACAACTACACAGAAAATTCTGCCTCAAAAAACAAAACACAGAGTTGTTTTATTTTCACATATGTGCCTGTGTGTTTGTCTGGGGGAGGGGGGTGTGCATGTGTATGCAATGCTCTCCAAGGCCAGAGCAGGAACAAGGGTTTACAAGCGGTTGTGAACCACCAGACGTGAGAGCTGGGAACTGAATTCAGATCCTCTGCAAGAGCAGAAAATTCTTTTTTTTTTTTTTTTTGTTCTTTTTTTCGGAGCTGGGGACCGAACCCAGGGCCTTGCGCTTCCTAGGCAAGCGCTCTACCACTGAGCTAAATCCCCAACCCCAAGAGCAGAAAATTCTTACTCACTGAGCTATCTCTCCAATCTCTCCCTCCCTCCTCCCTCTCCCAGCCTCTCCCCCTCTCCTCTCTGACTCTGGAGCTGGAAGCCAGGCCTTGGCATTTACTAGGCGTTCTTGCTGCTCTCCTACCAGTTCATATGGGGTGAAGTTCTACTGTGATTTTGAGCAGGACACACAATGTGCACAAAAGCTCCTGTGGTCCACTAGGAGGACATGAGAGCAGTTCCAAAAGCTGGCCTGTCCCCTCCAGCAACAGCCCCTCTCCTGCCAGCTCTAAACCCCCCAGTCCCTGATGCGTAGTGCTGGGACAGCAGAGAAAGCTCAGCCTCAAGACTGTGCTTGAGAAACTGCAGGAGTGAGAACAAGGAGCCGCAGCAAACACCCACAGGTCAGGTTTACAGAGAGCCCAGGGCCAAGACCCCAGGGTGGAAAGTGGTGCAGGGAATGGGTCCTGGAGAAGGGACTTGGGATGAACACAGAGAGCTCGGTAAGCTTGCGGGAGAAATGGAGGGACTCCAGTCAGAAGACTGGGGCCTCAGAAAGCCTGGTTTAGAAGGGAAAGGGAGACGGGGAGTGAGTATAGACAGAACTAGTGAGGTCAGTGGGAACCTGACCCCACATGAAGTTGGAGTGCACCCCTCAGGGAGGGAAAAGAGCCAGTGGGGACAAGCTGAGAGCCAGTGGGGACAAGCTGAGAGCCAGTGGGGACAAGCTGAGAGCCAGTGGGGACAAGCTGAGAGCCAGTGGGGACAAGCTGAGAGCCAGTGGGGACAAACTGAGAGTCAGTGGGGACAAGCTGAGAGCCAGTGGGGACAAACGGAGAGGCAACAGGAGGAGACCCATCCCAATATACAGGATGCTGAATTTCAGACCAGACTGGGCTACAGAGTGAGACTCTGTCCCCAGAAGCAAAGGGTGTGGCAGAGTAGAAAAGCACAAGCAAGAGTCTTGTATCCAGCACTAATGATGACGATGATGATGATAATAATAATGATGATGATGATGATGATGATGATGATGATGATAATAATAATGATGATGATGTTATTTTTAAAGTGAAGAAGGAGGAAGAAGGGAAGAAAGAGGAAGAAGAGGAAGAAAGAGTGAGAAGAACAAGATAAGCGACAAGCGACAGACAGGATGGTCAGAACACGTAGGCAGCTATGGTCTGCCACTGTCTACCCAGCACCCTGCCTGGGCAGATGTCACTTCAGTGAGGTGGAGGCTGAGCCAGAATCAGGCCACATAGACATAGGCTTCATGACATCTGTAGGGACCTGAGCAAGCCCAGCAAGAGTCAGGACACCTAAGAGGAGTTAAGGGCCCTCGGGTTACAGGAGCAGTGGCCTTGAGCAGAAAATGGTGTTAGGGTCTGAAATTTACTAACCAACTCGGGCAGAGCTTAAGAGTGGGAATTGTTTGTGTGTGTGGGAGAGGGGAGAATGTTAATGAAAGAATTGTGTGTGAGAGAGAACGTGTGTGTGTGTGTGTGTGTGTATGTGTGTGTGTGTGTGTGTGAGAGAGAGAGAGAGAGAGAGAGAGAGAGAGAGAGAGAGAGAGAGAGTTTGAGTTTCAGCCATCCAAAAAGCATGGATAGCTCGAGCTTGGCCAGGGTTAGTAGTGACACACAACTTTAATCCCAGCTCCCCGGAGGCAAGGGAAAGCACGTCTCTGTGAGTTCAAGGCTGGCCTGGTCTACATAGCAAGTTCCAGGAATGTCAGAGTTACATAGAGACCTTGTCTTAAAATAATAAACAAAACAGAAGTGGCTGGATGACAAATTGTATGCATTATCTAAACTAAGGACAAGAGAGTCAAGGGAAAGCTGGTTTTGTGTGCTGTGCTCCTGCCCACATCCATCCACAGAGTGTCCCTTCCCCCACACTTTGTATCTGTCCTTCTCAGTGTCTCTGTGTGTCAATGTGTCTGTGTGATCATCTGTGTCTCTTTCTGTCTCTGTGTGTGTGTGTGTGTGTTTGTGTGTGTGTGTCTGTGTGTGCATCTGTGTGCATGTCTGTGTATCTGTGTGTATCTGTGTGACTGTATGGAGGTCAGAGGAAAACTTGTAGGATTCTGTTCTCTCCCTCCACCATGTGGGACCTGGGGGTTGAACTCAGGTTGTCAGACTTGGCAGCAGGCTTTCTTACCCACTGAGCTGTTGAAAGAACCAGAGCTGGGGCAAATCTGGGGCCAGTGGAAAGATTCCCACCACAAACCTCTGAGCACAAGGACCCCTCCCTTCCAGGAAGAAAAAGGTTGGTTTAGTTCCTGAAACAGCTACAAGCCAAACTGTCACAGGAAGCTACCTGTGGCTTCCAACTAAGCCTCTCCCCTTGAGAAAGTCCTGAACGGTACACTGAGTCCATCTGAAAGTTGTTTCGCTCCACCAAATGCTCATAGTACCCTGCCTAGTTACCATTGTGCAAATTCTGCCCCAATTGTTTGCAAGGTATAAACTCTCTGTCAGAGTCTGCTCAGGGTCGTCTCCCCTTGAAGTGGGACGACCCCGACATATGGAATGATTAAACTCCTCTTACTTTTGCATCTATCACTGTCTCCATGAGTCTCATTCAAAACGTCCTGGAAGAAATTCAATTCGGACCTCACATCATCTTGCCAGCCTGGATTTCCTTCTTAAGTAGACCTACTTCTGGTCACATATCCAGGGAATGGTGAGCAGGGCATATAAATGAACACCTACCATCCAAGCACTGGGAGGTGGAGGCAGGAGAATCAGGAGTTCAAGGTCAGCATCACTACATATCAAGTGCAAGTCTCATCTGGGCTACAGGAGTCTCAAAAAGACAGGAGAAGAAGAAGAAGAAGAAGAAGAAGAAGAAGAAGAAGAAGAAGAAGAAGAAGAAGAAGAAGAAGAAGAAGAAGAAGAAGAAGAAGAAGAAGAAGAAGAAGAAGAAGAAGAGGAGGAGGAGGAGGAGGAGGAGGAGGAGGAGGAGAGGAGGAGGAGGAGGAGGAGGAGGAGGAGGAGGAGGAAAGAAAGAGAGAGAAAGAAAGAAAGGAAAGAAAGGAAGGAAGGAAGGAAGGAAGGAAGAAAGGAAGGAAGGAAAGAAGGGAGAAAAAAGACAGCAAAAAAATGATATGACATCATTGTCCATTATACCCTGGATCTAGAACTCCCTGCAAAGGCCCATGTGTTAGAGGCTGGTCCTTGGGCTAGAGAATGGCTCAGCAGATAGGCATTTATGTTGCTCCTACATAAGGCCTGTTTGGTCCCCAGCACCCAGGTTAGGTGACTCATAGTCACCTGTATGCAGCTCCAGATGCAGGGTGCCCATGCCCTCTTCTGGCCTCCTTAAGCTCTGCACTCACATGCACACACACACAGTTATTAATGAAGAAACTGGAGAAGGGCATGGTGATGCGGGCCTATAATCCCAAACACTATGAGTTCAAGGCCAATCTGGACCGCATAGTGAGACCATGTGTCTCAAAAAGATAAAAGACAGGGTCATCAGTCTGTGTTGCTATTGGGAAATAGTAGCATGTGTAGGAGACAGTATCTAGTGGGAAGAATCATTGCAGTGGATGTTGGCTCCTCCTTCTATCTCTTCCTCTGCCCCAGGCACAAGGCAGGGATTGATGTGCCGGGAGCCAAGCCCACTTATACACCCCCTGTTTCTGGGAAACCTAGCCAGTCACAATAAAAGAAATACACCCGCCATTTGCAGTATCAGGTTCCAGGAACCAAAAGAACTTCAGGAGGGCGGTGACGATAATGAGTTGGCCTTAAGCCCTGTGTGGCCTTCCCACTTGTTTGTCTTTATAAGCCACTGCCCTGAAATAAAGTTTGAGAGCTTGATCAGACTACGACTTGCTCTCCTTCTCTGTGTCTCCTGTCTCCCATTCTTTTACCCCCTTCTCAGGTTCCTGCTGAACCCCCGCAGGCCAGGGCACTGATGCCTCTGAAACTGTGAGCTAAGATAAGCCTTTCCTACCGTGCATACATTCGAGGCTCAAGTGTTGCGTGACAGTATTGGAAATCTGATAACATGCTCTCCTAGACAAATATTCCCGCTCCCACACAGCGTGAGGCTTACCTTTCCCTCTTTCAGGAGCCTTATGCATGCTAAGTGGGTCTGCCACTGAGTCAGGCCCCGACTATTACTATGGGATTCTAAGCAGAGGATCTAATGCAGGGGTGAAGACCCTGCCTAGAATTCTCCAAGGAGGGGTTGGGGTGAGGCTCAGGGATCTTGACCCCTTGCCTAGAATCCCCCAGTGATGGGCTCAGGGAGGAGAGTCCTACTTCAAGAGAAAGAAACAAGACCTGCCGGATACCAAAGGAAGGGAATACAATACACACACACACACACACACACACACACACACACACACACGCACGCACGCACGCACGCACGCACGCACGCACGCACGCACGCACACGCACACGCACACACACACACTGTGGTGGTTTGAATATGCTTGGCCCAGGAAGTGGCACTATTAGGAGGTCTTATTGCCTTGTTGGAGTAGGTGTGGCCTTGTTGGCGGAAGTGTGTCACTGTAGGGATGGGCTTTGAGTCCCTCCTCCTAGCCATGTGGGAGCCAGTCTTCTCTTTGCCTTCCCAACAAGATGTAGAACTCTCAGCAACTCCAGCGCCATCCTTGCCTGGATGTTGCCATGCTTCCTGCCATGAACTGAACCTCCGAGTCTGTAAGCCAGCTAATTAAGCATTGTCCTTTATAAGAGTGGCCTTGGTCACGGTGTCTCTTTACAGCGATGGAACCCTTAGACAGACATATGCACACACACACAAATGCATACACACACACACACACACACACACACACACACACACACACACCCCGACTGAAGGACAGAACTCAGTTATCATCAAACACAAGTTCTTCTGTTATTCCTGTTATTCTAGGACAACTATGGGAGGAGCCGACCTCAGTGGGATGCCCTGTTGCTAGGCTTGTCACAGGACCCCAGACAGCAGTGGCTGCTCCTGTCTGCCTTCCTGAGCGTGTACTTACTCACAGGCCTGGGAGCCTGCCCATCATCCTGGCCATTGCTGCTGATCCCAGGCTGCACCCCCACCCCCATGCACTTCTTCCTGGCCAACCTGGCCTTGGTGTATGTCTGCTTCACCTCCGCCACCAGTCCCAAGATTCTGGCCAACCATGTGTCAGGACACAAAGGCAACTCTTACTCTGGTTGCCTCCCACAGATATTCTTCATCTGGTTTGCCAGCATCGACAGCTTCCTGCTGACTGCCATGGCCTATGACCGACCACTTGGTGGCTGTCTGTCACCCTCTACATTATACAACGTCAATGACAACTCTGCTCTGTTGAGTTCTTGGTCACTGCACCCTGCCTGGGTCTCACAAATGCCCTCTCACACACAGTTCTCTGACTTGCCTCTCCTTCTGTGTTCCCGACTTCTTCTGTGACCTCAGCCCACTTCTGGAGCTGGCCTGTTCAGATACCTCTCAATGACGCCATGGTGGGCACTGTGGGCACATTGCCCAACATCACCCCTTTGTGGGCATCTTCACAGCAGTGCTGAGGATCCCATCTACAGGAGTGGATGGAAAGCCCTCTCCACCTATAGCTCCCATCCCTCAGCAGTGCCCTGTTCTATGGGACACTGATTGGGGTGTACTTCAGCCCCATATCCTTCCATACAGCCCAGAAGGACACAGCAGCTGCGGCGATGTATGCTGTGATCACCCCCATGCCAGACCC
Source organism: Rattus norvegicus (assembly GCF_021556685.1). Taxonomy (NCBI): domain Eukaryota; kingdom Metazoa; phylum Chordata; class Mammalia; order Rodentia; family Muridae; genus Rattus; species Rattus norvegicus. The sequence continues at coordinate 17,879,280 of NC_141549.1, read as the reverse complement.
CTTCATCTATACCCTGAGGAACAGGGACATAAAAGGTGCCCCAGGGACCCTTACCCAAGGGCGGCAGTCCTTGTTAGGTAGCCACAGGACTGGGAGTGCAGAAGGGCAGAAGTTATGGTCAGACATTCACATGGCTTCAATTCATCAATTACTTTATTCTTCCAAAGTTGTCTATAGAAGAGTTGTTTGCTTTAGATTTGGTGTGAGTGTGAGTGTGAGTGTGTGTGTGTGAGAGAGATCGTGTTTGTGTGTTAGTGTGTGTGCTTGTATGTGTGCATTTCTGTGTATGTCTCTGTGTGAGTGTGTATATGTGTGTTGTTTGTGGGTGTGAGAGTGTGCGTGTGTGTGTGTTTGCACGTGTGTATGTATGTACTTGAGTGTATGTATTGTAGGAAAGAGTATGCATGTTTGTGTGTGAGTGTGTGTGTTTGATTGTGTGCATATATGTATGTGTGTTTGTATGTGTACGTGAGTGTATGTTTCATGTGTGTGAGTGTGTGTGTGTGTTTGTATGTGTACATGAGTGTATGTTTTGTGTGTGTGAGTGTGTGTGCTTGTATGTGTACATGAGTGTATGTTTTGTGTGTGTGAGTATGTGTGTGTGTGTGTGCACATGTGTGCACATGGAGGCCAGAACAAGGCATTAGCTCCTTAGGATGGGAGTTATAGGTGACTGTGAGTCACCTGAAATGGTGCTGGAAACAGCGTTGGAGGCCTCTGGAAGAGCAGTAAGCGCTCTCGGCGAACACCCTCACTCCATGGTGGAAGGGAAGAGCAAAGGGAGGAGAGGCAGAGGCCAGAAGGAGGAAGAGACAGCTCCACAGGCTAGCTCCCTTATACCGACCGCCCTTTCACAGGGATGGGGTCACTCCTTTAAGTCTAGGTAGGGTTCATCATTTCTCCTTGGTCGTACCATCCTGGACACACCCCCATCTTGTGTGGTCTTGGAATCTAAGCGGGATGAACAAAGTTAATACTTACATGGGAGAATTAATTTTTTTAAAAAAATGTATTTATTTAATGTATATGAGTGCTGTATCCGAATGCATGTCTTAATACCAGAAAGGGACCACAGACACCACCGTAGATGGCTGTGAGCCACCATGTGGATTTAGGAACTGAACTCAGCCAGCGCTCTTTACTGCTGAGTCTTAAGATTTATTTTCTGCCTGAGTATTTTGGGGTGTACATGTGAGTGCCGTGCCCTAGAGGGCCAGAAGGGGACATCAGATGCCCTGGAGCTGGAGTTACAGGCAGTTGTGAACTGTTTGGTACCGATGCGGGAATCCTATCTCGGGTCTTCCGTAGGAGCAGTAAACACTCTCTCCCTAACCACTGAGCCACCTCTCCGCCTCCAGGGCAGACTCAATTCCCCATTCTAGTCTTATGACCTGACCACCACTCATTGGCCACAGCTCTTTGGGGGTGCATTGGGGGTTCCAACTTCCTCCTGTCTTGTATTTCCACCAATCCTGTCTTCTCCCTGTCTGTGTGCTAGGCCTTGCTCAGTTCATATTACAAACTGCAAAGGTACTACCCTCTGGTCTGTGGCCCTCCCTCTACAATCTTGCAGCTTGAAGTCTCCGACATTCACAAGCAGCCATGGCCCAAAACAATGTCAAGTGGAAAATTCCAGACACTTTGCCCAGCATGCTTGACGACCTTACTTTGATCCCTGGGACCTGCATGGTGAAGAAGCAAACTGACTCTCACAGACTGGACTCTGACTCCACAGGCCTGTCACCGAAATCTTGCACACAAGATAAACTCATTAAGAGATAAGAGAAAGTTTGAGAAACAAAGAAACCCTGTGTTTTTTATTTTTATTTTATTTTTTGTGTATATGAGCATTTGCCTACATCTGTGCCTGGCTACCACGTGGGTGTAGTACCCATGGTGGCCAGAAGAGGGCAGTGTATCCCCGTCTCTGGAGTTACATATGGTTGTGAGCTTCCACGTAGGTTCTGGGAACTGAACCTGGGTCTTCTGCAAGAGCAGCCAGTGTTCTTAAGCATGGAGCCGTCTCTCCAGCACCCAAGTTCCCAACCGTGCAGCATTCTACCCATATGATGATATCTTAGGCTGTGCACCTCCACCCTCCCAGGATGGGAGCATCAGTCTATGCAGTGTGGTCATGAGACTTAATCATCTCAGTTTCAAGCTGACGTTCTTGTGCACTTATGTGGAGTTTAAGGCTAGCCTGGGCTACAGAGTGAGACCTTGGAGAGACTGGGTAGAAGGAGAAAGGTTGGGAGAGGGGCGGGGGAGGGGGGAGAAGACTATGTTCCCATAACTTTGTTAGTAGTTATTGTATTATTAGGGTACTGTTGTGCCTAATTTATAAATTAAACTCTAACATTTCTTATATGTATGTATTTAGCATATGTGTGGATGTATGGAAGTGCACCTGTGTCATGACACCTGTGTAGAGATCAGAGGATAACTTGTGGGTATTGAACCTCTCCTCCAAAGTCAGGTCATCAAGCTTGGCAGCAAGCCTCTCTACCCACTGAGCCATCTTACCAGATCAATTATTCTCTCTGTCTCTCTGTCTCTGTCTCTGTCTCTGTCTCTCTCTCTCTCTCTGTGTGTGTGTGTGTGTGTGTGTGTGTGTGTGTGTGTGTATTATATCCACAGATGTCACAGGTCCTTTGGAGCTGGGGTTATAGGTGGTTATGAATGCCAGATGTGCGTTCTGGGATCTGAACTCTGAACCTCTGTTAGAGCAGTAGTCACTCTTAACCACTGAGTAACCACCGAGCCTCTCTCCTCTCCCATTAATTAATTTTACCACAGATGTGTCCTGGTTAACTGTCAGATTGATTGGACTAGGAGATGGCTAAGGGGTATTTGCAAGCTCTTGGTAAATACAGGCCTCCCTTGTCACGACAAGGGCTTCTTTCTGCAGCAGATAGAGCCTGTTACCCGGCTCAACTGGTCAAATGTGGACAAGTGGTCATGGGGCACACGATCCCAAATGTGAATTCATTACACAGCCTGACCCTAAGACTCAGGAGAGGACTAGAGAGATGGCTCAGTGGTTAAAAGCACTGACTGCTCTCCCAGAGGTCCTGAGTTCAAATCCCAGCAACCACATGGTGGCTCACAACCATCTGTAATGAGATCTGATGCCCTCTTCTGCTGTGTCTGAAGAGAGCTACAGTGTGCTTATATAAAATAAATTAAAAAAAAAAAAAGACTCGGGGGAGAGAGAGAGGATCTGCAGAATACTTCCAGATACGACCTGGAAGCTGCTCTCTTGATGCCAAGACCCTGTCATCTAAACAAGAAATGCACCATATTGTCCTTTGGGTTTGGTGTTGGTGTTGGTGTTGGTTTTGTCAAGACAGGGTCTCTCTGTGTAGCCCTAGCTGTCCTGGAACTCACTCTGTAGACCAAGCTGGCCTGGAACTCACCTGTCTCTGCCTCTCCAGTGCTGGGATTAAAGGTGTGTGCCACCACCGCCCGGCTTGCACCAAGACATTCTGCCCACACAGGTAGAGCCAAGTGGGCTTGGCTCTGCAGCCCTGAGCCTGAGTTGACCATTGCATTGTCCTCCCAAGTCTCCACAAGACCAACATGGCTGGCAACACGACTCAGCGGAAAAGGCACCAGGACCAAGCCTGACTAGCTGAGCTGGATCCTCAGAATCATGCGGGAGAAGTGAAGCTATTCACAAAGTTGTCCGTGACCTTCATGTGAGTGCTGTGGTGTACAATACCCCTAAAGAAATAAGATGAATTAATTAAGATTTATCTTTATTACGTGTGTGTGTGTGTGTGTGTGTGTGTGTGTGTGTGTGTGTGTGTGTGTGTACGTGTGCTCTCAGAGGTAATGCTGAACCCTGGGATAGGGCAATATGGGTTATGAGGAAGTGGTCACTAGCATTGGCCTTAACAGTCAATGCCCACGACTGACCTAAGCTCTCTACTTCCTAACCTGCCTACAGGTAATAACAAGCTCAGACCGCCCCAGACCAAGACATGCCTTCCATGATGTGTGGACTGTATCTCTCAAACGGTAAGCCAAGTGGGGGAAGCTCCTCATTAAAGAGTAATGGGAAAGTAATTAACACATTCAAAGAAAAAGTTCAAATACATGAGTTTCTTCAGCCACAGTTAAGACTCTAGCACACATTGATGATGGTCCTTGCTCATATCCCTTCAGCCCACACACGGTTCTCAGGCAAACAAACAACTTCCAGCATAGAAATGTCCTTGGCTTGGCTCCACATGAAACAGACAAATCAGGGTGATACATAAGCGCTACTGTTCACGGTGCCCCCACCAAAAAAAAAATGTGTGAATCAAAATATTTTCCTTCTAAAGTCATTACCTGAGTGTTTTGTTATAGAGAGCTGACTAGCATAATCTTGAACTTCCTGACTGGAGTAAGCCACCTTCTCTTAGTACTTGCCCGGTCTCAGGTAATTTGTTATAGCAACAAAAGACGGATGAAAGTAATGAAGGTCAAGAACTGGACAAGTAACCCGGAGCGACAGATCAGCGGGTGCGAGCACTGGCTGTTCTTGCAGAGTGGCCAGGTTCAGTTCCCAGCACCGACTTGCATGGCTCACAACCACCTGTAACTCCAGCTCCAGGGGACCCAACATCCCTTTCGGTCTCCTCAAACACCCGCGCCTGTACATATGTCCATCCAGACGTGAACCGCAGGTCTCCAGACCTTAGCCCAGCTTACTCTGTGATGGAGGCTGTAAAACTCAGTGCACAGACAGCACCACCTTCCAGAATGAAAACGAAGGACTAATCCATCAAAGTCCACAGTTCTGGGACAGTCTCTAAATGTGCTAACCTGGCTTTCTGGCTTCTGTTGTTCTGCTTCTGGTTAACTGAAGCAAGTTAACCCAGGATATGGTTTCAGTGCTTAGAAGCTCACTCTAAGAAAGGCTCAGGGTTGCCCCGGGATTCTGAGCATATAGTGTAGTTGCCGGGCAGCGAATAAAAACTTTCTACATGGGGCTGGGGATTTAGCTCAGTGGTAGAGCGCTTACCTAGGAAGCGCAAGGCCCTGGGTTCGGTCCCCAGCTCCGAAAAAAAGAACCAAAAAAAAAAAAAAAAAAAAAAAAAAAACTTTCTACAGGCTTGAACTGGTGTCTGAGTGGTCTTACCTGATGGGTACCCCACATACATGTAATTTTTTTTCTTTTCTTTTTTTCGGAGCTGGGGACCGAACCCAGGGCCTTGCGCTCGCTAGGCAAGCGCTCTACCGCTGAGCTAAATCCCCAACCCATACATGTAATTTTTTTTAGTAGAAATAAGTGTTTTAAAGGAATTGGATAAGTGAGGTTAGAGTGGTGTCTGAGCAATTAAGAACACTCACTGCTCTATCAGAAACCTCATTTGTAAGTTAAGTGGGGGGCGGGACACCGATCCAGGGTGGGGAAGTGCAGTCTGGAAGCAAGACGCAGACCAGAGCTGGCTAGGGGTCCCTGGGCCTGCAAGGAGGCAGGGGCTGTCTGGTTCTCAGGTCCTCACTGGGGTGCCACAGAAGAGCTGAGAACCACCATGGCATTCCCCTACACTGGAGAAACGAGCCCTCAAAGGACGGAAGACTTCTCCTATTTTTTTTCTTTTTTCCGGAGCTGGGAACTGAACCCAGGGCCTTGCACTTGCTAGGCAAGCGCTCTACCACTGAGCTAAATCCCCAACCCTGACTTCTCCTACTATTGATGCCAGACAATGCCATCCTCTGCTACATATAGGACTGGAGCCATGGGTCCCTCTGTGTGTCCTCTTTTGTTGGTGGTTTAGCCCCTGGGAGCTCGGGGGTCTGCTTGGTTGGTAATTGTTGTTCCTCCTATGAAATTGTTAACCCCCCCAGCTCCTCCATTCTCTCTCTAACTCTTCCACTGGGGTCCCTGTGCTCAGTCGGATGCTTAGCTCCAAGCATCCTCATCTGTGTCACTAAGGCTCTGGCAGAGCCTCTCAGGAGACACCCATATCAGGCTCCTGTCAGCAAGCACTTCTTGGCATCTGCAAAAGTGACTGGGTTTGGTAGCTGCATATGGAATGGATCCACAGGGGGGCAGTCTCTGGATGGCATTTCCTTCAGTGTCTACTCCACTCTTTTTTTTTTTTTTTTTTCCTTTTCAACTTGCCTTCTTGACACAATTGCTAAATTCCCCTGACCACCCACCTGTAAGAGCGGCCTCTATGACCACTCCATTTTGAGATCTCACATGGTTGCCAGGTTCTACTCTCCCCAAAGCCTGGGGAAACTGTTCTCCTACCTTTTGACCCTTTGCCTCAAGGGGTCCGGAAGTCTTTTTTTTTTTTTTTTTTTTTTTTTTTTTTTGGTTCTTTTTTTTGGAGCTGGGGACCGAACCCAGGGCCTTGCGCTTCCTAGGCAAGCACTCTACCACTGAGCTAAATCCCCAACCCCTACTCCACTCTTTGTCCCCGTACTTCCTCCCATGAGTATTTTGTTCTGCCTTCTAAAAAGGACTGAAACATCCACATTTGAGAATTTTTTCTTCTTGAGCTTCATACGATCTGTAAATTGTATCTTGGGAATTCTGAGCTTTTAGGCTAATATCCACTTATCAGTGAGTGCATACCATCATGTGTTCTTTTGTGACTGCATTACCTCACTCAGGGTGATATTTTCTGGTTCCATCCATTTGCCTATGAATTTCATGTAGTCATTGTTTTTGATAGCCGAGTAATATTCCATTGTGTAGATGTACCACATTTTCTGTATCCATTCCTCTGTTGAAGGGCATCTGGGTTCTTTCCAGCTTCTGGCTATTATAAATAAGGCTGCTATGAACATAGTGGAGCACGTGTCTTTGTTATATGTTGGGACATCTTTTGGGTATATGCCCAAGAGAGGTATAGCTGGATCCTCAGGCAGTTCAATGTCCAATTTTCTGAGGAACCTCCAGACTGATTTCCAGAATGGTTGTACCAGTTTGCAATCCCACCAACAATGGAGGAGTGTTCCTCTTTCTCCACATCCTCACCAGCATCTGCTGTCAACTGAGTTTTTGAGCCTAGCCAATCTGACTGGTATGAGGTGGAATTTCAGGGTTGTTTTGATTTGCATTTCCCTAATGACTAAGGATGTTGAACATTTCTTTAGGTGCTTCTCTGCCATTCAATATTCCTCAGTTGAGAATTCTTTGTTTACTTCTATACCCCATTTTTTAATAGGGTTATTTGGTTCTCTGGCGTCTAATTTCTTGAATTCTTTGTATATAGTGGATATTAGCCCTCTATCGGATGTAAGATTGGTAAAGATCTTTTCCAAATCTTCTGTGGGTTGCCGTTTTGTCCTAATGGCAGTGTCCTTTGCCTTACAGAAGCTTTGCAGTTTTATGAGGTCTCATTTGTCTATTGTTCATTTTAGAGCATAAGCCATTGGTGTTCTGGTCAGGAAATTTTCTCCTGTGCCTAAGTGTTTGAGGCTTTCTCCCACCTTTTTTTTTTTTTTTTTGCTATTAGTTTCAGGGTATATGGTTTTATGGGGAGGTCCTTGATTCACTTGGACTTGAGCTTTGTACAAGAAGATAAGAACCAATTGATTTCCATTCTTCTACATGCTGACCTCCAGTTGAAGCAGCACCATTTGCTGTCTTTTCTCCATTGGATGTTTGTGATGGCTTGCATATGCTTGGCCCAGGGACTGGCACTATTAGAAGGTGTGGCCTTGTTGGAGGGTGTGTCACTGTGGAGTGGGCTTGGGGACCCTCCTTCTAGCTGCCTAAGGATGCTCAGTCTGTTCCTGGCTTCCTTTGGGTGAAGATGTAGAACTCAGCTTCTCCTGCACCATGCCTGCCTGGATACTGCCATGTTCCAGCCTTGATGATAATGGACTGAACCTCTGAACCTGTAAGCCAGCCCCAATTAAATGTCGTCCTTTATAAAACTTGCATGGTCATGGTGTCTGTTCACAGCAGTAAAACCCTAAGTAAGACAATGGTTTTAGCTCCTTTGTCAAGAAAAAAGTGACCATAGGTGTGTGGGTTCATTTCTGGGTCTTCAATTCTACTCCATTGATCTGCCTGCCTGTTTCTGTATCAATAACATGCAGTTTTTATCACTATTTCTCTGTACTACAGCTTTAGGTCAAGGATGGTGATTCCCTCAGAAGTGTTTTTATTGTTGAGGATAGTTTTTGCTATCCTGGGTTTTGGTTATACCAAATGAATTTGTAAATTGCTCTTTCTAACTCTACGAAGAATTGAGTTGGAATTTTGATGGGGATTGCATTGAATCTGTAGTTTGCTTTTGGCAAAATGGCCATTTTTACTATATTAATCCTGTCAATCCATGAGCATGGGAGGTCTTTCCATCTCCTGAGATCTTCTTCAATTTCTTTCTTCAGAGACTTGAAGTTCTTGTCATACAGATCTTTCACTTGCTTGGTTAGAGTCACACCGAGGTATTTTATGTCATTTGTGAGTATTGTGAAGGGTGTCGTTTCCCTAATTTTTTTCTCAGCCTGTTCATCCTTTGAGTCGAGGAAGGCTACTGATTTGTTTGAGTTAATTTTATATCCAGCCACCTTGTTGAAGTTGTTTATCAGGCTCAGTGGTTCTCTGGTGGAATTTTTGGGGTCACTTAAGTACACTATCATATCATCTGCAAATAGTGATATTTTGACTTCTTCTTTACCAATCTGTATCCCCTTGATTTCCTTTTGTTGTCTATTGCTCTGGCTAGAACTTCAAGAACGATATTGAATAAGCAGGGAGAGAGCTGAATTGTTGTTCAGTTTCCATGTGTATGTGGGCTTTGTGTTGTTGTTGTTGTTATTGAAGACCAGCCTTAGTCTGAGAGGATTCATGTGATTATTTCAATCATCTTATATCTGTTGAGGCCTGTTCTGTGACTGATTATATGGTTAATTTTGGAGAAGGCACCGTGAGGTGCTGAGGAGAAGGTATATTCTTTTGTTTCAGGATGAAATGTTCTATAGATGTCTGTTAAATCCATTTAGTTCATAACGTCTGTTAGTTTCACTGTGTCTCTGTTTAGCTTCTGTTTCCATGATCTGTCCATTGATAAGAGTGGGGTGTTGAAGTCTCCCACTATTATTGTGTGAGGTGCAATGTGTGCTTTGAGCTTTAGCAAACTTTCTTTTATGAATGTGGGTGCCCTTGCATTTGGAGCAGAGATGTTCAGAATTGAGAGTTCATCTTGGCAGATTTTTCCTTTAATGAGTATGAAGTGTCCTTCCTTACCTTTTTTTGATAACTTTGATTGAAAGTCAATTTTACTCGATATTAGAATGGCTACTCCAGCTTGTTTCTTTAGACCATTTCCTTGGAAAAAATTTCCCAGCCTTTTACTATTATGTATTATGTAATATTATGTAGTGTCTGTTTTTGTCACTGAGGTGTGTTTCCTGTATGTAGCAAAATGCTCCTGTTTATGTATCCAGTCTGTTAGTCAATGTCTTTTTATTGGGGAATTGAGTCCACTGATATTAAGAGATATTAAGGGGGGCTGGGGATTTAGCTCAGTGGTAGAGCGCTTACCTAGGAAGCGCAAGGCCCTGGGTTCGGTCCCCAGCTCCGAAAAAAAGAACCAAAAAAAAAAAAAAAAGAGATATTAAGGAATAGTGATGACTGTTTCCTGTTATTTTTGTTGTTAGAGGTGGAATTATGTTTGTGTGGCTATTTTCTTTTGGGTTTGTTGAAAGAAGATCACTTTCTTGCTTTTTCTAGGGTGTGGTTTCCCTCCTTGTGTTGGAGTTTTCCATCTATTATCCTTTGTAGGGCTGGATTTGTAGAAAGATATTGTGCAAATTTGGTTTTGTCATGGAATATCTTGTTTTCTCCATCTATGTTAAATTGAGAGTTTTGCTGGATATAGTAACCTGGGCTGGCATTTGTGTTCTCTTACGGTCTGTATGACATCTGCCTAGGATCTTCTAGCTTTCATAGTCTATGTTGAGAAGTCTGGTGTAATTCTGATAGATCTGCCTTTATATGTTACTTGACATTTTCCCTTACTGCTTTTAATATTCTTTCTTTGTTTTGTGCTTTGGTGTTCTGATTATTATGTGATGGGAGGAATTTCCTTTCTGGTCCAATCTATTTGGAGTTCTGTAGGCTTCTTGTATGTTTATGGGCATCCCTTTCTTTAGGTTAGAAAATTTTTCTTCTATAATTTTGTTGAAGATATTTACTGGGCCTTTAAGTTGGGAGTCTTCACTTTCTTCTATACCTATTATCCTTAGGTTTGATCTTCTCATGTGTCCTGGATTTCCTGTATGTTTTGGACCAGGAGCTTTTTGCATTTTGCATTTTCTTTGACTATTCTGTCAATGTGTTCTATGGTATCTTCTGCCCCTGAGATCCTCTCTTCTATCTCTTGTATTCTGTTGACTTGCATGTATCATTCCTGATCTCTTTCCTAGGTGTTCTATCTCCAGGGTTGTCTCTCTTTGTGATTTCTTTATTGTTTCTATTTCTATTTTTAAATTATTTTTTTTTTCGGAGCTGGGGACCGAACCCAGGGCCTTGTGCTCCCTAGGCAAGGGCTTTACCGCTGAGCTAAATCCCCAACCCCCTTATTTCTATTTTTAGATCCTGGATGGTTTTATTCAATTCCTTCACCTGTTTGGTTGTGTTTTCCTGTAAATCTTTAAAGGATTTGTGTTTCCTCTTTAAGTGCTTCTACTTATTTTCCTGTGTTCTCCTGTATTTTTTAAGGGAGTTATTTATGTCCTTCTTAAAGTTGTCTATCATCATCATGAGATGTGATTTTTAAATCCAAGTCTTGTTTTTCCGGTGTATTAGTGTATCCAGTACTTGCTGTGGTGGGAGAACTGGATTCTGATGATGCCAAGTAGCCTTGGTTTCTGTTGCTTATGTTCTTGCCCTCCCTCGCCTCTCACTGGTGTTAGTTGGTCTTGCTGTCTCTGACTGGAACTTGCCCCTTCTTGGGTCTGTGAGCCTGTGATCTTAGGAGTGAGAGCACTCCTGGAAACCAGCTCTCTCCAGGTGGGATTTGGGGATGGAAGGCTGTGGGATACCCTAAGCTCTGATTACAGCTGGACGGTTGTGATGAGCTTTGGCCATGTGATCATGCACTCTGAAAGATGTATCAGTGCTGAGGACAAAGAGCGGACATCCCTGACCCCTTTTCTTAGAGAACTTTCATAGGAAACTTTTTTAGCAAGAACTTAGATGTAAAGATTAAGGTCGGGAGCCATAATGGACAAGCTAATAGCTAGCAGGTGATCTCCCTGAGATAGATGGCCTGCTTCAGATAGGTTCACCCTTATTGAGCAAGGTTGTGAGGGAGTTCATTTTAGGAAAGATTCCCGCTGTTAATATGTTTTTCCTGTTATTATTAAACATATATAGCAATCATTAAGTAACAGCACACCCCTTTGGAGCAGATCTCTGCAGATCTATGAAGTACTGTCTCGTAGTGATGCTATGTAAACAAATAGATGATTTCTTTGAACAAAAAAAATAGTTAAAGGGAATAACACTCGAAATGTATATAAGAAATACTCAAGTTAATAAAAAAAAGATTTCTTAAGTCTTAATGATGATCCTATAAGAATTCCTAAAATTATAGCGTGATTATTAAGCTCTTTTATAGTGGAACTGCTGTTAGGTCCTTTCTGATAGTCAAAACTGCAGTGAGGACTCAGTCAGTCTCCCAAGTGTCACCAATGCATTGCTCTTAGCTGCTAACCAGACTTCCTCCTACTCAAGAGCACATTCCAAGAGGTTGTAAAATAATTAACCAAAGGTCATAAAAAGGAAACTAAGGATTTATTATAGGTGCTAGAACAGAAGATAAAATGCTGACTGGGTTTATCTATGCAAAACTTCACTAATAACTTAGCTATGGTTTTAAACCTGCAGGGAATCTGTGGAGCTAAGACAGGTGATGGATGTTTAGCCAGATAATTACTCCTGATGGATATGCATGTAAACATTCTCTGCTGTAAACTCCTATCTCAATTTATGATTTGATTTTTTTGTGTGAACTTGTGATGAATTTTGTAACATGTAAGAAATGAGAGACAGAGAGAGAGAGACAGAGACAGAGATACAGAGAGAGAGAGACAGAGAGAGAGAGAGACAGAGAGAGAGACAGAGAGACAGAGAGAGACAGAGAGAGAGACAGAGAGAGACAGAGAGAGACAGAGAACTTTTTTCCCTTAGGAGAAGTTTTTGCTTTTCCTCACTTAGAAGAATTTTTCCCTTTCCCCCCCTAGGACCTTTCTGCTTCCCCCCTTAGATAGCTTTCTTAGAAAATTTTTTACAACATAGTAATATATGCTGTGATCACTTTTCAAAGTGTCTCTTCTTCCTGCCACCTCCGTCTAGCAGGCTGAGAGTTAGAGCCCAGCAGTTCCTGCTGAGACAGAACAAAGGCTGTGTACTTCCTGTTTGAGTAGTCAAAGTGAATTGACTCCTGCAAATTATCTTCTGACCTACAGATACCACACACACACACACACACACACACACACACACACACACACACACACACACACACACAAATACATGCATGCATACATACATACATACAATGTAAAAATATCTCTTAAAGAAATTAGAAAGAGGGGCTGGGGATTTAGTTCAGTGGTAGAGCACTTACCTAGGAAGCGCAAGGCCCTGGGTTCGGTCCCCAGCTCTGGAAAAAAAGAACAAAAAAAAAAAAAAAAGAAAGAAAGAAATTAGAAAGAGGTCATCACCAACCCAGCTACATTACCTGATCTATGATGGTGACCTGCCTGCATGAAATGCCTGAGCACAAAAGCTGGAGAGTGACCAACCAACCATTCGCTGATTAGAGTTAACTGCGTGAGAAAGAACCCGTTCCTAACACTGCTCCCATGGCCAAGAACCTGAAACCAGGCAGGCCATAGGCCTGTGTGAAAACCTAACACTGCTGTTCTACCAGGCAAACAACAGTACCAAGCCTCCCAACAGAATTCGACTGTGGCCTTAGGGCAGCGCCCTGTTCAGCCATCATCTTCTCTTGTGGTAGATGGGAACCAACACAGAAACCCACAACTGGGCAATGTGCAGAGTATGAGAGACCTTGAGACACTCAGTCATAAATGGGATGTCCCCTTCGAACACCTCTCCTCAGGGCGCCGAGAGCCCCGTGGAAGAGGAGGCAGAAAGACTATAAGAGCTAGAAGGGATGGGGGGCACCACAGAGACCGTGGCACCATGCACAGGGTCTACAAGGGCCTAAGCCAGATCAGGTCCCAGTGCTGAGAGGGGGAGGGGGCATTACCCTGAAACTGTGTCCAACAAAGGAAAAGTTAGTTTTCTCCAGTGTGGTCCCCATGGCTATACAAGCCACACTTAAGGGCAACTCCCCTGCCCAACAGTAGAGACCGACACAAAGCCAACTCAGTGCTTTTTGGCTCATGTTGCTTTGTTTGGGCATTTTCGTTTTATTACTGGTCTTTTGCTTGTAAATTATGATTCCCAATTTTGTGTTTTTATGGGAGTGTGTGTGTGTGTTTGCTTTTTTTGTTTTATTTTATTCTGCCTTGCTTGCTTTTTTGTTTGTCTATTTGTTTTTCTGTTTTCTAAGAGATAGAAGGAATGGAGTTGGGTATGTGGGAGGTGGAGAGGGTCTGGGAGGAGTTGGGGGAGGGGAAACGTCATCAGAAAATATTGTATGAAAAAAATAGCTTCACTTAAAAATTTTTAAAGAAAAAAATAAAAACCACCTATGCCGTGGGTTGTCCTGATGCTGTTTGTATTCTAGTGTTAATTCTGCCCCCTCAAGAGGGGTTGCCTCCATGGAGGGGAAAGGTGGGACTGGAGGTCTTTGAGATTGGGGGCAGGTGGAGAGAAGACAGAAGAGGAGGAAGTAATGGTGAGCAGACCAGCATGGCCAGGAGGAACGGCAAGTGGCAAGGGGTCTCATAGCTGGGGAATAAGCTAGTATACTGTTAGATCTGCCCGATCTAGGCATACAGCTTATAATTATAATAACTGGGCTATGTGTTTTTGTGGGATGATGTCACAGGTGAGGCAGGTACAGGATAGAATGAGGCCTGTCATTGGGCAAGAAGGAAGGATGGGCGGGAGAAAAGTTTGAAGGAAGAGGAGGAGACGGGAACGGAAGAGGGGAGGAGACAGAGGTTAGCCGCGAGACATCATGGAAGCTGATGTTAAGAGTCCACGCTGCTAGGGGTTGGGGATTTAGCTCAGTGGTACAGTGCTTGCCTAGCAAGCGCAAGGCCCTGGGTTCGGTCCCCAGCTCCGAAAAAAAAGAAAAAGAAAAAAGAAAAGAGTCCACGCTGCTGTTGTTATAAATGTTCTTAATGTACAGGGCCTTGTATGTTAAGGTGGGCAATTATTTTTTTTTTAAAGATTTATTTATTTATTATATATAAGTACACTGTAGCTGTCTTCAGATACACCAGAAGAGGGCATCAGATCTCTTTACAGATGGTTGTGAGCCACCATGTGGTTGCTGGGAATTGAACTCATGACCTCTGGAAGAGCGGTCGGGCGCTCTTAACCGCTGAGCCATCTCTCCAGCCCCCAAGGTGGGCAATTATATCTTGTCGATTGGATCAAAGGTTCTTGTGTTGCGTGTTCTTTCATGTAGCGATTTAAGTGTAAGAAAGTGTGCGGCGGCTAGAGACACTGGGCTGCCGTGGAATTGGGATGTGTGCTTCTGGCAAGATATCTAGCAGATATCTTGGGGCACTGCGGTGCTGGACCTAGTGGGGGATAAAAGAAAACTATTTTTTATATTTTTACGACGACGTGTTTTTATATGGGATTATTGGCATTGGAAAGAATAAATTCCAATGTAAAAATTGGAAGCAAACATTCCCACCCAAGCCTCAGGTCCAAGAGGAACATTATTATCTCTTCAGAAACCAAACAAGCCTGCCCTCTGCTCCACAGGGAGAAGCTGTAGACACCATAGACAAATACCATGCACTGCAGGGGAAGCTACACTCCATAGGCAAACATCCTTAGAGGTAGCTGGAGCCCAGGCTGCCACACCCTTGGGACGAGACCTTTCAGCGTCATAAGTAAACTGTCCCCTGATAGCAGCAATGACACCCCTTGGGCACTGGCTGACCCCTGAGAGTAGCCTGAGCTGGCCCTAGACCAGAAGAGGCTATCCTTGGCCTTGGGTAGTGGCTTAGTGTATAGACTCCAGCGTCCATGTACAACCTCATTTGAATAAGGTCAGACATTTGAATAAGTTACCAGCTATGAGGAGCATTGGCTGCTACTTCAGGGGACCTGGCTCACACACCAGTAATTTCAGTTCTAAGAGGTCCAAGGACCTTCCCTGGTCTCCAAGGATGCTGCATGCGTATGGTACACAGATTCTCACAGGGACATATAAATACACATAAAATAAAACTAAGTAAATCTTTTCTCTTTTAAAGTAAAACACAGTGCCTGTCTCTTGGGAGAACTGTAAGAACCAAGTGAGAGTCGATTGAAGGCACTTGGCAGAGAGCCACAGGTGCGACAGGGCCAATCAATGTTTACTATAATTATTGTATAATTATCCAACCGTGCTGCCAAGGCTGTGGCTCTGCCTGTTTTGTAGCTCTCTAAACCACACGGCGCTGGTGAGAATTTTAAGGAGGATCTCAGACCACACACATATGACCAAGATCAGTAGTCCCTGCAGTGCTAGGAATGAAACCCCGGAACCGACACCAGGGACAGAATCTGGGTTTTACGTACTAGGCCTCTGCTTACCACAGATCCATCTCTGCAATCCCTCAGGTCCTTCTCAGGAAATGGGAGCGTCAGGGTTTAAGAATCAGACACTCCTGATCAAATCCCCACTTGCTACAAGCCAGTTGAGAGACCCTGCAGTTTGCAGAGAGGGGAGCGGGCCAGATGTGGAAATTAGATAGACAGAGCCTCTCGTCTTTGCTAAATGTCATGAGGTGGTGGCCCTGGGTGCAGAGGGAAGCCCAGAGGCCAGGGCAGGTGAACAGGGTGGGCCACCAGTGTTGGTGACGATGTGCAGTAGTGCTGGGTCCCTGTTTCACCCTGGGTAGAAAGAAGCAACGGAAAAGAAAGAAAGAAAGAAAGAAAGAAAGAAAGAAAGAAAGAAAGAAAGAAAGAAAGAAAGAAAGGAAGGAAGGAAGGAAGGAGCAAAGGAGGGTGGGGGAGTAGCTCTGGCTGTCCCAGGGGAAGGCTGATAGTTTGCTTGGTCGCCTTTCCTGTATATGAAGTGGGTGGAGCAAGATGGGTGACTATGGGGATCAAATGACCCGAGAGGTTTTTCCCTAACCCAAAAGTCTTTAGGAATTTGTGACACGAAGTGACCCAGGGGACCAACTGATGGGAAGGAGCCGAAGTGATGGTCTCATAGCTATGTGTCATCTCAGAACTCAGGATTGAAGCATGAAGAACGCATAGTCTGAGCTAGCCTGGGCTAAGCTAGCCTGGGATGCATAGTAACATCCTATCTCAAAACAATCTAAACCACAAGCTAGGCGTGATGGTGCACGTCTTTAATCCCAGCACTTGAGGCAGAGGCAGGTGGATTTCTGTGAGTTTGGGCCAGCTTGGGTTATACACATAATGAGAAGGGGTCTCAAAACCAAAAACAGAAGCACTTGACTGACCAAGCACCCTCCAGGCACAGACAAGGCCTGTGTTTTCTGGGGCCCCCAGTAGGACCTCTTGAACCTGGTGATAATCACTTTTTTTTTGAAGGTTGGGGTCTCCTGGTCCCAGTGGCTACTCCTGTGTCTTTGCATCACTTCCCAGATCGACCTTAAGATCTTGTCTCGGGATTTTCTTCTGCAACACCCAAACTGAGACACTTGTTTGCACTGTTGAAACAATCAGCCTCACCCCACAGGGCTGAGTCACAGTCTCTACCTTGTCACTCAAACCTTCACAAAGGGCTGGAGAGATGGCTCAGCGGGTAAGGTAGCCACTCACACCCTGAGTCAAGTTTCCCAGACCCATATGGTGGAAGGAGAAAACAGAATCACACAAGCTGATATTGCACACACACACACACACACACACACACACACACACACACACACACACACGAGAGAGAAGGGGGGGTGGGAGAGGGGAGGACTACTACAGTAGCCTGAATCTTTATTCTGTTCTATGAGTGACTCTAAGTCTTGTGTCTAAGATGGCTACCCTCAAGTGGAGTAAGGCCTCACTTGGAGCCATAAACTCTCTCCTCTAACAGGCCTGTCTCTGGTGCATGGACCTGATAGTCATACCTCCCCTCAGGTCCAGGAACTCCAAATGTCCCTCCACTCTTAGTCAGGCCTTCCCAAGTGGGACAGAGACACAGAAAAGCAACATATTCATCCCCAAGGCCATAGGGCAGGGGAGAAAAGGATGTGGCCAAGGACAGGGGAATGCAGCTGGACTCCCATGCACTTCCCAGACCCCTGGTCCCCTCTCCTGCATCAGGTTCTACCCTAGAGTTCCCTGAACAAGAGACAGGTCCAGATACTAGGGCATGCCCTACAAGACTGTACCCAGGAAAACAGGTTCTGTGAGGTAGATCTTCTTTGTGGAGCCAAGGCTGTCAATCTTGGAGTTAGACACAGGTACCTGTGGTGGGCAGGGCCCAGGGACGTTTGGGATGGAGCCAGGTGACCTCAGCTGACTCAGCTTTAGGTGGTCTATTCAGCTCATGGGGCAGGAGCTAAAGACTTCAACCCTTGGGGGAGAGAGAGCTGGACTCTCAGAAGTGCAGATAATTCTGAGAGCTGAGGGGAGCAGCAGGAACCTTCTGATTTCTAACTGAGCCCAAAACTGAACTGAACTGGTCCCACAGCTCTCTGTATCCAAGTCCTGTAGGGGGAGAGAGCTGGACTCTTAGAAGTGCAGACAATCCTGAGAGCTCAGAAGAGACAACTACTTCTGCCCACATTTCTGACCAAGAGGAACCTGCCTAGTGCCCTCTGTGCCCTCTGGGCACAGGAATCTTCGAGCAGTCAGGGGCAGGACCCTTTCAGTTTCTGCCTGCGCCTAAAGCCAAAAGCCAGTCACCGGGAGCTTTGACACACCTGAGAGCAGAGGTAAGACCAACTGTTCTGCTCCAAACCACCCATCTGGAGGCTACAGGACACACAAAGGCAGAAGTCTTCTGGGACAGGACACTTCCGGTTTCTGGCTGTGCCCGGAACTGAATCACTCCCACAGCTCTCTGTACCAAAATCCCTTGGGGGAGACAGCTCGACTCTCAGAGGTGCAGACAATCCTGAGAGCTCAGGGGAGACCACCACTTCTGCTCACATTCCTGGCCCAAAAGGAACCTGCCTAGAGCCTTCTGGATGGGGAACCTAGAAACACACAGTGGCAGGACCCTTCTGGTTTCTGCCTGAGCCCAGAGCTGAAAGCCAGTTGCCTGGAATGCTGACACACCTGAGAGCAGAGGTAAGACCAACTCTTCTGCTCCAAGCCACCCATCTGGAGGCTACAGGACACACAAACGCAGGAGCAGCTCTCTGTTCCCAGATCCAGCTGAAAGAAAACAGGTCTATGGGAGTGCTGACACACAGGCTTACAGGAGGCTCAAACCACTGTCAGAGACAGCAAGACAAGCTAACACCAGAGACAACCTGATGGCGAGAGGCAAGCACAGGAACCCAAGCAACAGAAACAAAGACTACTAGGCATCATCAGAGCCCAGTTCTCCCACTAAGGGATATTGGATATCCCAACACACCGGACAAACAAGAATTGGATTTAAAACCACATTTGATGATGATGATGATGATGATGATGATGGTGATGGTGATGGTGATGGTGATGATGATGATAGAGGACTTTAAGAAGGACATAAATAACTCCCTTAAAGAAATACAGGACAACACAGGTAAATGAGTAGAAGCCCTCAAAGAGGAAACACAAAAATCCCTTAAAGAATTATAGGAAAACACAACCAAACAGGTGGAGGAACTGAACAAAACCATCCAGGATTTGAAAATAGAAACAGAGGGGTTGGGGATTTAGCTCAGTGGTAGAGCGCTTGCCTAGGAAGCGCAAGGCCCTGGGTTCGGTCCCCAGCTCCGAAAAAAAGAACAAAAAAAAAAAAAAAGAAGAAGAAGAAAAGAAAATAGAAACAGAAACAATAAAGAAATCACAAAGGGAGACAACCCTGGATATAGAAAACCTAGGAAAGAGATCAGAAGTCATAGATGCAAACACCACCAACAGAATACAAGAGATAGAAGAGAGAATCTCAGGGTCAGAAGATACCATAGAGGGGCTGGAAAGATGGCTCAGTGGTTAAGAGCACCGACTGCTCTTCCAGAGGTCCTGAGTTCAAATCCCAGCAACCACATGGTGGCTCACAACCATCTGTAATGAGATCTGATGCCCTTGTCTGGTGTGTCTAAAGGCAGCTACAGTGTACTCATATATAATAAATAAATAAAATATTTAAAAAAAAAAGAAGATACCATAGAAAACATCAACATAACCATCAAAGATAAAGTAAAATGCAAAAATCTCCTAATCCAAAACATCCAGGAAATTCAGGACATAATGAGGAGGTCAAACCTAAGGATAATAGATAGTGAAGACTCACAACTTAAAGGCCCAGTAAATATCTTCAACAAAATTATAGAAGAAAACATCCCTAACCTAAAGAAGGAGATGCCCATAAACATTCAAGAAGCCTATAGAACTCCAAATAGATTGGACCAGAAAAGAAATTCCTCCCATCACATAATAGTCAAAACACCAAATGCACAAAACAAAGAAAGAATATTAAAAGAAGTAAGGGGGAAAGGTCAAGTAACATATAAAGGCAGACCTATCAGAATTACACCAGACTTCTTACCAGAGACTATGAGAGCCAGAAGATCCTGGACAGATGTCATACAGACCCCAAGAGAACACGAATGCCAGCCCAGGTTACTGTATCCAGCAAAACTCTCAATTAACAAAGATGGAGAAACCAAGATATTCCATGAAAAAACAAAATTTACACAATATCGTCACACAAATCCAGCCCTACAAAGGATAATAGATGGAAAACTCCAACACAAGGAGGGAAACTACACCCTAGAAAAGCAAGAAAGTAATCTTCTTTCAACTAACCCAAAAGAAACATAATTCCACCTCTAACCAAGCAAGTGAAAGGCCTGTGTGACAAGAACTTCAAGTCTCTGAAGAAAGAAATTGAAGAAGATCTCAGAAGATAGAAAGATTTCCCATGTTCATGGATTGGCAAGATTCATATAGTAAAAATGGCCTTTTTGCCAAAAACAAACTACAGATTCAATGCAATCCCCATCAAAATTCCAACTCAATTCTTCATAGAGTTAGAAGGAGCAATTTGCAAATTCATTTGGAATAACAAAAGCCCAGAATAGCTAAAGCTATTCTCAACAATAAAAGAACTTGGGGGGGGGGGAATCACCATCCCTGGCCTCAAGCATATAGAGCCATAGTAATAAAAACTGTATGTTATCGGTACAGAGACAGGCAGGTAGATCAGTGGAATAGAATTGAAGACCCAGAAATGAACCCACATACCTATGGTCACTTGATCTTTGACAAAGGAGCTAAAACCATCCAGTGGAAAAAAGACAGCATTTTCAACAAATGATGCTGGTTCAACTGGAGGTCAGCATGTAGAAGAATGCAGATCGATCCATCCTTATCACCCTGTACAAAGCTTAAGTCCAAGTGGATCAAGGACCTCCACATAAAACCAGATACACTCAAACTAAGAGAAGAAACAGTGGGGAAGAGTCTCGAACACATGGGGACTGGGGAAATTTTTCTGAACAAAACACCAATGGCTTATGCTCCAAAATCAAGAATCGACAAATGGGATCTCATAAAACTGCAAAGCTTCTGTAAGGCAAAGGACACTGTCATTAGTACAAAACGGCAACCAACAGATTGGGAAAAACCTTTTCCAATAGAGGGCTAATATCCAAAATATACAAAGAACTCAAGAAGTTAGACTTCAGAAAGCTAAATAACACTATTAAAAATGGGGTACAGTTGGGCTGGAGAGGTGGCTCAACCGTTAAAGGCTAGGCTCACAACCAAAGATGGGGTATAGAGCTAAACAAAGAATTCTCAGCTGAGGAATATCAAATGGCTGAGAAGCACCTAAAGAAATGTTCAGGGCTGGGGATTTAGCTCAGTGGTAGAGCGCTTACCTAGGAAGCGCAAGGCCCTGGGTTCGGTCCCCAGCTCCGAAAAAATGAACCAAAAAAAAAAAAAAAAGAAAGAAATGTTCAACATCCTTATTCATCAGAGAAATGCAAATCAAAACAGCCCTGAGATTCCACCTCACACCAGTCCGAATGGCTAAGATCAAAAACTCAGGTGACAACAGATGCTGGCAAGGATGTGGAGAAAGAGGAACACTCCTCCATTGTTGGTGGAATTGCAAACTGGTACAACCATTCTGGAAATCAGTCTGGAGGTTCCTCAGAAAACTGGACATTGCACTACCTGAGGACCCAGGTATACCTCTCCTGGGCATATACCCAAATGATGCTCTAACATACAACAAAGACACGTGCTCCACTATGTTCATAGCAGCCTTATTTATAATAGCCAGGAGCTGGAGGGAACCTAGGTGCCCTTCAACAGAGGAATGGATACAGAAAATGTGGTACATCTACACAATGGAGTACTACTCAGCTATCAAAAACAATGACTTCATGAAATTCATCGGTAAATGGATGGAACCAGAAAATATCATCCTGAGTGAGGTAACCCAATCACAGAAAAACACACATGATATGCACTCATTGATAAGTGGATATTAGCCCAAATGCTTGAATTACCCTAGATGTAATCCACAGACCACATGAAGCTCAAAAAGAAGGATGACCGTAGGGGCTGGGGATTTAGCTCAGTGGTAGAGCGCTTACCTAGGAAGCGCAAGGCCCTGGGTTCGGTCCCCAGCTCCGAAAAAAAGAACCAAAAAAAAAAAAAAAAAAAAAAAGAAGGATGACCAAATTGCAAATGCCTCAGTCCTTCTTAAAAGCAGGAACAAAAATATTCATAGAAGGGGATATGGAGACAAAGTTTGGAGCAGAGGCTGAAGGAATGGCCATTCAGAGTCTGCCTCATATGGGGAGATATATATATATATATATATATATATATATATATATATATATGGCCACCAAAACTAGATAATATTGATGAAACTAAGAAGTGCATGCTGACAGTAGCCTGATATAGCTGTCTCCTGAGAGGCTCTGCTAGAGCATGACAAATACAGAGATGAACACTAGCAGCCAACCAATTGAACTGAGAACGGGACCCCCGTTGAAGGAATCAGAGAAAGGATTGAAAGAGCTGAAGGGGCTCGAGACCCCATAAGAACAACAATGCCAACCAACCAGAGCTCCCAGGGACTAAACCACCACCCAAAGACTATACATGGACTGTCCCATGGCTCCAGCTGCATATGTAGCAGAGGATGGCCTTGTTGGGCACCAATGGGAGGAGAAGCCCTTGGTCCTACCAAGGCTGGACCCCCCAGTGTAGGGTAATGTCAGTCAGGGGGAGGGGGAATACTGTTATAGAAGAAAGAGAGGGGAAAGTGAGCTTATGTCTGGGAAACTAGGAAAGGGAATAACATTTGAAATGTAAATAAAAAATAATCCAAAAATTAAGAAATAAAAAGTCTTCATACCATCTCAGCACCAGGGTCCACTGCGTCACTGACAAGCTGGGTGGCCATGAGTGAGCTTCCTTGGGCCTCAGTTTCCTATCTGTGAGTTAGAAAAAAGGGGTAAGGTGCCATGAAGCTCCCAGAATTCCTGCTCTCCTGCCTAGAATCTCCCAGTGAGGTCACGAGTGGGCAGAGGGACACTTACCGGGAATGTGGTAAGACGTGCTGAATTCCACACCCAGAACTACAGAATAGTATGGTGGAATGCAGCTGGCGCTGTGGTAAAACCTGTGACCCCGGTGCTGTGCTGGCCTGAAATGGAAGAATCCTGAGTTCTAAACTAGCCTGAGCTACATTGGATGATCCTATCCCAAACAGAGTGAACCTGTGTGCCCTCCCGGTTAGGCTGGTGACTGGTATGGTGTGCCAGTGGCTTGACCTGGGTGCCCGTGTGTTTTTATCACTGGCACTGTGACAGAGACATTTAATCCAGGCTGCTTCTACCACAAAGGGAAATTGAGTTTGCATGGTAAGGACACAGACCAAATTAGGGAAGGATTACAGAAAAGACTTAACAAAGGTCTGGGCTAGGCCTGGAACCTGGACGGAGAAGGTCCTGCTGCTGCGCTGGCTTTCCGGGGATGCTGGCACAGTGGGAAAGCAGGGGAAATACAGGAGTTTGAAGCCACTTTCCGTTTTCGTAGTTAGTGGGGAGCCATACCAGGTTCTGAACAAGGAAGACAAAGTATAGGGTCTAAAAAGGGGCTGGGAGCCCCAGGCCTGCATGAGATTGCCCATGGCGGCTGATGGACCAGGTTCTCAGTTTGGTGAGCTGCATTTTAGAGAAACACTGGTGACAGGAGAGACAGAAACAGAGGTGGAAAAGAGACAGAGGGACGGTGGAGGAAGGGACGAGAGAGAGGTAAAGAGATTGAGCCAGGGGTCGACGGGACCAAACAAAGACAAATGGTCCCGATCCCCACCAGCAGGACTCAGCAGGACAAGGATACCCATTGACCGGGATCTTCCGATTCTGAGGCAAAGACTGAGCCGACTCACAAACCTCCATTCTTCCCTGGAGTCAGGGAACCCCACCCCTGGCCGGCCACAGGAGTCTTCAGAAACCTACCTGTTGCCCACACAGTACACGCAGGTCCCATACCTGTGTCCCCAGGTTATAAATGGAACCTGAGCTGGCATCCTTTTTCTTTAAGAAAAGCCTAGGCCCAAATAAGGCCAGGGTTTTAGGCTGGCGAACTGGCCGAGTCTTCCCTTGTGTAAGCAAGTAGCAGCTGGCCCGGCAGCAGACTTGGGCCTCCTCCAAGACTAGCCTACAGAAGGGCAAGCATGCAGGGCTTATAAGGCCTGGTCCTCCACCCTGGGCTGTTCATTCAGCCCTGTGTCCATGCCCCACAGAAACCATGGAGGCCACCAAGAAAAAGATACAGATGCGGAATCTAAACATGAAGACTGCCAACAACCGCGCTGAGCGGGCTGAGGCAGACAAGAAAAGTGCCGACGACAAGTGCAAACAAGTAAGAGCCCTGTGCTGTGCTGGGTTGCTTCCAGTCTGCTCAGCACCCTCTCTGTGCTGATTTCTTCTGCTGCCTCAGGCTGGTCCTGACAGCAAGCGTGAGGTCATCCCCAGGAGCTCTGGCACTTGGGCAGTGTGGGGAGGATGAGGGTTAATACCCTGTAATAGAAAAGGCAAGGGTGCCGGCTGGGGAGGTGGCTCAGTGGTAGGGGCCTTCCTACAAGACAGATAGACAGCCTTCATTCAGTCTCAGGGATCCACATAGTGGGAGGAGAGAAGCACTTCTAGTCAGCTGCCCTCTGACCTCCACTCTGGTGCCACGACACTAGGATGTGTAGTTTTCTAACAAAGTAAAGAAAAGCTAAGGCAGCCCTGTCCTTCCTAGTAGGTGGTGAGCAGCACTCATACCCCAGCTGCAAACGCCACTGTGGTCTCCAGTGTGAGAGCATCTAACACTCTGAGAAAGGGGAGGGGGGCAGCCCCTGTCTGTGGAGCGGTCATGGTGTGAGTGGAGGTGTCTCTCCCCGTGTATGACCTCATGCGTGTGTGCTCACATCTGTGTGGTGTGTAAATGGCATCTCTTCCTACTACAGAGTTGAGGGCTGATGAAGAGTCTCTGTCTGTCTGTCTGTCTGTCTGTCTGTCTGTCTGTCTGTATTTCTGTCACAGCCAAAGGATGATCATAACACCATAAGGTGTTATCAGGATTGCCCTGATTGCATGCCTGTGTGTCTAGGTTAGGTGTGTCCCCAGTTGTGACAGCAGCCTAAAGAGAGTAGCTGTGTGTAGAGAGCGGTAACCTATAACCCACTATTGGGCGGCTGAGAGGAACCCGGATTCCCAGAAGAACTCTGGAGACAGGGTATTGGGCTTCCTGTGACAGGACTGGAGACCACTTCCACCCTGACAGCCTTGTTGCTGACAGGAAACAGGACTTTTGGGGAGCAGATGCCCAGGAGGCCTTAGGGTGGGAACTCACTGGTAAGCTGGTAGGGGGCAGTAGACACTGAACCAGGCTTAGCAGCTGCTGCAATAACTTGAACAGAGAAGACTCACTTCTTTCAATGTGGTATCCAGAGAAGTGGGAGAAAGAAAGGCAGCCCTGTCCCCACTCCTGCAGTGCCCCACTCTGTCCTCAGGGCTAATTCCACCACAGGGTCCTCTGAGAAGCCCACAGGGGCACCTGTGTCCTTACAAAGCCCAGGAGTCTCCCAGGATCGAGACGCCAAACTTGAAGACTGCTCAGGCCAAAGAGTTAGATAGAAAGCTCCATCCTTGTGCCTTGGGACAAGCGGCCCCAGGTCTCTGTGCCCTGTGGCCTCCCTGTAAGGTGAGTCACAGATCCACCTTCCCAGCTCACATGAAGGCTGATGGATGACTGTGTAGGTGAAATCCTTAGCTTCCTGCCTGGCTAGAAGTAAGTATTCAATAAATGTGGGATAACGTCCTGCCCACCTGACTTTCCCTCGGGGCCTCCCCAAGCCCCACTGTCCTGGCATTGCCCAGAGAGCCTGTGCAGGCTGGCCCCATCACATCTTCTCTTTCCCTGGCAAACACAGCAGGCCTGTCCTAGGCTATGCTATCTGCTTCTGCCTACCTTGGAACCTTCAAGACCTTCACGAAGGGCTTGGCTTGGGAAAGGGGAAATCAAGGCTGTAGCTCCATTTCTCACTAACTGTGAGTGGTTGGTCTAGCGTAATTTCCCAAGGGAGTCTAGAGCTCAAAAGAGAAGATTCCTGCAGTCCCCAACCAGCTCTGTGACCAGTGGTAGTTTGTCCTGCTTCTCAGTGGGGTTTTCTTTTCTCTGTGTGTGTGAGTGTGTGTGTGTGTGTGTGTGAGAGAGAGAGAGAGAGAGAGAGTGTGTGTGTGTAAGTGAGTGTGTGTGAGTGAGTGTATGTGTAAGTGAGTGTGTGAGTGTGTGGGTGTGGGTGTGTGTGAATGTGAGTGTGTGTGAATGTGTGAGTGTGTGGGTGTGAGTATGTGTGTGTGAGTGAGTGTGTGTGTGAATGTGTGTGTGTGTGTGAGTATGTGTGTGTGAGTTGTGTGTGTGTATGAATGTGTTTGAGTGTGTGTGGTGTGTGTGTGGTGTGTGTGTATGAGTGAGTGAGTGAATGAATGTGTATGTGGTGTGTCTATGAGTGTGTGTGAATGTGTGTGAGTGGGGGGTGAGTGTGTGTGTATGGGTGTGTGTATGTGTGTGGTGTGTGTGTGTATGTGTGTGGCGTGTGAGTGAGTGTGTGTGAGTGTGGGGGGGTGAGTGTGTGTGTATGGTGTGTGTGTATGGTGTGTGTGTATGTGTGTGGTGTGTGTGTATGTGTGTGGTGTGTGTGTATGGTGTGGTGTGTATGTGTATGGTGTGTGTGTATATGGTGTGTGTGTGTGTGTGTATGGTGTGTGTGTATGGTGTGTGTGTGTGTGTATGGTGTGTGTGTGTATGGTGTGTGTATGTGTATGGTGTGTGTGTGTGTATGGTGTGTGTGTATGGTGTGTGTGTGTGTGTATGGTGTGTGTGTGTGTGTGTTGCACACACATCTGTGTGTACCAGATGGAGGAGGACTAGTACCCAGGTCTATCATCCCCAGCTGTATTCCCTTCAGGCAGTGTCTCTCCAAGGCTCCTGGACCTGGAAATCAGCCAGTACTGGTGACCCTCCTGTCACTGACCCCCAAAGTGTTGGGGTTACAGTACAGGTGCATCCATATGGATTTTTAATATGGGTGCTGGGGATTTGAACTCAGACCATCATGTTTGTGCTCTAAGTGTTCTTATCCAGTTCCCCCAGCCCAGAAATTTTTGGGGGTTAGTTTTGGTTCTATATTTTCCAAGTCTTTTTTCTCAAGGAAACTGCTAGGGGTAACTTGGGTGGAAATCCAGGAGTCTCTTGTTTTGTTTGTCTGCTTTGTGTTTGTGGGGAGTGGGGTACACATGTGAAGATTGGAGGACAGCTTTCAGGAGTTGCTTCTTTCCTTTCACCTTTGGGGTCCTGGGGCTAAATCCCAGGTTCTCAAGCTTAGCAGTAAGCACTTTTACTCACTGAGCCAGCCATGGTGTGGCTTTTGACGTATGATCCAGCTGTTAGCACAGGCTGGCCCACAAGTCATCCTCCTGCCAGAACCTCCCATGTGCTGGGATGACAGGAGTTCACCACTGCGCCTGGCTAGAGGCCACCATCTCTGAGGCTTCAGTGAAATCTTAGGATGCTCTGTGATGGTCAGAGATGAAGTCCAGGTCCCAGGGGCCTGGAGAAGAAGGCAGGGTGTGGTCCTGAGGGGCAGGCACCACAGCTGGTGATGCAGGCTCAGGTTGGCTACATACCAATATAGACTTCCCTTCCCTTGAGGGCCTAACACTGCAGGGACACACAGGGAGCCTGTCAGGACCCATGACCCCCAGGGACCTCCAGCCAGATCTGGCTGCCAGCTATGCCTGTCCAGTGGGGAAGCAGAACGGAAAATTGACCTGGCTGTTTCCTGCCCCACTTGCAGCCAAGGATAGCGACATCCGTTACTGCTGACCTTTGACCCCACATCCTGTCTCCACCTCATTAAACTGTGTATTCTGCGACCACTTTATTGGGAGATAAACTGAGGCCCAAAGCACAGTGGCTGACAGGGAAGGCTTTGGGCGTGGGATCTGCACAGGAAGCCACTCCAGTCTGTTGGTGCTGTTTCCTTTTCCCTCCCAGCTCCTGCCACCGGAAGCTTTGGAGGGTGTGGGGATGGCAGAGCGAGTAAAGCGCTTGCCACACAGGCATGAGAACCTGAGTCTGGAGTCCCAGATACTATGTAAAGGTCGAACACAGCAGGGCATGTCTGGGGGAATCAGGAACAAGCAGATCCCGGGCTCCCTGCCCAGCCATTCTCACCAAATTAATGGACTCCTGTTCTAGTCGGACACCCTACTTAAAAAAACAGAGTGGAAAGCAATAGAAGCAGGTGCTCTGTCTTACACTCACACACGTACATGTACACACACATACACGATCCACATACCAAAGCACTTCCTGCCATGTTCTGCTGCTGGGGCCTGTGGTAACTTCCTCTGTAAACACAGCCCTCAGTGAGCCCCTGCTGGAGGAGAGAGGGATACCCCAGTCTCAGGGTGGTAGAGAGGGGAAGGCTGAGTGAGCGTCCTCACAGTGGATGGCAGAGCCTCCAGTCAAACCAGCATTGACATCAAAGTCCTGTGTGATCCTAGCGTCCATTCTGCTCTCAGGAACTGTTTGCCACTCTGTAGCATGGGACTTCAGTGAGTCCGTGTCTCTGTAAGTTCCCAACTGTTCTTGTACAAATGCTGTCTCCCATCATCGGGCACTCACTTAGGTGCCCAGGCAGGTGAGGGGACACATGGTTGTCACCCCAGCCCTCTGGAGGTGGAGGCAGAAGGTTCAGGAATTCAAGCTTGTCCCTGGCTGCATAGGGACCGGGAAGAATCCCTGGGCTACAGGAGACCCTGCCTCAAACAAACAGGACTAGAGAGATGGGGCAGTCGTTAACAGCATCTGCTGCTCTTAACAGAGTACCTGAATTCAGTTGCCATCAGCTGGGGCAAGCAACTTATAACTGCCTGTAACTCCAGTTCCAGGAAGCCCAATATCTAAGCAGCCTCAGGTACTTGAGCACACGTGTGCATGCATGGATTAACACACACACACACACACACACACACACACACACACACACTTTAAAAAAAAATATGAAACCCCTCAAACTCCCCTTATAGCCTATGACTCATGTCCAGTGGAGTCAAAGACACTGAGAGAGTTCCCATGCTTGGCATCCAGTAGGTGCTCAATAAATATTCCACTCCTCAGGTCCAGAAGGAAGACAAGTGGGTGAAGGCCAGCCTTGGTCTGTGAGGTGTCTTTAAAGGAACTGACTCACCCTCTTAGTCAAAGACAGCTACCTGCCCTAGGGTATTCAAAGTTCACCAGACCAAGGTTTCCATTCTGTAGATGGGGAAACTAAGGTCAGAAAAGGGACCAGGGGGGCTGGGAGCAAAACTCCATCCAGGCTCTGTGCCTGGAGGTCAAGGCCTCCCTTTATCCTGAAGTACTGGGAATGATGGGGTAGGCCCAGTCACGTTCATCACTGTGGCAGACAGGGGCCATGTCCAGAGTAGCCTTGGGACAGCTCTCTGCTGTGCTCATCTAAACCTGTCTACCACCTCGGGGAGTGGACTCTTAATTTCTTTCCACAAAGGAGCACCTGCCCTAAGCTTGGGCCCTGAGTGCATCCAATCATTCATAGCCTCAGGACCTCCCAGGTGGCACTCCCTTTGGGAGGAAAGGAAGCTTTAATCCAGGTCAAGAGACAAAGGCAGCAGGTCTCTGTGAATTTAGGGCCAGCCTGTTCCACATGGTGAGACGCAGTGTCAAAAAAGAGGGGAGAAAAACAAGCGGACATTTGCATGTGTGCACACCTGCCTATACAGGACACACACACACACACACACACACACACACACACACACACACACACAGAGCTGGTTAGCACCTTACTTAACATTTATTGTTCAGAGATCTGTGGTGTGAGCATGCAGTCCCTGTCAAATTTATTTTGAGAACTGGGTTCCAGTCCTGTGGTGTTTGGGAGAAGTGGTGGGTGGGTGGGGGTTAATCTACAGAAAGGCAACCACCCTCAGTGCTTCCTGCTGAGAGAGGACAGGAAGCTTGGTCCAGCAGAAGTGGGGGTGGGGGGCTGAGTACTCCTCCAGGCCACATACAGCATCAGGGGTAGCAGGAGATGCAGTAGATCTGTGGAGTTGACTCAAGAGCGACCCTAGCAGCGAGAAGGTGTCACATGGCTGAGTGGTTCTCAGAGAGACTGATGGGATGCCTCAAACGGGAAAGGGGGGGGGGGTGATTCTCAGAACAAACAGCACTGGATTCTGGGAAAGGTTAAAAGACACGTTAATTAAAACGGATGCATGACAAATGTGCAAAAGGTAGAGGAGTGAAAAATCTGAGCTCAGAAGGGAATTGGTCCTGAGAGTGAGTCTCTTCTAGGACTTTGCACAAAGCCAGGCACAGGAGCAGGATCTGGGCTCAAGGGTGCTTTGGTGACACCTTCCTCAGTATCACTACCAGAGCAGTGGGGAGCCAAGGAAGGTTCTCAGCAGGAAATGGACTTGCACACTGGTCTGAAAGTCTCTGTCTACGAAACTCAGGGAGTGTCTATAGGCTCCACTTTGCTTAAACAGAGATTGCTTGAGAGCTGCATTCGAAAAATGAGAATGCAAACTCCAATTTGTAGTGTTGCAAACTAAAGTTCTGACTTCCTCATCAGAGTGGGGACTCTTGGTGAGTCCAAGAATAACCAGTCCCGGGTTGGGGATTTAGCTCAGTGGTAGAGCGCTTGCCTAGCAAGCTCAAGGCTCCGAAAAAAAGAAAAAAGAAAAAAAAAAAAAAACAAAAACCAGTCCCTAGGTCAAGAGAAGAATAAAATCCCTCTGTATTCAGTAATGCACACTTACCGTTGTGTGTGTGTGTGTGTGGGGGGGTGTCTTTTATATTTTATGTGAGTGGGTGTTTTGCCTGCCTGCATGCCTGTGCTACGGGGTCATGGAAGCAGAGGATGTTGGCTCCCCTGGAACAGGAGCTGGGAATCAAACTTAAGTCCTCTGTACAAGGACTTGTCTATATAAACCTTTTACTTTCTACATTAATGTGGGGGCGCATACATACATACATACTTATCTATATGTACTTTTTACTTTCACAAATCTGTGTCCTCTGAACGAGACCTTCTCTATATAGACCTTTCATTTTCTACATTAATGTGGGGGTGCATGTGTGAGGTTAATGGACTCTGGGCATCAGGCTTGGCGACAAGCACCTTTACCCGTGGAGCCATCTCACCAGCTCATATAGGCTTTGTGTTCATTTGCAGGACCTCAAACTCCCAGTCCTTCTGCCTCAGCCTCCCAAAGAGTGGGCAAAGAGACCATTAGGCTGACTCGTTCCCTTCTGTGTCCCCGATTGCAAGAGCAGCTGATGTACCTCCAGAAGAAATTGAAATACAAGGAGGACGAAGTGGACAGGCACTCCGAGGACCTGAAAGACATGAAGAAGCTAGAGCAGGCGGAGAAAAAAACGCCTCCCAGGTAAGTGCGCGACCGCTGGGCCAGGCGGGGCGGGCTGCTCCGGAGGACGAGGAGCCTGCAGGGCAAAGGCGGCCAGCCATGCCTACGTCAGCCACCCCCTGACCCCCCGCCCGGTGCTGACGTCGCGGCCGGCCGGGGTGACCTCATCGGCCCGACAGCAGGGCCGGGGGGCGGGGAGAGGCGGGGGCGGCCCCGGCGTGGCCAAGGCTCGCGGGCCCGGGCGCAGCCGCCC
The DNA here is from genome assembly GCF_021556685.1 of Rattus norvegicus. Classification (NCBI taxonomy): domain Eukaryota; kingdom Metazoa; phylum Chordata; class Mammalia; order Rodentia; family Muridae; genus Rattus; species Rattus norvegicus. Next base: position 17,847,815 of record NC_141549.1, on the reverse strand, counting down.
AGCTGTCGCCTGAGCCCAGTGGAGCGAGTGAGCTATGGCCGGCCTCAACTCACTGGAGGCGGTGAAGCGCAAGATCCAGGCCCTGCAGCAGCAGGCGGACGACGCAGAGGACCGTGCGCAGGGCCTGCAGCGCGAGCTGGATGGCGAGCGCGAACGGCGCGAGAAAGTGAGAGACTGGGACCCGCGACCCCCCGCCCGATCCCAGCTTTCGTCCCGCGCGCTCCCTAGCCTGCGCCGCGTTCCCTTGCGCCCTCTTTTCTTCCCAGCTCCGCGCGCTTCCAGCTTCCCCTCCTTCCGTCCTCCGCCTTGGTCATCCACATCCGTGGACCCGGAGCCCCGTACGCTGGTGGGGCAGGAACTGGGGAGTTGCGGGAAACGGTTCTGCGCGGGGCTCTCCAGAGCGGTGGGGCAGATGCCGCGCTCCCATTGTCTGCGGCTGGACCAAGGTGGGGGCGGGGGCAGCGCGCGCGCTCGCTCCTTCGCGCCCGAACTTTCCCGGCGTGTCCCTAGGGTGCGGCCGCGACGTGTCCGCTGAGGGCGGGGTGGGGGTAGGAGAATTCGGACGCTGGCCTGCAGGATACGCACCACCACCACCACCCTGTGTCCCCAAGCCCCAGGGAATACCCACTAGGGGGCCTGTCCACCGCAGATACTAGAGCGCCCACTGTTATGCGCCTTCCCTGAGAGTCCAGGGACCCGGGTGCAGGAATAGTTTGGAAAGAGGAACGGGCCTCCGCGCCTCCTCTTCATCCTTGGGTCAAGCCCGGGGCCAGAGACGGATCTGGGTTCTAACCCTAGCTCTGGCACCTACAAAGCATTCGATTCGTGTCTCCCAAGAGTCCGCTAGAGGTGGGTGGGAAGACAAAACTACGGAGAGGCATTCCACACGGTTCCGGGGTACAGAGAGCACCTAGCTGGAGTAGTAGAGCGGCATTTGCTAGCGAAGGAGACTCACAGCCAAGGGAGGGGTGTTCTGTGATCGCCCAGGTTCCCTGAAGCCTGAGTGTGGGAACTCAGGGCGGGGACCCTAGAAACTGAAAGGCCAGGTGGAGTTGGCAGCACAGGCACCGCCTGGACTCCTCCCAAGACTGCCTGGGCGACAGCCCGGTCTGGGTGGAAGCCTTGAATCCCTCAAGTACGGCTCCGGCTGGAGGAAGCCTCAGAACCAGGCGGAAGCTCTGCACAGTAGCTGTTCTGGCTTCTCAAATGCCCGTCCCACCCTAGACATCTCCAAAATGGCTTCGAGACTCCGCCAAGCGAGGAATTTGGCGGCCGGGGCGGGGGTGGGAGGTGGCGCGCGGGTGGGGGGTTGTAAAACTTTGGGGCTTCTTTAAAAGTTCGTGTGGGAGAGCATGCTTCTTTTGGTTGTAGAAAGACACCTCAGGTTGATTCTGGGCCAGAAGCACCCAGATCAGAAGTGGGGTGGGGGTCTGTATGGCCGACTTCTGGGCCTGTATCCCAACAGCTGGTTTCATTTAGATTTTTGTGTGATTAACCGACGTCTTCCTGTTGCTTGGCCACAAGTAGCTCGCAAGCCTCTTTTACCTTATAAGGGAAACCCTTTGTAGCCCGTGGAAGGCTTTGATTGCAGGAAGGGGCGGAGCTCAAGATGACTGTGTGTGTGTGTGTGTGTGTGTGTGTGTGTGTGTGTGTGTGTCTTGTGTGTGCTTCTGTTCATGCATAGTTGTGGACGACAGCTCTTTCGATTTTTTAAACAGTTGAAAATATGCCAAGATTCAAAGTGTGCCTCTTCAGTCTTAAGTTCTTTTCCTTTTCTCGGAGCCGACTCATGAATGAGGAAACTCAGTGTGACTGTGGAAGTGATTACTACATTGGGTGTGGCCTTGAGCCCCTGCAGCCCAGGCTACTTTAGAGGCTGCGCTGTCACTGAATGGTGGAATGCTTGCTTAGTAAGCACAACACCCTGAGGGTCCCTTCTCCAGGACTGGGTGAGCTGGATGAGGTAGTACATTCCTACACTTGAGAGAGGTTGAGACAGGGGAATCAGAAGTTAGGGTTAGACTTGGTAGTTGAAGGCCAACCTGGGCTTCATGAAACTATAACTCAAAAAAACGACCCAAAGCTCCCCATCTACTGCAGATGGGTTCAGGATGGGGTACATTTTTTAGAAAATGGCAAAAGTTAACAGTAAAGGTGCTTGCCACTAAGGCTGGTGACCTGAGTTCAGTCCCGAAGACCCACATTGTGGGAGGAGACAGACCCAAGACACACAGCACGTGTTGGTGTTAGGGGAGGATGGACACAGATCACAAACTTGGGGCGGGGGTCCTCTGTATATTAACAGGCACCCTGGTCTTGTTCTTTTACTTCCCCTGCTGTATAAACTGAGGCAGAGAGGGGCCACTGGGTTTTATAGCTGCCCCCCATATAGTGGTTATCCCTGAAAGGAAGCTGGCAGCCTAGTTTCTCCTCATGAAGCTCACGAACCCACACATTTTAAAATGTGCGTGCTGGGAATCCAACCTCAGGTCCTTATGCTGGGCAGCAAGTGCTTTTACCCACTAAGCTTACTCCCCAGCTCCCCCTCTTTCTGGTATTTTGACAGAGATCTTACTATATAATAGTTCAGGCTGGCCTGGAACTCTTTGTCCTTTGACTTCAATTTCCTGGAGCTGGGATCATAGGTGTGTCACCATGCCCTGCTAATTAGGTCTCCATGTGACCAACTTTCCATGATCCTTCTTAAGGGTGGCCACCCCTCGGTGACAGGTCACTAAGTCACTAAACAGAACCACTGCACTGATGGGAACCCCCTTGTCCCCATCTGTAAGGTGGGTGAGACTTGAAGATAAAACAGTATCAGGGCCAGCAAGTTTTCTTAGTCATTCAGGTGTGTGTTCCCCAGAGTGACTGGGCACTGGGCCTCGGCTTGCGTCAGCACCCAGGGAGCCTGAGGCCCCAGGATCCCTGAGTCCAGGAGTTGGATACCAGTCTGGCCAATGCACGAGGCCCTGTGTCACAGATCAATAATTTTAAAAATCCAATGCAAATGAGTATGAGTTCCCTTGAGCCTGGGTCCCTGGGTGGGTTGTGGCTGGATCTCAGGGTTACTGGGGGGTGGGGAGGAGGCTGCTTGCCAGCTTGCCTCTTCTTAATCTGGGTGTGTATCTAACTTTCCAGGCTGAAGGAGATGCGGCCGCTCTCAACCGTCGCATCCAGCTGGTGGAGGAAGAGCTGGACCGGGCTCAGGAGCGACTGGCCACAGCCCTGCAGAAGCTGGAGGAGGCAGAGAAGGCTGCTGACGAGAGTGAGAGGTAGGATGCTTCTGCCTGTGGAAGACTTGGGGGCGGAGCCAGATGTGGTGGAGCATACCTGTGGGTTCCGTGCTGAGGCCAGCCTGGGCGACATAAAGCCTTTCCTGACTTTAAAGAGATGTGTGTGAGGGCTAATGGCTCAGTATTTAAGTGCTGCTTAACTCTCCACCACCCACTTGAAAAGCCAGTGTGGTTACACAGGAGCACTCGGGTTTGCTGACTGCCAGCCTACCTCCAGGTTCAGTGAGAGATCCTGTCTCAAGGGGGTGAGACAGAAAGTGACAGAGCTGGACACTTGACATCCTTCTCTGGACTCCATATGCACACACAGATGCACGTAGACATGTATGATGGGGAAATATTCTGTAATCGTACTAATGACCTTGTAATGGTGCTAATGACCTTGGCGCTGAAGGGATTGGAAGACCTGTTTGTTTTTAATCCAGTCCCCTTTTCTGTTTTATTTTGTTTGAGGCAGGATCTACTATGTAATGCTGGGGTGACGGATGCTTCACCATGGGCCCTGCTTGGTTTTCTTTATGAGAGCCTAGAAGGACACTTTGCAGCAGATAGAGAAAAACAGAGATGTGCAGGCCTGGGACTAGGGCCTCGGGGTGTGGTTGCTTTCTGGGGAAGCCCCGGCGCCTCTCTTGCCCACTCTACAGGCAATCAAGTTTCTAGATGACGTGAAGAGAAGAGGAAGTAAAGATAGACTGGGCAGGCATGGCAGTGTAGACAGACTTTTATCCAAGGACCAGGGACACAGAGGCAGGGTGACCTCTGCCATGTCCCTACATGGCAGTTCTCATTGCTGTGGCAAGCTCTAAGCTTTTGGGTGCCCGCTGTATTTTGGGGACAGCGCATGCATAACCAGCCATCGCTGTGCCTGCAGCTGACTGTGCTGCTCTGGTGACATTGTGCAGCGTTTGGGCTTCCATGGGGAGCTCTATCCAACTGTCCCCAGGAATGAGTGGCTCTGGCATGTCTTGGCTTGGGGGGCTGAGGGAAAACTGTGTGGCTGCAGAAGCTCCAGTCACAGATAATGTGGCCAGCCCAGTGCTGAGGGTTTCCCAGGGAAGGCTCCTCCCAAAAAACTGGTTTCAAATTGTGCTGCTATGACTCTAAACCAGGCACTAGACAGCAACTAGGGACTGGGATGTCGCTCGACAGCAAATACCTGCATAGCATACATATATACATATATGTATTGTGCATGTGTGTGTGTGTGTATGCAATATATGTATATATATATGTGTGTGTATATATGTATATGTATGTATGTATGTATGTATATACATACATGAGGTTACTCAGTAGGTAAGGGCATTTATTGCCACCTGTGACAGCCCGAGTTCAGTTAGTGCCTGAGACCCACACTGGAGAAGGAGAGGTCCAGCCCCTCTAGGCATCTTCCACCCTCTACACAGTGTGCTGGGGTACATGCATTAGTGCACAAATAAATAAATGTAAAATTATAATTAATAAACCAGGTGTTTTGTCATATTCCACACTTTTAATAATGTGTGTCACCAAGCCTTGTGCCTAGTTCCTATCTTTGTATCTTGGGGGTACTGTGCAGGGCATCACTTGACCCACAGCCATCTCTCTGGTGCCCATTACCTTGTCTGTTCCGATCCATATATCTCTGCCAGAGCAGGCTTTGCTCTGAGGCTGCTAAGCTGTTCTGGCTGCCTGAGGACATCCTTCTGACCTGGATGAACATAGGTGTCCTTCTCTGACATGCTCGGGACGAAATACTTAGGAGTCTGGGTATCTCCAGATTCGGGGATATTTGCATAGGTATAATGATCTATCTTAAAGGTGGGATCAGAGTCTAAACAAGGAGTTCATATGCATCCTATATCCCTTGTGTACGGGGTGTGAGGGACATTTCATGTGTTTCTAGACCTCCTTTGAACAGCGGCCTGCCACACAAGGAATTCTCTGTCTGTCCTGGGACTGTGCTCACAGGTTCAGGTTGTGGGTAGGCCTTAGTGGTATAACTTACTTCAGACTCACACTGCACTGGGTATCATAAAGGTTGTTTTGAAAGTCAGGCATGGTGGTGCAGGCCTTTCACTCTAGTAATAAAGCCAAAAGATGAAACCCTACTTCATTTTGTAGCACTTTGTGCTGCTCAGGCTGTGCCTGCCTTTCCTGTAGCCTTTGCACTCCAGGTTGTCTGTTTTGTTTCCATTCGGTTCTGGCTCTAGAAGCTTCCAGTAATTCCCCTTTCCCCCCAGCATAAACATCCCGCCCATCCTGCCCATGTGTTCTTTCACCCCTGTGTGGTGTTTTGGCTCGTTGGTTTGGAGAGGTGTCTTTTTTCTTTGTTTTTGTTTTTTAATACAAATTCTCACTTTATAACTCTTGAGGGCCGGGACTAAAGGTGGGTTCACCACACAGTGCAGCCCCGACATTATTGTTTCCTGTCTTGTTGTTCTTAGTATTGAGACAAGATCCTGTTATATAGCTCGGGCTTGCCTGGTCTCAAAGGCCTGTCTCAGTCTCCCCAGTGCTGGGATGACAGCATTCGCCTGCCAGGCTCCTCCAGTTCCCTCCTCACCTCAGCTGAGCCTCTGCTCTCCCTGGCTCCTACACCAGTTCCTCAGCTTTCCTGTAGGTGTGGCTGCGCATTCCACACTGACTCGACTCTCTGATCCTCAGGCTTGTCTTCCTGTGAGGGAGACAAAACAGGGGGAGCACCCTCAGAGGCCAGCCCTGCTCTGCTACTTAGCAGCTCTGTAACCTTAATCTTTCTCTGCCTCGGTTTCTTTATTTGTAAACTGGGGAGAGTAGACCCACAGAGTAGTGTGATTGTAAAAGCTGGCGCATTTGCTAGTGTCTGGAGGTCCATGGGTCATGGTGGGGATGCACGCCTGTCAATCTAGTGCTCCTGAATGCTGAGCGAGGTGTAGTAGCCTGGGCTAAGTAGCAAAGTCCTGTCTTCTAAGACCTAAAAAACGGGTTGTGGGGGTGGGTAGGAGTGAAGCTCAGTTGATAAGAATGCTTGCCTGGCATCCACAAAGCTGGGTTCAATGCTCAATACCACACAAGTCTATCACTCCAGCACTGAGGGGGAAGAGGCAGGAGGATCAGGAGTTCACTGCAGAGTGAGTTTGAGACCAGTCTCAAAAAGACCCTATGTGGCTGGGGAGATTGCTCTCTGGGTTAAGTTCTTGCTGCAGGAGCCTGAGTTAGTATTCCTGCCGACTTCGCATAAAAAGCTATGCATGGCAGGGGGCCTGCAGTCCCGGTGCTGGAGAGGCTGAAACCAAAGGGTCCCTGGGGTTCCATGACCAGCCGGTCTACGGTCTACGGGGAACAGCAGGCTTCAGGTTCAATGAGAGACCTGTCAAAGATACCACAGGCTGGAGCGGAGGCTCTGAAGTTCGTCCAGACGGCTCCTCAATGAAATGAATACAGAAGTTGACCATAGGTCTTTGTCCTTCCCTGGGTGCTGGGTGGGCGCATTTGAGGACCTTGCCGTGATACCCCACCCTACCCCACTTGCAGAGGCATGAAGGTGATAGAGAACCGAGCCATGAAAGACGAGGAGAAGATGGAGATCCAGGAGATGCAGCTCAAAGAAGCCAAGCACATCGCTGAGGAGGCTGACCGGAAGTATGAGGAGGTGAGTTGGCCTATGGGATAGCCGCAGGAAGTGTGAGGAAATGGTGCTGCCGATAGGAGCCCATCGGAAGCCCACACTCAAGACGATTACCTCTGTGGGAACATCTGTGTTTCCAGACCCAGCCACTTGGCTGGGAAACTGTCTTGATGGGTACCAAACAAAAGTACAGTGGTCACTTGTCCGAGCTGCTGGAGACCAAGCGATCAGCTCATTCCGCTTGTCCCGTAAGCTGGACGCAGACCAGCTGGGATAAGCTGAGGGTCACGATTGCCAGGCTGACTCTGTTGTCCTTTTTTTTTTTTTTTTAAATCTTCATGGACATAGAATCTCCACTAGCTCAGGCTGGCCTAGAATTTCTGTTGCCCAGGCTAGCCATGATCTCTTGACTGTCCACTGCCTCAGCTTTCCAAACGCTAGGATTATAGGTGTGAACCACTATGCCTGACTGTCTTGTTTTTGGTTTTCCAATATATATTTGTTTTGGTTTTTTTTCTGAGAAAGGTTCTACTGTAATCCAGGCTGTCCTCCCTGTGTAGGAAATTATGCAAGGATGGCCTTGAACCCCTGACTCTTGCCTCCATCTCCAAAGTGCTGGGATTACAGCCATGAACAAGCTGGCTGAATTTTGTTTTTGAAGAAAGGGTCTGAGGTATCTCAGGGTGGCTTCATGATCCCTTTTATACAGCCCGGGGTAACCTTTAATTCCTAATTCTCCTGCCTCTGCCTCCCAAGTGCTGGAATTAGAGGTCACCGTGCCTAGTTTTGTTTTGGTTTTGAGACCGGGCCTCCCAAACAGAAGGACATGTGTCCCCACCACAACGGGCTCTTGTACTTCTTCCCTCTGTGCCCAGGTGGCTCAGCTCGACCTTTTCCTCCCCTGCCTCACTGTGGGACCTGGGATGTTCCATCTCTTGCGGACTCCGGAGCTCTTGGATTTGGAGGGACCAGCGTCTGTAGGGATGGATGGTAGTGGGCATGGGTCTCAGTTGGTTCTTCTGACTTTCAGGTTGCTCGTAAGTTGGTCATCCTGGAGGGTGAGCTGGAGAGAGCAGAGGAGCGGGCGGAGGTGTCTGAACTGTAAGTGGCAGAACGGGCCTGAGCTGCTCATCTGGCTCTAGGCAGAGGACGGGTAGTGGGCTGTGCTGGCTGGGAACTGCTTGTGGCTGGGGCCTCTGAGGCTCAAGAGTTTCAGCATTCAGAGTTCAGGGCTCACCCACCCTTTGGTCATTGGCTGACAGAACAGCTGCTGCTGCTGATTCTTACTAACAAGGGAAGCTTTCCTGCATCGTTTTCCCACCAAGATACTGTGCAGTTGAGACCCCAGGACAGCATAGAGGCCCCAAGTTTCCTTCTCCCAGCAAAGCCTACTGCTGGGCCTTCCTTCCTTCCTTCTTTCTTTCCTTTCTTTCTTTCTTTCTTTCTTTCTTTGTTGTTGTTTTGTTTTGTTTCTTTGTTTTGCTTTTTGTTTCTTTGAGACAGGGTCTCATGGCCTGGAATGCCTGGTCTTCTTGTCTCTGACTCATGCACTACCACACTGAGTTTTTTTAATTTTTGTTTTTCCCAATTTTATTCATAGATTTATAAACACACACACATCATACCATAATTACAACACACCCTCTTTTAACAACCTCCCACCAACCCCCTTTTCCTCACCTCCTAAGTTTGATTTCTTGTGAGACCCTCTGCAGTGTATCTATGATTAGCATGAGCACGAATAGGGGTTATTTACCGAGCAAGGCGACTTGCTGAGAAGTTATACCAGTGAGAAATGTGTCTCCTCCTCCCCCAGAGACCATTAACTGCTGATAGCTACCTGGGGAGGGTAGCCCGCCTGAGCCCATCCCTCCTCCGTGATGGAATGTTGACAGGCCCCATCCCCTGCAGGTCTTGTGTAGGCAGTCACTAGCCCTGTCCCGTGCAGAAGATGGCGTTTCACAGCCCTGCTGCCCACTTGCAAGCTGCCCATGTTCTTCCACCGCCTCACATTTTCTCACTGTTCCTTGTCGGCTGTTTTGAAAATTTTTTTTTTTCTTTTTTCTTTTTTTCGGAGCTGGGGACCGAACCCAGGGCCTTGCGCTTGTTAGGCAAGCACTGTTTTGAAATTTTTAAGACAGAGTTTTTCTGTATAGCCAAGCTGGCCTGGAACTTGGGATCCTCCTTCCTGCCTCCACTTTGCACATCAAGCCAGGCCATTTGGTCCTCACAGAATGCTGTCCGTAGGTGGCAGATATTCCACAAGTATTTCAGGGCGTGGCTTCTGATATTGCTATTGGTACCTGACACATTCCGGTGGAGACAACTCAGCTAGAATGTCACAGGTCCCAACAGACAAAACACTCCTCCTCCTTGGCCTTGGACCAAGGATTCAGCTCCACAGAGAGCCCGGAAGGCTGGGAGCACCCTGGTTTCACAGATGCATTCTAGGCTTGCTTCCTGGAGTGTCCTGTGAACTCTGAATGCCACTTCCCACCTCCCACCTCCCACCATTGTCTATTTGCACACCTTCCTGAGAAAACCCAGCCAGTCACAGATTTCACAAGTCCCTGTTGCCTCATCCCTGGCAGATGCCCAGGTTGCTTTGCAAACCCTCCAAATGCCCTCCTGCCCTGATTCTGCCTGTGCCCTGCAGGAGAGGGTAGGATAAGCTCCCAGCCGTGGGGGTTGGGGGGGGTGGACTTGCTGGAAGGGAATTGCCTCCATGACCGCAAATCTTTTCTGCTTTGGTGCAGAAAGAGTAGCGACCTGGAAGAGGAGCTCAAGAACGTAACTAACAATCTGAAATCACTGGAGGCTGCTTCTGAAAAGGTGGGATGCAGGGAAACTTAGTACATTTTGTTCTGTCCAGGTGACCTGGCGTGTCCCAGGGTATTGGTGTGCAGGCCTTTGTCAATGGGAATAGTACTGAGGCTGAGTCTCTCACCTGAAGCTCATCTCGTCTAGTTAGCCAGCTTATTCCATCACCACAGAGGGCGCCACGCCCATCCAGCTTTTATGCGGATGCTGGGGTCCTCGCTGCCAGGCAAATGCTTCACTCCCTGAACCATCTCCCCAGTTCCTTCCTTTCCTGAAGTATTTATTTCATGTGTGTAAGTGCATGTATGTCTGCACTGCAGGGCAGGGTGTCAGATCCCCTGGCACCGAACTTACAAATGGTTGTGAGCCTCTATGTGGGTACTGGGTCCTGAACCCCAGCCCTCCGTAAAAGCAACAAGAGCCCTTAACCTATCTCTAGCCTCTTTCCCTCTTTTAAGAACCGCCTTTTGGGCTTTCTTTCCTATAGTACTCTGAAAAGGAGGATAAATATGAAGAAGAAATCAAGCTTCTGTCTGACAAACTGAAAGAGGTGAGCGACCGCACCCAGCTGCACCCACATTTTCGGGAGCTAATCTAAAACAGGGTAGTGACTCTTCCCTTCCCTAGGCTGAGACCCGAGCTGAGTTTGCGGAAAGGACAGTTTCTAAACTGGAGAAGACAATCGATGACCTGGAAGGTAGGAATCTCCATTTTCCTAAGTGACATGAAAGTTGAGTGAGGAGGTCTGTGGAGGGACAGAGCTGTGCTTTGTTTCCAGAGTGAGGTCTTCAGAATTCTCACAGAGATGCCTTGCATATTTTAAATGCCTCCAGTTCTTGCTGGCCTCTCTCCCAGAGGCAGGGCTTATCTTAGTGTGAGGAAAGAGAAAAAAGGAGGCTGCAGGACCTCAGTTCCCCAGGGAACACAACTCAGCATTTCCTGAAGTGACTGTGTTACTCTTCATGATAGAGCATGGAAATTCCAGACACTTAGGGCTGGGATCCTCCAGGCTGTCTCATCCAGGAAGGGAGACTCATTCTTTACATCTTTGTCCATATAAGGGAAAATGCTCCATTCCGAAGGATGACCTATGGCAGGGTGATTAAGCTCTCAGAAGCCATCTTGGCCCCGGGGAGATGGCAGTGGGGTTATTTATCTTGAGACGGGTCTTAAGAGTGTGAACCAGGCCAGGCTTGCCTCTGCCTCCCATATGCTGGGATTAAAAGTATGTGCCACCACGCCCATCTCCCCATTATTTCAAGGGCTCATCTAGGCTACTCCTGTTCAGAAGCTCAGACCTGTTTGACGTGGCACTCAACTTTGTCTTGGTTCACACTGTGTCCTCACTACTCTCGTTTGTCTATTCTCAACCCTCCATCCTATTTCTTCAACCTCTTTCCTGGGGACACCACCCTGTAGACGGAGTGCCCAAAAGCTCCGGTAAATAGCTATCAGCAAGGATGTGAACCATTTCTCAGTGACACCTCTCTCTGAGGGCAGTGGGCGTCACCTTGGATGCTAGCCATCTCCAGGTGAACTGGCTCTGGTGCCTAGGAGCCCCAGGGAACCCACCTTCTGGCCTGGAAAGGGGTGGGCAGTTGGCTCTCTGTTCCTCACAGATTAAACTCTCTTTACCAAAAGAAAACTGAGGCCCACTGGTCCTTTTCTGAAAATAAGGAGACAATCTAGCATGGTTCCTCAAACACAACACTAGCTCACCAGGATGGCAGTGCAGTCATTGTTTCTTTTTTTTTTTTTTTTCTTTTTTTTCGGAGCTGGGGACCGAACCCAGGGCCTTGGGTTTGCTAGGCAAGCGCTCTACCACTGAGCTAAATCCCCAACCCCCAGTCATTGTTTCTTAATGGAGAGTGTCTGAAATTGAGTCAGCCCTTGATTGGGGTCCAGGCTATGAATTCCAGTGGTTGCTTGCACTCTTATGTGACATTTACCCTAACCCATTTTGTAAGCTGGGCAGTGGTTGTACATGCCTTTAATGCCAACTTGGGAAGCAGGGGCAGGCGGATCTGAGTTCAAGAACAGCCTGGTCTACAGAGGGCAATGCCATGCGGAAACACTGGGGATGAGTGGGTGGGCATTTTTTAAACCCTACCCCCCATACACCTTGCTTTGCATAAGCCCTGGGACAGATCACTGGCCTTGCTCAAACTTTCATTGTTTGCTCAGTATTTCCCTGAGAAATTTCCAGACACGAATAGCCTCCACCCTTTGAAATATCCCTTCCTATCTGTCTAATAATTCTACTGGAGCCCTACAAGAGTTCAGTCCCTTCTTGTTGTCTAACTGAGCTGTGTTGAGGGTCTCAAGGACAGGGAGAACTTTGGGGGTTGGGGTGAGGCCCTTTCATCTCACTTAATTAACAAAACTTGCTAGAGAGGCCAGGCCAGACCTGGGTTGCAGCTCACCTCCACTACTGGAACTGTGCAACACTGAGCATGCCACTTAGCTTTTCTGTAAAACAAAGGTGCAGTCTGGGTCACCAGAGAGTTGCCTAAGAACATGGACAGCTGGCTCACAAGAGCATCCAGGTAGTAAGTCTTCACACAGCTAGGTCACAGTAGTTTGTACCATGAAGGCTCCTATTGCTGTAGAGACTGCCGTCTTCTGCAGTCTAAGCTGTTTTTCTTTCTGAAAATTTCCAGGTTGATCTTATCACAGTTTAGGAAGCCGTTTGCTTTCTTCCAGAACTTTAATGACCCCTGTCACGCACGTAAACCAGTTTTCCTTCATGCTTAGTCATGCAGAGCTCCCCGTGGCTTTTTAAAATTATTGTATTTATTTACCTACTTGGTGGTGTAGAACACACACATGCCACCGTGCACACATGTGGGGACAGATGTAGGACAACTCAAAGGGATCAAGTCTCTCCTTCCACCATGTGGGTCCTGGGGATGGAACTCAGGTCTTCAGGCTCTTGACCTGATGGGCCATCTCACAAACTGCCCTTTTATTTTCCTCTTAATCAACACAGTTATGGAATAGTTTTCCTGCTGTCCTAGGTTGCAGTCTTGTGTTATTTACCTGGGATTTGCCTGGGTTGCCAGGGGCACCCTGAGAGTAAACACTGTATGCCTGGAATTACAGTAGCTGCCCCAGGTACTCCAAAGGGAAACGGGTTGTAGGATTTACACTTTCCTAACAGATGCACTAAGCCGTCTGTATCTGGGAGCAAAGCACAGCACCTCCTGAATTCTGAAGCATGTCTCAGTTCTCATAAGGCATCTGTCACTCGCACACACTGGTGGTGCTCTCCCCACCTCATAGAGGGGCAGACATAAGACCTAGAAAGGTTAAATGACTCCAGTGATGCACCTTAGGGCTTCAGTCCTAGTGCTCTCTCTGGCTCGTGGACGGCTGAATTTATTTGGGAAGGAAAACACAGCACAGTAAGTTGAGTTTTACCAAGGCAGGAAAGTTTAGTTTGTATATTGCATTTTATGCGACATTTGAGATGTTAAAATTTTATTTGTAGTTTGCTTGTTGGCGAGGTGCACAGTGCCATGGTTCATGTGTGGAGGTCAGAAACTGGTTGTAGGAGTCTGTTCTCTTCCCACTACGTGAATCCCAGGAATAAAACTGATTATCAGTCCTGGCAGCAAGTGCCTTTTCTTGATGAGAAGCCAGATCCGGTATTTTTCTTTGGGTTTGGGGTGGTATTGTCACATACAGCCCAGGTTGGCCTCGAATTGACTGTAGCCCAGGGCGGCCTCTGCCTCCTGATCCTCCTGCCTCCTTCCAGGCTGGGTTGTCTAGTATGCATCACAAAGCCAGGCTTTTTCTGGACACTTGTTTTGTTTTTGTTTTTGAGACATGATCTGGTGAGATCATAGCTCTGGCTAGCCTGGAACTTGCTGGGTAGACCAGGCTGGTCGCCTGCCTCCTGAGTGCTGGGATTCAGATAATGCACCAGCACTCCCAGCCTAATGTCCCATACTGTCTTGTTTGCTCTTTGATCCCTATTACTCTGTGGTATTCTGTGAGATTCTTAGCTGTGTCTTTCACTGTCACAGCTTGAGCTGACCAGTTTCCCTTCCCTTAACAAAGATGCTTATTAATTCATTTTTCCTCTGTCTTAATCTTTACCAGAAAAACTTGCCCAGGCCAAAGAAGAGAACGTGGGCTTGCATCAGACACTGGACCAGACACTAAACGAACTTAACTGTATATAAACCAAACCAGAAGAGTCCTGTCTTGATACCAACTCCACTCCAGAGAGTGCACCCTGTCTTCCTCTCTTATAAGAAGTTCCGCTTACTACCATGTCTCCACCTTGCTGGAAAGGCCAAGCAGAAAATGAATTCATGACCAAACATTCTGTGTTAGACAAGCTTTGAGCACCAGTTAAGTTTAATCCTTCCTTTTCCATTCAAATGGCACCAGCTTCTTTGGCTATTCTTATTCTTAAATTGCATTTATTCCTAAAATGGGCAGGGAATTTCACACTGCGTATAGCTGCTTAAGGCTGAGGGCATTTGGTTCTCGGGAAGTAGTCAGCCCCACACCTTGAAACACAGGCTCAAGTATCTAATCGTAGCTGGTCGCTGCTGGGGAAGTTTGTGAGGCTAGGGGTTGTTGCAAGAAAAATGTAGAAATTTTCCACCCAGAGCAAAAATTAAAAACCGTCTATGGGAAGTCATAAAGCACAAGTAGATTGGCCCGATCTTACTGAGTCTGTTCCACACTCCGCCGTGGAGAACAGATTTATTTACTTCAGCTTCCCAGGTGAGAATGCTGGGGTGATCACTGCTGCCCATGTGCCTTCCGATCGAGCTTTAATACTGTTCCATGTACACACTCCCTTCACTCCAGAACTGTCCTCTGAGGAGCAAGTGTCTTATTCCAGGACTTCTCTGCTGTGGTCTAACCATACGCTCAGCAGGGAATATGGCAGAGTCCAACCCTTTTCACATCAGTCCTGTCTGGATCAAGACTGCTAGCAAAGCCAGGTACCAGCGCTACACAGCGAGACTCTGTCTCAAATAATATAAAGGTTGCCAGCCATCAGAACATTGATGCCAAGGGTTAGGCAACAAAGGGTCTCTCCAGCCGCAAAGTAGTGATAGAAAAAGAAATTGGCTTAACTTCATCTCCATTGTTCAGGGAACAAGAAATGGGAGCTTGAGTTTGCTGAGACTTGAATTCCTTTGGGAATGACACTAATAAAGACCGAGAACTCCTGACTGAACTGGACGTGGAGCGCTCTAGAGGCTGCACATATTTTTTGGCTTTGTAGTTTTGCTTTTTCAGTTAACATCTCACTGAAACATTCCACATTCCCCAGCAGTGTGGGGCCACCTCGAGTTTACAGTGCTGACGGAGAGTCACCTGCTTCTAGCTTATCTGAACCCTGCCCCTCACTCCTATTTATTAAGCATCACACTACCAGGGAGATGAACTTTTAGCAAACTGTGCAACTGATAAAATCTACTCTGTTCTTTAGATTCTTGCGATTGTATCATACGTAATGGTATCACTTTTTCTACATTTTGGTCAAATAAATTTTTGCATAAATAATGTGTGTGGGTTTACTCGTTTAGTTGACAATTTTGTAGGTATATATGATACATTCTGGTTATTATGCATACACATTCTCATCTTTTTTTTTTAAGATTCATTTATTATATCTTTGTGGTTTTTTTTTTTTTTTTTGGTTCTTTTTTTCGGAGCTGGGGACCGAACCCAGGGCCTTGCGCTTCCTAGGCAAGCGCTCTACCACTGAACTAAATCCCCAACCCCAATTCATTTATTATATATAAGTACACTGTAGCTGTCTTCAGATACACCAGAAGGGGGCATCGGATCCCATTATAGATGGTTGTGAGCCACCATGTGGTTGCTGGGAATTGAACTCAGGACCTCTGGAAGAGTAGTCAGGTGCTCTTAACCGCTGAGCCATCTCTCCAGTCCACATTCTCATCTCTTTACCCATCCCTGTTTATCCTACCTCCATCCATAACAGCCTCTCATTTTGGTTTTGCTTCGCTCTACATTTAGTTAAATATGGCTGTCTGTGACTGTGAGTTTGGGACATTCACAGGAGCCTGGCAGGATTCAACTGGCAGGTACACAACTGAAAGCAGTGACTACCCCCCTCCCTTTTTCTAAATCGATCATCAAAATAGTTCTGCAGGATGGGGCCCCCAAGCCCCTCCTCTATTAACACCTAGCTACTGTCTGAACAACTTTGGTTCAACAAATGTAGACTGTAAAGGTGACTGTGCTACAAGCTCAGTGAGTAGCTTCCTTTTGCCTTACACGGTGACTTCATGATAGCAATCTCCGTACTTCAGGTGGGAGCACAT
Source organism: Rattus norvegicus (assembly GCF_021556685.1). NCBI lineage: Eukaryota > Metazoa > Chordata > Mammalia > Rodentia > Muridae > Rattus > Rattus norvegicus. Next base: position 17,831,790 of record NC_141549.1, on the reverse strand, counting down.
GGCCTCTGCTACGTAGAATGTCTGGCCCCTTGTGAATTCTAGCCCTTCCTAAGCTGGACTGAGCCAAATGGGAAGGAGTCTAATAGACGATACAGTGGTTCTCAATGAATGGTAACCTTTGGGGTTAAACAACCCTTTCACAGAGGTTGTTTGATTCTTTTTTTTTTTTTTTTCTTTTCTTTTTTTCGGAGCTGGGGACCGAACCCAGGGCCTTGTGCTTGCTAGGCAAGCGCTCTACCACTGAGCTAAATCCCCAGCCCCTCACAGAGGTTGTATATCAGACATTTACATTACAATTCATAATAGCAAAATTAGCTATGTAGTAGCAATGAAAATAATTTTATGGTTGGGGGTCACAACATTGGGAAGGTTGAGAACCACTGAGATGGTAGAAAGGTTTATGCTGTTGTAGTTAGGAGAAATCTAAGGCCTGTTGGGATCAGGTTTTTCCTGTGTTGCACATACAAGCCAAGCAGAAAATAGAAGAGTGAAAGGGAGGCTGGATCCACATGATCCAAACTTAAACTGATCAGAAATGTAAGTAAAAGCAGTATCAGGAAACTGATTAACATCTATTTCCAAAAATACTATGGCTGGTTGGTTTTAGAGGCAGGAAGGCAAGGTGAGTAAATATCACTGAACCAGGATAGGACCTGGCAGAATAGCTCAGGGTGAAAATGCTTTCTGTGGAAGACTGACCACCAGAATTGGATCCCTGCCTTGGTAGAAGATGAGAACCAACTCCCAAAGGATGTCTTCAGTGCCGGAAAGATGGCTCAACAGCAAAAATCACTTGCTGCTCCTGCATAAACCTGGGTTTGGTTCCCAGCACCAACACTGCGCAGCTTGCAACTGGCTAACACCAGTTTCAGAGAATCCAGCTTCTGGCCTCAAAAAGGCACTTGTGCTTATAATACACACAGAGATAAGCAGGTATACGGTATACACATAAGATAGATGTCCTCTGGGCTCCATGGCATGCATGCACCTCTGTCCACACATGACTATCTGGGATGGCAGTTGTTATAAAGAGGAAGTGGCTCTTCCTGTTTGGCTGTGCGATAAGGACATAGAGCAAGACCCTGTTTATCACGACGGTTTCACTACCGCAGTTGCCTTAGTGTTGTGCTTCAAAATCTTAACTTTAAGAGGCAGATAAGGGATTGAAGAAAATGAGTAGTTTTTCCATTAGTGTTGCAAGCTAGCCTAGGCTGGAGAACTTGGCTCCAAAAGAGAATCAAGTGGGGTTGTACATACCCTCAGTCCCAGCACTCAGGAAGTAAAGGGCAGGCAGATCTAAGTTCCAGGCCAGCCAGAGATAAAACTCTCTTCTTTAAGATCCCATCCCAAAAGAGAAACAAAAGCTATCGAAACATTAATGCAAAGTGCAAAACATTTTAAACCAAATATAATTAAGTTTCTCTAGTCCAACTGGACACTGTTGGAGCTTGAATGGTAAAGAAAATGTCTTCAAATTGCATAATCCTCACACAAACACTGATACTACCACACCAAAGCTTCATGTAGGTTTTTTTCCTTCATCCCACTGGGATGAATTCTAACTAAACTCAGATAGTTTTGGTCACCTTTGGGCCAAAAAGTATCAGCTTAACACTACAATGGGAGAATTGGAGCCAATGAGGCTAATCTCAGGTGTGACTATTGCTAATTGAAAACTTTTCCCAGTATCCCTGGTGAGGACTTGGAATGTAGTCAGGTTTGGCAAGCTTTGACAGACTCTAAAAAGGCTGAAATAACAAGGAGGGTCCAGTGTTTTCTGACTTGTCCCCGTCTTAAGTCCCCCAGGATACTAGGTAACCATTAAGAATGAGCACACCAGAGTGGACTCTAAAGTGGACAGGGAAGAGTGTGATGATGTGGCTGCGGTAATGGAAATGGATTTAAATGACTTTAAGAGCCAGGATGTGGGCTAGGAGGATGACATAATCAGTAATGTGCTTGCTAAGCAAGCATGAGTACCTGAGTTCAATCGTTAACATTCATGTGAAAAAGCCAGGCATGGCAGTCTGCATCTATAAAGCCAGCACTGGGGAGATGCAGACAGGAGGCTGTCTATAGCTCTCTGCCCAGCCAGGTTAGCCTAACTGGAAAGCTGCAGATTCAGTGAGCAATTCTGTCTCAAACCATAAGGTGGAGAGTGATTGAGGAAGACACCTGACAAAGTCAACCTCTAGCCTACACACACAAATGCAGACACATAAACACACACATGCACAGTAATACACACAAAGACAGATATAGACAGAATTAGGACATGAGAGAGATAATAAAAAGTGTCAAAAATTATCTCCGTTTCATTTATAATTTAGAACAAGCTAGTGTGGATAATGACCAGAAAGCAATTAAACACGGGCAATGGATGGGTGATTTGCTTAACACTATTTGCTCATTTATTTTGTGCGTGTATAGGTCTGGGTATGTAGTGCGTGCCATCAGCATGTTTACAGGGGGCAGAAAACAGCTGAGAGAATACCACCTAGGGTTTCTTTTTCTTCAGTATATTTACTAAAAATACTGAGTGATGGTTAGGGTGAGGGTCAGGTCAGCATGGCCACATAGATGAGGAAGGGAAGTTCTGACTGGAGGAGACAGTGTGCTCACTAAACTTCCACTTTATCTTCTCTGGGTCCTGTTTCCGCCTGCCGACCTCGATGCACAACATCAAAGCAGATTATTGGCACTGTGCCCTCCCCTCCCTTCCACACTGGCTACCTTGAATCCTCACCACACAGAGCTTAAGAAACTAATTCAAGTTGTCACTGCTAATCCTGAGATCCACCAGAGAAAACCAATTCCACCACTTTATGTCAAATTTGAAGCAAGCTTTATTAAATATTAAATACTGACCAAAAGATGGACTTGGATCAGGATCATTCCCAGGAATTTCCCAGCTGAGAAGGGCCGCAGCCACGTGTTGCTTGGGGCTTATAGAGACAAAACTATAGGCTACCATACTTTCCAATGAATTACAACTCCTAGCATTCCACAGGAAGTTACCTGTTCCTTGGGCAGGAGGTGTTTACAGGTGAATTTTGGGTATTACAGTTACATTTGGTGGCAAGCACCTTTAATCCACAGAGCCATCTCATTTACCCCTGGATGAGAAATTGAGAATTATCACCATGAAGATGTTAAAAAACCACAGGAAAAATCATCCACAAAGTGACAATCAGATGGAAAAAATCTGGCAGAACACCAACATTGAACTTCAAACAAGAATCTACAGATGTCTGCAGTGGGGCTGGAGAGATGGCTCAGTGGTTAAGAGCACTGACTGCTCTTCCAGAGGCCCTGAGCTTAATCACAGCAACCACATGGTGGCTCACAACCATCTGTAACGGGATCCAACGCCCTCTTCTGGTGTGTCTGAAGACAGATGTCTGCAGTGGTGGAGATGACTCAAGAGAGAGGCAACTCTCTCACATGAAGAGAGTACTAAGAGAAAGGAACTTTCAGAGGCAGGCAAGAGAAACAACTACCACAGATGCTGAGGCCTAGAAAGTGGGCACCAGTTCTGATGGAAACTTCCCAAGCAGAGATGAAGACAATAAGCTAAATAAAACTGAAAGGAGGAAAGGCAGCGTCCAGCTTCCTGCATGTCCTTAGGTGAAGCTCTGTCTTTCTAATACTCCAGGGTAACCTAAAAGTTACTATCTAAAACTACCTCTGAGAAACAGGAAACCATAGATGAAATTTGAAGCCCCTCCCTAAGGACCTCCAACCACCAGGTTCCACCGAGAGAACACTCAAGCTGCCTTAACAGCTGGACCCAGGCACTAACCCCCAAGCCCTCTACTGTGTAAAAAACCCCAAGCTCTGGACTTGAAAATCCACCAATCCCCACCCTAGAAAGTTCCACCCTGTAAAGCACCCAAAACCATATAAACCCTATATTCTGCTCAGTTCTTTGCTGTTTCTCTCCAGAGCAGAGGCAGCCACCCTTCAGGGTTCTTTCCTCCCAATATATCTCGTGTGTGAGGTTTAGTGTGCAGAGTGATTCTGCAGTATCCCATGGCTCCCAACTGCCAGGACACTTTTCCCTTCAGAGCTGGGGAAATATTCCCTAGCCAAAGCAGAGCAGTAACACGTTCATTGGGGAGCCTTTCCCTCAGAGCTGTAACACACAAATCCTAGCCAGTACCCAGTGCTGGTCTGACGCTCAGCATCAAAGCACTTGCCTGGCATGCACAAAGCCTCTTTGTTCTTATGGGTACCCATCTGCACCCCAGGGGTACCTGCTGAGGTTTCCAGGCTCTTGTAGGCCAGAAAAAAGGATTGTATGAGGGACATGCGGTAAGTTAGTAAAACTAGAGAGTTTATTACAAAAGAATTAAGTGTTTGGGCTGGAGAGATGGCTCAGCAGTTAGGAGCACTGGCTCATCTTCCAGAGCTCCTGAGTTCAAGTACCAGCAACCACATGGTGACTCATAACCATTTGTGATAGGATCTGATGCCCTCTTCTGGTGTGCATGAACACAGTGTACTCATATATACTCATACATAAAATAAATAAATCTTAAAAAAGAGTGATAGTGCTCTTGAGAATGAGTGTGGGCTTGTAAGCAGAGAACAGTCATCCCCTCAAAAGCACTAAGCTAGGGGTTGGGGATTTAGCTCAGTGGTAGAGTGCTTGCCTAGCAAGTGCAAGGCCCTGGGTTCAGTCCTCAACTCTGGGGGGTTGGGAGGGAGAGACTGTGGGAAAAAAAAAAAGCACTAAGCTACAAGATTCATGACCAGGTGCTTCAATATTTGTTCATGGTGGCCTTTTTTTTGTACACAGTATTTGTTACAGGTAGAAAAGAGCTTCCATCCTTCTCTGGCAACTGGCTTTTTGTCTGTCATCCTATTGAGCTGTGTATTGTCATCTTACATAGTGAACGGTTTTTAATTTGGGCTTCCAGGGGGATACTGAGATGGATTAGAAGAGTCATTAACACCATAGGCAGACAAGCAGCAGCAGGTCAGAAGTTCTAAGAGTTGAGACCTTGTGGCCAGAGGCAATTAGACAACACCATGTCAGGAACTCAGAATTCAGGTCCATGTGGCAGAGTAGAGTAGCCTTTCTTACAGGTTTTACAGAAAGGGAGTGGTTCCATGACATGTGGTTGAATAGTCCACTCTAAGAGCGTGCAGTTGGGCATATTCCCAGCTAGCATGATGTAGGGAAAGTGAGGAGGGACCGATTTAGTTAATGTTGTTTCCTCTGGGGGAGTAGCACTTGATAACTTGGTGTGTGTTAGCTTGAAGCTTGCATGCGTAATTAGCTATGAGGATGGGGAGACACATCTCAAAACAGGCTTGCCCTGAGTTGGTCTACCAGGACTTTGCCCTCTGAACTATCTCCTCAGCACTCATAGATATTATACACATGTAATATTTTTTTTCTATTTTTCGGAGCTGAGGACCGAACCCAGGGCCTTGCGCTTTCTAGGCAAGTGCTCTACCACTGAGCTAAATCCCCAACCCCACATGTAATATTTTAACTACATGTATTTACTTAAAATGTGCTTGCCTGTGGTGGTAAAGGAACAATTTGTGTTAATTGGTTCTCTTCTTCCACTATTTGTCTTCATAGGATTCTAACTCAGGGATCAAACTTTTGCTGTCAGGTTTGGCAGCAAGCATCTTTATCCACAGTGCCATCTCTGGTGTTAATCTTCCTTATTTTTATTATTATTTTTTAATGTATATGAGTGCTCTATTTGCATGCATGACTGCATGATAGAAGAGGGCATCAGATTCCAGTATAGACGGTTGTGGCTTTACTGGCTGAGCCATGTTCTCAGCAACTCAGATGTTTATCCCTTTTTTAAAAAGATCTGTTTATAGTGCACTGTAGTTGTCTTCAGACACACAAGAAGAGGACATAGGATCCCATTACAGATGGTTGTGAGCCACCGTGTGGTTGCTGGGAATTGAACTCTGGACCTCTGGGAGAGCAGTCAGTTCTCTTAACTGCTAAGCCATCTCTTCAGCCCTCAGATGTTTATCTTAATGTGGCTTTATTTTGTCACTGTTCTCCGGCCACTCCGGGGTTGCATCTCAACATTTTTTAAAGCACATATAAAAAACAGAAGGGAAAAAAGTGCCACTCTAAAGCCTAAGAAAGTCACTTCACCTAGTTTCAGTGTACTTACCATAAAACGAGAAACAGACTATCTACCAAGCCGAGCTGGTGTGGGGTAAAGGATCTTGCCTTATTTTTAAGTGTGGAGAGCACCCACAGGCACAGAAAAAATGCTGCCATTTCTTGGAACAGACATTGTCTACCACGGCCCCGCCTGCGCTGAGGCCCTGGGAGGGCCCAAGGCAATGGCCGACCGGTCCCGAGACCGCCACTTCCCTTTGGTTTGCCTCAGCGCCTCGCTCGTGACCGGTTCGCCGCTCACACAGCGGAAGCCTGGACGGCACCTAAGTAGGTCCAATGGTGAGCGCCAAGGCCAAGGAGCGAGTCTGCAGCACACCTTAACCAGCGCCACTTTTGCTCCGCCGAAAATGCCCCTCAGTAGCATTACCGTGGGGGACTTCCCGCGCTGAGACGAAGCGCCGGCTGCGGCTGCGCCGGCTGCGAAGGCGGGAAACGGGAGGCGTTCGCTACGCGCGTGCGCCCTCTGTCAGGGCCAACCGTCTTCCCAGTACGCTTGCGCCTGTTCACCAAGCCCGCCCCTCCCACTCTCTCAGCAGCCAGCGCGCGGAATTGTTGGGGTCCCTCTGGTCGGGGGCAGGGCCAGGGCCAGGAAGCTGAAGGGCTGAGAAGAAGGCGCGGATGGGAAGGCTGGGTCAGTATGTGGCCACACCCATCGCCGGTCATTTGACACCGTCACCCCGACTCTCCACCACTAGCCAATAACAAGCCTCCCTATACTTAGCGTCAACCAATGGGCTGTGTGGTCGACTGCTTCCGGCTCTGCGCCGGATTCGCCTCTTTTCCCCGGGCTCCCTGCGACAGGCGGGGCTCGGGGTGGCGGGCGTCGGCCTCGGTGACGCGCGGCGGGCGAGGGGCCAATAGGGGGCGGGATCTGAGATGATAGACGGGTCCAGCGGCCAGTGGCGAGGCGCCGGCCGTACTTCCCGTCGGGGAGAGAGTGTAATATGGCGAAGACCTACGATTACCTGTTCAAGCTGCTGCTGATCGGGGACTCGGGGGTAGGGAAGACCTGTGTCCTGTTCCGCTTCTCCGAGGACGCCTTCAATTCCACGTTCATCTCTACCATAGGTAATGGGGCCTTGGGCGGCCGGGGATCCGGGCTGGGCGCGCGCCTCTGTGGGGCTGGGCTGAAGGATCGACTAGGGATCCACTCGGGCCGAGGATCCGGGAGGGTTGCGAGGCCGGGGAGAGAACAGGACCCTGGTGGGACGCCGGACATCAAGGTGCAGACAGGGACATGCAGGCTGCGGTCTAAGGAAAAGCCTGCCCTGGGCTTGGGTTCAGGCGCCTGTCAACTCTCTTGTCTTCACAGCAGACCTCTAGACTGTCCTTCCGGGGAGATCCCCGTGTTACAAAAGTGGAAACTGAGGCATTGAGGTGACACCTGACTTCGTGCATAGTTTCTTATGTGGCACGCTTGGCATGTGCAGTATCAGATCTGTATTGTTGGATCCTCTGTCGCTGGAGGGGGAATTTGAAATTGAGGGAGGGTGTGGCATGCATGAAGGTCACAGTCTACAGGTATCTGGGATGAGATTTGAACCCAGGTGTGTCTGACTCCAAAATCCAAGGTTCAGCTGTTCCAGAGCTTCAAAGGACCAGCACCACTAATCCACAACTTAAGTCAGGACTCCATCCCAAAGCTCTCCTGCCTTCTCTCTGAGGAATGGTAACAGTACCTGTCATCCCGGTGGGAAGACAAGATAAAAAGTTCCAATGAGAAACTAAGACCAACTATGGCTACGTGGAGCCTTGACTGACTTCCCTATCACTGGGCTAAGGACACCACCTGTCATTTTTTTGAATAGCTTTCCCCCAGGGCTGCCTCACAGCGCAGTTGAACAGAATTGGCTTTTGATGGCCCCAACCTGACGTCAAAAGTGGTGCTGACCATCCTCCTAGTCATGGTTCACTTTGAGATGTTACCTGGAAGTACATCCTGCCAAACAGAGCGGCCTGGATGGTGTATGGCCCTGAAACAAGAGAATGGTCACTAGGCCTGGTTTATCCCTAGTCAGAATTAGGTTCCCTCTCCAGCACCCTGAAACCAGATGTGGTAGTGAACACCTGTAATGACTGCACTAGGGAGGGGGAGGCAGGAAGATCAGGAGTCCAATGTCATCCTTGGCTACAATAGAGTGTTCAAGGCCAGCCTGGGCTACATGAGACCCTGCCTTGGAAAGAAAAGGAAAACTTAGGGGATGATTTCTACATAATGTCAACTAAGTTGTTGCCTCCCTGACCTGACCATCATGTGCTAATGCCATCTAAATATCTCCTTCCTGGTCAGCACTCTGAAACAGTCATGTGTCAGGTGTCAAGTATAGGGAACTGGACAGGGAATCATCATGCTTGAATTCTAGGTTGAGCAACCTTCTCTGATCCAATTTTATTTAGAGTAGATGTGGCACTGTCTGTCAGTCTGGAGGAAGCAGAGGGTTTGGGCACCCCTGATCACAGGTGCATGTAAAGCTTTTCCGCTCCCCTGCCCAAACACTCAGATGAGGACCAAGCAGGAAGTGACAGTAGCTACCCACAGGCTCTGGATTGTTCTCAACACAGACCTCAGACACTTCCTAGTCAACACCAAGATGGTGACATTGGTTTGGGGGTGTTTTTGTTTGCTTTGGCATGCATGCATGTGTTCACATGTTCTTGTGTGCATGCAGTAACAGTCGGGGTTGTTCCTCAATCTTTGCCTCATTTTTTTTTAAATTATTCTATTGGGAGTGTACATGCATACTTATGCACATGTGTGGGTCAGAGGACAACTTTGAAGTCTGTTCTTTTCCTTCCACTATGTGGGTCCTGGAGCTTGATCCCAAGTTGTCAGGTTTATGGGTGAGTACCTTCACCCACCAAGCTGTCTTTGCTGGATCTCTCACTGAACCTGAGCTCACCAAGTGTTGAGGCTGGCTAGCAAGCTCCAGGACCCGTCTTGCTCTGTCCCACCAGTGCTGGGATTGTAAGTTTATGCCACCATGCACAGGTCTTCATGCTTTTGTGGCAAGCACTTCAGGGATTGAGCCATGTCCCTAACCCTGGTTTGGTCTGTTAGTTTGAGACAGGCTAGCTATGTAACCAGGCTGTCCTGGAACTCATGGAAATCATCTGCCTCTGGCTTCCAAATTCCAATGTCAAAAGACAATTTGGGGGAGTCAATTTTCTCCTTCTACCTTGTAGGACTCAGGAATTGAACTCAAGTCATCAGGCTTAGTGGCAAGCACCTTTGTCCACTGAGCCATCTCGATGACCTATAATACTTATTTTGCATCTCATAAATGTTCACTTTTTCGTTTTGAAATACTGGGAATGGAGCCAAGGGCCTCAACACAGGTCAGCTACACATTTGACCACTGACTATCTCCATCTGGCTGGTGTAAAACTTTTTTTTTTTTTTTTTTTTGTTTTTTGTTTTTTGGTTCTTTTTTTCGGAGCTGGGGACCGAACCCAGGGCCTTGCGCTTCCTAGGTAAGCGCTCTACCACTGAGCTAAATCCCCAGCCCCGGTGTAAAACTTTTTTAAAGGTGTTTTTATTATATATATTGTCACTGTCTTCAGACACACCAGAAGAGGGCATCAGATCTCATTAGAGATGGTTGTGAGCCACCATATGGTTGCTAGGGATTGAACTCAGGACCTCTGGAAGAGCAGCCAGTGCTCTTAACTGCTGAGCTATCTCTCCAGCCCAGATTAAAACTCTTCGTCAGAAAACCCACTTAGCCACCACTTAGGAGGCAGAGACAGGTGGATCTCTGTGAGTTCAAGACCAGTCCAGTCTGGTCTACAGAGTTCCAGGAAAGGCAGAGTTACACAAGCCCTAGCTCAAAAAGAAAACAGACAAACAAAACAAAAAATCTGGGGGTTGGGGATTTAGCTCAGTGGTAGACAAGCTAGGCAAGCGCAAGGCCCTGGGTTCGGTCCCCAGCTCCGGGGGAAAAAAAAGAAAAAGAAAAAGAAAAAAGAAAACCCACTTAGTCCTTCAGGGTCCCAAGGAGACTGGCCTCATCCTGGATAGTGAGGTGGATGTGACTTTCAAGATCACCCAATGAGGTAGAGGTGGCGTTTGAACCCAGGATTCCTCCCTCCCTGAATCAGTATCACATTCCCACAGACCTCTGTCTTCTAGAAAAGATATTCTCCTTGACCTTGAAGTTATAGCCTTATAATTCTGGAGCCTCGTAAAGTTTACATTTTCTCACTCTATTCGTGCGTTAATGAAAACCAGGAGAGCTCCAGACCAAAGCGAGATTCGTGACTATGGTTGGTTACACACTGACCGTGGACTTTTGTGTCACACACTGGGGAATGGCTCTGGAAGAGTGTGCCCCAGCCACCTAGTCCTAAAGGTACGCAGGAAGGTACATCCATACATACATAAAGCCAGCTGCCTTCACTGTGTTCATTAATGAACCAGGATTGAGTGGTGGTTGATTTTGGAAGCTGTGCCCATGTGACAGGACCCTGTGAATTATCTGTGGTCTGAACCTGGCCCCGCAGCACCCTGCAGTCAGTTCTGAAGCCAGGGCCATTCACTAGTCCAGCAGACACTAGTGTTATCTAACCATTTCTCTGTTGATTGAGATGGGACCTCATGTAGCCCAGGCTGACCTCTGAGTCCCCAGGTAGCTGAGGATGACCTTGAACTCCTGATTCCTCTAGACTACTTGGGTACACCAGCACACCCAGTTTATTGAGTGTAGGGGTTGATCCCAGGATTTTGCTGTGTGAGTGGCCTACCAGACACAGCCTGATTTGTTTTGAGTGTTAATCACATTTTTCTGTTGGGTGCTCTTGCCATAATGCATGTGTGGAGATCAAAGGACAACTTGGCAGAAGTCAGTTCTCTCTCTCCATTATGTGGGTCCTGGATCAGACTTAGGCTTGTGGCAAGTGTCTTTATCCACTGAGCCATCTCACCAGTTCAGAAAGAGAGAGAGAGAGAGAGAGAGAGAGAGAGAGAGAGAGAGAGAGAGAGAGAGAGAGATTGAGATTGATTGACTGACTGACTGACTGACTGACTTGCTATGTTGCCAGGCTGACCCCAGAGCTCCTAGGCTTAATTCCCCCACCCCTGCCTCCCAAGTAACCTCAAACTTATTTGTAGCCAAGGTTGCCTTTGAACACCTAACATCCTGCTGCCACTCCCAGTCAGTGTTGGGATGACAGATGTGTACGCCACCTCAATTTATAGTGGTGCTGGGCCTATGTTCAGGCTAACAAGCCCTCTGCCACTAAACCATAGCCCCATTCTCAGATTTTTTAAAGTTTTTTAATAATATGTATTAATTTAATTGGGGGGGGGGGTGTGCCAACAACTTATAGGAGTTGGCTTTCTATTTCACTCTGTGGGTCCTGGGACTTAAACTTAAGTCATCGGGTTTCTTGGCACTGCCATTTGCCAACCCGGACAGTGGGTAGTTCATGTCTCCTCTAGACATAACTGAAAATCTACAGGCATGGTCATGCTTGTAATCTTGGCACTATGGTGACTGGGGCAGGAGAATCACTGTGGGTTTCCAGGTCAGCCTGGGCTGCAGAGTCTGCTGTAGTGCTGTCCTGAGTGTAAGAGCCACTCCTCCCTCCCTTCTCTCTCTTTTCCTCCATGCCTCTGTTTCCTGGCTGGTCTCAGATTCACACCTGACTACCATCTTCCCTAGAGTAACTGAGATAACTGTTGACCTCACCGAAGGCGGCATGGGGAGGCCCAGCAGACCTTTGCCTACTCTGCCTGCTGCTCCCTCCTGTACCTCTCTCCCAGCATGCCGTAGTTCTGTCCCCAAGCACAAGGTCACAGTGAGTTCTAGAGTACATAGTGTGTAAGTCTAAGAGTGGACTCTATCCATGTGTCAATGGAGGGCTGACGTTCAGTGATCCCCTTCCCCCATGCTCCTGTGACTAAGTCTACATGGTTCGCTTATCAGAGCTTGGATGGATTTATTCCTTCGGTCTGAGTTAGAATTTGAATAGACAGACGCCTGCTCATATCTCCAGGAAAGTTCATGAAACAGTGAAGTCCTGTCTGAACATAATGCAGCCAGTGCGATGGCTCAGCAGACAAAGGCACTTATAGTCAGGGCTGACAGCCTGAGTTCAGTTCTTGGGACCCACATGGTACAGAGAGAGAGAGCAGCCTCCTGAAGTGCAACCCCACCTTCCAAAAATGTATATTAAAAAAATCTATGGACTATATCCAGAATTCCTATGTAAATAACCTGTCCTGGTATAAGAGGGATTTGAGCATCAGCATAAGGTCCTGAGCCATCTCTTGCACATCATGGTGTGTGTGTGTGTGTGTGTGTGTGTGTGTGTGTGTGTGTGTGTGTGTGGTGTGTCTAGTGTTGGGATGGTAATGGCGGATGAAGGCCCCCACAAAGCCACTTTAAGCAACAACTTGAGCAGGAGAGGGGCATCAAGTGACTGGGGTAGTAAAGACCATTGCAGAAGAGAGAAGAGCGGGTATGAAAGCCCCTAGGATACTTGGGATATGTAGGGAACTGCCAGGGGACAACATGGCTGCACAGAGGCCACTATCTTAGTCACTGTTCTGTTGCTGTGAAAAGACACTGTGACCACGGCAACTCTTAAAAAGTATTTAATTGGGACTGGCTTACAGTTTTAGAGGTTTAGTCTGTTATCCTGGCAGGGAGCATGGTGGCATGCATGGTGTGGAGAGCTCCGTCCTGATCCACAAGCCAAGGGAGGGAGGCTAGACCTAGCGTGGGCTTTTGAAACTTCAAAGCCCGACCCTAATAGTATACCCCCTCCAACAAGGCCACACCTCCTAGTCCTTTTCATCCTTTCAAACATGTTCACTTCTTTCTTTTAATTTTATTTTTCTTGGATTTTTATGTATTTTTTATGCTTCAGTCCTTCTTAGAAGGGAAAACAAAATCCTTAGAAGGGAAAAGAAAATATAGGGACAAAGTGAAGCAGGGACTGAAGAAAAGGTCATCCAGAGACTGCCCCACCTGGGGATTCATCCCATATGCAGCCACCAGATCCAGTCACTATTGCTGTGCCAAGAAGTGATTGCTGACAGGAGCCAGATATGGGTGTCTCCTGAGAGGCTCTGCCAGAGCCCTACTGATACATAATCACTTTTTGGTGACCAAGCATTCAAATACATGAGCCTTTGGGGGACAGTGGCATGTTGGTCCCAGAAATCAAACCTAGTCATTAGGCTTGGCAGCAAGTCCCTTAATTTAAAAAAAAAAAGCTTTACCTTACCTCACATCTCATTGGTCCACCCATTTAAAGCGCACAGCTCAGTGCCTTTTGTTGTGCTTTGAGTTGCATCTCCATCACCATGATAAATTTCAGAATGTCTCCTTGTGTCGTCCCCCCCCCCAAAAAAAAGCCATCAGCATCCTTATGCCCCTCAGCCCTTTCTCTTCCCCGTGCCCCAGCCTGGCAACCTCAGGCATAGTCCTTGTCTCTGGATTTGCCTGCTCTGGACACTTCGTGTCAGCCTAGTCACGCCATATGTGGCCTTTCCTGCTTGGCTTCTCTTGTTCAGCATCATGCTTTGAGCCTTTCTGTGGTGCGTGTAGTAGATGTGTGTCTTTCATTCACTTCCATGACACCATATAGATGGTCCATTAGCTGGTCTTTCTGACTCTTGGTAGATCACTGGCAGCTCTAGAACTGAGGCCAACTTTGGGTTATAGTTACAGTTAGGGTTGGTTTGGGGTTTTGTTGATTTTGAAACCTGATATTACATGGGTTGGCCTCACATCACTGTGTAGCTCATCCTGACCTGCTGACCTTTCTGCCTCCACTTCCTAAGTGCTGGGATTATAGATGGGTGTCAGCACAACTGGTATACACAGGTTTTCTTTATACAGATAGTTTGCCAACTACATGTCAGAGCTCTGCCCCAGAGTCGCCTAAGACCCTGTCCTGATGGTGCCACCTCTCCCTCTGTAGTCCCCTCTCCTGAGGGTGACTTGGAAGCACCCACTGTTCCTTCTTGGTCTCCTCTACAAGCCTTGGGCTTAAGATGAAGCTCAGAGGTAAAGCAGTTGGCATACCGTCCACAGCAAGGCCGGGAGTTCCAACCAGAGCCACTGGGAGAAGGCAATGTGATGAATTGTTCCAGGCACACCAACACCCAGAAGGTAGAGGTGGGAGGATCAGGAATTCATGGTTACATGAGCTTTGCTTATGTGAGATTCTGTTCTCAAAAATAGAAGGAAATAAATAACTGAAGCCGTGCAGTGACTGGGGAGAGAGGGTATGGCCCTTTGGCAGCACAGAGCACTATGGGGTGGCAGGTCCCAACCTGTAGAAGGCTTTAGGATGCCCACTGAGAGGCTGGGCCAGAGGCAGCAGAAGTGGGGGCCACCCTAGGGGCCTTGCCCATCTCCCGTTCCCAGCTTCTCTCCAGCTGCTGTTGTCCCCGCTGTGCTTCTAGCAGGGAAAGATACTTCCAGAAGCTTCCAGAAGCTTCCAGTTTTGTTGTGGAGAGGACCCTGCAATTCCAAGGACCCAGCATACAGCTGCTGCTCCAGAAGCCACACAGCCCTGTTATCAGCCGAGGCTGGCAGCCCAGGAAGTGGCCTGGCTTTGATAACACCTTTTATTCTTCCTTTTCTTTCAGGAATTGACTTTAAAATTAGGACCATAGAGCTCGATGGCAAGAGGATTAAACTGCAGATATGGTGAGTGCTGTTGCCTTGTGTGTCCCCAGAGTCATGGCCCTTCCTGCATCACTGGGAGCAGAGCTGTTGATGTCCCTCCACATAGACACACGGCCTCCTTTTCCTTTTCTGTTTGAGACATAGTCTGTCTATAGTCCTGCCTGGCCTGGAACTTAGTATGTTTGTCGGTCAGGAGGCCTCAGACTCACTGAGATCTGCTTGCCTCTGCCACTTGAGTACTGGGATTAAAGGAGTGTGCCACCACATGCTGCTTCCAAAGGTGACTTCAAATTCCTGACCCTCCTGCCTGTTCCTAGTGCTGGGATGACAGGTGACAACACCTGGTTTTTGCACTGATAGTGTGAACCCAGAGCCCCATGCATACTAGGCAAGGACACTACCAATTGAGCAAACTTCCTTAGTACCAAGCCCTAAAAACAAAGTCCTTTTCCCCAGAAGATAAGAGTTTCATATCCAGCCCAGGTAACCATCCTCTGCTGGCCACTGGAGCCTAACATTTGTGTGAGGGATGTAACCGGTAAGAGAAGAGCTTGAAGAGTAGGCAGAGGTGGTAGCATAAGACTCCTGGGCTGTGAATTTCCTCTTTCTCTTTTGTTGTGACAGTGTCTCACCATGCTCCCTAGCCAGGTGACCCAAGCTAGCCTGAAACTTCAGTCTTTAGCCTCAGCCTCCCAGGGTCTGGTATGATGAATGTGCACCACCACACCCAGCTGGGGGTTTCCTTCTGAGCCCATAGCCTCACCCCAAACTTTCAAGGCCTCACACCACTTCCTGTTTTCTCCCCTGAGGAGAAGCAAGGCCTCACTTCCTGGTGTGTGGACCCGAAACCCCTAAACAACCTTAAATCTAAGGCCAGACCCAGCAGCCAGAAGTCCTCAGCCCTGCGGGTAACCTCAGCAGCCAGGGTCAGTTAGGAAACTGTGAGCATCTAGGGCCCCATCACTGATGTGGACTGGAAAGTAATCCAACGTCCTGGGAGGCTGAATTCAGACAGCCTTGAGCAAACAGACCCAAGTCACACTGAAGAGCAGTGGTATACATGTCACTCCCACCCTCATGAGGCACAGAGCTCAGAGGGTCACAGCAAGTTCCAGGCAGTGTGGCCTGCAGAGTGGAAACCTGTGTCAACCAAACAGCAGAGAGCCTAGGTGCCCCTCCCCGACGGCGTGCTCAGTTCTCCTTAGTGTCAGCATGAGCCATCACCCAGCCTGCCAGTATCTCTAGGGGAGCCTCCTGGGTCCCCTTATCTCTCGACAGTCTGCTCTGACTTCAGACCTTGAACCTGGATGAGGGAGAATCCTAGTCTGTCCTCGGGGCTCAGTCATCAGCCCTGGCCACATGGTAAGTTACAACCCATAGAACTCTTCCACTTCCAACAGTGGCCACACTGCAGCCTTTGTGCCCAAGTCCAAAGTGACAGTCCCAGCCAGCCAAGCCACCCGCCCCAGCTTCTCCCTTTCCACCTCGAGCCCCAGCATTCTCAGCCAAGAGAAGAGTCACTGGGAGGCTACCTTGGACTGCGATTAACATTCTTCACCCGTGTGTTCTCTGCAAGTGCCACCAGCAAGTCATCTCAGAATTAAAACTAGCATTAGAATGAGAGTGTTGGAGCTGGGAGCAGGGCTCAGTGGCAGAGCACTTGCCTTAGCGTATACAGAACACTTGCGTTCCATCCCCTGTGCCGGAGCCAGCAAGGTGGCTTAGCAAGTAAAGGTGCTTTCAGCAAAGCCTGATGACCCTGAGCTCGATCCCCGGACCTAGAAGGAGAAAACCAACTCCTGCAAGGTCTCCAGCGTGTGCTTTGGCACTCAAAAACAATAAAAATGACGGAGAAAACATTAGAGGCACAATGCAGGACTTGGACTCAGCACTGGGCCTTTCTGTGGAATCCAGACATCCAGGGCTTCAGAGGAGCCAGGGGCTCAGGGACAAAAGGTCTGCCTCTGAGTAAGTCACTTTCCTCCAGGCCTAGGGATGGACCTATGACCCTGTGTGTACTAAGCAAACACTACCACAGGGCACACCCTATCCCTTTCTTCTTATTCTGTGGCAGTGTCTTGCTATGTGTCCCAGGCTGGCCTGGAACTCACAGTCCTCCTGCCTAGGCCTCGTCAGTGCCAGGATGGCAGGTGGGTATGAAGCTCAGAAAGACACTTGTTTGTAGGCCACACACCCCATATACCCAGCTGGCACCAACTCAGATGCTACTCCTGGGGACCACCTCCTTCGTGCGGGTAATGACAGAATCACTTTGGAGCAGCAGCCCCTGAACTCGCCCTGCTCTTTCTGACAGCCAGGACTATAACCCATCCTCACATCAACTGCAGGGACCCCAGGACAATGCCTGGGAGCCAATACATGGAAGGGTAGAGGAGACGCCGTCCAGTGAGACATTTGTCCAGGGGCCTTGGAAGGGCTGTGGTCTGTCCTTCCATCCCCTCCTGTGTAATCACAGGAGCAGAGAGGACTGTTGCTGAGCATAGGGAATCAAGGGAGAACTCCATCAGCCCAAGGGTGTCACTAATACCCTTCATCCTTGTTTCTAGGGACACAGCCGGCCAGGAGCGGTTTCGGACAATCACGACAGCCTACTACAGGGGTGCCATGGTACGGACTTTGCTATTGTTGATGTGGAAACAAGCAGCAGTACTAAGTCCTGAGTGTTTGGCTTTTGTTGTTGTTACTGTTGTTTCATCTTGTTAAAACAGTTGCAAAATGTAGCCCAGGCTGGCCTAGCACTCACAATGTAGCCAAAGCTGGCCTGGGACTCAAAATCCTTCTGCCTTAACACCCAGCTTGTTTATATGTTTTTAAAATGTTGTGTGTATGTATGTATTTGTGTGTACATGAGTGTAGAAACCAGAGGTCAGATTACCTCCAACATTGTTTCTTGAGTGCTTCTCATTGGCTTGGAACCTGCCAATAAGACCAGGCTATCTCAGAACTCACTTTGTAGCCCAGGCTGGCTGGGAACTCACAATTTTCTTGCCTTAGCCTCCCCAGGCTAGGATATCACAGGTGTGTGCCGCCATACCTGGCCAACCTTTGTGTCTTGCAGAGACAGCCTGTGTTCCCACTCTTTTTTAAAGAGATCAGTGTGCCCTGACCAGCTCCCTGAAACATCTCCATATACATCACAACCGGTCCCCCCTCCAGACCTCAGACCCAGTGTCGGGATGAGAGGAGCACCAGGAAACCCAGCCCTCAGGTGAAGATAAGCCTCAGCTAGCCTCCAGAGAGGCCCTCGGTGCTGTGGAATTTACTAGAACAACTTGATGGCTGGACTTACTTGGGATTATCACCATTCCGTCTTCCACCTGGGCCTGTACTAGCAAACTCACCCCACATATGTTCCCTGTAGAGAGGGGTTGGGAGACATCAGGAAAGGACAAGGTCCCAGGGTGACACTATGCAAAACAGGGCATGAAGGAACAAAGGAGGCAGGAGGAGCCACTTTGGTCCTGCCCAGAACCTGGGCCATCTCCCAGCCAGCCTACCACCTCTCAGAAATGTCCCCATGTTCCTGGGAAAACAAATGGCTATTACCCAGAGTTCCATTCTATCACCCGTGCCTTCTGTAGCCTAACCTGCCATTTAGGGCCACAGGCTCCCAGTTCTCCCAGTTCTTCCTAGCACGATGTCCATACTGTGAGCACAGTGTGAGTCTCAGTTCTTGTGCAGGCCTGATGCCTGAGAACTCATGGGGACACCTGAGGAGCCTGGGAGCGACAGGCATGAATAGTGACATTAGATTAAGTACTCAGAGCATCCAGGAAGGGCAGCCAACATTGGAAACTCAACCCTATGGTCTTAGCATAGCAACCTTAGCATCTTTGTTAAAATTAATCTTATTTTGCCCCTCAAGAGCACTGAGGTCTGGGGTACCTCTGTCCTCTGGAGAGAGCTATTTGGACTTCTCTAGACTCAGATAGTCCCCCTAAGCCCCCACCTCCATGACTGATAGCAATCTTAGCCTGATATCTCCTTAATCATGGCTGTGCCCTGCTGAGTACAGGTGTGGACAGGACCCAAGACTTGGCAGTCCAGCCCGAGTTCACATACAGATTCACTGGCTGTTCCCGAACCAGCACCAAGATGGTGGGAATCTCCTTCAGTACTGTTTTGATGAAACATGTTCTCACTGTGTAGCTTAGTCTGGCCTGGAACTTCTGATCCTTCTGCCTCAGCCTCCTGTGTGCTAGGATGACAGGTCTGTGCCACCTTGCATACATGTAAACCATGTCTGGTTTACGAGGAACCAACGATAGAACCCAGGGTGTCGTGCATTCCAGGCAAATGCCCCGCCAGCTGAGCTACATGCCCACCCAGACTTCTGTTTTGTTGTTGTTTTGAGGTAGGTGTCACTGTGTAGCCCTAGCTGGCCTGGAGCTCACTATGTGGACTAGCTTGGTTTTGAACTCGAGACCTGCCTGGCCCTCCCTTCCCCTGCATATTGCTATTAAAGGCAAGCACTGTCACGCCCAGGCTGATTTTTCTCTTGGCGCCCTCTCTGTACCTCAGACTTGTAGTGAGTCCGCATCAGCCTCTTGACAGCCTTAGAGGTGGGCTGCTGCATTCTACACAAGACTGCCCCTGTAGTGGATGCCTGCGGAAGAGGGGCAAGCAGGGCCTCGGCTTCAGCCAGCTAGGGGCCTGGAAATGCACAGTGCTTGATTCTCTGTGGCCCTTGTGATAGTGCCACCAACTGAGCCTCTGTAGGCATCATGTAGGAAACCCAGGCCAAGACTCCTGCAGACTGTCTTCTGGCCTATACACGTACACACAGGAGTACACACAGACCCTCCTGAAGCCACATAAGGAAACCCAGGGCTGGACTGGACTGTCAGAGGGGTTGCTCTCTGAAACAGTGTCCTCTGGGGCTGTGTGCGTGCGTGCGTGCGTCTGTCTGTCTGTCTGTGACAGGATCTACAGTTAGCCTAGGCTGATCTTAACTTGCAGGAGTCCTCTTGCCTCAGCCTCTGAGTATTATGATTTCAAGCATGAGCCAGCACCCAGGCCTTGTGGATTTCCATCTTAATCACAAAGCCTCAGTTTCTCCTTTATAGTAGCAGTGGGTCGGTAGAGTTAGACTGGGCTGAGGCTGCTTTTTAGGCCTTTTGGATCTGTGGAACTCTGTTAGATGTCCCCTCACATTCATGAGGGATCTGGAAAGACCACTTATCTTGGTCTCTTCAGAAAGCAGATCTCAGCTCTGAATCACTAGAAGGCACATGGAGGTCAGAGATGGTGGAGCCCCAACCCTTCCTAGGGCAAGACTTGAATATACAGCCCAGCCTCAGGTCCCTGCTGCTGTAAGCCAAGCACATAGTAGATCTGACACCAGGTATCGTGAAGAGGCACTGGTTGAGTCTGGAGGCCTATGGGGGTCCAGGCCCATGTTTCTGCTGGCTCAGGGAACCAGCAAGGCTCATTACAGAATGTGGCAAGGTATAGCTTGGGAGTCAGAAAGGCCACCATGGAGGTAGAGAAGATGACAGCTGACTGGCTAGCCGGGACAGTGGTCATCTCCAGCAGTGGCCACACCCAGTCCTGATGGGTTCAGTGCCTTCCCTGTAGACCCTCAAAGCCCATGCCTCTCTCTCTCTCTCCACTCAGGGTATCATGCTGGTCTACGACATTACCAATGAGAAGTCCTTCGACAACATCCGGAATTGGATTCGGAACATTGAGGAGGTGAGGGTACCCTTTTGCTTCCTCTCCTGGGCTATGCCTAAGAGCCTAGAATCTGGGGGACAGGCAAAGAGAGAGGAATGGGGCCAAGACATCTGCTATCCACCTGAAATCATTGGCTGAGAAGCCACACAGTGCTATTTGCTGCTCTTGCGATCATTTCTGCTTAGGGTCACATGAGCATTTGGCTCAAACACTTTGAGCTGCTGTGCAACAGGGTGTGAGCCTGTCGAGCCTGTCCAAGTACACATTCAGCTCAACAGGTGGTCATAGAACGAGACCCTGAATTGTGGAAGGACAAGGAGGCCGGCGGCCCAGCCTCCCCTCCCAAAGCCAACTCTGTCCTCTGTCCAGTTGCTCAGGTGCTAGTCACAGCCATTCCCTCCTGGCCAGCTCCACCTGCGGCCCTGATGACTAAGCAGGTAGGGCATTGGGTCTAAGTTGTTAAGAACTTCACCTGTCTACAAAACCACAAAGGAGCACTTGTCATGCTGGACCCAAGACTGATGAGCACCCAGGCCAGGCAGAGAGGCAAGCCCTTTGTTTACAAGCAATTGCTTTGGACTTGTGTTGGGACCAGTTCTCTGCCCTGACTGTAGAAGCCACCTTGGTCAAAAGAGGAGTCCTGACTTTGGCTTTGGTGACGCCCTGAGTGATCCTTTGGCAGACAGGAAGTGTGGCAGGGGGCAAAGAACGAGTCTCCCTCACAGCAGAGCTGCTCTCTGATGTTCTCTCCTTTGGGAAGCATGGTCCCTTCTACAGAGGAGCTGCTGAAGGGACTGAAGAGTGAGCCATCTCTAGGAGAGAAGTCAGAGCTGAGCCACGCCTGGGCGCTCAGCAAGAACTTAGCAGGACGTCCTAACTGTTCTAGGCACAGCCTTGTTTCTAGAACAAGAGAGAAGAGAGAGTTGACAGATCCAAGCAGGCGTTGGGACTTAGACTGGCTAGTTGTTCAGTGGGTAGAGGCACTTGCCAGCAAGCCTGATAGCCCCAGTTCAGTTCCTAGAACCCAGATCGTGGAAGGAGACATCTGACTCCAAGTTGTCCCCAACACGGTGTGTGCATGTGCCATGGTGTGGTGTATACATGTGATTATTGCTCACAAGCTAACATAGAACAGCTGGGCATGGGTCAGGTCTCTCAGTATCTGCCCTGGGAGTCATGCCTCTGGAGCTGGTGACCATGATCCCTGCAAGCTATTTGCACAGTCAAGAAGTGTTCGACAACTAAGGACAAGAGCTGCCAGCCACCAGGCAGTCCGTGCCCTACCTTGCACTTTGACCCTGACCTACCCTGTCCTCTTCAGCATGCCTCTGCAGATGTGGAGAAGATGATACTGGGGAATAAGTGTGATGTGAACGACAAGAGGCAGGTGTCCAAGGAACGGGGAGAAAAGGTGGGTGCTGCCCCAGGGGGCCCTCATGATCCTCTACAGCTTGGGGCGTTCCTTCCTAGTCTTTTCAAAACTGACTCACCGGAGATGGAGAGACCCTTGTGAGGTGATAACCCCAGGCAGGACGAGGCTGCCCGTGGCTAGCAATGAGAGCTTGGCAGTGAGCCCTGATCTTGTCACCAGAACCAAGCTAGGCCAGGCACAACTGGCATCACAGAGCAGGGAACAGAGCTGGCTTAGGCCATGCCACATTCCTCTCCTTAGCTCCCTCCCACTTGGGGAGGTAACACCCTTAGCTTGAGCATGGTTGCAACCCACCCCAGTTTCCATTCCTTAGGAAACAGGGGGAGTTCACACTGTGCTCATGTGTCGCCTCCATTACAGCTGGCACTCGACTATGGGATCAAGTTCATGGAGACCAGCGCGAAGGCCAACATCAATGTGGAGAACGTAAGTCCAGTCCACTCCTGCAGGGAGCCATGGGCTTGTGGGATCAGTGCTTCAGGGCGGGAGGGGCCTTCCTTTGGAAGAGTCAACCTGGAGGATCCAGGATTGGCCTCTGGTTCAGGGCGCCCTCTGTTGGGCACTCAGGACACATTCTCACTAACTCAACAAAGGAGGGAAATCAAAGCTCAGATTCCAGTACCTAGACCCAGCTGTTTTTATCTCAGCCACGCTACTAATTCACATCCCCAGTGAGGATCCAGGTCCCAGTGCTATGCCCTAATCCTTATGCTGTCCCTAAGGCAGTGCCAGCCTGGTGCCTGGCCCTCAACTTGTCCCATACTGCCCTAGTGACACTCAAAACAGGCCTGCAGAGCTACCTGTAATCCCAGCTCTCAAGAGGCTGATGCAGAATCGCTGAGGCCAGCCTTGGCTACACATCAAGACCGTGGTGAGAGGGGGAAGCTAAATCACCCACATCACTCCACAAGGTACCCAGAGGACAGTGGCCAAGGCCCTTGTCCTGTTCATTTCCATTCACCCATACTCCTCCCATAAGCCACTTGGGCCTGCCCTCCCCAGCCTTTGCTAAAATCCTTTCCTGCATTCAGATTCTTCTTCCCCTGCCCAGGCCAGCCCACTGCTCCCACCCATGAGCAACCCCTCCATGCACTCCTGGCCCCACTTTCTAGGTCGCCAACGCTGCATGGAGATGCTAAATCCATCCTGCCTCAGAATGTCCCCTCCCTGGGGCAGCAGACATTTGCGGACTGAATTTGTAGCTGTTTTTTGAGAGGAGGAATCAGGCTGGATAGTGATACCTGTTGTCCCAGTTTTGGGGTTGGGGGCAGAACAAACAGGAGGTTTAGGTCATGCTCAGCTCTAGGCGTCTAAGGCCAGCCTACAAGAGAACCTCTCCAAAATAATTTTTAAAAAAGGAGGGAATTGGCATGGACAGAACACAGCCCTGATAGATACTCCTCCCAGACCCTTCTGAACCCTTAACCACTCAATACCCTTGGGCAAATGACATGGTCTGTGAGCCTCCGTGTCAAGGGCCAACTGAGTATAATGCCTGCTTGTGTTCACAGGATTGTTGGTCTGGGGGAGATGGCCACACATCAGCCTTTGTTCTAAGGTGTTCTATAGAGGGTGACAGATGGGGGCCTGACTGAGGACAGGAGGAAATGCTGGCTGGAAGGCCTCCCTTCCCTCTGGCCAACAACTTCCCTCCACTAAAGGGCGCTGACGGCCTACTCTTTCCACAGGCATTTTTCACTCTCGCCAGGGATATCAAAGCAAAAATGGACAAAAAATTGGTGAGTCCAGGTCCTTCCTAGTCTCCATGTGGGGTTTTGTAGGATGCAGCCATCCTTGGCCAAGGCAGCACATCACTGCTCAGACATACCATGTGTGTGTGTGTGTGTGTGTGTGTGTGTGTGTGTGTGTGTGTGTGTGTGTGTGTGTCTGTCTGTCTGTCTGTCTGTCTGTCTGCATGTGTGTACGTGTGCAAATGGCAGCCAGAAGTCACTGTCTGTGTCCTTCACTAGATTCCCACCTTAGTTTTTGAGACAGGGTCTCTGCCTTGGGTCCCTCCTGTCTCTCCCACCCTGAAACTTTCTTACATACATACTTACTACTTACTTACATACTTACATACATACTTACTTACATACTTACATACTTTCTTACTTACGTACATACTTACTACTTACTTACTTACATACTTTCTTACATACTTACTACTTACTTACATACTTACATACTTACTTCTTACTTACATACTTACTACTTACATACTTTCTTACATACTTACTTCTTACTTACATACTACTTACATACTTATTACTTACATACTTTCTTCTTACTTACATACTTACTACTTACTTACATACTTACTTCTTACTTACATACTACTTACATACTTTCTTACATACTACTTACATACTTACTACTTACATACTTTCTTCTTACTTACATACTTACTACTTACTTACTTTCTTACATACTTACTACTTACATACTTTCTTACATACTTACTTCTTACTTACATACTACTTACATACTTTCTTACTACTTACATACTTACTACTTACATACTTTCTTACTTCTTACTTACATACTTACTGCTTACTTACATACTTACTTCTTACTTACATACTACTTACATACTTTCTTACATACTACTTACATACTTACTACTTACATACTTTCTTCTTACTTACATACTTACTACTTACTTACATACTTTCTTACATACTTACTACTTACATACTTTCTTACATACTTACTTCTTACTTACATACTACTTACATACTTTCTTACTACTTACATACTTACTACTTACATACTTTCTTACTTCTTACTTACATACTTACTGCTTACTTACATACTTTCTTACTTACATACTTACTACTTGCATACTTTCTTTTTTTTTAAATATTTTATTTATTTATTATATATATGAGTACACTGTAGCTGTCTTCAGACACACCAGAAGAGGGCATCAGATCTCATTACAGATGGTTGTGAGCCACCATGTGGTTGCTGGGATTTGAACTCAGGACCTCTGGAAGAGCAGTCGGTGCCCTTAACCACTGAGCCATCTCTCCAGCCCCTACTTACATACTTTCTTACATACTTATATACTACTTACATACTTTCTTACTACTTACATACTTACTACTTACATACTTTCTTACTTCTTACATACTTACTACTTACTTACATACTTTCTTACTTACATACTTACTACTTACATACTTTCTTATATACTTACTTCTTACTTACATACTACTTACATACTTTCTTATTACTTACATACTTACTACTTTCTTACATACTTTCTTACATACTACTTACTACATACTTACTGCTTACGTATTTTCTTACATACTACTTACTTACATACTTACTACTTACTTTCTTACATACATACTTACTACTTACTACTTACTTACTTACTTAATTTATGGTCTCCGTATATGGCTCTGGCTGGCCTGGAACTCCCTGTGTAGATTAGGCTATCCTTAAACTCACAGAGATCTGCCTGTCTCTGCTTCCTGGGTGCTAGGGTTAAAGATGTGCACCTCCATGCCTGGCACCTTATTGTTTTTAAAGGTTTTTGGGTGGGGAGGGCACATGTACGCTGATACCCGAGAGGCTGGAGGCACAGAATCCCTGTAGCTGAAGACGCAGACAGTTGTAGGCTGTACCTCATGGGTGCTGGGAATCAAACCCAGGTCCTCTGCAAACGCCACTGGTGCTCCAGCTTCTGAGTTGTCCAGTCCTGCCCCCTGAGGAGCACTGCCCTTCCCCAGACCTACCTGTGTGACTGGAAATCAGAGGGCATGGTTAGCCCTGGGGCTCTTTGATGACATGACCACCCAGCAGTGTGTGTGAAATAGCCTGCCCTACAGGTCACCCACACGTTCATCTGGGCTGTGAGTGGCCAGTGAGGCACAAGGTGGCCTCGTGACATCTCCCCATGCTTACATCTCAACAGCAGCTTCCCCGTAAACCTGTGTACCAGGCAGAGGCAGCACACAGCTCAGTGACCCCAACCTACACTGTAAGGAAAAGAACTGATTCATACAAGTTGTCTTCTGACCTGCACACACTCACACACATAAATAAGTAAATCTAATTTTTAAAAGCTTTCTTTGTAAGAAAAAGACTAGAGTTTAGGTCCTGTGTTCCTAGCAGCAGGTTGACCTTGTACCGCTGGAGTACAAGAGGCAGAAAACGCTAAGCCCAGGCCTCCTGATCCCTGAAGGACACTGTCTCCCTGACCCTTGCCTGTCTGCATGGTGGATGCTAGGGGTGTTTAGCATAGATAGGTGGGTAGGTGGGAAAGAGGCAGGGAGGAAGGAGGAGCAGAGGAGAGAGCACGGTCAATGGCTTGTGCCACTGGAGGATGTGGCTTAGTGGGAGAGCACTTGACCAGCATCTATGAGGTCCTCATCAATACCCAGTGGAGCAGGAAACAACAGTTTGGGAAGAGGTGGCTGGAGGTTGGCGGGGAGGAAAGGGAAAGGGTGGCAGCCTGGGGGATGGTAAAAAGCAGATGAAGGCAGTTGAGGGCTGTGGAAGGTGAATGAACTGTCAAGAGACAGTGGGCTGC
The DNA here is from genome assembly GCF_021556685.1 of Rattus norvegicus. Taxonomy (NCBI): domain Eukaryota; kingdom Metazoa; phylum Chordata; class Mammalia; order Rodentia; family Muridae; genus Rattus; species Rattus norvegicus. The sequence goes on along the minus strand of NC_141549.1, from coordinate 17,805,307 downwards.
CTTTGGAAGAGGGTGGGTGATTATGAGGGTGAACGGCTGCCAGAGTTTGAGTGATGTGATCAATCGTAGAGAAGTGGGAAGGGTGACGATGGGTAGGTGGGGATTGCATGGGTGGGTAGTGACTCAAAGGAGATGGAGTAGACGAATAGATGGACAGCGGATGAGTGCATGGGTAATGGTGGGTAGTCAGGTGGTTAGCATGGGATGGTTGAACAGCAGGAGATAGAGAGATGATGGCTAGCTGGCTAGTAGGTGATTGGATCTGGGTCATGGATGGTGGAGTGATTAGTTGGACAGTCATGGGCAGACTGCTTGACTGACAGCTGTTTATGGGTAGTAGGTAGAGCTCACATCCACAGTAAGTAACAAGGCAAACTTGTGACTTCAGGAAGGGAACAGCCCGCAGGGGAGCAGCCATGGAGTCAAGATCACAGTGGAGCAGCAGAAGAGGACCAGCTTCTTCCGGTGCAGTCTCCTGTGAGGACAAGGTCTCTGCCCATTTGAGCCTGCGCTCAGCCCAGCTGACTGTGCCTGCCCCGGGCGAGCCTCCACCTCCGATGCTCGGACACAGCTGCCCGGACTCAATTGAGAAATTGATTATTTTAGTAACCGTCTGATCTTTTCCACCTTCAGAGATGGACCAAGTTAGAATTTTGCTGTTTTTCCTGTGTCATCTGCCAGTCAGGCCTATCCGTCCCCTGCCGCATTGCCATAGATGGAGAGAGGTGGGTTGGGGCAAGGCAGCCTCCATCTCCAGCCTTCTGCCCCTCCACCACAGAAGGGAGGTCAGTGGCAGTGCCCAGCCTGCCTGGCCCCATACTCCAAGCACCACCACCAGGGCCACTGAGGGCCAAGCCTGGCACCTGCCTTCACCCGTTCTCAGTTGTGGACAAGTGACAACCTTGTCCACTGTCTCCTTACGTGTCAAACCAAAGGGAAGCACAAACTAAGGAAAGCCCACTTAGAGGACTTTGGAAGAAGTGGCTGGCTCCCATGACCAGAGCAGGATGGGAGTCTGCAGTCCAGACTGAGGTGACGACATCACCACCACTCTCCCATGACCCACTGCCTCAGTGGGCCCCAAAACCGGCTCCCTCATCTTCTCCTCCTCTGCCTGGCTCTAATCGGATGTTCCTTTTCTAGCTAAGATGATTTTTTATTTTTTCAGATTCCTAACACCATGAAATGATTCTGTCATTGATTTTCTAGCAGCATACCTGGGAGATTCAGAACCAGCGTGGTTGCCCTGCGCCCACAGGGCACCTGGTCCCTGAGACCCAGACAAGCATTCCATGGCACAGTGCTACCCTGCAGTCTTCACCCAGTTGTGTTGTGACAGCTCTGTCCTCCTGGAAAGACTGATTGGGACCAGATGTCCTGTGGGAGGGGTGTCATCTGAGAGCACCTTCCTTTTCACTCTAACCCTTCCCCGATGCTGCTGTCAGTCAAGCTGTCAGCATCAAAATCTCTCCCTTTTTTGAAATTAAAACCAACGTACCAGCAATAGTCATCTGCCCTCCCCTGGAGTCTCTGATGTACCATGTTTACACTGACCAGTGCACTCAGAAAATCAGATTAAAGTGTATTTAAGAGGAAGCAGTTCTGCCTGCCCAGACTACCAGGTGGCTGTGATTGGTAGCAGGTTAGATGTCTTTTAGAAAAAAATGGCCTGGGACCAGGAGAGGTGGCTCAGCAGGTGAGCACTGGACGCTCTAACAAAGGAGCCAGCAGCCATCCAGTGCCAGTATGTCCTCAGTTAGGGGGGGGACTTTATCACCCCTGCTAGCAACCCTGTCACGTCCAGCAAACACTGACTGCACACATCTCCCCTCTCTGCCTTCCTGCCTGCTTCCTACCTGGGAAGTACTCCGTCATGCTCCCCCAAAGGACCTACCACCTCTTAAGTCCACCCTGAGCTGGATCTGCTTTTTGTGGGGTGTTTTTGTCTTTTACAGAGGGCCATCATGTAGTCCAGGCCACTCTTGAGCTTACAGCAGTCCTCTCGACTCAGCCTCTTTGATGCTGGAACGGCAGGCAGGTGGCTCACATCATTGTGGGCCACAAAGGGATCGCAGCTCCCGCCTCACAGGTGGGAGGAAGATGCCAGGGAGATGGGAAGGGGTGAGGAAGACAACCACGATGTGGACAGTGGCTACAAAGTGCTTTGTACAAAGGGGCACTCCTAAGATCCTTCCTATAGGAGCTGAAGAAGTGACTTGGTGGTTAAGAGCACTTGATGCTCTAGCAGGAGATCAGGCTCTATTTCCAGCACCCACCTGGTGGCTCACCACCATCTTTAACTCCAGAGGACTGACACATCAGACAGTGCACACATGTGTTGCATAGGGGTGTGTGTGTGTGTGTTTTTCAGACCAGACACCAAACAAAATCTGCCTCCTCTGTATCACACCTGACCACCCTATAGCATTAATTGGCCCTCAGAATGAGCTCAGCAGATCTGTGTCTGGCTAGGCATAAGTGTGATCTGGGTTCGAAGCCAGCGGGCACCATGCAGGGTGCAAGGACAAGGTTTGGTGTCCAGGGTCTGCTGAAAATAACAATAGCTTGTCTCTTTTGTTGACCTAGATTTTTCTTTTTTTTTTTTTTTTTTGGTTCTTTTTTTCGGAGCTGGGGACCGAACCCAGGGCCTTGCGCTTCCTAGGTAAGCGCTCTACCACTGAGCTAAATCCCCAGCCCCCTCTTTTTTTTTTTTAATATTAATATTACACGGGGTTGAGGATTTAGCTTAGTGGTAGAGCACTTGCCTAGCAAGCCCAAGGCCCTGGGTTTAGTCCCCAGCTCCAAAAAATAAAATAAAATATTACACTTAATGTTATAAATAATAAAATATTAAACTCCTGGCACATAATATCCACAAAATCTGGGTCACTACAATGAAAAGACCAGATCTATGAATAATAGAAGAAGAAAAGGAAAGCCAGGTCAAAGGCACAGCAAATATTTTTAACAAAATAATAGAAAAAGTACTAACCTGAAGAAAGAGATGCCTGTCAACATTCATGAAGCATACAGAACACCAAGTAGATTGGACCAGGAAAAAAGTTCCCTGAGCACATAATAATCGAAAAATTAAATGTGGCCTAGATTTTTCAAAACCTACTTTTATAAGGGTTCTTAAAACACTTCAACCTCTCTTCTAGCTACCACCTACCTACCAGAGGTGGTGGGAAGAAGAAGTTAATAGGAAACAGGGCTTGCAGATCTGTTTAGAAATGGTTCTTTGAGGGCTATTTCAGTCATCATTGCCAACAGTCACTCAGGAATCACCACGCAGGCAGCACCAGCAGTACCACCAAGGAGAGACAGGCTCTGCCAGTCAGCCCAGAGCCCATGGAAGCCATCGGCACATCACAAGAAGTTCTGTGGTGAGTTACTGTCTACGGAGTTATGACCAGCAAAGATCAGCAAACCACTACAAGAGCACTGTCAGTGAGGATTAGTCAGGCAGAGCAAGGTGAACCAATGCCAGAGTCTCGCCTCATTATCTGAAGGGTCGTTTTTATATTCTTTCTAGACATCATGTGTCCTCTCACGTGTCTGCTTCTGCAAAACATCATTTGATAACTGAGTTTCCAAAGAAACCAGAAGTTTCTACTTCAGCCTTTGAGCAGAGAGATTTTTTTTTCATCATAACAGAGTAATAACAAAGATATCTAAGATAAAAAGACTATTAAGGAGCAGACCGTGAGGCCTATTTAGTCTGTTCCCAGTACTGGGGAAGTCAGGACAGGAGCAGAGACCAGTGTGAGCTATATATGGGTTTGGAAGAGGCTTTTAAGATTTTTTTTTTCCTGAAGCTGGGGACCAAACCCAGGGGCTTGCGCTTGCTAGGCGAGTGCTCTACCACTGAGCTAAATCCCCAACCCTTAAGATTTTTTTTTTTTATGTGTTTGTTTTCCCTGCATGAGTGACTGTACCACATTCATGCCTGGGGCTCATGGAGGTCAGGAGATATTTTGGGTTCTTTAGAGCCAGAATTACAACTGAGCCACCATGTGGGGTCCCACCAAATCCTGGTACTCTGCAAGAACAATCAGTGCTCCCAACCACTGGACTGTCCCAAGCCCTTGGGCAGGTTCTTAACAATCACAGACTTAGACTATCCTCCCCAACATCAAGTTTACAGTATGTTTTATCACCTAGTCTTGATGAGTAGTCCACTACGTCCTATTGTCCCCCTTGGTGAGTCGCTCCTGGCAGCCTGTAGCTTTGCCTACCAAGCCATGTGCCAGCTTGATTACACACACCCTTCTGTGCCGGCTGGTGTTGCTCAGCGACAGCTCGTGGTTTGTTTTGTTGAGACAGGGTCTCATTACGTAGCCTCAGCTAGCCTGTGCTTGACATGTACAGCACTCTGTCCTTGAACTCATTGAGGTTACCTACCTCTGCTTCCCACGTGCTGACGTTAACTGCGAGGGCTATTATACCCAGCAGTAGCAAGTTTTTAGTTTATACAAGCTATAGCCTGGGGCAGAACTTCCTTCATTCTCTTGGTTGAGTAATAGTCCAGTTTGTGGTATCCTGCTATGCTTGTCCCTCCAGGGTTCTTGAGCTCACAGCTCAAGCCCAGTGTGGTAATGTTGAGGTAATAGAACTTCTCTATTTTTTTTTTAGCTTAAAAAATGTATTGTCCTCTCTCTCTCTCTCTCTCTCTCTCTCTCTCTCTCTCTCTCTCTCGCTCTCTCTCTCTCTCGCTCTCTCGCTCTCTCGCTCTCTCGCTCTCTCTTGCTCTGTGTGTGTGTGTGTGTGTGTGTGTGTGTGTGTGTGTGTGTGTGTGTTTTCAGTGGTCAGAGGATAGCTTGTGAGGAGTCACCTTGTGATTCCTGGGGATCAAACTCAACTCAGGTAATCATGCTTGGCAGGCAGTAAGTGCCTTTACCCCTTGAGCCATCCCGCTGCTCACTCCCCACCCCCACACACCTTTCGAGATAGGGTACAGCCCAGACTGGCCCAGATGTAGCCTCCCTCCTGCCTCAGCCTCTCAAAGTTAACAGACGAGAGGTACCCCATCATTCCTTGCACTTCAACCTTGGCATCTGTATGATACTGCACAGAACTGGTGCCAGTCATCTGTGAAATGAACAAACGAATGAACAGAGAAAAGAGGGGAAGCAGGTGTCCTGTGCAGAGAGAAGAGTAAAATGGGGCTCCACCCCTTGTCTCTGGAGTCTGGCTTCAGCTGATGCAGCTCAGCTGAGGCCACCTACCCTAAAGGCTGTCCACTGAAATCACCCTATGAGTCAACAGAAGAAGCTGGTGTGGAGGGAGTGGGACCCCAGGGTGTCTCTCCCCCCACCCCCACCCCCCCACCCCCGCTGCCAGGTTATCTTCCATCAGGTATCCCTGTTTCCCCCGCCTTGGTGGCCACTATCCCTTCCTGAAGGGACTGGCCAGCTCCAACCTGGGGAGCATGATTCTGGCAGGCCCTGCCCTTCTCCCAGATACCTTTGTCTTGCTAGAATTCCCATTAGATTCCATTCCTAAAGCTAGCTGCCAAGGTCTATTCTCTTATTTGGCCACTTCCTCCTCCTGAGGCTACCAAGGTCAATGCTACCGAGTACTGAAGTCCAGCAATCAAAAGCCCCTTTGGCTCATCTAACTAACACACCCAATTAAAATTAAACACCTCGGGTTGGGGGTTTAGCTCAGTGGTAGGGTGCTTGCCTAGCAAGCACAAGGCCCTGGGTTCGGTCCCCAGATCCGAAAAAAAGAAAAAAAATTAAACACCGCATCCTAAGACAGGGTTTCTCCCTTAATAAACTGACATTTGCCTATGGGCCACATCAGTAGCCTCTCTCCTTCCTGGACAAATACTCCTTACTTCCTCTCCTCTCCTTTGTTTCTCTTCCCTTCTTTCTCTACCTCCTGTCTTTGTCCCTTATCCCTGCCCTCTGTTCCTCTGGAGTAAATAAGTCTCCTTGTGCTGAGAACTTAGTCCTAGGGGTCCTGAGAGGATACTTTTCCTTTCACTTCCTTTGGAGGCTGTGACTGTGTCCATTTATGAACCACATAAACCAGATGTGAAGGTGGGGATTTCTACTTTGACAGACTGACAGGAAGATGTTAGAGCACCACGGCCCCAAAGCTGCTCAGAAGGGGGTGGACAAAGCCAAGCCAAAACAGCTCATGTTCTCCAAGACTGAGCCACATACACAGGACAACCCCACAGGACCAGCCCTGAGAACAAAGCGTGAGGAGGATTTGAGAGCTCAAGGGAGTTCTCTGAAGTCGACCCAGGAGAGAGCACATCTCACCCTGAGCCTAGGCGAGAGTCACAAGAACTTGCCCAGATGTGCTGACTCAGCTGAACCCTTGGGCCCTTGAGTGGGGTCTGTCATCAGGACCTACGCTGGTTTCCTCCTCTGTTGGACCTTTGTCAGCCCAAAGACTCACCACCCTGGAGAGGAGCCGGGGGTCAGAGAGGTACCAGCTCCATCCTAGAAAGTGTTAATTTCCAAGACCCAGGATAGGAGGAAGTGGCTTTGCCACTGGGTGCAGAGGCAGAAGGGGTTGGGGCAGGGAACTTACAGCCAAGTCAACTGTGCTGGTTAGGTACGGGGACACATCACCCAAGACCCAGGGTGTGCATGGGAGCACCTCACACACATTGTAGTTCATTTTAAAATAAAAAAAAAAAAGTCAGGTGTGAACTGGGTCTGCAGCTCAGCTGACAGGGAACTCACATGGTGAAAAAAGCCCCATCCCAGTACCACAGAAAATATGCCCACATCTATATGATCCCAGCACCCAGGAGGTAGAAGCAGGAAGAGCAGAGCTTCAGCATTGACCTCAGCGATAGAGTGGATTCCAGACCAGCCAGGATGCTGTGAGATGCTGTTTTAGAAAAATAAAAACCAGAAAGGGAGGGGAAAAAACACAGAATAAAATAGATGAACTCTGTGGTTCACTCCAGTTTTGCTTTCTTGCTTTGGTTTTGTTTGGATTTTGAGTTTGAATGTCCCTATGTAGTCCAAGATAACCTGGAACACCAAATCCTCCTGCCTCAGGCTTCTGAGTGCTCCAACTACAAACTGAAGCCATCATGCTTTGCTGTTGGCCTAGAGGGCAACACGACTGTAGGATGTTATTTCAAATGCTTTGCAAAGGAAGGCATGATGGGTGCTGTGTGTGCAGCGAGTCTGTCCTTTCGTGTCTCTTTCTGACCTCAGGGCCTTAGCACATGCTGTTCCCTGTCTGCACACTGTTCCCGAACCTCGTCCCCCAAAGCAGCTTCTCCTACTTTCACTCTCTGATCGCTATATGCCTGTTTCCTGACCTATGACTACTTCAGGGCTGCTGTTAGAGGCTGGGATTGTAGCTCAGTAGGTAGAGTGCTTATAGCTCAGTAGGTAGAGTGCTTATAGCTCAGTAGATAGAGTGTAGCTCAATAGGTAAAGTGCTTGTAGCTCAGTTGTCAGAGTGCTTACTTAGCAAGCATGACGCCAACAGTACATAATCTTGCCATGACGGTCGGTACAGGCCTGCCAGCACTCAGGAGGTCGAAGCAAGAGTTCAAGGTCTTCAGCACCCCAGCTTGGGGTGCATAAAACTGTCTCAAGGGAAAAAAAACCTAGAAGAATATCAATATTGGGAAGAAGGGTGACAGCTGTCTCAGGGGTTGGCAGAAACTGCTCCAGCTACAGACAGAAGCCTTGAGAGTTATTCTGGTCCCGCCCTGTTCACCTGCTGGAGGAAACAGGAACTGTCTGAAGCTGCCCGCCCTCCCCTTCTGACGAGTGGACCCTGAACCGAAACTTAACACTCCAGTGGCAGCTCAAGAACCCTTCGGAACACAGCTCAGCCTGTCCAAGGTATGCATCCTACATTCCTGCACCCCGCATCCAGAATCCTGGCATCCCTACATTCCAACATGCCCCAGCTGCAGAACCGCTGGGCTCCAGCACTGGGTGGGGTGGTGCTGGGAGATGAGAGAAGGGTTTACCAGAGAAGGGAAGGAACCATTGCAAGCTACGTCATGGCTATCCACACGTGTCATTCCAGAGCTCTGGAGGCCGAGGCAGGCTGTATTACAAATTTGAGGCTAGCTTCAGCTACATAGTGAGTCCTGATTCGTAGAAACCTAGTGCCTCAAGAAAACCACGAGGGGAAAGCAGAGAAAGATAACGCCTCTCGCCCCATGAGGTCCTACTGGAGCTGCCAGAGGGAGGAATTGAACTGAGAAGCTCAGGGAGACGGAAGGGAATATAGCCAGGGTTTTGTTTGAGCAGGGAAGGCAGTGAGACTGACTGGAAGAAGGGACATTTATATTGAGTCTTGAAAGACTTGTAGGAGTGTTCTGAGAGAGACAGAGAATACATTTTGAGACCTTTCAGTGCTAGCTTGTGACTGGGTTCAGCTGTACTTTACCGAGACAGATGTATCTGCTTCATAATGCTGATACATTCTGGAGGATGCATTGGTAGGCGACAGCCTGGACAGGATTGCCTGTTGCCCTCCTAGAGGCCTAGACTCCAATCTGCATGAACACTGTCAGAACTGGAGCACTGTGGCAAGTGTCTGTCTGTCTGTCTCTGCCTGTGAAACAAGGTAAATAATGAAATAAAAAAGGAAAGTAAACTGGGTGGGGTGGAGTGGTATACTCCAGAGGCAGAGGCAAGGGGATCTCTGAGTTCAAGGCCAGCCTGGTCTATAGAGCAAGTTCCAGGATGGCCAGAGTTCTACAAAAAAAAAAAAAAAAAAAAAAGGAAGAAGAAAGGAAGGAAGGAAGAAAAGAAAGAAAGGAGAGAGAGGGAGAGAGAGAGAGAGAGAGAGAGAGAGAATAGAAAGTTGAGGGCCCCCCAAAAAAAAATTAAAAGGGGTTGGGGATTTAGCTCAGTGGTAGAGCACTTGCCTAGCAAGCGCAAGGCCCTGGGTTCGGTCCCCAGCTCCAAAAAAAAAGAAAGTTGAGGGCTAGCAAGACGGCAGAGGAGGATCTTTTTTTTTTTAATTTATTTATTATCTGTAAGTACACTGTAACTGTCTTCAGACACACCAGAAGAGGGCATCAGATCTCATCATAGATGGCTGCTGGGAATTGAACTCAGGACCTCTGAAAGAGCAGCTGGTGCTCTTAACCACTGAGCCATCATCTCTCCAGCCCCTTGGCAAAGGCTCTTAAGAACCTGAATTCAGATTCCCAGAACCCATGCAAAAGCCTGGTGGGCAGGATGGTTGGTCAACTGTCATTACAGAGTGTGGGAGGTGGAGAGAGGTGGAAGGAGATGCAGGGTGGTGGAGGGAGGTGCAGGGAGGTGCAGGGAGGTGGAGGGTGGTGGAGGGAGGTGCAGGGAGGTGGAGGGAGGTAGAGGGAGGTGGAGGGTGGTGGAGGGAGGTGGAGGGAGGTGCAGGGAGGTGCAGGGAGGTGGAGGGAGGTGGAGGGAGGTGGAGGGAGGTGGAGAGAGGTGGAGGAAGCCCCTCCTAGGGAAGTTGTCTAGACAGACTCAACAAGGCTGCCAGCTCTGGTTCATTCAAAGACTCTGCTTCCATCCATATGGCGGAGAATGAGTGAGGAAGACACCGGTGTCAGCTGCAGGCCGACACACACAGCTGCACACACATATGTGAGTGAAAAAGACACCTATGTCAGCTTCAGGCCTACACATAACAAACGCACACACATGTGTCTATACACATGGTCACCCCCCATACACACTAAACAATGTTAAATATTAGAATGAGGCCAGAGCGTCAGCAGCTAAGAGTGCACACTGCTCTTGCAGAGTTGCTGAGCTCCTGCATAAGCGCAGGGCCCCTGTGAATCCATCTCTGGTGATCGGTGCCCTCTTCTGGCCTCCAGTGGTTCCTACACACACATGACTATTACTCGAACACATATTCTAATACAGAGAGGCACACACATACATGTAATAAAAATTAAAATCTTTTAAAACAATAAGGGGCTGGGGATTTAGCTCAGTGGTAGAGCGCTTACCTAGGAAGCGCAAGGCCCTGGGTTCGGTCCCCAGCTCCGAAAAAAAAAAAAAAAAGAACCAAAAAAAAAAAAAACAATAAGCAATTAAATAAATAAAAAAGGGGGTAATAGGAGAAATTCAGCTTTTTTTTTTTTTTTTTTTTTTTTTTTGTGGAGACTGGCCTAGAAACTTCTGACCCTTCTGTCTCCACCCGTAAGTACTAAGATGGCAGGAGTGCGCTACCACACATTACTCTGTCCCAGTCATCCCCTTAATGACTCTTGATGACAGTTAATGACAGAGGTTAAGGCTTCTGTCAGAGAGGTTACGTTTATGACCTCATCACACAGCAACTGTGTAGGGTAGAATTTGAACCCAGACCATCTGCCTCTAATTCCAGACTCTTTGATACCTGCCACCCCAGGCCTTATCCTGGGGAGATCCTGGCCTGGAAAAGACAGAACTAGACAAAGATTGTTCACGCCTGTGGAACCCCTGCTGAGAGAGAGGGACCGGGGAAGGCTAGGGGACAGAGAGAGTGTGAGCTTGGTTATCAAATGTTCATTAATGGAGTCAATAAATGGCTCTCCTCTGAGGGCCACACCCCGAGGGCATGTGTTTGTTCTCTGTGAACAGTCACCCTTTGTCAACAGACCCCTCCCTGTGGGATCATCAATGTGTCAAAGGCTTTCTCCAAAGTCCAGGGCCTGGAGGTAGGGGCTGCAAAGCTCAGGTCTAAGGATGACTGAAGTGTGAGTGAGGAGGCATAGGGAAGATCTTTTAGCTGGTTTTCCTTCCATTTAAAACTTAATGCTATTTTGCATTTCAAGACCATGTCACTTCTCCCGTTCTGTGTCACCAGCCCTCAAAGCCCAGCAGTACCAACATGTGTATGAATTGACAGGGCACAAAAGCAGCTGTCATCTACGGAAGCAGAGGCAGGACTGGGCCACCAGCCTTGGATACATAGTGAGGCTACCCTGTCTCAAACCAAACCAAATGCCCACTCAGTCAGAAAAATACTTCCCATGTGAGCTTGAGGGTCTGAGCTCAAGTTTGCCTTTGAGTAAGTATGGAGACAACAGAGCAAGACAAACACCCGCCCAGCATGGGGTGAGGGTCTGGGAGACAAGAGGACCCTGGAATTACATGAGCAGCTGCAGGTTCAGTAACAAACCCTGTCTGGGAAGAAACGTCTTAGCCATTAAGAGCACTCGCTGCTCTTTCTTGAGAATCCCAGTTCAGTTCCCAGCTCATAGCCATCTGTAACTATAGCTCCAGGGGATCCAGCATCTTCTGGCATCTGAAGGCACCAACACACACACACACACACACACACACACACACACACACACACACACACACACACAGGACAAATGGATATATATATATATATATATTGCATACATACATACATACATACATACATAGATGGATAGATAGATACATACATGGATGGGTGGGTAGATAGGTAAGTAGGTAGATAGATAAGTAGATAGATAGATAGATAGATAGATAGATAGATAGACCCCCCCAAAAAAAAAAAACCATGGTACAGAGTAATAGAGGAAGGCACTTGATCCCTCCTTCACACTCTTGCCCCAATGGCAGTGCCTGCTACACAATCGTCACCAGGAAGCAAGTCTGTGTCCACAGGAATTGCCCTTGCTCTGACCACCTGAAAGGCTCCCAGCAGGAGGCACTATGGTCTGTAATAGTAGAGTGAAGAGATACCCACCTCTCCCTCCCCCCCCCAGGTGACCACCTTCCCTGGATGCCATGGCAGAGGCTGGGAGGCTCCCTCCACCACTACCCCCTCGGCTGGACTGGTTTGTGCACACCCAGGCGGACCTGCTGGCCCAATCCGGGATCCCTGAGTGGTTCCATGGCACCATTTCCCGAGAGTAAGACATAGTACAACCCCCATCCTACCCACATCCTGCTTCTTAGTCCTTCACCCTAACCACAGTGAACATTTGAGTAACCAATCAGGCAGCAGACCCCCTGTTCACAACGATCTCAGTAGCTCCAGGCTATTGGAAGCTGAGGACCAGGAAGAGATAGACACGGAATGAGATTACACAGCAGGTGCATAGCACTGCTGGGCTCTGGACTCAGTACATCAGACCACAGCCCCTGCTTTTCCGTCTGGGATACTGTGCTACACCGACGAGGGTCTCAGACCTGGGACAGGCAGGCAGAGGCTGTGGGAGGAGGTCTAAGCAGGAAGCCACCAAGGAAGACTTGGTGTTATTTTCTTCATTCAGAGGCTCTGGCTAGGGCGCAATTGATAAAGTGCTTGTAGTTTAGTTAATACAGTGCTTGTAACTCAAGAGTGCTTGCCTGGCCTACACAAAGCTCCAAGCTCCCAAGCTCTGTTTCTACTCCCCATAAACCAGCCATACTGCCGTCCCGGCACTCAGAAGGTGGAGGGCAAAGGATGAGGAGTTCAAATTCATCATCCTCAGCTACACAGTGAGTGTGAGGCCAACCCAAGCTATATGAGGCTCTTCCCCCCAAAAACGAAAGAAAGGCAATCTGCAAGTGCGGGCTTCCAAGCTCCAGGCTCTCAATCCTGGAAACCAGGGCAGGGTCATATGTTCCCAAGTTCTTGGCTTATAAAAGGGACTGAAGATAAGGGTTCACGTGGATTTGCAAAAGCTGCAAAATGATCTAGTTATGAGCCAAGAAAAAGTGGTTAGAGAGGCTCAAGATTGACAGGAGAGGCCAGCAAGATGGCTCGGGGTAAAGGTGCCTGTGTAAGGGTCCATGATTCCATGAAGGATGATACCCCGGGCTCACACGGTATGTACATGTAAAGAGTGTTTTATTCTGCAGAAGTCCAACATGCTGGTGTCTCCCATTACCAAGATAGAGAGACCCAAAGTGAACTCACAAGGCCCAGTTTAAAGCACATTGAAATTCAGGGATAAATACGCTTTATCTTACTCTATCTCTAGGTATTCCAGAGCCATTATGGAGGTTTGAAGCCTGGAGTCTTTTTCTATTAGTAATTGTCTTGCCTGGGCTTGCCTAGACTTGCCCAGTTCTTAGGCCTAGTCCCCTTAACTGCCATTTTGAAGCCTCCCATGGAATCACCCTGTCTCATCCCTCTCACATGTAGCCAAACTTGACAACAACAAGGCAAAAGGAGAAAACCACCTCTGTGGGCTGTCTCTGACTTCTGAATGTATCAGCACATCTGCCTGTGCACACAGGATAAATAAGTTAAATGTGATAAAAATTAAGAGACTGGCAATAAGTCACGTGAGTCAGAGTGTTTAAGAATTCTTTTCATTTCCTTGTTTTGTTTTGTTTTTGTTTTGTGTGGTGGTTTGCATATGCTTGGCCCAGGGGGTGGCAGTATTAGGAGGTGTGGCCTTGTTGAAGGAAGTGTGTCACTGTGGGGGTGGGCTCTGAGACCTTCTTCCTAGCTTCCTGGAAGACAGTCTTCTCTTGTTTGCCTTCAAAACAACATATGGCACTCTCAGCTCCTCCAGTGCCATGGCAGCCTGGACGCTGCCATGCTCCCCATTGTGAGGTTCGAGTTGGACTTCTACCAGGACCCCTTGAATGAGACTCACGGAGGCGGTGGTCGATGCAAAAACAAGACTTTTATTATTCCAGCATGTTGGGGCCGTCCTGCTTCAAGAGGGAGACAACCCTGAGCAGACTCTAACAGGGAGTTATATACCTTTGATAAGGGCAGATTTCAAACAATAAAGGCAGAATTCAAACAACATTAACTGGGTAGGGTACTATTGGTGGAGCAAAGCGACCTGCAAACTGACTTGTGGTCAGTGGACCGTTCGGGACTTTCCAAAGGAAGTCAGTTGGGTGACGGGTCAAGTGGTTTGTCTGATAGTCGGCTTGTAGTTGTTCCAGGAACTAAGCTGGCTCTACTCTTCCTGGAAGGGAAGGGTCTTAGTGCTAGGAGGGTTGTGGTGAGATTTTCCCATTGACCTTAGATTGACCCCAACTCTGGCTTTCACCACCACGTTGATAATGGACTGAGCCTCTGAAAGTGTAAGCCAGCCCCAATTAATGTTGCCCTTTATAAGAGTTGCCTTGCTCATGGTGTCTCTTCATGATAGTGGAAACCCTAACTATGACAGAACTTGGCACAGGGGACTGGGATATTACTATGTTAGGCCTGACTATGTTTTTCTTTGAAGGAATGTGGATTTGGGGACTTTGGAATTAGAAAGCAGTGGAATGCTTTAAGTAGGATGTAATGGGCCATCCTAGAAGAAATATAGAAGATATTGGTGCCTGACTGGAGAAATTTCAGAGGAGAGGAATTTTAGTATGCTTCCTAGAGATGATTCTTACAATGTTTTGGTGAAGAATGTGGCTGCTTTTTGCCCTTTTCTAGGGAGTCTGCCTGAAACTAAGGTGAAGAGATTCAGATGTGTTGTATTAGGAAAGGAGGCCTCAAAAGGCCTAGTTTAGACTTTATCCTGTGGTTCAGTCTCATGAAGAGTGTTTTGATCAAGCCTAGCGAGCTCTTAAAGGGAAAATACAAAATGTGTAGTTGAAAGACTAAAGGGAACCAGGAAGTGGAATGGAGCTGAATTCCATATTCAAGGAGATAAACAGATTGAGAAGAGGTGACCTCAGGACAAGATCCCGCCCAGCCAATGTTAGGCATTATTACCCCATTATCGTTCTCATTTGAACTTTTAATCAATCCAGAAATGGAGGGCATACTTGTGGCCCTTATCTTGAGGATGGAAGACACAGGCTTTCAATCCAGACCTAAAGAACAGTGGCCATGAAATACTTTGGCCCAGGTGTGATGGTACACACCTTTAATCCCAGGAGACAAAGGCAAGCAGATCTCTACGTTCAAGACCAGCCTGGGACAGAGCAAGTTCTAGGTGAAGAAAAACTGAAGTCCAGGCGTCGTGGTGGACATTTCGTTTTGGGGGAATTGTTTGTGTGGTTTTTGTTCGTTTGTTTTGTTTTAGACACAGGGTCTCTCTGTGTATCCTTGGCTATCTTTGAACGTACTCTATCAGGCTGGCCTTGGACTCAGAGACCCACCTACCTCTGAAGTGCTGGGACCAAAGGTGTGCACTCCAAGAGGAGGAATTTAGTTGCTAGGGGGCTCCTGTGAGTGGTTCTGTTTTGATTCACATGCCTGGATTACGTAGATCTGTACTATAATGCCCCTGACGCTAGTCATACGCATGCCCAGTTATGCACAGGTAGGAAGTGAGGGATTCGCCATCCTCTTGAGGGACACCCACCATCTGCCTGACCATTTACCCAAGACCAATTGAAGCTGGGTCAGACTTTTTCTTGGTTTGTAACAAGATATTTACAACATTTTTAGTATTTTTGTATTTCTTTAGTATGTGTATGCAGTCTGGAAGATAACTTGTGAAAATCCGTTCTCTCCTCCTACATGTGAGTGCCAGGGTCTGAATTCAGGCAGACAGGCTTGGCTCCAAGACCTTTACCCTCTGAGCCACTTGGCCAGCCCTTCATTTCTTTGTCTTAGATACGCTGGGAATACATTGAAATGGGAACTAAATTTGACTGTTTTGGGGAGGAAACTTAGCCCATTCTTAAAAGAGAGATGTGCCCATGGGAGTCCATGGTTGCAGTGTGCATGGCTCAGAGGGAAGAGGGTGCACATGAACACAGAGCACGAAGGTGAGAGAGCCAGGCTGCCAATCGCACTACTATCAGAGGGCTGTGTGCGTAGCCAGAGCCAAATGGAACCCTGGGTTACTAAGACATCGCCTATGCTTGCTTCCCTCCATATCCAGCCAGTCTTCCTCTGTGTCTCTCTAGGGCTGCTGAGAACCTGTTGGAGTCCCAACCCCCGGGGACCTTTCTTATCCGAGTCAGCCACAGCCATGTGGGCTACACCCTTTCCTACAAGTAAGGCCATGGGGAGGCTAAACTGAGGCTTCTGGGAGAGGGCTCCCATGCCTGAGAGGGTCTGCCCACATCTGCAGACCTGGCTGGAACACTGGGGTGGACCTGAGACTTTGCCTGAGGAAGGGGGCAGACAGAGATCTGAGGGTGGTCCCTGCCTCCTTCACCCGTCACCTGCAAGTTAGTCTGGATCCAGGAAGCCGGGGCTGCAAAATCTCGGACCCCAAACCTTGATTTTGGCATCTTAGAACATTCAAGGTGAAGCCTTCCTCCCTCCTTTTTTTTCTTCCTTCCTCCCTCCATTTCTCCCTCCTTCCTTCCTCCTTCTTTCCTCCTTCCTCCCTTCCTTCCTTTCTTTCCTCTCTTTCCATCTGCCTGTTTGTGAGAGGGTCTCAAAGCCAGGCTGATCTTGAACTTGCTATGTAGTGTGCAGGTGCACACCTGTTCACCCAGCACAATGAAAGCTGAGGCAGAAGGACCTGGAATTCAAGGTTATCCGTGGCTACATAGCAGGTTTAAGTCTAGCCTAGACTACATGAGATTGTGTCTTCAAAATGAAAGGATTACCATCATTTTGCTCCTAATGTTTTAATTGAGACAGAGTCTCTCTGTGTACCTCAGGCTGGCCTCCAAGCCTCCACACTTTTCTTGCCCTCAGTCTTCCCAGCGCTGGGATGACAGGCAGACACCGTCACAGTTAGCATATATCTGCTTATTTCATCCACCCAAGAACTTCAGCGATGGACCTTAGAAATCCTGTGTGGTGACTGGGGAAACTGAGGCACAGTGGCTGCACTGAGAGGCTGGTGCACAGGACAGCATCCTAACCCCAGCAGTATCTCCACAGAGCCGAAACCTGCTGCCGTCACTTCATGGTGAAGCTTTCAGAAGATGGGACTTTCGTCTTCGCTGGGGACCACGTGACCCACGCCTCTCTGGACGCCCTGGTCACCTTCCACCAACAAAACCCTATTCGGCCATACGGGGAGCTGCTGACCCGGGCCTGCGGGCAGGTGAGAGCAAGAGGACCCCAGCCAGTGGCAAGGGAGTGCCAGAGGTCTAGGCCCGGGCCACTCCCAACTGCCCACTGACCTTCTGGCCCTGCAGGTCCCCTGCTTTGCACTCCTAAGGATAGGAATGGCTTTCCTCCGTGGCTGGTGGGCGTAGCCTACCGATGTGAGCTGGACTCTTTCAGCTTCTGACTGATTTGGCCTAAACCTGCCATGGGAGGGGCTCTTTTCTCTGATGGCTACTGAGTGTGGCCTAAAATCTGCTGTAGATGAAGTTATTTCTATGGTCTGAGAATTGTAGGCGGGGCACTTTCTTCTGCGACCTGTGGGCGTGGCCTAGATGTTGTGGGCGTGGCCTGAGTTCAGAGCTCTGTTTAGGAGCCCCCCACACACACACCAGAGTGCTCTCCACAGTCCTCTGAATGCTGCTGGGTCTGAGCTCCATGACTCTTCCACATTTTCCAGAAGGATCCAGCAAGTGTGGACTACGAAGATCTCTTCCTATACTGGAATGCGCTGGTTCAGGATAATGGAAGGCAACTTCTGAGAATGGAAGTTCAAAGGCCTTCTTCCGGCTCACCTGAAGAGGTATGCCCTGAACACCTCTAACTTGGCCTGGGGCCAGGCAGAAACAGATGCTGCTAGAGCAGGCCCTTTCTAGAAAGAGTTCTCTTCTGTTGCTAGGTAATTTTTTTTTTTTTTAATTCCAGTGATTTCCAGACTCTTAAGATAAGACTCCATGTTTCAGTCTCCTGGTGTGTGTAGCTCAGGGGTGGGGTCCTTGTCAGGAATATCCTAAGGCTCCAGGTTCTATCCCAGCCCCTCCGGAAGCACCCACTAGGTCTGCAACTTCAGCTCCTCAGCCTGTAGCTGCCTCTTCTGTTTGGATCATCAGCCAACCTGAGAACTTTTTGTGCTCTTCCATTCTGGGTCCTTCCTCCTCAGGGTCCCTCACCAGGGCCTTTGCACTAGCCTGGCTTCTTCTTTTAGACGCCCTTGTTCAGGGGTCTCCCTCCCTAGTCCCTGGATCTAGGGTCTCCATTGTCCTATGTCCCCTTCCCCCTACCCCCTACTCCCCCATCACCCCGTAGCAAAGAACAACTTCCGAATTGAGAGGCTCTTGTTTATTCTGGGTGTATACATCTCCTTTCTGTCTTTCCCATGCAACTTTGCAGTCCGGGTGGCTTTTTCTGCACTGCTGTCTTCACCCCTCCAAGACATGGTTTTGTTTGTTTCTGTTGAGACACGGTCTCACTATGTAACCCTGTCTGGCCTGAACTCCCTATGCACTCCAGGCTGGCTTCAAACCTGCCTCAGCCTCCCAGATGTTGGGATTAAAGGACCAGGTTCTTGAAGGAGCTTGACAATGAACTGTCAGTCTAGATGAGTAAATCAGCAGGCGACCTATGTGCCGTGGCTCCCTGAGGCTAGCAGGGCCTTTAGATGCCCCTGAGATTGAAGTAGTTGCTGTACTTCCTGTGTGGCGAGACGTTCTGACAGCAGTGAGGATGGAGCAAGCTGGTGTTCTGGGTATGTGTTTGGACACAAGATTCATCCTGGAGAAGGTTTCAGGGAGCTGGGATGTAAGGATGAGAAACCACACCAGACAGAGATTCAGGAAGAGCATTCTGGGAATGAGGGGGGCATGTGCAAAGGTCCTGGGGTTCTGTGTGTCTGCAGTGCAGAGTGGCAGAAGGCAGTAAGTATCTGGACCATTGTGGGTAAAGGCCTCAGGGGGTACTCAGTGACCCTACCCTAACCCCAAATGAGAAGAGTGGGGAGATGCTGATAATAGACACCTTCCCCACAAGCATGTTGGGTAATTCCACTGAGCCACACCTGCAGCCCAACTGTGTCTCTTGAGAAAACATCCCAGCCTTGGGACAGGTGGGAGAGCCATGCATAGAGATGGGAGATGGGGCAACGGTGGTGCTTAGAAGGTACGGAGATCAGGTTCTGAGGCAGCGTGGGGCTTTGCTAGACAGCTGGGCCTCAGGCCTCCCTGTCTCTGTTCCAGGCTTCTGAAGGGAAGCCATCCACAACAACTAAAGGAGAATCCGCATTGGCTTCCTGCTCCACAAAAGTCCTTTTCGAGGAGTCTGGACAGAAACTGTGGAAGAACCTGAGGTCCCTACCTCAGACCAGCCGGAAGGTGAAACAGCGGCTCACTTCAAACCTGTCGGCCATGAACCTGCTGGGGAATGCCAGGCGCGTGGCACAGCAACATCATAGCCCTGTGACTCGAGCGTTCAGCTGGGACAGTGCAAGCCACTCCGAGGACCCCTGTGCAGTCACTACCTCTCTCCAAAACCCCACACAGCCCGAGGCCCTGAGAGACAGAGAAGCCACCTTCAGGGACTCCAAGCGTGCCAGCTGGAGGGAGGCACTCTCAGGGGTCAAAGCCTGGCATGGAAAGGTGATAAGGGGCCTGTCAGCCCCGGAGCCTGCCAACTCGCCAGAAGCCCAGGGCTGGTTGCCTGAGGAATATCTCCCACCACCACCTTTTGCCCCTGGGTACTGACAGGACCTTCTGAGTCTTGGGTATTCATCTCCTTACAGCCAGAGAACTGTACTGAAGAGGTTAGGGGGCTGAACCCTGCAGGCACCAGCTGAGGGAGCCTAAATAATGGAATTACTGCTACCACTTTAGGGACCCGGTGAGGTGGCCCAGTGCATAGGAAGGTAAAAGAACTTTCAGCCACGCCCAACACCTGAGTTCTATCCCCAGGACTCCCACGGGGAGAGCTGTGGACCAACTTCTGGAGGACGTCCTCAGACTTCTACATACGTGTGTTAGCACACACTCGTAAGCCGATGTAACTTTAAAAGATGGCAGCAGAGACGTGGCAGGTTCAACAGGTGCCAGGCCTGTGCCGTGTGTCATCTCTCAGTATCGTTGGGATGCATGTCTCATGTTCAGCCACATTCAAATACAAATGTTTTTCCAGGGGTTGGGGATTTAGCTCAGTGGTAGAGCGCTTGCCTAGCAAATGCAAGGTTCTGTCCTCAGCTCCAGGGATGACATTTTTTTTTTTCTGAAAGCTTTATGTCTTCTGAGGGTTGGGGAGATAACTCAGTGAGTAAAGGGCTGAGAGGACCTGAGTTCAATCCCCCCAAGCCCACAAAGATGCTGCAGTAGCGTGTGTGTGTGTGTCCTCAGAGCAGCTACAAGGAGACGGGAGGTGGCTGCTGCCTTACAGAGACCTTGCTTCCACAAGGTGGAGGACAGACATGCGGGCAATCCAACATGTTCCCGCCCACACTCACACACTAGGACACGCAGAGGAGGAGGGGGAGAGAGAGGGGATGCAAAGCAATTGCATCTGTGGCCAGGGGTGTGGGGGCAGCATTTGGGCAGCAAAGACAAGAGGTGTCAGGAGCCCAAAGCCAGCCTCGGCTTACCTGGAGTTTGAGATTAGCCTGGGCTACATGAAAGCTTGACTGAGAGAAGAAAAACTGTGAGACAGGCATAGTGGTACACACCAGTAATCCCAGCACTCCAGAGGCAGAGGCGGGAAGAGCTCTGTGAGTTTGAGGCCAGCTTGGTCTCCGTAGTGAGTTTCAGGGCTACACAGGGAGACCTCATCTAAATAAAAAGTGAAATGCATCTGTACTGAGCATGTAAAGTTCCTCTCTTGTCTCCCTAAATGGTCCAGTGTGTAAGACATCAGCATTGCATCACTAGTCCAAGTTATGTAGACATTTAAGGCCTATGGAAGGCTCTGCGAGGGTCCTGTGCAAATCTGCAGTTTGGATTCCTTGATGGGGAAGGCTAGCACCAATCCCTGATGCCACTGGGGACAACTGGACATGGCCTTTTCATGGTGCTGAGCAAATCTGTCACATACGGTGATCATCATTTTAAAGAAGAGGCTGAGGTTCGGGTGGTGAGGTGGCTTAGCCAAGGCTACAAATGTATGGAGGTGTCTGCCTGCACTGGGGGAGTCTTAGGCCTTCTCAATTTCTGTGTGCTCTGTTTAACACCAGAGTCAAGGTACCTCGGCCCACTGGACACCCACCAGCTGGGCCTGTAACTGCTGGTCAGATGTCCCTCCCTCCCAAGAAGTTAAAGAGTTGGGCCAGAAGCCTAGCACACAGTAGGGCATCAATACCAGCCTTGAAGAATACAGGCCCATGTCTAAGGCCCTCTAAGAAGCCACTTTGGGGGGTTGGGGATTTAGCTCAGTGGTAGAGCGCTTGCCTAGCAAGCGAAAGGCCCTGGGTTCGGTCCCCAGCTCTGAAAAAAAAAAGAAAAGGAAAAAAAAAAAAAAAAAAAAAAAAAAGAAGCCACTTTGGGCTAGGGAGATGGTTCCTTGTAAAGTGCTTGTTGTGCACAGCATGAAGACCCGTTCCATCCCCAGAACCATTACGGTTGAAGTTTGGAATTCAGTTGAAGTTTGGAATTCAGTGCCGGAGGGGCAGAGACAGGAGGATGTCTGAAGCTCACTGGCCTGCTAGCCTGCCCAAGACCAGCCTCGGAGAGGGGTTCAGAGAGAAGGGGTGTCTGGGAGCGGTGAAAAGAATGACTGGAGGGGTTGGGGATTTAGCTCAGTGGTAGAGCGCTTGAAGGCCCTGGGTTCGGTCCTCAGCTCCGAAGGGGAAAAAAAAAGAGTGACTGGAAGTCAAACCGTGGGTGTATTCAAGCTGACAGCCTGTGCTCTGCTTGTTCAGCTTTTGCAGTCTGCTTCTCTCTATGTCTTGTTTTCTCTCTGGAGATCTCTCTGTCTACTCTGCTTGCTGTCCTAAGAGATCTCTCTGTCCATGTCCTGCTTGTGTGTGTGTGTGTGTGTGTGTGTGTGTGTGTGTGTGTGTGAGAGAGAGAGAGAGAGAGAGAGAGTGTGTGTGTGTGTGTGTGTGTTTTCGCAAGTGCATGTGTGCTCACACATCTGTCTGTCTCCGTCTCTGACCTCCAAGCAGTTCTCTCTTTTTATCCTAAAATATTCTCTGGATAGGCCATCTCCTGTAGAACACAGGTCCAGTCTTTTATTCTACATATCAATCTAGTCATTTACTCCAATTCTTAAGAGACAGCAAGCATACATTTTTTTTCTTAACGTTGCAAAAGAATTCAGATATCTGACTGCCTTTATTACCATAAACAATAAGCAAGTTGAGTGGGACCCTGCCCTGCGATTACCATTTCTACCACACCTGCACCTAACCTCCATATATCCTAGGCTGGCCTTGAACTCAGGAATCTGCTTGCCTTTGTAACCTTCTGACAAGCTAGCTTATAGTTCAGCTGCCTCTGTTTCTTTAGATCTGTGAAGCCCCTCATATAATTCACATTGCATCCATATATTTTGCATAGTTGAGAAAATGTATACATACACACACACTCACACTCACACACACTCACACAGTCACACACATACACACACACACACACACACACACACACACACACACACACACACACGAACTCATGTATTTGGAATTCTTTTCCATAAGACTAAGGGCTGTCCTGAAGGTCCCAAAGGTGTTTACCATTTCACTGAGACACAGACACACCTTCAGCTTCTGAACCCATGCTGTCTAATTATCATGGAGTCATTAATGTTAAGGGAAAGGACATTCCTCAGAGGACTGTGAAAATGTGTAATCATTACATAAACAAGCCTTACACCAGCAGCAGCCATCGACACTGTGGAGGTGTCACACCGGGGACCTGTCCCAGGGGTAGGAACCATGTCACTCTGTCCCAACCAGGGCCATACCAGGCTCGGCACTAGCCTACTTAGTGGATTCCAGACCTATGTCAAAAATTATCTGAACCAGATGGTAGTGTTACATGCCTTTGATCCCAGCACCTGGAAGGCAGAGGTGGCTCTCTGTGAGTTCAAGGCCAGACCGGTCTATAGACGGAGTTCCGGGACAGCCAGAGCTACACAGAGAAATGCTGTGGGGAGGAGAGTTTTGAGCTGGAAAGATGACTCAGGTAAAGGCACTTGCTGCTATGTCTGAGAACGAGTTTGAGCCCCAGCATCCATAATGGAAGGAGAGAGCGGACGCATATAAGCTGTCCTCTGACCTTCCCATGTGCTGTGGCAGGCATGTAACTCCTCCCCATCAATGACATAATAGAAAACTGTGGGACCAACTTCATGTTGATAGCCTCTGACATCCTCCTGCATGAGAGCACACAGGCACACATGCATATTCCCCCTAAACACAAAGGCACCTGCACAGGGTATGGATCGGCAGTAGGAATCCTCTGCAGAGATTAAGGCACTGTGTGATCTTTGATGTGCATAGGCCTCTCTGGGCCCATTTCGTGGTGAAGACAAGCAGTCCCTTCTCAGAGGAACACACAAAAGAGAGCCAGGGAAGCCCTGGGGTTTCTGTTCATCATCATCATCAATTGAGAGACAAGGTCTCATTATGTATCCCTGGTTAGACCACAATATCCTCTGCCTCTTGAGTGACAAAATTAAATGTGTGCTCCCCACCAGGCTGGGCCTGTTTTTATTAATTTTTGTTTTGCTTGGGATAGGGCCTCTCTAGATAGCCCTGGCTCTCTTGAAGTTCACCATGTAGACCAGGCTAGCCTCAAACTCACTGTGATCTGCCTGCCTCTGTCCCCTGAGTCCTGGATTAAAGCTGTGAGCCACCATTCCCCAGCCAAACCTATTTTCATTTTTAAGTGTTTTATGTGTGTTGGTGCAATTGCTCATGGAAACCAGAAGAGGGCGTCAGGTCTGCTGGAATGGGGTTCAGGCAGTTGAAAGTCACCACCATATGACTACCAGAAGCCAACCCAAGGTCTTCTCCAAGAGCAGCAGGTGCAGGCCCAAGACCTGGGGCCTTTAGTCACTGGGTGAGTGGTCTGGGAAGATTCAGGGTGCCTGGGCTGTGTGATGGGACAACTGCTTCAGCAGGTGGGTGCCCTAACCAAAGACCCTGAAACAACCCTGGGCTCCTGGAATTCACAAGACATGGATGTGTGAGTGAAAAATGAGGCAATCCTATGCTCAGGCCTCTAGAAAGGAGCTGTGGTGTGGCCTTGGACTTCCTCCATAGGTGAACCGTGAGGTTCCTGCTCCTCTAGAGCTCTAGGTCGAAAAGTCGTCAGTTTGTTGTATGAATCCAAGATGGCAACCCACAGTGGGTGCAGCCACACCAAGGCCACACAGCAAAAGGCAGAGATCCCAAGGCAGTTTCAATTCCTGTTTATTCAGAGAGCGGAGTCGACATGGGTGAGGGCCAGGTCTTGTCCTCTGAGCGTGTCAGATGCGGATGTGGAAGGTGCTGTGTGCAGAAAGTAGAGGTGTCACTGACAGCTAACAGATAACACCCCAACAGGTCCCCAATATCCCCTTTCTATACTCAGGGAAGTAGGGACCCACAGGCATGTGAATGCCCCCCCCCAGAAATCACAGGGACTCACAAGCATATGAACCCCCAGAAATCACAGATGGCAGTTTTCCTCCCCCATGGGACTTATTGGGGGCAGGTGTGAGGCCAGAGGTCAACTTTGGGGTCATTCTGCATGTGGCCCCCACAGCATGTTCTTTAAAACATTTACCTATTTGTGCACGTGTGTGTGTGTGTGTGTGTGTGTGTGTGTGTGTGTGTGTGTGTATGCAGCAGAGTGTGCCGGGTCCCCTGGAGCTGGAGTTGTGGACAGTTGTGAGCCATCATGAGCATGGGGGTGCCTGGAACAGAACCACCAGGGCAGCCAGGGCTCTGGAGCCCCTCCTCCAGAAAACAAGACCTATGCTTGCTTTGGTTGTTTTGGTGTTTTGAAGATCCTGGTCCACTCGGTAGCCCATGCAGCCCTAGAATTCACAGTAATCCTCCTCCCTCAGACTCCTGGATGTCTCAACTACAGGTTTGTGTGCCGGCGTGCCCACTTCTCCATGGGGACTGTGAGCACCGACCTGGATAATATTACATCCCAACTCCTTTCCAGACTCGGTTGTAGGACTAAAACCTGGTCGTTGGCTGCCTTAGAGCCTCATTTTATTCGTCTGATAAACGGAGTGGCTAGGCAAGTGATGGCTCAAGCCTTTAATCCCAGCACCTCAGAGGCAGAGGCAGGTGGATCTCTGTGACTTCAGGACCAGCCTGCTCTACATAGAGAGCTCTAGGACAGCCAGGGGAATTCAGGAAATGTAAGCAAAACCAAATCAAACAAACAGAAGGATGTAGCCCAGGTCATAGTCTTCCGACTGTGTTACCTATGAAACCAGCCCAGCCCTGTGACTGAGCCTCTGACCCTCTCCCAGGCTGCTGAGGACAGCTGTGTGGACCATTCACAGCAAAACTCTGTGGTAGTTGATGGAAATACTGTTTCTGTCCACAGGAGATGCTCACAGCTTTCTAGCTTCAGGCAGAGTGGGCTGAAGCCAGAGAAGCTGGGGCTGTTCCCTGAGGCCTCCGAGGACACAACAGAAGTTCCCGTCCCTGGGTTTGAACCTTCACCTGAGGAAGTCTGGGGCTCGCAGGATCATATTTTGGAAGTCCTCGAGGGACAGCCGCCCGTCATGGTCACTGTCTGCTTCATCCAGCACCTTCTCACAGACCAGGGTCACTTCCTCCACACTCAGCTCCCCACGGGTCAGCCTGGTCACTGTCTGCTCCAGGTCCCATGTGCAGATGTAGTTGTCATTGTTGAAGTCTGTGAGGCCAACAGTAGGGCTGGGGATACCGGGCAGCCGGAGGACATGCCTGTCCCCCATGCTTGGAACTGTACATGGGTACCCAGAACTCAATGCAGCAGGTATTGAGCGCCTACTGATTACCCCACAGCTTTGCACCCTGGGCACTGAGAGCCATTGAGCCAGTGTGACAACTGTTTGTTTTACTTAAGCAACACTTATGGCATACCAGGCACCGTGATGACTGAAGCATTTATGGAGTGCCTACTGCATGCTAGGCATTGCGATAGCTTTTTCATTCATTCAATTTAGAGAGTACTTACTGTGTGTCAGCCAGACACGATGAGTTTATTTCACATTTTTACTTGTCAAACATTTATTGAGTGCCTTCTGTTTACCAGTCTTTGGGATAATGTATTTATCTATCCATCATTCACAACTGATTGAGCATGCACAGTGTGTCAGGCATATAACTGTTCCTCACGTATCCATACATTCAGTAAATGTTTACTGGATACCCACTGTGTGGCATATGTGCTCATATTTTTGTCATTCATTCACTAAACAAGTATTTATTAAGCACATACTATGTGCCAGGCATTGTAATAGCTGCTTCTTATTCATTCAATGGCTCGTCAAGTATTTATTGTACGCCAGACCCTGTGGTGTGATTTTTCACTAACTCCCCCTTCACGTGCTGAGATAAGAAACAATATAAAAGGCTGTTTTCACATTACAGAGCTGCCTGGATGCTCCTGCTGACCTCCACAGCAGATGTGGCTGAGGTCATGAACAGGAGCACAAGTGACTCAGTCAACAGATGTCACCTGTGGGAGCTGTGCACTGTTGGGGCCTGGAAGAGTTGTATTGGTTCATTTACTGAGCACCTACTGTGTGTTGGGTACCATGGCATCATTCTTCATTGACTCACCTATGAGTATTAAGTGCCGACTATGGGCCAGACTCTGAGAAAAGTGCTGTTATTCCATATGCCCTCATTCAGAAAATACTGAACACCTATGTGTGCTCTGAACAGAGACAGATGGGGCCTCCGGGGTGGAACCCCACCTACAATCTCTCGGTGAGGGGCTGGGGGCGTGGCTCCGGAGTGAAACCCCACCTAAAATCTCTCGGTGAGAGGAGCTGGGGGCGTGGCTCCAGGGTGGAATCCCGCCTAGAATCGGTGAGGGGGCTGGGGGCGTGGCTCCGGGGTGGAACCCCGCCCAGAATCCCCTAGTGAGGCTGTAGATTCTAAGCAGAGGGCACAGAAGAAGCAAATGTCCTGAGGCTGGACGCATTTGATGAATTCACGGAAGGATGAGTCTGATATGGGTGGAAGAGTGTGCAAGGAGATCTGGAATAGGGTGGAGGCCAAGGCTGTGTAGGCATTGGAGTCCCTGGGGAGACAAGTACTCTATGGTTTCCATTGGTTCCCACCCCAGGGCCCTGCACGCACCATAAATCTTAAAAGCATAGTAGGCCTTCAGGTCCCGTGGAGCCATCTCACTCATCACTGAGAACATATCCAAGAAGTTCTCTAAGGTCATGTGACCATCCCCATCTTGAGAGAAAACCTGCGCAATCCTTTGGCGGAAAGGGTTATCCTGGGGACAGGAAGGCAGGTGTCTGCTCTGCGGGGCTCCTCCATAGCCCACAGATGTCACCCATGCCCCACCCCAGAACCCGGAGGCCTGGGACAGGAAGTCAGGCAACCGTACTCCTCACATCTGTACACCCTATTTCCAGTTCTACAAGATGCTGTGACTCAAGGAAGCCAATTAGAAGCTGACATTCATCTAGCAGAAGTAACAGACCTGGGAGGGGCATGTTACTCAAGCTAACCAATCGGATACTTTCTGAGCCCATAGATGGCCTGTGTAAGTCTTCTGATGAGTCTACTTGACTTTTCTTTTTTTTTTTTTAAGATTTATTTATTTATGTACAAGTACACTGTAGCTGTCTTCAGACGCACCAGAAGAGGGCATCAGATCCCATTACAGATGGTTGTGAGCCACCATATGGTTGCTGGGAATTGAACTCAGGACCTCTGGAAGAGCAGTCAGTGCTCTTAACCACTGAGCCATCTCTCCAGCCCCTACTTAACTTTTCTAATTTGTGTGTGTGTGTGTGTGTGTGTGTGTGTGTGTGTGTGTGTGTGTGTGTGTTTCCAGGATTGGAAACAGGGCTACACACATGCTGAGCAAATATTCTATCCCTCAACTATATCCTCAGTGTGTGCACACACTCCCTCTCTTTAATTTGTTTTTAGATGATTTCTTTTCTTATTATTTGATCACTACATTCACATATATTGTCCTTTTAAAATAAATTTAGGGCCTGGAGAGATGGCTCAGTGGGCAGGAGCACTGGCTGCTCTTCCAGAGGTCCTAGATTCAGTTTTTAGCACCCACATGGCCTCTCACAAGCATCCATAACTTAGGCATCCAACACCTTCTTCTGGCCTCTGCAGACACCGGGCATGAATGTGATGCACAGATATACACACAGACAAAGCATCCACACACATATAATAACATATGTTTAACGAATAAAAAACAATAAGCTAGGCTGTGGTGGTACACAGCTTTCATCCCAGCACTCAGGAAGCAAAGTATCTCACTGAGGCCAGCCTGGTCTATAGAGCCAGTTCTAGGACAGCTGGGTCTACACAGAGAAACTCTGTCCCGAAAAACAAAACAAAAAAGACCTGAAGCACACAAATCAAAGTAGTCTCAGGAAGTCCCTGAAACTGATAAGATTCACTATACTATCCCTGTCTTTCCCAAGAGCATATATACTCTAAGGACTACTAAAAGATGCTCTCAGACAAGCTGGGCTGCTTAAAAGAGGCTCCAACCTGAAGAGGTTTAGATCAACTGAGTCTTTTGGAAAGAATACTCTAACCCACTGAGCTGTCTGCAGGCTGTACAGTGAGCTCCCGTCCCCAGCTTTACGAGCTGTCACCCATGCTGGGGTGGGCTTTGGTAATGCACTTGTCTTGGATTCATTCTGCTCCTGTAAGGAACCTGTGGTAGTCTGAATAAGAATGGGCCTGATAGGCTCATATATTTGAATTCTTAGTCATTAGGGAGAATCACTACTTGAAAAGGATTAAAGGTGTGGCCTTGTTGGAGGAAGTGTGTCATGGGGTTTGGGGGAACTTTGAGGTTTGAATAGCCAGGCAGGCCTTGGGTCTTTTTCCTCCTGCAGATCCAGATGTAGAACTCTCAGCTACTTTCCCAGCACTGTGTCTGCCTGTAGGCTGCCATGCTCCCTGCCATGATGAAAACCAACTAACCCTCTGAAACTGTAGGTCAGCCCCAGTCAAATGCTTTTTTTTTTTTTTTTTTTCGGAGCTGGGGACCGAACCCAGGGCCTTGCGCTTCCTAGGTAAGCGCTCTACCACTGAGCTAAATCCCCAGCCCCTCAAATGCTTTCTTTTATAGGAGTTTCTGTAGTCATGGTGCCACCTCATAGCACAGTGACCAACACAGAACCTCATTCGTTCAGCAAGGTGGGCTCTGGTACTATCTGTCCTTTGGTCTGTAATCTGGGGTTAGTGCGTGTTTATTCGTGTTTCTCCAAGATAGGTGTCTCTTCTGAGTGACATCACAAAAGGTGTCAGGTACCCTGGAACTGGAGTTGCGGCAGCTCCCCCCAACATACATATTCCCCTCCCACACACATCCCCCCCATACACACATATTGCCTTCTTTGCTGTTTCCAGTGCACACACACACACACACACACACACACACACACACACACATCCCATACATTCACACGCATCTTCCTCCACATACACATACCACCACCACCATCACCATCCCACACACACACATCCCCAAACACACACCCACATTCCTTACACATATTCCCCCACACACACCTACATTTCCTACAAACATTCACATACACACACACACCCCACACACACATCCCACACACACATTCACACCCCCCAAACATCCCCACATTCCCCACATACATTCATACACACACATCCCTACACACATCCCCCTGACACATACACACCCCTACACACACCCCCACACAAACATCACACCCACACATATACCCACACACACACACATTTCACATGCACGTGCATCTCCCACACATTCCCCCATTCCCCACAAACATTCACACCCATCCCTCTGACACACACACATACACATCCATATTCCCCACACACATTCACACCCCTCCCTACACACATACCTCACACACATATACACATACACACATTCCCCACACACATTCACATACACATTCACACCCACCCACCCATACCCACATTTCCCATACACAACATCCTCCCCTCCCTCCACATTCTGACACATAAACACACATTCCCCTATTTCCTCCACACATGTTTCTCCTATGATGAACATAATAAAGACATGCCTTCTAGACATGTAAACTAGATAAGTCAGATCTCACTACCCCCAGGGCTGCTCCTGATAACCTGAACCCAGTGACACCACACACTGGAGAAAAGCAGACATGGTGGTCCTAGAACCCCATGATGCCCACTGCACAGCGGCCAATAAGCAGAGACCGAGAACAATGTTCTGCTCTCCACATCTGGAGAGAAACCACCTTGGTCTGCCCCGTGGCTGGAGAATCTCCTCCAGGATCCTGGCCCTCAAATCAGAGACTTGTGTTGGATGCTGGACCTGACAATCAGCTAAGACACATCGTCACACGGGTGAGCTGCTTGGGGAGCCAGGCTTAGGATTGTAGTTAGGAACTTAGACGTGATCCTCAGCAGAGTAAAATACAACTTTTGAGTGTGTGAGTTCAAGACACAGTCTCTCTGTGTAGCCCTGACTGTCCTGGAATTTGCTCTGTAAACCAGGCTGGCCTTGAACTCAGATCTGCCTGCCCCTGCCTCCCAAGTGCTGTGTCTTTCTGATTTGCACAGCCCAGACTAGCTTCAAACCTACAGACACTTGCTTGCCTCTGACAGAGGTCTAAGTCCAACCAGGCCCCAGCCCATGACTTCCCTTTAACCTTGTCCTTCCTGGGTTGGGGATTTAGCTCAGTGGTAGAGCACTTGCCTAGCAAGTTCAAGGCCCTGGGTTCGGTCCCCAGCTCCGGGAAAAAAAAAAAAAAACAACTTGTCCTTCCTGTATGTGTCTCTCAGAGCTCCAGTTTTCTTTTCTGTAAAATGGGGATATAGGAATGCAATGGAGACATCTTCAGTCTGTCTTCACTCTTTCCCCACAGCCCGGGATTACCTTTAGCTCCGGCATACTCCCGATCAGCTCGTAGGGCACCTTCACCTCGGGGCTGGTGGTATAGTCAAGAGGTACCAACTGAGGGGCCAAGTCCTGGTACCGATAGAACAGCCTGGTGTGGGAAGAGAGAAACCAGGAAAGGCTGGGACCCAAGAGGCAGAAGGGATTTGACCCTCTTCTTGAGCACTGACTGGACTCACTCCACAAAGACGGATGCTGGGTCCCCAGAAGCCTCAGGCATGAATCTGAATCTTGAGTGCACAGAGCCCTGTCACCCTCCCCATAGACAAGGCCAAGGTAGAGCGAGGAAGGAGAAACAAGGTAAAAAGAAAGAACTTCCGGGAGGAAGGAGCATTGTTGTTGGGTTTAGAAGTAGGAGTAGGAGTTCACCAGGAAAATGGAGCTAGAAGAAGGAGGTGCCAATGGCTGATTATTCCACAGTCAGCGTTTGAGGGACCTAGGCTATAACCTATATACTCCACCATCACCTCGCAGGATCCTGCTTCTACTGCTCCTCCACCCCAGCCACCGCTTCCTTTGCTGTCTACGCTAGGCAGGCTTCCTCCGATGAAGCAGGGGACAGACAAGCAACTAATGTTCACACTCCTGATGCTTCTGCTCCCCGAGTGTGGAAGTGACGGGCTCGTGCTGCTTCTGGATTTTTTTTTAAAAAGGGAACATAGGAAACACTGACCACCACACATATAACCTTTCCGTACACATTCCTCACCTGCCTCAAAGAGACCACCTTTGATACCTCTGATGTCCAAAAGCTGCTAGGAACCATCTCAGAGGAGCAAGGATATCCATGGGTTTTCTCATGACTACATACTTGAGAATGGCTGGTAAGGCTCAGTCCTAAATCCCCGGGGTCCTGTGGGAGAATGTCGTGTTTACCTTTCCTTTAAAAGTATTTTTACAGTTACGTATTTATTTGTGTGAATGCTACAGCTCAGGTGTTGAGGTCAGAGGACAACTTGTGGAAGTGGATTCTCTTCTACTATATGGGTCCTGGGGTTTGAACCCTGATCCTCAGGCTTGGCAGCAAGCACTTTTGTTTGCTGAGCCATATTGTGGACCCATAGAGTTGGTGTCTTTTTGTGGCATCCAGTGAGCTCCTCTCTCCTCCCAGCCTTGGTCATTCTGTTTAACAATCTGGAAACCTGGGCAGTCAGAACACCACTTATCAGGACTCTGCCCATCTGCCCTGGGAACCGATGTCTTCCTTGCCCAAGCCTCAGTTTCCCCACCAGTAATCTGATCATGACGGCCAAAGTGACCTGCCAGCTGTCCTCACAGACAATGGGCTGATGGGTTAGAGGTGTACCCATCAATAATGGATGCCCTGTACCCACACAAGAGGGGCTCGGCCTGATGCCCCACAGCTGAACCGCAGCCGGCTTAGGTTTCACGGATAATGGATCAACAGACAGAGGATGACATGGGAGGTTCATCAGTGTCCATCCTGCTGGGCTCAAGCCAAGAACCTGCAGTCAGTCGCCCAGGAGCTGCCACCACCCAGCACAATCTCCTTTGTGCCCCTCACAGCTCAGAGCTGGATCTCAGCTCTGCCCTGCACTCCCAACCTCAAAGCGCCAATGCGCCTCTCCAAGGCACCTTCCATGGCTCCCTGACACCCTTGGGTAAAGGACAAGCTCCTCGATACAAAAACTCAGCTGGTGCGTGGCTCAGGCAGGGTGTGACTTCTTAGCCAGGCATTTCTGCCTCAGCCCATGGACCTCCAGGCAACATCGTCATCGAAGCTTTAAACTGGATGGTGCTACATCTCAGCTCTCTTCATATTGCAAAGACGCTGAGCATGGTGCTACAGGCTTGCGATCCCAGCACTTGGGAGGCAGAGGCAGGTGGATCTCTGTGAGTTTGAAGACAGCCTGGGGGGCTGGGGATTTAGCTCAGTGGTAGAGCGCTTACCTAGGAAGCGCAAGGCCCTGGGTTCGGTCCCCAGCTCTGAAAAAAAGAACCAAAAAAAAAAAAAAAAAATTGAAGACAGCCTGGTTTACAGAGGGAGTTCCAGGACAGCCAGGGCTACACAGAGGAAACCCTATCTCTCAGGGAAAGGAAGGAAGGAAGGAAGGAAGGAAGGAAGGAAGGAAGGAAGGAAAGAAGGGAGGGAGGGAAGGAAGGAAGGAAGGAAGGAAGGGAGGGAGGGAAGGAAGGAAGGAAGGAAGGAAGGAAGAACGAGAAAAGGGAAACCAAGAGGATCCAAGACAGCAAATGACTCAAACGCCTAATCTGGTAAAGACACACCGCCTTGCCTGATGACCTGGGTTTGACCCCTCAGACCCACGTGGTAGAAAGAGACTGAAAGCTGAGTTCAGTCCCAGAACCCACTTAAAGGGGGCAGAAAAAAAAATCAACTCTACAAATTCTCTTCTGACTGCTCCACGTGTACCAGGGCACATTTGCACACTCACAAATCATGGCCCCCACAATCATATTTCTTTTTTTTTTTTTTTGATTCTTTTTTTCGGAGCTGGGGACCGAACCCAGGGCCTTGCACTTCCTAGGCAAGCGCTCTACCACTGAGCTAAATCCCCAACCCCTCACAATCATATTTCTTAATTGCAGCCAGCTACAGTGACACACACCTGTGATCGATCCCAGCACCCAAGAGGCAGAGGTAATTTTGAGGCTAGCCTAGGCCTTTCTCAAACAAACAAGACAGAAAGAACAATAACCAGAAGATTGCACAAAGGCCCAGCACTGACTAGAAAGTTGTTTTGGGGTGTCATTTCCCTTCATCCCCCACTCACCTCATGATCTCCTTCCTCGTGAAGAAAGTACAGTCCTGTGGGGAGAGAAACCGGCTTGACCCAGATCTGCCTCCGGCCCGTCTCCCCATGTACCCCTCTAGGCAGTCCAAACCCACACAGATAGCCTGATGTCACAAATAGGGCTCTGAGGAGACTCTGAGCTGCCCGTATCCCAGGCCAAGCTGTGCCCGCCTGGCAGGATCCACCACACACGCCCACCTGGTATTCCTCCAGCTGCTCGTGACTAAACACAGTCTGCTTGTTGCCCATGCTGCACACCGCAGCCTTGAATCCACCGGAACTGAAATTACAGGTGGCTCCTCAGGGGCATTTGTGCACACAGTGTCTGTGCAATGACCCCTGGCTGTCACCCGCCCACCCATCCAGTCAGTTGCCCCAAGCTTAGTGAAGCTCAAGTTACAGCCTGGCTCTCTGGGCAACCTTTTGACTGTGTCCACAGGTGTGGAAGAGGGCTGTGAGAGGTCACAGAGAAGCCATTCTGTCTGGGACGCCTTCAAGAGAAGGCCATGCCCACACCCAAGCTCAAACCCTAGCTTTCCCCCTGGCTAGCTGTGTAGCCTTGGGTAATTGTCCGACCTCTATGAACCTCGCAGAAAGAATGGAAATTACATTACCATCTATAGGATCAGTCAGGGTGACAGACATGTTGGATGTGTATTACTGTGGCTGAGGCAGGAGAGTCATGCGTTCAAGATCAGCTTGAAGCTGCATAGTGAGACATAGTGTGTGTGTGTGTGTGTGTGTGTGTGTGTGTGTGTGTGTGTGTGTTTGTGTGTGTGTTTGTGAACGAGAGAGAAGGAGTAGGAGGAGGCTTCAAGAACAAAGGGAAACAGACTCAGAAGACTGCTCAGCCAATAAAGAACTTTCTGGGGCTGGGGATTTAGCTCAGTGGTAGAGCACTTGCCTAGGAAGCGCAAGGCCCTGGGTTCGGTCCCCAGCTCCGAAAAAAAGAACCAAAAAAAATAAAATAAAATAAAGAACTTTCTATGTAACTGTAGTGTTGAGGGATGTTGGGGTTCATGAAAGCAAGAAACTCTCTGGAGCTCACAGGCAGCCACCCTGGCCAGTCAGTCTCGAAAAGAAAAGATGACAAGTGACAGAGAAAGATTCCAGGTCACACACATGCACTTGACAAATTGACTGTTGGACACAACCCACTTGTAGGCCCAGGAACGCAGGGATGAGTGAAGCTAGGTAGCATGAAGTGAGTATTACAGTCCTTGTATTCAGTATTGAGCTAGACAAAGAGCGAGATCCCTCGTCTAAAGATGGGGAAGTGTGCTTTGCTGCTTGTTGACTTTGTACAAGTCAGAGTCATATGAGGAGAGGGCATCATGGCCGGCAGTGCTGCCGTGGGCTTTTGACCTGTTTCACAGGCATGAGTCCTGTCGATCAGAAAGTGGTTGGCAGCCCTTAGCGGCTGTGCAACAGCTCAGGGAGACTGCTGCTGCCTCCTCCCCAACACTGACAAGCCTGGAATGGTGAGGGCTGGCCAGCAAGGAAGGGGCTCTGAACCAGTTCCTGATTTCTCTGTTCAACAGGCAGAGGGTCTCTTCAGCAATAGGGTCAGATGTTCTAGTCGAGAACTAGGGGTAACAAGCCGTTTCTCGGAGGCTGTTTGGCTGTATTTTGTACTGAATCGGTGAGCGTGCTAAAAGGTTAAATAGGTCATTTTTCTTTCCTTCCTTTTAGCTTAACAAAGTAAACCAGGCTTCCCAGTGGGGTTCACACACACAGCTCATTTTAGGTGCTCACCCCTACCCTTTGCTGTCCTCCATTCCTTCCCTAGCTGACTGGAGAGGAAAGCTATCAGAAGCCATTTTTGTCATGCTAGGGCAAGGATGAGAAGTCAGATGTTACCCCTGTAGTTGTGAGCACTTCTTTCCAAATATTTCCAGTATTAGTGCTGCGCCTAGATACTGGGTGGCTAGACTGCGAATTCCTGTGCTAGCTTCCCTCTCCATCTCTTCTCTTCTCTGTCCTCAGCCTGCTACTCTTTCCTTTTGGTCCTGTCCCAGTCATCGATGGGTCCTTACTTTAACAAGGACACTGGCAGAACCAACAGTGCATCACTCACTAGGCACAGGCTGAATAACACCGAGTGCCTCAGTCTCCCTCTCTGTACAATGAGGTTGTTCTGCTTAGAGGAATACCTGTGACTATGAAAAAGACAAATCTGAATAAATCCACTCACAGCACCAGTCGTGGCTACTGTCATATTCTCAGCATCTGTAGTTTATAAAGAGGGTAAAGATCTGCAAAGGGGGGGCTGGGGATTTAGCTCAGTGGTTAGAGCGCTTACCTAGGAAGCGCAAGGCCCTGGGTTCGGTCCCCAGCTCCGAAAAAAAGAACAAAAAAAAAGGGGGGGGGCTCACATTCACCTCTGGCTGCTTGGGTGCCTGAAACTTTATTATTTATTTATTAATTATTTATTTATACATTCATTGTGTGTATGTGTGTGTGTGTGTGTGAGAGAGAGAGAGAGAGAGAGAGAGAGAGAGAGAGAGAGCTTGGTTTCTAAAACTGTGATAAATAGCATGACCAAAAATAACTTGGAGAGGAAAAAGTTTATTTCGTTTATAGCTTACAATCCACCATGACAGGAAGTGAGGGCAGGAGCTCAAGGCAGAAACCTACGGACAGAAACTGGAGCCAAGACACTAGAGGAGCTCAGCTGGCTTGCTCCTCAAGGGCTTGCTCACTCCTCCACCTCCTCCTCCTCCCCCTCCTCCTCCTCTTCTTCTTCATCTCCTACTCTTCTTCTTCTCCTTCTCTTTTATTTTACAGTATGTATGTATTTATGTGCACTATGTGCATATACCTGGTGCCTACAGGAGTCAGAAGAGGTCATCAAATTCCCTGAAACTCCAGCTTCAGATGGCCATGAGCCACCATGTGGGAGCCAGGAATTCAACCCTATCCTGTGTGAGAGCAAGAAGTGATCTTAACCATGTGCTCTTGAGCATGCTTTCTCATAGCACCACCTGCCCAGGGTTGTACCACCCACCGTGGGCTGGACCCTCCCACATTAAGGCAATACCCTAGACTTGTTTACAGGGCTATCTGATGGAGGTCTTTTCTTTTTTTCTTTTTCTTTTTAAAGTTTCATTTATTTTATGTGAGTACATGTCACTGTCTTCAGACACACCAGAAGAGATCATCGAATCCCATTACAGATGGTTGTGAACCACCATGTGGTTGCTGGGAATTGAACTCAGAACCTCTGGAAGAGCAGTCAGTGCTCTTAACCGCTGAGCCATCTCTCCAGGAGGTTTTGTTTTGTTTTGTTTTGTTTTTTGTTTTTGGTTCTTTTTTTTTCCGGAGCTGGGGACCGAACCCAGGGCCTTGCGCTTCCTAGGCAAGCGCTCTACCACTGAGCTAAATCCCCAACCCCGGTATTTTCTTAATAGAGATTCCCTCTTTCTAGATGACTCTGGCTTGTATCAAATTGGCAAAACAAACAAACAAACAAGCAAACAAAACAACAACAACAAAAACCGAAGCACCACAATGTCAGAGGTCAACTCTTAGTAGCTGCTTCTCTCTTTACACCATGCGTTCCCCAGGATGGAACCCAGGTCATCAGACTTAGTGGCAAGAGCCTTTGCTTACTTAGCCATCCCGCCCCTCAGACACCTCTTTGTTAATGTGAGGTGCCCAGATGCTGGCAGTTCTCAGGCAACTTCCACAAGTTCATCTCTTGTTATCCGGGTCCCATCCGCCTGGCATCAGGCAGAGGCCTGCTGCCCCCTGCAGGTGCAACTGGGAAAGGCAGGCGCCCCTCCCTTCTGTAGAAGGATTCTGTTTCCCACCACACAGAACCACCTTGGTAAGGAAGATGAATGAGGTGGTGCAAACCCGTCAATGCAGTAGTTGGGAGACGAAGGCAGGAGGATTGCATGTTCGTGGCGAACCTGGGATGCCGAGTAACAATTTAGTAAGATCAAGAAGGGAGTGGGGCGTGATGACACTGCCTTTAATTCCGGAACTCGGAAGGCAGGGGGGTTGGTGGTTTTCTATGTTCAAGGTCAGCCTGGTGTTCGTGGAGCGTTCCAGGACAGCCAGGGATACATGAGAACTTGGTGAATTTTGTTTGTTTGGTTGGTTTGGTTTGACTTGGTTTGGTTTGGTATTAGCCATGAAAGAGGTCAGCCAGGTTACTCGGCTGGCCCAAGGGACTACCAGCTGTGACAATACGAGTTTTATCCCTAGGACATACATAAAGGTGGGAGTAGAGAAAAACACTCACATATGCACTCTCACACTAGTAAGAAGCAATTTATTTATTTATTTATTTATTTATTTATTTATTTATTTATTTGCAGAAGTCTGAGACTATAGTTAAATCATAAGGCAGCATGTCTGGCATGCAGAAGCCCTAAATCAGTCTCCAGCACTGTAAATTCATGATGATGATGAGGAGGAGGAGGAGGAATGAAAATTAAAAAGGAGGGGATGGACTGGAGAGATGGCTCAGTGGGAAAAAGCACTGGTTGCTGTTCCAGAGGTCCTGAGTTCAATTCCCAGAAATCACATGGTGGCTCACAACCATCTGTAATGGGGGTCTGATGCCCTCTTCTGGCACGCAAGTGTACAAGCAGATAGAGCACACTCATATATGACTTAAGCAAATCTTTTTTATAAAAAGGGAAGGAGACAGGGAGAAGAAAAGAAAACGCAGAGAACATTAGTGACATTTCCCCTCACTGTGTGTTTTTTTTTGCAATTTTAAAGGTTTTTTTTGACTGGGTGGTGGTGGTGCACACCTTTAATCCCAGCACTTGGGAGGCAGAGGCAGGCAGAGCCTCTTATACATATAAGAGTGCAGTGTACTCACATATAATAAATAAATCTTTTATGTATAAAAGTACACTGTAGCTGTCTTCAGACACACCAGAAGAGGGCATCAGAACTCATTACAGATGGTTGTGAGCCACCATGTGGTTGCTGGGAATTGAACTCAGGACCTCTGGAAGAGCAGTCAGTGCTCTTAACCACTGAGCCATCTCTCCAGCCTCATCCCACAGTGTTTTAGTCAGTTCCCTGCACTGTAATAAAATACCCAACATGGAATACACATGCACACACTCGCACACACACATACCTCAAATTCACTATGTAGCCACTATATAACCTTGAATCCATGATCCTCCTGCCTCTACCTCTCTATTTTATGTGGTACACTCTACTAACCAAGTCCCAGACATGCCCCTTCCTACTTTCTTTGGTTTTGGCTTTTGAGACAGGGTCTCACTCTGCAACCCAGGCTGGCCTGAAACTTCCCATAATTCTCTTGTCTCAGCTGTCAAAATGCTAGTATTAAAAACACGCACTACAAACTACCCTATTCCTTCCCTTGAGATTGTTGACTTTTCCTCCAACCCCACTTCTGAAACTTCTTTACACATATACTTTAAGTGACACAACTGCTCTTACACAACATCTTTGTCAATGCCTCACACAGCCACTTCCTTATCTGTGGTTTCTGCCTTCACTTGCTGGAAACCTGTGAAATGCTAGGCCTCTCTGAGCTTGATCTCGGAGCTTTGATTACATCAATGGAAAGGTTCCTGAATTTGTTCTGCACTTTCTCTTAAGGGTCTACATACAGAAGTTCCTTAAAGTTTTTTTTTAAATCGTGTGTGTGTGTGTGTGTGTGTGTGTGTGTGTGTGTGTGTGTGCCCCTGGAGCTAGTATTACAAGTAGTTGTGGCCATCATGTGGGTATTGAGAACAGAGTTGACTGTTGAACCATCTCTCCTGCCCCAACATGTGGAATCAAAAGAAAAGAAAAGAAAAGAAAGAAAAGTGAGGGAGGGGGAAGATTGGACTCATCTAAGCAAAGGTAAAAGAGTGGTTTACAGGGGCCAGGGGAGAGGCTAAATGTCACACCGTTGCTGATAGGATCAATAATTTCAAGAGAACAGTGGCACAAAATGTGATTTTAATTGATGGCATTAGATAGTTAATTTTTGTTTTGTTTTGAGACAGAGTCTCACTATATAATCCCTGGCTGGCACCAAACTTGTGTGTACAGCAGGCTGGCCTTGGATTTACAGAGATATCTGTATGCCTCTACATCCA
The DNA here is from genome assembly GCF_021556685.1 of Rattus norvegicus. Taxonomy (NCBI): domain Eukaryota; kingdom Metazoa; phylum Chordata; class Mammalia; order Rodentia; family Muridae; genus Rattus; species Rattus norvegicus. The sequence goes on along the minus strand of NC_141549.1, from coordinate 17,765,755 downwards.
TGGGACTGGTTTTGAAATTTTTATTTTATGTTACTGGACTTACTTTCCTTTTTAAAATGTGCTGTGTTTTCCCTGTTTGTCTGCATGTGCACCCCTTGTGTACCAATGGATGGTTGTGAACCACCATGTGGGTTCTGGGAACTGAAACCTGTTTCTCAGCTCTTAACTGCTGAGCCATCTCTCCAGCCTGTACTCTTAAAAAAATTAGATTTTGAAGGTTCTCAGCACACACACACACACACACACACACACACACACACACACACAAATACTATGGAGCTAGAAAGATGCCTCGGACAGGACCTAGATTCAATTCCCAGCACCAACATGTCATCTCACAAGAATTTGTAACTCCAGTTCCAGGGCATCCAGCACCCTCTTCTGGCCTCCCTGGGTATCAGGTATACATACATGTAAGCAAAACACACACAACATATACATGTTATATATATAAAACCATAAAACACACACAGAGAGATAATCTCAAAGCCAGAAAGAAAGCCTTTATTGTTGGCCAGAGGCTGCATGGTGAACTTCCCAAGTCATGAAGCCCCAAGTCTCAGAGTTCTCTGTATTTCATGCACAAAAATCACATCCTGGTTGAGATACTTTAGTTAGCAAGAACAGCAAAAAGAAACCCACAGAAGTCCCTGGATCCTGGAGCTATGGACTACGTCTTTAATGGATCAGGCCTCTGTTCCCATTTTGGCAGGTGTTGGTCCTTCTGTGCTGAGTTCTAAGGTCAAAATGGTGCTTTCAACATGGTTCTAGAAGCCTGTTACATATATAGTGTGTTAGTCAGGAAGCGAGGGTGGCTGGGAGGCCAGCTAGTGTGACAATCCAATAGTTATTCACTCCACAATGCTAAATGTCGTGGCTGGTCTTCAGTATATGCTGGAATCCCAAAGAAGCAGGCTCTGATGTCAGTGAAAGCAAGGATGCACTATCAAAAGCTAGGGCAAGCAGGCAAAGAGAGTAAACTCTCTTCTTCCGTCCCCTTCATATCAGTTGCCCGCAGAAGGTGTGGCCCACATTAAAAGTGGATTTTCCATCTCAAATGACCCGGAGTAAAATTGGATCTTCCCACTTTAAATGATTTACTAGGAAAAAACTCCCTCAGAGGTGTGTCCAGCACTTGGGTTTTATTTAATTCCAGATGTAGTCAAGTTGAAAACCAAAAATAGCCGTCAGATATAGAATAATAAGTGAGCCTGTGTAGTGGCTCAGGCCTAACATCCAGCACTAAGGGAGTCTGAGGCAGGCAAGTCACAAGTTTCAGGTCAGCCTGTGCTAAGTAAGGAGAGCTTGTCACAGAGCAGCAGTAGGGACCCAGATTCCCTGAACACACAGTGGAAGGAGCAAACCAGCTCCCACAGTTGTGCTCTGACCTCTATTTGCACAAATACATAAATGGAACTTTCCCGCTCTTCGCTATAGAAAACAAAAAAACCCAGCACATCTGGGATCTCAGTGGTTGGGAAGTAAGGTTATTGGACATGGTGGCACACACCTGCAATCTCAGTGCTTGGAAGGCAAAAGGTGGTGGATATCCCTGAATTCACAGCAGCATGATCTGCATTGAGAGTTCAAGGACAGCCTAGCTACACAGTGAGACCCTATCTCAAAACAAACAAAAAAGACACTTTAAATCACCGGCTACATAGCAAGTCTGTCCCCTATAACACACCTACACCAACAAGACAAGCTAGGGCGGTGGCACACACCTGAAGTCCAGTCCCAGTTTTCTGCATGCTAAGGCAGAACTGCAGCAAGGTGGAGGGCAGAACAGTCTACACAGCAAATTCAAGGTTAATCAGATTCACTTAGCATGACCCTTCTACCCTTAAACCCACAGAAAAATGTTTCCATTGAGATGACTCAGCGGGTAAGGGCTCTTCGTCTACAAACCTGACCGCATCAGTCTGATGATTCCCAGGAACCAGAAGCATGAGAAACCTGAGTCCTGCAAGGTGTCCTCTGTCCTTCACATGTGTGCTCTGGCATGTGTGTACACACACTCACATACACGTGTATTTTTTAAAGATTTAATCTTTATTTTCACTTATTTATTTCGAGACAGGGTCTATAGTCCTGGCTATCCTGAAGTCACTATGTAAACAACGCTGGCCTTGAATCCAGAGATCCTCTTGACTCAGTCTCTGGAGCGCTGGGTAAATATAATTTTCTAAATTGGAAAAAAAGTAATTAAGTAAATAATGCCACAAAGCAAAAGCGGATACCCATAAAGGTTGTAATGGACGCCCAAACACGAAGTTTTGGAGAGTTGGCACGGAACCCGAGACCGGAAGCGTGCTCTTACTCTAAGCCCTGAAGACGCATGCGTCTGAGCTAACCAATCAGAAGGAAGTGAGGAAGGTTTCGGCCGGAAGTAGTTTGCAAACAAGAAGTGTGGCGGAGTTACTGGGGCAGGGCCTGTGAGGGATATGGAGGCATACGAGCAGGTCCAGAAGGGCCCCCTGAAGCTGAAAGGCGTGGCGGAGCTCGGCGTGACGAAGCGGTGAGGCCCGGAAGCCCGGGGTCTGTCCCTGAGGGCCGACCCCGGGGTTCCAGCTTCTCTTACCGGTCCCCTCTCCCCCAGGAAGAAGAAGAAGAAGGACAAAGACAAGGCCAAGATGCTGGAGGCCATGGGGACGAGCAAGAAGAACGAGGAGGAGAAGAGGCGCTGCCTGGACAAGCGCACGCCGGCGCAGGCGGCCTTCGAAAAGATGCAGGAGAAGCGGGTGAGGCAGGGGCAGAGCAGGCCGGCCCCAACTAGTCTTCCTGTGTACTGGGATGACAGACTGGTGTTGCCAGCTGTTAATATGGCCAAGTTCATTGTATTTCTTAAGTTACCACAAAGTCTGTTTCTATGACAGCTCGCTTTCGTAGCTTCAAATGTATCTGTTATTTGAAGGTGGTGTGTGTGTTTTGGCTGGAACCCAGCCTCTTCTGGAACTTTCTGTGTTAAGTTGCGGTTGGCTCTGAACTCCTGCCTCAGCTTCCTAGTTCCTGGAATGACTGGTATGGCCCACAAGGCCATGCTAGTTATTTTGGGCTGTTTGTTTGTTTGTTTAGTTTGCTTTGGTTTTTCGAGGCAGGTTTCTTTGTGTAGCCTTGGTTGTCCTGGCAGGATCTCTAGACTTGAATTTCTGGGGTACAGTGTTATAGTGTGATAACCCTGTACTGATCAAATCCAGGCAGGCACCATCTCCATCTAACGACGGGCGTGCTGGCCCACAGGGTTTCTGGGATGTGTGGTAATCTGCAGGTTCTGATCACCCTGCTGTCTCCCCCAGCCAATAGTGTGCTCTGGTCTGGTCTAACCACTTCAATGGAGTCACTTTCTTTCTTTCTTTTTTTTCTTTGAAATTGAATAATGACACAGACTGGCTGGCTGGCTGGCTGGTGGCCCTCCTGGGCACCCTAATTGACAACTCGACACAAGCTAGAATCCTTAGGATCTGCCACCCCTTCCTGCTGTCCTTGGCAGCACTGGTCCCTGGGTGGATGACATTATTTATAATGCACGCAATGTTCTGCTTCATGTATGCTTGTGTGCCAGAAGAGGGCAACAGGCCTCATTATAGGTGGTTGTGAGTCACCATGTGGTTGCTGGGAATTGAACTCAGGACCTCTGGAAGAGCAGTAAGTTCTTTTATCATCTGAGCCATGTCTCAAGCTCCGGGTGGGAGACTTTGGAAATTTTATTTATGTGTGTGAGTGTGTTGTCTGCATGTGCTGTGTTGCCAAAGGGGAAGCCCAGAGCAGTGAGGCTTGGGCTGTCGGAGCACACCCTCAGGACCAAAGGCATGGTGTCCTTTGGGTGCTGTGAGACCTGTGGTACAGGGTGTTAGATGGACTGGGTAGAGATTGAGATAATGCTGACCTGGGCCACTGGTGTGGCCTGTCTTCTGCAGGACTCCAATGGACACCTGACACTCACCAAGCACTGTGACATTCCCACAGGGTGTAGTGGGTGTGGAAGGTGTAGTTAAGAAAATTGTGAGCCACCATTGGTGTTAGCTCTGAACTGAGCTGGAGATCTTTAGCCCTTTAGGGTTTAGGGTTTTTTGTTTTGTTTGTTTGTTTTGTTTTGTTTTTTAAAGATTTATTTATTTTGGGTAAGTGGGTACACTGTTGCTGTCTTCAGACCCTCCAGAAGATGGCATTGGATGCCCATTACAGATGGTTGTGAGTCACCATATGATTGCTGGGTATTGAACTCAGGACCTCTAGAAGAGCAGTCAGTGCTCTTAACTGCTGAGCCATCTCTCCAGCCCAGGGTTTAGGTTTTGAACTCTGTAAGAGCAGAGGAAAACTGAGCGTGAGGCATGCTCACTCCTGTGTATCTCTGCTCTTAACTGAGTTGTGGTCCTTAAGTCTCTGTCTTCACTTTCCCTCTTGATGGACTGTAACCTGAAGTAGCAAGCCAGAGAACCCTTCTCCTCCTAGTTGCCTTTTTGCCTGAGTATCTTGTCATAGCAACAGAAATGAAAGCTAAAACACTGAGGATCATTTGGGTTCTGTCTGCTCAGCCCTTCCTCCCTGGAGTCTCTTACTCTAGTGAGGAGTCTGTTTGTATGGGACGTGTTTTCCTCCCAGGCTTTCACCGTGGCACCAGGCAGCTCAAAACTGATCCCCAGCTTCTGGCAGGATCTGCCCATGAGGAATACTGGGGTTGCAGGGAGGCTAAGCAGGGTCCCTCCCAAATAGGGCAACTGCTTTGGGCGCCAATGGGCTATGGCTCCCTACCCCCCATCTGTGCAGCTCCAGCCTGGGCTATGTCAGTCATGGGGACTCACCCTGGTCTCTTCTCTCTCCAGCAAATGGAAAGAATCCTGAAGAAGGCATCAAAAACCCACAAACAGAGAGTGGAGGTGAGCCCTGCATCTGTCGGCAGGCTGAGCGCAGGGGTGGCCAGAGCCCAGGCATGGCTTGAGTGCCTCGAAGCCTATGGTGGAGTGTGTGAGATGGGCTGCGTGCAGGCGGGGATACTGCCTATCTGGTTCACACTGATGTGGTCTGTTTTCCACAGGACTTCAACCGACACCTGGACACACTCACCGAGCACTATGACATCCCCAAAGTCAGCTGGACCAAGTAACCTAGCCCTGCTGCAGAAGGCAGAAGGCTGGACTGTTTGACACCTGGTTGGCGCATCTGCTGAAACCAGGCTTTCTGAGACTTGATTAAAGCCAGGCTGTCCTTTCACTGGGTCTTGGTTTTGGGGTAGTTCCCTTTCCAGTTCGGACAACAGCACTGTGGATTGACATGCTGAGGTCATTTCTGGGTGAAGGCCATGTAAGGATGGTCCCCTTCCCACCCCTATTGCGGCATCTGTCTTCCCTTACACCACAATGCCAGGACAGGAAGCCCCTGTGGCCCACCACAGAAGTTACCACAGTGCTGCTCCATTTGGACCACCTGCACATCAATCAGATTGTATCTGCAACACCATCTGAAGCAAGGGCAGGACACAGGTCTCCAGCTCATAGCCTGTCCCACAGTCCACCCTGTGGATTGCCACAGCAGATGTTGCTAATCTCAGTTCTCAATCATGGCACCTGGGTTTCTAAGCATGTAGCATGTGGCATAAGCCTGGTGGGCACTCCTGGTCTAAGGACACCAAATGCCAGGTGTGACCAGGGCCCAGTGCCAACAGACGTGGTGTAGTGGTGCAGATGCTGCAGCGCTGTGCATCTGAGGGTCTAGGTAGACCACTTGAAGAGTTTCTGCACACTGTTGAGAGACGCAGCTTCTGTTGCCATGGATACTGAATGAATGACAAATGGGTGGAGCTGACATGTATGGAATAAAGTGAATACCAGTCATGGAGTGTGAATGTTGTCTGTACCGGCTGTCCATCACAGGGACACCTTTCCATTCTGCCCGTGTCCCTGAAGAATGAAGAATGCAGTGCAAAAACCAGTTCCGTGTGGGAGAAATCAGATGCTGTTGGGTTGTTGTTGTTGTTCCCCGCGCCCCCCCCCCCCCGCGTCCCCCCCCCAGCTGGGGACCGAACCCAGGGCCTTGCGCTTCCTAGGCAAGCGCTCTACCACTGAGCTAAATCCCCAATCCCGATGCTGTTGTATTTTAAAGGTGTATATGTGTATATATAAATATGTGGGTATTGTATAATATGTATTGTATGAGTACACATGTGTAGAGGGAAACTTGAAGAATTGACTCCTTCCACCATGTGGATCCTGGGGTTTGATCCACCTCAGGTTGTAAGACTTGGCTGCAAGTGACTTTACGCACTCAGCTGTGTCACAGTCTAGAGGACACATTTATTCCACTGTGTTCACACCTCTCTGAGGGAGATGGTGTGTGCATACCTTGTCTCAAGTGTTTACAACCATTTTGGATTTGGGGATTTTTCCAGATTTGGGGAATGGGGAACACAATGGTTTTTGTAATATGTAATGAGATGTTGCAGTGACTGTCACAAATTTGCATACATTTGATTTCTGTTTGATTTGCCCCAGTGCACAAAGCCTAAAGTAATTTTATATTAATTTTTTCTGTCTTTGAACATAGAATACAAAGTATACAATCTTTTGAAGAATTTTGTGCATGAAACAGATATCAAATTTACTTTTTGAGGTTTTTTTGTTTGATTTGGAGTGGGGTTGGTGGGTCACAACCATTTATAATGGGATCTGATGTCCTCTTCTGGCATGCAGGTGCACATTGCCGGTAGAGTACTGATATAAATAAAATATTTTATAAAAAGAGATGACTACTGCTGCAGTCTTAAAAAAAACTGAAAGGGTGAGAAGGACATACAGGTAGCTCTTCCTACACAAAATGAAGAGCTGGGTTTGACCTCTGGGATCCACGAGATGGAGAGAGAGCTGACCCCACTCGTTCTCTGACCTATGTGTGTACAGTAACACACAAAGTTAAAACCAAGCCCATGGTGTCGGGGCCGGTGTCGATGGGTTGGTTTGATCTCTCAATGGGTAAAGGCGGTTAGGAATGACAGAATTAAAAAGTATTCCGCTGCGCTTTGTACTAAGCACAGGCTAAGTCACACGCGTGCTACCCTGGGTTCACTGGGGTGAATGGGTGGAGCCCATTCAGTTATTGACAGGTTGACACTAACAGGTGATGGATTGTCTCCTCACAGCAACCGGCTTGGAAGCGTCCGCCTTCATTCCACAGCTAGTCCTTAAGCTACTAGGACTACTGACAAAGCTGCCTTTCCCAGGTCCTCCAGTCCCCAGCTCATCTGGAAGGCCCCGCCCCCTGGGACGTACTTCCGGCCCGATTGGGCTGTGGGTGAAAAATACTGCCAAAAGGTTCGTACTGCGCCTGCACCTATTCCGTTGTGCGCTTGCGCACTTACGGCTTCCTTCAGACCGGACATAACGGTCCACGCGCTGCTTCATGGACCGGAAGTGGAGGGGAAGTGTCGTGGGGCGCGCCGGGCCTTGCTGAACGCCGGCAGTTCCTGCCGTTGCCGCCGCCCTCGGCTACTGCCGAGGCCTTCCAAAGCCGCCATGTCCGCCAGCGCCGTCTACGTACTGGACCTGAAGGGCAAGGTACTGAAGGGCTCTCCACCCTCCGCGTTGCCAGGCAACCAACGGGCCCTCGCCCTGTCGGGACCCACCCTGTTGCTAGGCAACTAGCCGACCAGCCGGGCGAGGGCGTCAAGCAAGCGGCCTGTCGGGACCCACCCAGTTGCTAAGCAACTGGCCGACCAGCTCTGCTGGGACGTCTGGCAGGCGGGGCAGCCTCACTTGTCAGCCCCGCCCTGTTGCTAAGAAACGGGCGGTGGTCTTTTTGCGAGTCCCACTCGATTGCTAGCCAACTTGGTGGGCTGAGGTTGCTGTCCACTTTGCTCCTTTCCCTTGTACGCCTGGGTGCAGGACTCTAGCCTCACCTGTGGACTGGAAGCTGCCTCCTGCATCAGGACCCTGCGCCACGGGGACCGTTCGACCCTTGGCTAGAGGCGTGGCGGGGAGTATGGCCATAGGTCAGACCCTCTCTCCACAGTGTACATAAAGGCTTCAGCGCTTCCTAGAGCAGCTGAGCTTCCTGTGACATTAAGAGAAGCGGATGATAAGAGTGTGGTTTTAGAGGGGGAAACACACTGCCCAGAGTCACACAGATTACTGAGAAGTAGCTATCTGGAAGCTTCCTCACCAGACAGGTGCTAAGCCCTGGGCCATCATGGGTTGGCAGAATCTGTCAGCTAAACTTAGTCACTTGGAAAAGCACAAATAGATACCTGTTGGGGCTATGTCTTCATAATGGACTAGCAGTCCCAGCTAAAGGATCAGGGAGAGCTTTCCTGACTGGGAATAACCAAGATTGCTGAGACATGAAGGCCCTGGACAGAAACAGGACCCTGGCAGCTTTCCCAGGGTTATCTGAGAAAGAAAACTTCATTTGTTTGTTTTTGCGGGTGTGCACATGTGTGTGGAGGAAGGAGACCCTCTGCTACCTTTACATGGGCTCTTGTTATCAAACCCAGGCCACTAGATTGATTGAGCTAAGCTGCCTGACCTTTAAAACACATGGATCTGCCTGTCTGTACTTCCCAGAAGAATCTGACTTTTTCCTCCTCTTGGTTTTATGAGACAGGGTTTCTCTGTGTAGCCCTGGCTGTCCTGGAACTCACTCTGTAAACCATGCTGGCCTTGAATTTAGAGATCACCACCACCGGGCCAGATTCTGGCTATTGCCTGGGATTTGGTATGGAGCTCAGGTCAAAAACTTGGAAAACACTTTACAGACTGAGCTGTCTCCTTAGGCTAATGGATGGTTTCGTGGTGCTGATGATAGAGTCTAGAACAACAAGCCCTCTGTCAGGCAGCCACGGTGTATTCTGTGCAAATGCCTCTTCCAGGAAGGCACATTCAGCCTTAAGAAATGGGCTGCCGCCCTACCTTAGGCCATCAGAGTGGAAGGCAAGTGGCCTACCTCTTATGTTTGGAACCTACCAGAACAGGTTCAGCCACAGTAAACAAGTCCAACATTCATCAGTGAAAGAACACTGATGTCCAGTCTACATGGAGACTGTTTAGAAGAACCTCCCAACCCCCACCCCGTTTTTTTCCTTAGTCCCTTGAGTATATACCTGCCTTGTAGGTCACCCAAGGTCAACAAGTGGTGAGTCCCAGACCTGGGCGTCCTCCACAGCCTATTGGGAAACTGGGCAGGGCAGCGTTCCCTAGGTCTCATGGCACATGCTCTACCGTCCACCCTGGCCTAGAGGTGCAATGGGCTGCCTGCCATGGCTTGCTTATTCCTTTAGAAAACATCTCATTGGAACTAGCAAGTACCCATCCTGGGCTGAAGCTGGAGGGCTAGATTTACATGTGGATCTCTGCAGCTGAGCTGTGTGATCATAGACAAGCACCTTGGCCTGTCTTAGCTTTGCCTTCCTAATGGATCTGGAGTCTCCTGAGTTACTGAGTGTAGATGTGGGACAAGCCTTGCCCTGGAAAGGCCCACAGAACGTGGTACTTGGGCTCCACAGGCCTCTTGGCCTAGCAGGAAACACTTGAACCAGCAGCCAAACAGTTGTTGGCCTTCTGTTTGGCATTCAGAGAAGGTTACAAAAGACTTCCAGGCAGAGCAGACACCTGATGTGGTTCTGAGAAGGTGACAGATGTCCCAGTTGGCATGTAGGGTGTAGGTTGCCCATAGACTGTTCTGGGACCTTGGGGGCCCAATGGGAGGAGGCTCCACGGCCACCGAAGTTCCAGGGAGGAGTCCCCAGGATGGGGTTTGATCAGACCTGCCTCTGGAAAGCTTCTCAGGGAGGCTGTAGACTTCCCTTCCAGTACAGCAGTTCTTGGTGAGCACAGGCAAACACACAGTAAGTGGGAGTAAGGATGTCTTGGAGATCCTAGCCCTGATCTCTGTGCTGTGTTACCTCAGGCAGGCAGCTCCACCTCTCTGGGCACTGTAGTCTGTAAAACTAACCAGCCAACCATATAAGAGGTAGCAAGAGGAATAAAAGTGGGCAAGTGGGAGTCCCTCAGCTGAGGTAAGGAGCATCAGACCCAAAAGCTTACCCCTTGTGTGCTGTGTCTGCACAAGGCCCAAAAAGAACTCAGAAGGAAGCGTCCTCACTGCACTCTCCCAGCTAGAAGCAGCAGAGACCGTGCTTTCTGAGGAGCAAATGCAGCAGCAGGTGGTGCCAGTCTAGCGTGGCAGCTCAGGAGAACTGCAGCACTGCCACATGGCCAACCAGCCATGCTGACAGCAGGCAGCGTGACAAGACAGGCACTGTCACCAAGTAACCAGGACCTCCTCAACCCTCACCCACAGCTTCCTCATGGCCCCTTCCTGCAGCCATTTCCTCAGGGTAATTCCAAGGAGCAATTCCTGTTTGGTTCCTTTCACTATGCACAGTGACTCTGAGGGTAGAGCCTACCTGGGCGTCCTCATGTCCTGCAGCTCAGAGTCCCATGTCCTGCGTTCACATTCTTATCTGCCCTCAGCTGACCACGAATGGTTTTGTGTTTTTTTTTTTTTGTTTTTTTTTTTTGTTTTTTTTTTTACTAAGTGTGTGGGGAGGCGAGAGGGATACGGGTATGTGCGAACGTGTGCAGGCGTCCCTGGAGGCCAGAAGTAAACATCAGATCCCCTACAGCTAGAGTTACGAGCACTTGTGAGCTACCCAATGTGGAAGCTGGGAACTGAACCTGGGTCCTCTGAAAGAATAGCAGTGCATGGGGTTGGGGATTTAGCTCAGTGGTAGAGCGCTTGCCTAGCAAGCCAAGGCCCTGGGTTCGGTCCCCAGCTCTGGAAAAAAAAGAATAGCAGTGCACTTAAGTAACGAGCCATTTCCCAACTCCTGGGATTTATTTATTTGCTTATTTGGTTTTATATACATACATAGTGTGTATCTGTATATGTATGCATATATATGTGTGTGTGTGTGTGTGTGTGTATGCACATACACACACATAATTTTTATTTTATGGTTGTTAGTATTTGACTGCATGTGTGAGGGTGTCAGAAGCCCTGGAACTGGAGTCGTGGATAGGCGTGCACTTCTATGTGATTCTGGGGATTCTGCAAGAGAAGCCAGTGTTCTTCATTGCTAAGCCATCTCTCCACCTCCTGTTTGTTTTTTGAGACAGGTTTCTCTGTGTAGCCCTGGCTGTCCTGGAACTTGATCTGTAGACCAGGCTGGCCTCAAACTCAGGGATCCACCAGCCTCTGCCTCCTGGGTGCTGCGATTAAAGGCCTGCACTGTCATTCCCAGCAAACCTAGGATTTTTTAAAAAGACAGGGTCTCACTGTGTTCAGTCTGAAACTTACTATGTAAACTTCCTTACCTCTGCTTCCAAGTGCTAGGATTAGAGGTGTCATACCATGCTTGACAAAGTATTTTTAGCAGGGAAACAGTTTGCTATATAAGTGTGAAGAACTGAGTACAGATTCCTAGGACCCACATAATACCAGGAGGGTATGGCAGCCCGTGATCCCAGGAGCCTGCTGGCTAGCTAGATCATCTGAGGTGGCAGCACAAAGAGAGAGGGGTCGGGGAGAGGGAAAGGTGTTGCATTTGAACTGGGTTTGGTATCTCATGCCTATAACCTAACCACTCTGGAGGCAGAAGGACTGCCGTGAGTTTGAGGCTAGCCTGGGCTACATAGTGAAATCATCACGACAAAGCAAAAGCCTCAGGAATGTTTTTTGTCAGAGCAGGCTGTCCTTAGATACCACAGCACTGTATTGGAGGGCCCTCAGATTCTGGAATCCTGGGGTCCTGGAACAGCCAGATTCTCCATACATCTGTTGCAAGACAAGTCCTTTTGTCTCTGGTGTGGCTCTATTTAAGATTCAGCCACTGGGGTGTTCATTTATGTGGACTGGCTCATACCTGTCATCCCAGCACTCAGGAGGTAGCAGCAGGAGAAACAGGAATTCAAGGCTATCCTTGGCTACATAGTGGATTTGAGATGTGCCGAGGCTCCTTGAACCCACTCCCGGCTTCATTCTCCGTTGAGTGCCCATGGACACACAGCTTCTCTGATTCTCTAGGATGAGCCACTGGGTCATACTTAACTCTGGTGTCACTTTCTGAGGAGCCACCAACTTTGGCTATTTCACAGGATGATGGACAGTGGTTCAGACACCATGCAAGGAGGAAGACCAGGGCAGGGCTATTCCTGTACAGGCTTCAGTGGGATCCCATGAACTTGGACTCCTCTGGGATCAGGTGCTCAGGAGAGCCAAGTGTGCCAGCACAGCAAAGACACTGAGAGGGTCTGCATGGAGTGCTCATAGGGCAAGGCTTGGCCCAGTGTCTGAGAGGATCAGTCCCTCCTTTCTCCACCTTCTGCTGAAGGAAGAGCCTTGTGGTGGGACTTCATAGGGTGAAAATCAGACTAGCCTCAAGTTGTGTCCCTTCACAGATGGTCCCCACCCCTACCTCAGACCCTCAGAGGAAGCCACCCCTTCTTTCCTTCCTAATGCAGGTGCTCATCTGCAGGAACTACCGTGGGGATGTGGACATGTCAGAGGTGGAGCACTTCATGCCCATTCTGATGGAGAAGGAGGAGGAGGGCATGCTGTCACCTATCTTGGCCCATGGTGGCGTTCGTTTCATGTGGATTAAGCACAACAACCTGTACCGTATCCCTATGCTGTGGAGTCAGGCCTTGGGGATGACACGCCTGCCCACCAGCACAGAAGAGCTGGGCAGCCAGAGGACACAGGCCTCACACAGAGGACACAGGGAATGCTAAGTATTCCAGAAGCTGCAGCTGTGGGAGGAGGGGAGAGACACAGGGCAAGAGTGGGAGCCAACTGGGCCTGAAGTTGTCCTCTGGAGATGTGTCATGTTAAATGGGGTAGGTCTTTGGATGGGGTGGACTGGCTATAGGTGGCCTTGTGGTCTAGAGATTTCTGGCTGCTGTGTATGGCCACACTGTCAGGAGCAGGAGTGGACAAATGAGGGGAACAGGGTAGGAGTAGGGGTGGGAAGATCTCATGTGCCCTACATCCTCAGCCCTGCTTCAGCCTCAAATCAAGTGTGATGCCAGGTGGAGACCCACCGTGGCTGCACCCACCACTTTGGGCTTTGAGCAGACCTCTGGAGATCTGGCTGTGCAGGAGCTCTTCAGCTGCCAGTCCCCTCGTCAGTAAATGTGTGCATGCGTGTAACCCCTACAGGCACAGATGCCACCTCTTCCCAGGGACACGGTCTTCCCTTGCAGTTCCTGCCCTGCTCTCCCTCCCAGGCATAGGGTTTTTTCCCTGATGTATATTAGCATTTGTGAACTCCCTTGTAGAGTGGGCCTAAAGTCCAATAGAAAGGTGTTGGTGTCACCCATGATATCTGTGCCAGTAGTGCACATCCAGGCACATGTGCCGAGCATGTGGTGTTTGAGCACACTGGGTCCATAGCTGAGCAGGAGTGTTGATAACTGTTCATCAACAGCCCTCACAGCCCTTTCTGGCACTAGGAAAGCCAACCAGCAGGGTGGGAGTTTCCATTTGGTTCCAACTTAATTTCCCCATGTTCTGCAGTCCAAGTGCAGTGTCTTCAACAATAGGCTCTTACCATCCGGTTCTGCTGTACAACAGCAGCAGCGGCCTGCATGGCTCATGGAGCTTCAGGGTGTCCTGCAGCACCTCCCAGGAGATAGTCTGCCCATGGCACAGGGACTTCACCCAATAACCTGATGACCTCCGCGAGTGTCCTTCTCCATCCATGTAGGGTACCAGTTGGATTTAAACTCTTTACCTGTTTAAACAACATTTTGTTTTTTACTTTTTAAAGGCATCATTTGTAGACATATTTTACCTGCATGTTTGCAGGCCAGAAGAAGGCATTGGATCCCCTGGAACTAGAGTTAAAGCCAGTGATGAGCCACCATGTGGGTGCTGGGGATTGAACTTGGGTCTTCTGGAAGAGCAACCTATGCTCTTTACCACTGAGCCATCTCTGTAGCCCTCCACTTTTCCTTTCAATTATCCAAGCCTCAGCTGGGCTGTAAGGTAGGTAGAAGTGCCATTACACCTGGTCGTCTTCATGTTAGTGAAGTGACTGCTATCACTATTATCTCCATGGATGTCCACACATAACGCCTAGCTGGCTGAGACCTTGGTGGTGGCTTCCCCTGCTGCTCACTTGCATGAAATGCTTGTAGCTGTGCTGTGTTTGCACTGGTGAGAGAGAGTTTCTCATGTCTTTCTGATGTCGTACTAAATCTACAGATTGATTTTATGTATGTGTCCATTTGTTCAGGCCATAATTAGTGTTAGGAGAACACGCAAAACTGCAGACTGCGTCACAGCAGAGCCAGCAGCCTTAACAATTTTCTAACCTGTGTTGGCTTCCCTATGACCAGACTTTATATGGACCCAGTGGGCAGCTTCCAAGGATACCTGAAAGGAAATGGCCCATCCTTGGGTCTACTGTGGGCTCCCTATTTGGAGTGAATAGACATGTATAGCATTCTCCTCAGAAGGGCTTTGTCGGCTTCCTTCGATAGCTCAGTTGGTAGAGCAGAGGACTGTAGGGGCTTTGTCACCAACAGAAAGAAGAGAGGCCTGGCCCTGGCTGCTTCTCCACCTAGCTGGGCTCTCCTAGTCTTGCTCCTAAATGCAGCATCCAGAAGCTACCCCTTAAACCTTACACTTTCTGTCACCAAGGCTCCTCTGAATGCTTACCACATGTCCCTGGCCTGGCTCAGACTTGGGGCTTAGTCCTAATTTTGGGCTCAGTGGACCACTGGATTGTGGCTGGGGCAGGGAGCCGTGGGAATGGGCACCTGTGGTGTGGTATCCTGGCCTCAGAAGGCTCCTTGACTGCTACCCACCAGTGGTCGCCACTTCAAAAAAGAATGCTTGTGTGTCGCTAGTATTCTCCTTCCTCTACAAGGTGGTGCAGGTAAGGCCCCAGTGGTTTGACTTCCCAGCTGGGGAGGACTTTGGGGATTGTAGCTTTGTATACCCAGGGGTCCTGGTCCAGGAAGTCTCAGTTTCCTTGCAGGTGAGAGTCATGCCCACCCTGGAGGTAAAGAAAGCTAGCAAGATGGGAACCTGGCTGTGCAACCCTCCTGGCAGGAGGTGCATCATGTGATCCAGGCCCTGTGCCTGCGCAGTAGGGCCTGGGATCAGTTAGGTGCACAGGGCTGGACCTTGGGGCCATGGAGTGTGGTTTGATACTAATTAGTGCCTAGCTTTACCCAGGACACCTTTGGACTTAAGTAACCTCTGGCTGCTGAGTCAACCTGTTTGGTGCTAGTATTAAGCAAGGGCTCCAGGGCTAGTCTGTATTTCCACTAAGTGCCTCTGGAGGTCAGGAACCCCTTTCCTGTCTTTCCCCCTCCCTCTTGGGTGGGCGCCTCTTAGACAAGGGTAGAAGATGGAGAGCCTCCATTATCTTTTGGGGAGAGCCTCCAGGTGGTTTCCTTCTGAGCAGGTCCACTCTGAACAGCCTGGCTTAGCCACCTCTGATTGGTGGAATATGACTGGGGTGCTGGAGCACATTTCCCAGAGCCGGCCTTTCCCACTTGTAAGGACCTGTGCGCTTCTGTGCTAGTGTAAAGACCAGGTCCCTTCATTAGCCCCCTAGCTACCTATTGAAATGGTGGTGCTTGTCTACAGCCAGACAGCAACACCCTATGTGGATAGGCAGCAGTCTTGAGGCCGAGGCAGGGATCACAGGCACAGCTGGGATTGATACAGAGGCCTGGACAGCCAAAGTGCTGGTACAGGGCCCCGCCTGGCCAATGCCTGTGGTCTGTAGTTCAGATTTTGGTTTCTGGCCTGTGCAATCACTCTGGGTCTGGGCTGAGTCCTGCTCCGCTGCCCCTGGCCCAGGTGTTCTCTGAGTACTTTAAGGAGCTGGAGGAGGAGAGCATCCGAGACAACTTTGTTATCATTTATGAGCTTCTGGATGAGCTCATGGACTTCGGCTACCCGCAGACCACCGACAGCAAGATCCTGCAGGAGTGAGTACACGTGTCCCCTGCCTACCCCCACTCCCAGCGGCTTAGTTGCCAGCCCAACAGAGCAATCAGCTTGCTCCTTCTGCACCAACTGTTTTTTAGTTATTTTGAGATAGGGTCCTGATCCTCCTATGTCTGCCTCTGGAGCGCTGGGCTGACAGGAATGGGCCATGTGTCCTGTGTACTGGGTTCTGGACATGGAGTTCCTAATTTTGTGTGTGGTGCAGGGATTCAGCCCTGCAGATGCTTTCTGCTGAGTGCCTCTTGGGTCAGGACCCTTTCCTATACATATACCCCATGTCTCCACCCACACAAATATGGTACCTTAATCGGAGCCCTGCCTTTGCTGACTGTACTGAACTGAGGCAGGCTTTTGGAATCCCCACCTGCAGAGGCAGAAACCAGCAGGCCCCATTCTGCACTTCCACCGCTCCGTGCGGCCTGGGGTGCCAGCTCGCCACTTACCTGGGAGTCTGGGGAGAGCTGCTGCTCTGCTGTCCTGGTGGCAGAGGGCTCAGTCCCTCCAGGAGCCCACAGTGCTGACCACTTAATCCTATTCCCCACCGCACACCAGTGCCTTGCCTCAGAAATGAAGTGTATTCGGCCCACTCACTATAGCATGCATACCGTACCCTCCCCGACCAGTTGATGTGGGGCTTCAAGCTCTGTCCTGATCTCGGTGGAACGTTGTGTGTCACTACTGTAACTAAGCGACTCCCCACAGGTACATCACTCAGGAAGGCCACAAGCTGGAAACAGGAGCCCCTCGGCCCCCAGCCACCGTCACCAATGCTGTGTCCTGGCGCTCAGAAGGTATCAAGTATCGGAAGAACGAAGTATTCCTGGACGTCATTGAGGCCGTTAACCTCTTGGTAGGCTGCCTTTCTCTTCCTTTCCCAACCTGCCATCTTTTCCAGGGCGGAAGTCAGGGATAAGACTGAAACCCAGCAGAGTGTGTAGCCTGAGCCCTGGCAGCAGATGGCAGGACTCAGTGTCAGAGACTGCTCTCTGTACCAGCCTCCCTTTCAGAATCTGTAGGTACAGCATTGTGGTGTCTCTCAGGAGACTGAGGTAGGGAAACCTTAAGTTCCAGACCCTCCAGGGTCACATTGTCTCAGAAAAAACAAAAGAGAAGGGGCAGCAAGAGAGATGGCCCAGCAGTTAAAAAAGGGATTCCCACAAGCCTGACCTTCTGGGTTTCAGTCTAGTGGAAGAGAACTGACTCCTGCATTCTGCCCTGTGAGAGTTCACATGTGTGTATACACGAAGACACACACACACACACACACACACACACACACACACACACACAGAGTAAAATATAACTACAGTTTAATTTAAAGAATACAGGGCTCAGGGGATTGCTTAGTGAGCCAAGTTGCTACACCTCAAGCCTCATGACCTGTGCTCCATCCCCAGTGCCCTCATCACCACAGACTTGTCCTCTAATCTCCACACAGAGGCAGCGACACCCGATACACATACACCCCGACTTACAGACATAAGCAGAGCACTCATGCACAAGCTGGAGGACCCAAGTTGTGTGGAAGCTGGGGGAGGGGGTGCTGTAGCCCCAGCACTGAGGGCTGGGACAGGAGGATCAACCCAGCCAAGATGAGAACTCTAGGGGTTGGGGATTTAGCTCAGTGGTAGAGCGCTTGCCTAGCGAGCACAAGGCCCTGGGTTCAGTCCCCAGCTCCGAAAAAAAGAAAAAAAAAAAGAAAAAAGAAAAGAAAAGAAAGAACTCTAGCTCAGTGAGAGACCTTGCCTTAAACAAAGGGCGGGAAGCCACAGAGGCCTTGTGGGAAGTCCTTTTTCACCTGGTGAGCTGGAAGACTGCAGGTTTGCAATTAAGCCAAATATGGCAGAGGTCACACCTCACATGGCAACTGCGTCCCCAGGTCAGTGCCAATGGCAACGTGCTGCGTAGTGAGATCGTGGGTTCCATCAAGATGCGCGTCTTCCTCTCAGGCATGCCTGAGCTACGCCTGGGTCTCAATGACAAAGTCCTCTTCGACAACACGGGCCGTGAGTACCTGAGGACAGTGCTGAGGCTGAATCAGTCTTGCTATGGGGAGGGGACTTTCTTGACCTCAAGTTAGAGCTGAGTGCATGCCTACCTGGGGGGCCGCCAGCTGCTTTGATGAGGTTTGAGAAAGCCCTTGGGGCTTTGAGACGGCTCATCAGGTGAAGGTACTTGCTGCCAGGCCCCATGACCTTTTGTGATATCTTGAGCCCACATGGTGAGAGGAGAGCAAGGTCCTGCCGTTGTCCTCTGACTGCCATGTGCACTGTGGCACACGCCTTCCCAAACACAGCAAACAAGACTTAACAGAGAATCCCCATTACTGCAGGTCAGTAAGTGGTCAGTGCTGACCTAGCAGGCCTGGGTTCAGTACCCACCAGCACCAAAACGGACAGGAAGATCTGGCTGGTGTGGTGGCATCTGCCCCTCATCCCATCTCTCAGGACACTGAGGCAGGAAGATTCTGAGTTTGAGGCCCTCCGTGAGGAGCGTGGCAGACAACCAAGGTTCTGGGTACTTAGATATCATCAGAGACCCATGGTAGAGCCTGGCCCCATCCTCTGTCCCTTTCCCTTTGCGGTGGGCTGTTGGGAGGTAACACACCAAAGCTGGGCTCTCTGCGTGGTAAGCCTTCTAATGGCAGAGCATAGCACAGGTGGGCATGGCCAGGCCGCTGTGGCTCTTCACTGGTTCCGGGCCTCACAGCCTCCTGGACTTGCTAGCCATACCTGGTCCCTTTGTAGTGGGTGAATGGTACCCACAGCCACTTAGCAAATGTGCCCTGGCCTGTTGCTGTCTGGCTGCTGCAGGCTTAGCAGGACATAAGCAGGGTAACCACGGACCCTGTGCTAGCATCAGACAGGCATGTGATGGAAGGAGGTGACAGTAGGCTGTCTAGGAACTGGCTTCTTGTAGATGCTTCCGGCATGGGCAGGGACCCGTAACCCCTGCCAGCCTCACCCCTGCCCTTCACAGGAGGGAAGAGCAAGTCAGTGGAGCTGGAGGACGTGAAGTTCCACCAGTGTGTGCGGTTGTCACGTTTTGAGAATGACCGCACAATATCCTTCATTCCACCAGACGGAGAATTCGAACTCATGTCCTACCGCCTCAACACCCATGTGAGTGTAGCAAGTTCCCGGCAAATTGTGCTCCAGTCCTCCCACATCCTCTGGGTACCTGCCTCCCACCCCTACTTGGGCGGAAAACTTGGCCACCACTGGATCTCCCATGGTCATCACCTCTATTTTCATACACACTGGTCTCCTGGAAGATGGGGCCTTGCCTGGCCTCACTTTCCCCTCAGTAGCATGAGGTGTGGTGAGACACCAGCAGGGATACGTGCCCTCTCCGCACCTACAGGTGAAGCCTTTGATCTGGATCGAGTCCGTGATTGAAAAGCATTCCCACAGCCGCATTGAGTACATGGTCAAGGTCAGTGAGAGGGTGGGCATCTTGGAGGCCTAAGTCAGGTGTGGGCAGTGCCTAGAGAAGTCCAAGTTTTTGGTGGATAATGGGCACCCACTGCCAGGCAGGAACTGTGTGGGCCTGGTAAGGTGGCTGGGGGTGGCCAGACTCCCTTCCCTGCATCATCCAGTGCCTCTGCCTGGCGCCTCCTTGCAGGCCAAGAGCCAGTTCAAGCGGCGGTCAACAGCCAACAATGTGGAGATCCACATCCCAGTCCCCAATGACGCCGACTCACCCAAGTTCAAGACCACGGTGGGGAGTGTCAAGTGGGTCCCTGAAAACAGTGAGATCGTGTGGTCCATCAAATCCTTCCCGGTGAGCCCCACATTCACCAGGTACCCCTAAATATCTCCCTGGGACCCATCCCTGTGCCACCTTGGGGAATGTGTTTCCTTGCAGTGAGGGGTAGTCCTGCTGAGTGACATCCTGGTCTCAGGAACACAGGTGCAGTCCTTCTCTGCACCCTAGCAGGCTGGGGAGGGCTGGCCATAGGTCCATCCCAGGAGAGCTTTCCTTTTGTGGTGCAACACAGCCACAGTGCACAGGGTCCACATACAGTAGGATCCCTGGTGCACCTCACTGTGCCACCCTGAAGTATTTAGTGATGAAATAGCGAGAGTCAGGGCTGGCCTCTGCTTCCTACCCTTTCTGTGTTGGCGATGATCCCAGGGCACCCAAGCAGGTAGACTCTGCTGCTGTGCACCCTGACTTGAGGGCCTCACATGGGGGTGGGAGTATAGGTGGGAAGGATGGCCACCCTCAGGGGAGGTGCAGCTTGGCCCTGGTGGCCACTGTTGACTTTCCCTGTTTTCTGCCAGCCTTCTGTCACACAGCACAGAGACACAGCTCAGTGTCTTGCGTATTACCGAAGTCCTTTTTAAGGCCAAATAATACTCCACACCATGCCCCTTCCCTTTCCACTGAGAGGCGCTCTTGGTGCGCCCAAGATCAGCTGCAGTGAGTGTGTGAGCACAGGGCTCTCCTCCATGCCCTGCTTCCTGTCCCCAGGCTTACACCCACAGAGTCTCAGAATGGTCTGCCACAGTAGCTTAAATTGTTTGTGTAGCAGTGACCGGTGCTACATTCCCGCCAGAGGTGCTTGAGGGTTCGGGGTTCTTGTCTGTCATGTTTTTGTTTTTGTCTTTGAGGTTGGATCTTAGCACTGGCTGACCTGAGCACACTGTGTAGATAGTCCAGGCTAGCCTCAAACTGACGGAGATCCTCCTGCCTCTGCCTCCATCCATCCTCATGTTCCCTTGGTCTTTGATTTGTGACTGCGCCCCAGCCCAGTCGCCCGCCCTCCTTCAAGTTCAGTTCCCTCACTGATTTTTCCATCAGTGTCGATGCAGAGAAACATTCCTTCCAGCTCCGCCTAGGTCTGTACCTACGAGACCACAGTGTAACATGTAGTGCCATTTTCTACAACTCCTGCTCTCACATAGAAGTTGTTTTGTGTTTTTGTTTTGTAGGGACTTTGTTAGTTTGAAATGGTCTCCCTGAATGGTCTCAGAGGTCTGCAACTCATTCTGCAGTCCAGCGTGACCTCAAACTCTTGTACTTCAGGCTGGCCTTGAATGTGCTCCCCCCTCCTGTCTCTGTGCCCTGAAGGCCCTGCTTCCCTGTGTTCCCGAGGGCAGGTCTTCTCTCTCCGTCCCCCTTACTCTGTTGTTAGGTCCCAGGAGTCAGAGGGCTATGCGCTCTGGATCCATGCAGATGGCATGGTGTCCTCTGTGGCTGGGAGCCGATGCAGGGACCTAGGCTATGGAGCCCTGCCCTGCTGCACCCTGAAGTGTGAGCTCAGGAAACCAAAGGCCATGTGTTGTCCCAGGTATAGCTAGAGCTAGAGTGCCAGTCAGAGGGAACAGCCAAGCCCAGGCCTGATGCACTCTACATGGCCAGAGCAGGGCAGGGGTCTCAGCTAGTCCTGACTGGCCCCGCTCTCCAACCACCTCCAAGTTATCGCTGGGCTCCTGGGAACCTGCACCTACCCACACCTCAGTGTCCTCCTCTCCCTATTCACAGTCCCCTTGGGGCTGTGCAGTGGGACAGACACATCCCTCTCCCCAGTGTGCCCCGGGCTCCCTTCACTACAAGTCCTGTCTGAACGGTCTGGCTCCTCAGCCACCCGTCTCTCCCTAGGAGCTGGTGAAGCCAGGTCACACCCTGCCCCAAGTTGGCTCCTGGGAGCCATGGCTAGCTTGGGAGACAGCACATGGCTGTGGGCTGCTGCCTAACTGCCTCCTACATTGGCCCCCAGGGTGGCAAGGAGTACCTGATGCGGGCCCACTTCGGCCTTCCCAGTGTGGAAGCGGAAGACAAGGAGGGCAAGCCTCCCATCAGCGTCAAGTTCGAGATCCCCTATTTCACTACCTCTGGCATCCAGGTATGAGTGTGTTGGGGTTGGCTGCCTGAACCTCACACTTGAGCCCAGTGTCACAGCAGAAGCCCCATCCCGACATAGGGCCTATTTCCTTGGGGTCCCTCAAGTGTGTGGATGAGGGAAACACACTGTTCCCCTGAAAGGCCCAAGGTCACCAAGCCTGGGTCTTGGCTGCTGCTGACAACCCCTCATGCTATGCCAGGTCTGCCCCCTTGGCCTTGCCCCTTGGATGAGGGGTGCTGGTAGGGGTGCAACCTACTCAAGGCTCTTGTGTCCAGGTGCGCTACCTGAAAATCATTGAGAAGAGCGGGTACCAGGCCCTGCCCTGGGTACGCTATATCACGCAGAATGGAGGTGAGTGGCTGCCTGGCTAGCAGGACCTACAGAAGTCTTTCTAGGCCGTGGCTTCCTACATGGAGCTGAGGGTGGGTGCCCTGGGTATCTGTGGAGCTGAGGGTGGGTGCCCTGGGTATCTGTGGAGCTGAGAGTGAATCCCCCATGTTTCTAGATTACCAGCTCCGGACCCAGTGAGAGGCCTTGGTAACCAGCCCAGCCCACCCAGCCTCAGGGCACACCTGCCACACTCACCAAAACTGAAGCTGGAGGGTGGCCCTGGACGTGCAGCCACCCTCCCCTCAAGCCTGAGTAGACTCACACAGAACCCCTTCCCTGGTCCCATTCTGATCCAGGGTGGGAAGGAAGGGTCTGCCAGCCTCCCCCAGGGACAAGCCAGCTGGAGCTGAGCTCCTGGTGCCTCATGACTGGCCACCCACCACCCTGTGGGCGCCATCCCTGCTCACCACTGGAGCCTCCTTTTGTTGCCATTTTGCTGAGCATGTTGGTCACTGTCGTCTGTGGCTGTCCTGTCACCTTTCTGTCCTGTCCTGTGCAGCTGCCTCCTATCCACACTGGTCCTTCCCTGGCAGGACAGTCGCTCTCCTGGGCCAGCTGTGCCCCCTTGCCCGCCCTTGACCACATCAGTGTTTTCCCCGGAAGGGCACATGGCCTCAGCCTCTGCCCCAAAGTCCCTGGGCAGCACAGGCCAGTCTCACTGTACAAGACCTCGTCGTCCTCCACCCATGTGTGACAGTGACATTAAAGTCTATTTGTTACATGTGCAGCCTCTTCTCTCTGCTGTGGTCAGGCCCCACACAGGGACCCTGTTGGAAGGGTCGACTTCCTTTGCAGCAGAGCAAGCCTAGCAGTGAAGGAACCACACTTCCCTTCCCGTGGTAGCAGGAGTGCCTATCCAAGAGACACTGGATAGAGTGTCCTCTCGGTCTCTAGCTTGCCTGTCATGTCTCTGCATAGTGGCCGTCCTCTGGTGGTCTGAAGCTGTAGACCCCCATGTTCCCACCTGCGCAGGTATAGGCTGGGCCCCCATACTGGTGACTGAGCTCCTGTGGGCTTCAAGTCCTGAGTTTCTACATTGGGTGTCTGAGCTCTGACCCTCAGGACCATCTCACTCTGTGACTCTGCTCTCCTGTCACTCCTTGTCACCACACTCCTATGTGGGCTATGTTGTGCAGACCTCACTTCCAAGTACAACCTTCCCAGCACAGGGCCTGCCAGCACCCTAGAAGCCTCCCAGCCCTGCCTTACTCACCAGTGGTCACAAGGTCACACTGCACCCCACCACCTGTCACTCTACAGGTCTGCAGCAGGCTATGGCTCTATGCAGCTCACTTTAACCCACCCACCATGGCCCTGCACACCTGAGAGATGCAGATATGCGTGACTCCTAGTTCCACCCTGCACATCAGCAAGAAGAAACGGCAGCTGGGAGGCAGAGGGGCAGCCTGGGGCATCAGAGGGCACAAAGATGCTGAAGCAGGCGGCAAAGCTGAGCAAAGGTGTCTCAGATGGCACCTAAGTCAGGGAGGCTGACCTGGACTCCACCAGCCAGTGCACGAGAACCAGCGCTGGCCAGCAGGGTGGCGCACAGCATGTGAGAGACAGAGCCTGCTGCTTCAACCCTTGGGACCCACATGCTGTGTGGAGAGAATCGACTCCCAAAAGCTGCCCTCTGAACTCCATTTGAGCTAGCACACACTCACAAAGGAATGAAGTCAGGCATGGTGGCCCATGCCTGCGACTCCAGCACTATGGAGGTTGAGGCAAGAGGATCATAACACTCTGTCCCAGAAAATAAGAAGTGGGTGCAGGGCTAGAGAGATGGCTCAGAGCACTGGAGGACCAGGGTTCTGTCCCCTGCATCTGTATGGAGACAACTGTAAGTCCAGTTCCAGGGACCCCCTGCACCCTCTTCTGGCCTCTGAGGGTGCTGGGTGCACCACACACACACACACACACACACATTCACATGCAAAACATATCTATAAAAATAAATTAGAGGTGTAAAGATTTATTACTTATGCGCTTCTTTTTGAGTGTGCTAGATACATCTGTATGTGGATTGCTAAGCGAGGTCAGAAGAGGGCGTTGGATGGCCCAGGCAACCAGAGTTACAGGGGTGTGGGCCAAAATGCGTGCTGGGAACCAAACTCAGGTCCACTGTGAGAACAGAATATTCTCTTTAACTACTGAGCTGGCTACCCAACCCCATAAAAATACAACTTTTTTTAAAAGTCGGCATCTGCAGGGAGTGGTGGTATGTAACTTTAATTTTTCAACCTTTAACGATGGTTCTTAACACTTTAATCTCCCTTTTAGCCCACCGCCCCCCAGAGGTAAAGGAAAGCAAAGGGCACAGGGGAAGTGGCCCTGTTTAGAAATGGTTCTATGGAGCATCTCCCATCTGTGTTGTCTGGAAATCAGTTCACAGCTTAACAGCGGCAGCTTTATCCACTCGCGAACACTTCACGGACACACCAGCGGTCCGGTTTGGTAGAGCCGGGATAGCAGACATGAATCAGCAGCAGTGGCACAGCCTTGCAGAGACAGCCAGGCCTCAGCCTGAGCATGAGTCAGCGCGGGGGGGGGGGGGGGGCAGGAGGAACACCAGAAGTTCTCCACTGTGCCTCTCGCAGCAAAGTGACGATCAGTGAAGACGAGAGACCAACAAGCACAGCACAGGAAGCTCTACCAGCAAGCCAAGCCCAGCCTCCATCATTGTCCGTGGAGTCCTATTTATACTCCCTTCGAAGGTCGTGTGTCCTCCATAGGTCTTGCCCAAGCATGTGTCTTATCTCAGCACATGCATCTGTCGCAGCTGACATCACTCCGCCAATCAGACCGTGGAAGCAGCATGAACCCCACTGCATTTCTGCCAGGTCCCAATAAATGCTACATAGCTACACAGTGTAAGGCTGATCAATACACGCTTGTAGTCAGCAAAGAATCCTTCATCACACGTCCTTTCACATGCTTGCTTTAGCATTCTTTCACCTGTGTCTGCTTCACCCAAAAGTTCCTTCATTAGTCTGCCTCAGTGAAACACCATCCAACATGACTGGCTTTCTGAAGAGCCCTGAAGTTTCCACTGCAGTGGTGCACACCTTTGACCCCAGCAGTCACGAGGCAGAGACGTGTGGGCCTCTGTGAGTTCAAGGTCAGCCTGGTCTATAAAGTGAGTTCCAGAGCACCCAGGGCTACACACACACACACACACACACACCCCACACACACACACCACACACACACCACACACACACACACACACACCCCAGGACACACACACACCACACACACACACCACACACACCACACACACACACACACACACACACACACACACACACACACACACACACACACGGCATTTGGCATGCATAAGACTCTGAACTCAAAGGAAAAAGTTCCCAGTGGAGGAAGTTTGCCTCATTTTTCCCTCCTTCCCTGAGACGACGTGGGAAGGTGGCAGAAAACATGGCAGGCTCCAGAACTGAAAAGCGTTTTGTTGTTTTGGTTTGTTACTGCTTTAGCTTGTTTTGAGACAGTTTCTCTACATAGCCTGGCTGTCCTGGAACTCACTGTGAAGACCAGGCTGGCCTTGAACTCACGAAGTAATCCTGCTTCTGCCTCCTGAGTGAGTGACAGTGCCACTTGGCTCACTGTCTGGTTTGAAGTTTGTTTGTTTTGTCTTAAACTTATTGGGTGCAGAGGTCAGAGGTCAGAGGATAGGTAGCAGGCATGAGTCTCCTTCCACCATGTGAGCCCTGAGAATTGGACTCGGGTAGGCAAGCTGGGAAACACTCCTACCCACTATGCCATCACGATGGCCATTTAAAAAATAGTTATTACATTTATTTACTCACTCATCTTTACAGTTACACTTTGGTAAGACACAAAAGGAGAAAAATGCCAAAGGCACGGGTTGGGGGTATTTTTTAAGGCAGCCAGAGAAAAAATATACATGACCTTCAAAACTCAGACAGACAGGCTTTTCAAAGAAGTGGGAGAGAGCTGAATGACATTTCCAACCAACTTAGGGAAAGCCCCAGCCCAGCTACACACTTAAGTGTCCCCAGACAGACAGCCTCCTGTGGCATGCACCTGCCCAGCATGCACAGAGCTCTCTGGGCTGCAGCTTCAGCACCACAAAAGTAAAATCCAGGCACACACACGTACCCCCACACACACCAAGGCACAAAATGAGCACATTTGGCATGACCTACGGCCACTTTTAATCATCTTCCTCTCTTAACAGGTTACCATGGCTCCCCAGTGCCCTCAGAGGAAAGGCCTCACTCTCTTGGTGCTGACCCCCTTGGTCCCCACGATGCCCCTGCCCTCCTTTGTCCTCCTCCAGGACACAGCTGCTTGTTGACTTACATGACAGGAATCCTGCACAACCTTTCCTGTCACTCCAGCTTGTCTCTCACACACAGCTGTTCCTGGTTCTACAGTTGCCTGTGTCCAGAAGGCCCGTGAGTTGTTACTGCCCTGTCCCCAGGGAGAAGGGCATATTCTATCTTTGAGAAGTAGACTTGTCCCTGGCACTCTTCCAACTGTGACCACTAGAGGGCACACTCGGGTTATAAATGGCGGTCCACCACAGAGGCAGGACAAACGGGACTCAGCCTGTAGACTGGGTAATTTGTCCTTGTTTTACATTTCCTCTGCAAGCACATATATGTACCATGTGCCAGCCTACGAATGGTTGTATGGACCAAACTCCATCCCCTGCAAAAGTAACCAGTCCTCTTCACCACTGAGTCCCCTTTTAGGTCTTCGTTAATTTTGAAACTGGGTTTTAATGAAGCTAGTCCAGTCTAGCCTCACATTTTTTTTTAAAGATTTATTTATTTATTATATATAAGTACACTGCAGCTGTCTTCAGATACACCAAAAGAGGGCATCGGATCTCTTTACAGATGGTTGTGAGCCACCATGTGGTTGCTGGGAATTGAACTCATGACCTCTGGAGGAGCAGTCGGGTGCTCTTAACCGCTGAGCCATCTCTCCAGCCCCGCCTCACATTTTTTTATGTAGCCAAGAATGACCTTGAACCAGGATTCTCTTACCTCCACCTCTAAAGTGCTGGAGTCGTGGAGTTACAGGCGTGTGCCACTGTACCTAGTTTATCTAGGTCACCAGGTCACCCTGGGCTTCTTGCAGGCCAGACAAGAACTCTGCCAAGTGAGTTTTAGCCCACACACAGGGCACATGTGGCACCGAGCCGAATTTAAATAGGAATCCAGATACCATGCAGCTGATCATTTAATTATTTGGGGCAGTGGTTCTCAACCCTCCTAGGACTGTGACCCTTAAACGCAGTCCATTGTGATCTGGTGACCCCAGCTTTATGTTGCTTCCTCATAGCTGTTCTTTTGCTACTGTCATGAATCTTAATATGTTTTTGGAGATGGCAGTTTGCCAAAAGAGTTGGGATCCACGGGCTGAGAACCACTGGTTTAGAACGCTCCCTCAGGTGTGGTCATCACTCTCACCTCCTCTGAGGCTCACTCCAAGGACTCTCCTGCCTCTCCTCCTGGCTGTAAGAGTCAGGATTAGAGACAGTGCTGCTGGCCCCTGGGTCCTTTGGATCCAGGCTCTGGTTGTCCCTCCAGCATGGTAGTCACTGAACAGTCAGTCTCCCAGGCTCACAGACTGTTTGGTTTCTGTAAAGATTTATTTATTTTATGTATGTGAGTACACTGTAGCAGTCTTCAGACACACCAGAAGAGGGCATCAGATCTCATTACAGATGGTTGTGAGCCACCATGTGGTTGCTGGAATTGAACTCAGGACCTCTGGAAGAACAATCAGTGCTCTTAACCACTGAGCCATCTCCCCAGCCCATCACGGATTGTTCTTTTTTTTTTTTTCTTTTTTCTTTTTTTTTCTTTTTTTCGGAGCTGGGGACCGAACCCAGGGCCTTGCGCTTGCTAGGCAAGCGCTCTACCACTGAGCTAAATCCCCAACCCCTCACGGATTGTTCTTGAAAGGAATAATTCAGGGGCATTCAAAACAGTGGCTATACTGTGTGGTCTCTCTCCTTACCCAACCTCCATCAGCCCTAAGCCATTCTCCATGCACTGCCCTTGCACCCTGCAAGCCACTAAATTACTACGGTCTGGGGGGATTGGCCTGGCCTCGACACATCATGTCAATGAGATCACACACACTCCGGGCCCTCCCAGATCTGGTTGCTGTCCCATCCTTTTCGTGGCTGAGTAATAATCCATTGTACCCTGAACATGTCTTGCCATTCACCTGCTGACAGGTGTGTAGGCCGTTCCCGCCTTCGAGGCGCTGCCCTCACACTATGGTGCCCACACACAGGGAACGCTGCCCTCACACTATGGTGCCCACACACAAGAAACGCTGCCCTCACACTATGGCACCCACACACAGGGAACGCTGCCCTCACACTATGGCACCCACACACAGGGAACGCTGCCCTCACACTATGGCACCCACACACAGGGAAGGCTGCCCTCACACTATGGCATGGCGTCCACACACAGGGAAGGCTGCCCTCACACTATGGCACCCACACACAGGGAAGGCTGCCCTCACACTATGGTGCCCACACACAAGAAACGCTGCACTCACACTATGGCACCCACACACAGGGAAGGCTGCCCTCACACTATGGCACCCACACACAGGGAAGGCTGCCCTCACACTATGGCATGGCGTCCACACACAGGGAACGCTGCCCTCACACTATGGCACCCACACACAGGGAAGGCTGCCCTCACACTGTGGCACCCACACACAGGGAACGCTGCCCTCACACTATGGCATGGCGTCCACACACAGGGAAGGCTGCCCTCACACTGTGGCACCCACGCACACGGAAAGGTTTGCACATTGATCTTCAGTTATTTTAGACAGATTTCCCAAGTAGTGGAATTGCTGGGACATGTTGTAATTCCATTTTGTTCCCAAGGAATTCTGCAGTTTTCTTTATAAAACCTTTTCTCGTGGCAAGACAGAAAGGTGGTACCATGAGATTTCTTGCAAGTTCGTTGTAAGGCACACACACTTTCTCCTACCTGCCACAGGTTAGAGCTCCTGCTCAACATTCGACAGCCACAGCCCTCACCTTGCACACTGCCCCATACCACCCAACCTCCCTCCTCCACTAACCTGGGAGGGAAAGCTAGACTTTGCACTGAGGGAGTCTAGGCAGGGGCTCTACCCGAGTCCCGCACCAGCTCAAGTAAACCTTAAATGTGTGTCCTGATGCAATCACTACTCATCCCTGCACAAGCCCAGATCCACGTGACCCATCCCCATATGCCCTTGATTCGGGTCATCCTTCCCATAGAGAAAATTGATGATTCTATCAGTTAAAACTGCTGGCTAGAGGTCTGGGGAGATGGCTCAAGTGGTTAAGAGCACTGGCTGTTCCTCCAGAGGACCCAGGTTCAATTCCCAGCAACCACATAGCAGCTCACAATTGTCTGTAGCTCCAGTATCAGGAGACCTGACACCCTCACAACAGACATAGGTGTAGGGAAAACACACACACACACACACACACACACACACACACACACATCATCATCATCATCATCATCATCATCATCAATGCACATAAAATTTAAAAAAAAAACCCACTGGTGAGTTTGAGTTGTTTTAAGAATTTACCTTGCCAGTTGTGATGACTCACGCCTTTGATCATAGCACTCGGGAGGCAGAGGCAGGCAGGTCTCTGTGAGTTCTGTAGGCCAGCCTGGTCTACAAAGCAAGTCTAGTATAGTCAGGGCTACACAGAGTAACCCTGTCTCAAACCCCCCCCCCCAAAAAAAAATAATTTTTACTTCATCGTTTGCTGGTACGCACATGAGAGCCCACAGAAGCCAGGACATTGTGTCAGATTTGTGAAGCTGGAGTTTTAGGCGGCTGTGAGCTGGGACGCTATGGGGCCTCTGAGGGAGCAGTCTGCACCCTTACCCGTTATACATCTCTGCGGCTGCTGCCTATGAGCTGCACCAGACTCACCAGGTGATGTTTTCCACCTAAGAGCTTTTGTGCAGTTTGGCCTGCTCTCCTACTAACCCGTGTGCGGTGGACCGCTTCCCCGTTTGTCCTTAGCACCTATTCTATCGGAGTTCTTGGGCATGAAGCAGTGTCAAGCTTGCCTGTCTCGCTGTGGCGACGTGTGGTTAGTGTCCAGCAGAGACACTGGGATTAGCGGTGAGGCCGGAGCTCAGGTGAGTGGATGTTGCAGTCTTCCCAGGTGGGAAGCTTTTCTTCCACAGCAGCGAGGGAGAATATTCCAGCTGCTCCGTATCCTTTCCAGGGCTTAGTGACAGCAGGCTCTGGCTGTAGCCCTGTCAGCGGGACCAGCGCAGGCAGGTTCCACGCACTTTGCAGCCTAGGCTGTGTGGAATTCAGTGGGAACTGACACATCTGTCTCCTTGGACCATATCAACTCCTGAGGCTTGACAGCCACCTTAGCCTCTGTGCTCTAAAGTTTTAAATTTGCGTGTATGAATTGTGCATATTGAATTCCATTCTGATGTTTTCATATACACGCGTGGGGTGTATTTTGATTATATTCTCCCATTATCTCCTATCCCACTTCCACACCTACTGATCTCTTTTCTCTTCCCAACTAGTCCTCTTCCTGCTCCTCCTCCTCCTGCTCCTCCTTCTCCTCCTGCTCCTCCTTCTCCTGCTGCTCCTCCTTCTGCTGCTCCTCCTTCTCCTGCTCCTCCTCCTCCTCCTTCTGCTCCTCCTACTCCTCCTCCCCCTTCTGCTGCTCCTCCTCCTGCTGCTCCTCTTCCTCCTCCTCTTGGTCACTTATAGCAGCATGCAGGGTGGTATAGAGGTGCTCAAGGTAGCCAGTGGCTACACCATTGAAGAAACTACCTCTCCCAAAAGGCAAGAGAGGTGGGTAGTCATGAGCACCTGCTGTGTATGCATGTGCACCCATGATGTATCTTTGGTCTGAATATCCATGTAATAAGCTGGGAGTCCCACAGATGCTTGTAACCCTAACATCAAGGAGGGCAAGAGGGTGAGTGGGGCTTGCTGACTGACAGCATTCCCAAAAACCAGTCTAGGTTCAGGAAGTGGCTGCCTCAAAGGAGTAAGGCGAATCCCAGTGATAGGGAATGATCCTTGCCGTCCTTCTGTGGCCTCTGTGTGCACGCAATTGCACACTTTCTGAGCACTCCAGCACACAGGCACTGAGTCCAATAGGAAACAGCTCTCAAGATGCCTGCTCCACAGAAGCACCAAGTCCAGAGAGCAGAGCAGGAGGTACCACAGGCCCTGAGTCCCGCCCCTTCCTGAACAGGCTCCACCCCTTGGCTCCGCTTGCCCACTGGTTTCCCACCCAAACAGCTTCCAAGAGAAACAGGCTGCACCTGGGACAGCTTCCCAGAAGGCCTGGCTGCAGCAGCCAAACCGCAGGAAGGGTTTGTGGGAGGTGAGAGGTTACATGGGCCACCCTCACAACCTCCCCACCATCCCCTGTCGCACGGAAGGGAGAGCTGGGCACGAGAATGCTGGAGCCTGCCGCACCTGACTGCCACCCTGACTCGTCTGCCTGCCAGCATCTGAGCCTCCATACCCTTCCATACCCTGTCTGGGAAATGGGCTCAGAAGGGCCTGAACTGTGGTGGGATTGAGGGATGTATGCAGGAAGTCAGCAGCCAGAATCTCCAGATGAGAGAACCCTCCATCATTGTGTAGAGTTCTGCCCTGGGCCCATCCCTGTTACACACTGGAAAATCCATACTTAGTGGGCTGGGCTGGCTCGGTGGCAAGAGTGCTTTCTATGGGAGCACGAGGCCTGAGTTCAGATCCCAGAGCCCTTGTAAATAGCTGGCCATGAGGGGTTGGGGATTTAGCTCAGTGGTAGAGCGCTTGCTTAGGAAGCGCAAGGCCCTGGGTCGGTCCCCAGCTCCGGAAAAAAGAACCAAAAAAAAAAAAAAAAAAAAGCTGGCCATGGCTGTGAGTCTGTGACCCTGCAGCTGGGGGCCAGTCCTGCCCCCGGTTCTGTGGAACTCTGACTCAAGAGAATAAGGTGGAGATCTGTGGTGTCCATGTGCACGCACCACTCACAATACACCGGAGTAAAGGAAACAGAAGTAAGCCAACGCATGAGCATATAAATACGTGTGTGGTTCCTGGGAACAGAGTCAAACTACATAGCCTAGGCGGGTCACAAACTTGCATGGATCTTGTACCTCAGTGTCATGGTGCTAGAATTACAGGTGTGTGCCACCACACACAGCTTTAATCTTTTTAAAACAGGCAGCCAGGCTGGCCTCCAACCTGCCAACTAGTAGAGGGTAACATGAAATCCTGATCTCCCTGCCTCGCTTCCTCAGTGCCGAGGTGTCAGGTAACTGCCACCATATCTAGTTTATGTGGTGCTAGGAATATACCCTAGCATCATGCACGTGAACTGAGCTACAAGCACCCTAGCATCATGCACGTGAACTGAGCTACAAGCACCCTAGCATCATGCATGTGAACTGAGCTACAAGCACCCTAGCATCATGCATGTGAACTGAGCTACAAGCACCCTAACAACTAAGCTACATCCTCAGCACCTCAAACTGTTTCAATTGATTTTAAATCCACATGACACACATAGGCGAAAGGTACAATTCAATAGTAAATGCGGTACAACCATCACTTCTACAAAGTTCCAGAACACTCTGCTTAACCAGAAGGAAAACCCATATCCAACAGCAGTCTTGGCCCACTCCCTCAACCCCTGGCAGCCTGTGACCTGCTTCCTGTGTCAGTCTGGATTGAT
Source organism: Rattus norvegicus (assembly GCF_021556685.1). NCBI lineage: Eukaryota > Metazoa > Chordata > Mammalia > Rodentia > Muridae > Rattus > Rattus norvegicus. The sequence goes on along the minus strand of NC_141549.1, from coordinate 17,732,819 downwards.
TTGGATACTGTATGGCAGTGGGATCCCATGTTGTGGGGCCTTTTGTGCCTGGCTCTGCCACTCAATGTCTCATCCTCGGAGTCCTTGTGTCAGAACTCTGCTCCTTTTCAAGGCTGAATAATATTCCATAGTGTAAATAGGTCCCATTGTGTTGGCCACGAGCCTCCATTGATGCACACTTGTTTAAGCATTTTAAACATCTCTCTCTCTCTCTCTCTCTCTCTCTCTCTCTCTCTCTCTCTCTCTCTCTCTTTCTCTCTCTCTCTGTGTGTGTGTACCAAGTATGTAGGTCACAAGACACCTTGCAGGAGCCTCTCCTTCCTCCATGTGGTTCCTTTGATGAGCACCTTCACCCAGCGAGCCATCCCAGCAGTCCCATCCTGTCACATTTTGAAGTGCATGCACACAGGTGCCCTGCAGGATTTTACGAGCTATATAGGGAGTGAGAAGATGAGACACTCCTGTCCCAAGTGAAGGCTGTCGCTGTCTCACTCATGCATGACTTTAATGTTTCAGTGAAGTTGCAGCAATGAACTTCCTTTCTGATCACCCACACATGCAAATGTGTGTGCGCACACACACATACAGGCAGACATGTGACGAGTATCATGTATGTATTTGTAATAAAAACACTTTTTAAGGACCAGGTGTGCTGGCGTAGGCCTTCAGCGCCAGCACTAGGGAGGCAGAGACACAGGCAGAGGCAGGTGGATCTCTGTGAGTTCGAGGCCAGCCTGAACTACAAATCAAGATCAAGGACAATCAAGACTTCACAGAGAAACCCTGTCTCAAAAAAAAAACAAAAGGGAAAAAAAAACATTTTTTAAAATAAAAGAATAATATCCTGAGCCTCGTGATTTGGTGTGTGGTGGAGCTGGGTGACGCTGAGGCAGGAGACTGACTTCAGGCTATCTCTGGCCACAGAACAAGGCCCTAGGTCAAAACCACAACCACAACAATAGCAAAGGAATCCTCCAGAAGTCTGTGTCTTGGTCAATGAGGGCAGGGGGGAAAAACAGATTTGGAGGGAGCGAGAGGGCTCTGTGGGTGCTTGCTGCCAAGTCTTAGGACCAGGACTGGAAGAAGAGAATTGACTCCCCCACGCTGCCCCGTGACTTCTCCATGTACACTGTGACATGTGCACATGCACTCATACAAATTTTAAAAATTAAAAAAAAAAAGAACTTTAAAGAATCAGACTTTCTGACTTAAAGCCCCATCTTGTAACCTCCATTTTCTCCTCTGGGAAGTGGGAACAGTAGGAGCTTGACTCCGAGCATTTGCACTTGTGCTCCTTTAGCCTGGTCACCCCTTCCCAGCGATCATCCTGGTGAACTTCTGTCTGGGAAACCTCACTTGCAATGTCCCTCCTCCAGACAGACTTTTGTGTTCTCACCCTCCCCGTGGCAGAGCCCTGAGGCTCCAGGGCCAGGGACATCTGTATGCCCCAGACTTGGAGCCCCTTGATGGACACAGAGGGTTGGAGAGCATCGAAAGCAGAGACACCCGGGTCTCAGCTCCACAGCAGAACTCCGAATACAGTGTTCGTTCCCAAAATCTGTGCGCGAGCCAGTGCCTAGTCACAGTCATCTGGGCCCTGCCCCCATCCCCATCCTTACAGCCCCTGCCAGGGCCAGGACAGCCTGTCCCGAGTGTCCTCCAGGTCACAGATAAGGCTGCCAGTGGGCTATCGGCAGGAAACATCTTAGCAAGCAGGAAACCACGATGTGAGCCAATTGCGCCCGCGCAGGGCTCAGCCTATCCTTGGCCTGATATTTTGGGAGCCACTATTTAAGCCCGACTCGGCTCCTGCCCTGAGCTGGACCATTCTCCGGGAGTTGGAGGGAGGCTCTAGTTCCACATTCCTCACAAGCCTGAGGCCAGAGATACGAGGAATGGATCACAGAGACCTCTAGAGAGTCAGAGTCTCCTGTCTAGCTTGCTGGGCAGCCCGAGCAGGTGGCTTCACCTCTCTGGGACAGTTTTTCCCCTTTCACAGCTTGGATTCTGCCCTAAATGAAAAACCAAGCAGGGGGCCAGAGCATGTCTGAAGCAGCCTGTGAGAAAGACCCACGTTCAAGTGGAAGTGGGAGCTGGAGTGACCACGGCTCCGTTCCCGGCACCCACGAGGCACCGTCACGATCACTGGACTCCGCTCCAGCAGATCTGACCCCCTCTAAGCTGTGCAGGCAGAGGTTTATATGCAGTGCACATACAGGCAGGCAAACACACACATATGCACAATATAGAGTAAATAAAAATAGGGGTGCTTGCTACATGGTGGTGGCAGGCAGATCTCTGAGTTTCAGGCCAGCCTGGTTTACATCGTGAGTTCCAGGACAGCTAGGGCTACATAGTGTCCTCTCAAAACAACAACAAAATGATGTGTAGGGATGGTTCCCAGCACCCAGATCAAGAGGCTCACAGCTGCCTCTGGCCTCTGAGGGCACCTGCACTCAGTCATGTGCACAAACACACTCACAGATACAACATATATACAGTTAAAAATGAAAACTGAATGAATGGAACAATAGCCTCATACTGAGGTTCTCACCCAGCGTTCATAAAAGCCTGAATTCCACCCCCAGCATAAACCCAGCAGTCCAAGTATGGAGACAGGAATTTGGGGCTCAGCGTGAGCCTTAGGGCTGGAGAGATGGCTCAGTGGTTAAGAGCACCAGTTGCTCTTCCAGACGTCCTGAGTTCAATTCCCAGCAACCCCATGGTGGCCCAGAACCATCTGTAATGGAATCTGATGCCTCTTACATAGTCATATGTGTGTGTGTGTGTGTGTGTGTGTGTGTGTATACACATATACATGAGATAAATAAATCTTTAAAAAAAAAAAACATGATCCTTAGTTAGACATTGAGTTTTGGGGGTTAGCCTGAGTTACATTACATGAGACCCTGTGTCATCAAAAGGGAGGGAAAAATTAACAGGTGTGTTCCTCACACCTGCTATTCCAACATTTAGAAGGGTGAGGCAGGAGGATTGCGAAAAAGATCTGAGAGCAGCTTTGGCTGCATAATGAAACCCAGGCCAGCTTGGGCTACAGAGAGAGAGACCCTCTCTCAGGAAAGAAAGGCACCCCAAAACAAAATGAGGCAACAAAATGGCCCATGGAACCTCCATACTTGCCACCCACAACCAGGGTTGGGTCCCCAGGGCCTGCATTCGGCAAGCTGTCCACTGGCTTACACAAACACAGTACATAAAGCAAATAGTGTGAAGAATCTAGGCACACACCTCTGATCTCCGTGTACCGAGGCAGAAGCAAAGCTGTCGTTGTGAGTTCCGGGCCAGCCAGGGCTACATAATAAGACGGTTTGTTTTGATTTTTGGAATCACGGTTTCTCTGTGTAGCCCAGGCTGTCTGTCCTAGAGTTCACGTTCTGTAGACCAGGCTGGCCAGATTCAGAGATTCCCCCAGCCTCTGCCTCCCTCATGCTTGGATTAAAGGTGTGCATCACCACTGCCCTTAGGGGGACTCGTTGGTTGTTTGGATGTTTGGTTGTTTGGTTGTTTGGTTGGTTGTTTTTTTTTTTTTTTTTTTTTTTTTTAAAGAAAGAAAGACCTACCAGGTCCAGTTCCTCTAAGGCCTCCCAATACAAACTGGAGCGGAGTGACAGATTATAAAAATACTGCTGTAACTTTTCCAGAGTTGCAAATGGAGGCCCAGAGCAGGGAAGACACTAACCTAGGGTCACACAGCAGCCCAGAGACCCTGGCCACTGCAGCCTAGTCTGTCCTCTGCTTGTTACATGGCTGGCCAGATTTCTAGCAGGATTGGGATTCTAACTCAGTCTGCCCTCCCTACAGCGTCCAGGTGGAGCACACACCCAGCTACCAGGTCCCTTCGACAAGCGCTTTTCTCCTCGGGCTAGTAAAAGTGAAAAGTAGAAGTGAGACCAAGGCCCAAGCTCTCCAGCCCCAGGCCCCTGCTCAGAGCCAGGCGGAGGCAAGCGAAGGACGCCAAGCGTGGCTATGTAAAGCGGCCACTGGCACCTGCCGGGACGAGTGCTGAAGCAGGCACTGCGGCCCCCGCCTGGGCAGCTGCAGTCACCCAAAGGGAACGGCTGTGCCAGATATAACTCGGCCAGACTCCACCCAGAGGGCAGTTCTCAGACCCTGTGCCTGAAAAGTCACTCTGGGCTGTCGGTGGGTTATTAGCCTGTGCCAGGCCTCAGTGTGACCACGTGTCCCTCGATGTCTGTAAGCCCTGGTGAGGAACAGAAGTCAAAGCTTCTCTTGTCTGAGGCCACAGAGTCAAAGACTTGCAGTCCCGAACTCCCTCTTCAGGGCTGGCCTCTGTGTCGGGAGGCTCCTTACCACCCAGGGACCCCGGGTGCACAGCTTTGAAACTTGGGCTGGTGAAAGTCGCAGCCACTACCAGTGTTCCACAACCCAGTCCCAGAAGACTTGGACCTGCGAGGCCCTCTGGTTAAACGTGCTAATGCCTCCAGGGCCTTCCCCCAGGGCAGTACTTAGAGAGATCCTGCCTCAGAATACCCCACGTGCCTGGCTTCCCGTCCATCGCCCACCCACACATCTCCAGCCTCATCAGACTTCTACAGATTACCTCCAGCTTCCAACTGCCGCCACTCCCCCTCCCTTCCCGTCCTCATCCCTCCTCCCCTTTCGTTCTTTGTATTTAACTAATTATCAGTTAATCAGTGTAACAATGTATTTTAATTGCCTGCACACAAGTGTGTGCAGATGGCCCGTGGCGTTGATTGCCCTGGAACTGTTGTGATTGGGCCACGTGAGTTCCAGGAGCCCAACTCAGGTCCTCTGCAGGCACAGCCAGTAATCTTAGCCCTTGAGGCATCTCTCTAGACCTTTGTCTAACTTTGTTTGTTTTACAAATTATGTTTACTTAATAGTTGTCGGTGATCTTGTGTGGAGGTCAGAGGACTGCTTGCTGGAGTCGGTTCTCTCCTACCAGCTGGGTTCTGGGGGTTGGACAGGCCATGAGCTTGGCAGCAAGATCATTTACCACACTGAACCATAGCACTGGCCCCGACCTTGACTCCAGATTGTCTTCGCTCCTTCCCAACGCTGGGATCACAGATGTTTGCCACTCCCAGCTGATATAGTGTCGGGGTGGGACCTGAGCCTGGTTCATGGATTCGGAGCACTCCACGAACAGAGCTACAGCCACATACACAGCTCAAAACTCTAGTTCCCACTGATGGCCCTTGTAATCCTCCTGCCTCAGCTTCCCAAAGCTTCGTCACCACAGGCAGGTCTCTTTTCACTGACACTTTGAAATGGGGGACAGACAGATAGCGGTTGGAATCCGGGAGAGACCACTATCAAGTATATAGACCAAGCAGGCTCGGAACTCACAGAGATCCACCTGCCTGTGTCTGCTGGCATGGGGGCCGAAAGTGTGTACGGTCCTACCAGGCTACAGAGGGCATATTTAAGTCCTTCCAGCACCAGGGACCAGGACATCCGTAACCGAGTAGAGAGCAAGTGGCTCACCCTATTTTCCAGAGGGGATACTGAGGCTCAGGAAATCCAGACTGCAGGGTTACCGTAGAGGGGCCCCTGGCTGACTCCTCACAGCCTGTCCTTTCCTCCCCTCTGTGCCTGGAGGGAGCATTAACAGCGGGTGAGAAGGGCCTGGAGAGCATCCCTTCAGCCGCCCATAGGTGGCGCTCACTGAGCCACGAGTTAGTCCCCTGCTTGTTTGCACAGCGAGCTCCGCTGAGATGCCAGCCGGCCGTGGAGAGGATGTTTCACAACCTGCAGAGCTGGCATTTCTGAGAAAGCTGTTCCGAGGAGGAGGAGACACAGAGAAGTGGACGGCCGGGGGGTTGGGAGGGCTCAGTCTGCACCAAGGAAGCTCTGGGAGGTGGGCGCGGTGGCAGAGCCTGTAGCCTCAGTACTCAGAAACAGGCAGGAGGATCACTGCAAGTTGGAGATCAGCCTGGGCTAGTGAGACTCTGTCAAAAACAAAACAAAGAATCCCCCAAGACCAAAAACCCAGAAATTTCAAAAGGAAAGGAGCTGGGCATGGTGACTCATGCCTGTCAAGTCACTCAGAACGCGAAGAAAGCAGAAGGATTGCCTAAAGGCCAAGGTCAGCCAGACTCCAGAGTGAGACTCAGTCTCTAAAAATCTAAAACACGAGCTCGCTAAATGTCTCAGTGGTTAAAAGCGCTCGCCATGCCTGGGAACCCAGGACCCACATGATCGAAGGAGAGAACTGACTCCTGACACACACACACACACACACACACACACACACACACACACACACAGGCAATCAAAAAATACAAAATAAAGAGTTGCCAGGCATGGTGGCGTACCCCTTTAGTCTCAGAACTTGGGAGGCAGAGGCAGGTGGATTTACATGAGTTCAAGGCCAGCATAGTCTACAGAGTGTAGGGCTCCACAGATAAACTTTGTCTTGAGAAACCAAAACTAAAAAACAAAATAAGTGGAGTATGGTGGCTCACACCTGTTGTCAGGACTTGGAAAGCTGGGGCAGGAGGATTGCCACCAGTTTGAAGCTAGTCGAGGTTATATAGAAGGAACATGTCTTAGAAACAAAGAGCAGGGGAGGTGGTAGGGGCAGGGACTGGAAAGATGGCTCCGGAGTTAAGAGCGCTTGTTCTTGTCCAGGACCCAAGTTTAGTTCCCACTTGGGGGCTCTCAACCACCTATAATTACAGCTCCAGAGTTCTAGCGCCCTCTTCTGTCCTCCAGAGGCACCTACACCTACATGCTCATACTCCCCACACAACCTCCAACACACACACAAAATGCAACATAGCAAAACTATCTACATTACGTAGTCACTGTGCTCCCTTCAGTCCCTCCCAATGGCTAGCACGAGGGTGGGACCCTGTTCAGGTGTCCAGGGCTCTGGGCTGACCTGTTACTGACCGGCGCCCTGCTACTGACTTGAGCCCCCTACTGACCTGAACCCTGTTACTGACCCACACCCTGCTACTGACCTGCACCCCTTCCCGAGTGGATTTGCCATCAACCCGGGGTGGGGGTGGGGCAAGGTCTGCTTAGTCACCTGTTCCTTGTAACTTCAATTCCCTCTGCTGCACAATTAGACTGGAGTGTGACATTTCCCAGAGGGTTCCCTGAGATGTCACAGGGCACACAAAGGGGTGGAGCATCTGGGAAAGGCTTGGCCACTGGTCACTGTCACCTGCACAGGGTCAGTGTCCCCTTCAACCTCAGAAAGGTGTCATGCTTCCCAGATGCCAGGAAAAGGCAGAGAAGCCACCAGGAGACCTGGAGTACTAGCTGTCACCACACTGTCATCTTTCTAGGAAGACACTGCTGATAACGTTCCCCCAAAATGGGAAGCACCAGCTGCTGTCCCTGGGCCCTGACCCCACAGCCCACTGCAGGACCGCCGAGTACAGCTTGGAAAGGTTTCTATGTAAAAGTAGCTATGCAAATTGAGGGCCCAGCGACCACTAAAGCCCCATTTCCCCTTTGCCACTGTGGGCTCGTGACAGCCACCTGCGAGCCTGACCCTATGCTGCCACCACTGTGCTGGCTTCCAACAAATGTCAGCCTGAGCACTGGGGGACCAGGTGGTGACTGTACAGAGGGAGTGAGGGGACAGTACACGGGCTCCAGAGACCCTGACCAATTCCACCAGAGAAAACCTCTTATCTGGTTGCCATTTGTCATTATATTTTTGTTGTGCTGGAGAAGGAACCCAGAACCTCATGCATACTAATCCAGTGTTCTTAGCTGAGCCAGACCTCAAGGCCAACTGGGGGTGTGTGTGTGTTCTGGGTAAAGGCTCCACCCTTAAGTACTACCCCCCAGAACCTTTCTTCATATACTAGAAGCTGGCCTCAAGCTCTTTATATAGCTCAAAATCACCTTGAACTCAAGATTCTCTTGCCTCGGTTTTCCTAGCACTGGAATGGTAAGCTGTGTCTCTATGCACATTGGAAGACTGTGGCTCAGAGGACATGCACATGCCCAGGTCCCTCAGCCCCTCCAATGGGAAGGCACAGTAAGGTAGAATGAAGAGAGAAGAGTGAGAAGCTCGAGGTCAGCCTGGGCTACAGCATGAGGTCCTGATGCAAAATAAACTAAACCAGGATGAGCGATGGCTCACGGGGACAGGTGCTGACTGCTGCAGGGTGGCTTGAGCTCAGTCCCTGCAACACACACAGGAGAGAGAACTTATTCCCACAGGTTGTCTCCTGACCTCCACATTGCCCCGACATACGCACATATGTGTATGAGCCAGCAAACACAGACATAAATAAGGAAATATTAAAAAGTAATAATAAGGGTTGGGGATTTAGCTCAGTGGTAGAGCGCTTGCCTAGCAAGTGCAAGGCCCTGGGTTCGGTCCCCAGCTCCGAAAAAAAGAAAAGAAAAGAAAAAAAGTAATAATAATAATAAAAAAAACCTACCTGGGTCCTGGTGGCACACACGTGTCACCTGAGGAAAGCTGAAGCAGAAGGATTGCTTAAAGTTCGAGGCTAGCCGGGACCACAGACTGAGACGTTGCAAAAATGTGTAAAGATTGTTTTCCAGGGCTGGAGAGATGGCTCAGAGGTTAAGAGCACTGACTGCTCTTCCAGAGGTCTTGAGTTCAAGTCCCAGCAACCACATGGTGGCTCACAGCCATCTGTAATGGGATCTGATGCCCTCTCCTGGTGTGTCTGAGGACAGCTACAGTGTACTCATATATAATAAATAAATCTTTTAAAAATGTTTTACAGGGGTTGGGGATTTGGCTCAGTGGTAGAGCGCTTGCCTAGCAAGCGCAAGGCCCTGGGTTCGATCCCCAGCTCCGAAAAAAAGAATAGAAAAAAAAATGTTTTACAAAAACCCTTCCAACCTGGAGATGGAGGCCTAGGGTCACAGAGAGCTCAACCCCATCCAATTTTTTTGTCAAAGTCCTGAGGACCTTAGAGACCATTGTCCGGAATTTTCCTTAAATTCTGCGCACCGCAGGCACACACCTGCTTCAGGGAAGCCGGGACCCTCATCTGAGGTTGCTCCCAAGGCTCAATGACTTTACTCGCCAGGCATCTCGGTCTCCACTGGGGCCTGCTCTCCTGCCTGAGAGATGGTGAGCTGCCTCTTGGGGAACCCACTTGGGTACAGGACTCCAGGGGTACAGTAGGGTCCCCTGTGCTCAAGTCTCCCCTGACCTCTTCAAGAAAAGAGACCCAAATCATAAAAACATGATGGACAGTGGGTGGGGTCCTGGCACAGCAAAGGGCACAGAAAACCCTGATGTTTGCATGAAGTTTGCCCCATCAGAGCGCTGGGATGGGTTTGGCGGATGCTAGCTCCTTAGGGTTCAGATCTCCACAGGCAGCAGCTGCGAGGTTCTGGGGCCGACCCCTGGGCTTTGAGGGACTTTAACCTAACTCCAAGAGGGACTTTAAACTGAAAGTTAATTGCTCATTCTCAAGGCCCAGGGAAGGCTCCGCCAGGAAAGCATTTGCCACACAAGCAGAAGGCCCAAGCTCAGATCCCCAAGTAAACCTGTTCAGGCTCAGCAAGCCTTCATGTGTGAAGAGGAGACACTCAATGACACCACAACACAGAGTGAAGTGAGCACACGCACGCACACACACACACACACACACACCACACACATGCACACACTCACACACACACCACACACACATACCCCCCACACCACACACATACACATCTCAGACACACACACACTACACACCACACACTACACACCACACACACCACACACACACACACCTCACACACACACCACACACACCACACACACACACACCTCACACACACACCACACACACCACACACCACACACACACACCTCACACACACACCACACACACCACACACACACACACCTCACACACACACCACACACACCACACACCACACACACACACCTCACACACACACCACACACACATACACCACACACACACACCTCACACACACACCTCACACACACACCACACACACACACCACACACACACCACACACACACCACACACACACAAACACACACACACCACACACACACACCTCACACATACACACACCACACACCACACAACACACAAACACACACACATACCACACACACACCTCACACACACACACACCTCACACACACACACCACACACACCACACACACCACACACACATACACCACACACACACACCACACACACCACACACAAACACCTCACACATACACACACCACACACCACACAACACACAAACACACACACATACCACACACACACCTCACACACACACACACCTCACACACACACACCACACACACCACACACACCACACACACATACACCACACACACACACCACACACACCACACACAAACACCTCACACACACATCACACACACACACCTCACACACACACCTCACACACACACCACACACACACACCACACACACACACCACACACACACACACCTCACACACACACCTCACACACACACCTCACACACACACCTCACACACACACCTCACACACACACCACACACACACCACACACACACACCTCACACATACACACACCACACACCACACAACACACAAACACACACACATACCACACACACACCTCACACACACACACACCTCACACACACACACCACACACACATACACCACACACACACCTCACACACACACACACCACACACACATACACCACACACACACACCTCACACTCACCACACACACACAAACACACACACACACCTCACACACACACCACACACCACACACACACAAACACACACACCACACACACACCACACACACACACACCTCACACACACACCTCACACACACACACATCACACACCACACATACACCACACACCACACACACACACACAAACACACACACATATCACAAATAACTAAAAAAAAAAAAAAAGAAAACATCTACAAACAACCATATTCAGAAAGTTAATTGGAAGAGAGAGATCGAGTCAGAGATAGAAACAGACAGATGCTGAGAGACAGTGAGAGAGTTCCAAACTTCGAGCCTCAGAACTCAGGAACCCATGGCCAGTATCTTGAGTCAACACTTTACAGTGCAGCCCAGGCTGATCCTGAGATCTCCATCCTCCTGCCTCAGCCTCCTGAGTGCTTCGATGGATGGCAGGTGTGCGTGAATGCCAGGTTCAGACAGCAAGTACACAGGGCGTTGCGTCAGCTTACACAGGGCATCTGTGTCAGCTCAGAGACCTCCCCTACATCAGCCCCAATATCCAGGGGCACAGTTGGGATCCTCTGATATCTGCTCACCACTGGGGAAGAGCAGCATCGAGTGACACAGACAAAAACTGTGGAAGTGTACCCAGACATGACAGAGGGCTGGAGAGAGGGCTCGGCAGATAAAGGTGCTTGCAGCTAAGCCTGGAGACCTGAGTTCAATCCCTGAGACCCACATAGTGGAAGGCGAAAACCAACTCCCACAAGCTGTCTTCTGACTTCCATGCACCCACCCACATACCAAACAAACAAACAAACGTAAAACAAAACCAAAATGTTACCACGGATTTGAGACTAAAATCTTTGTAAGGAAATAGATGGGGGAAGCCGGTGGAGATATGAGGGGATGTTTTGATTGCCGAGGTTAAGGAGACTGTCTCTGAGCAGGAGACAAAAGAGAGCAGCCAGTGTGAAAGACTATACTGGTCCTGAGACAGCAGGGAGGCAGGTGTGTTGGAATGAGATGAGATAGAATCAGAGGGCAGCTAGGCCTGACCACAGGACCTCGTGAAGCTCCATGAAGGCTTTGTATATTCTCTTCCAACTCTGCCTGTGTGCACGCTTGCCAGGGCACAGCACTCGCCAGGCACTCTAATGTATTTGCTAGGAGAGGTCAGCGGGGCAAAGATCCAGTCTTGCCTTGGGAACTTTGGGCCTTCCGGCTTCCCTTCAGGGCTCCGGGGTCCAGGGAATTGCGGGTCTTTGGATGCTGTCCTGAGAAACCTGGGATGGTGTGGAAACATGTGGAATAGCATGGCTGCTCTCCGGAACCTGCAGCGCTGAGTATAACAGAGTCAAGGTCCCTGCCAGCCTCAAGCCTCAACTCGAGACCAAACTGTCCCCAACAAGTTGCTCTCCCAAGGTGTCTTGAGTTTGTGAAAGAGTCATGGTCCTGGAGGAAGGAGCTCGAATCTCGGCTGCACCCCACCGACGCAGTCCTATTCTCTGCTCTCTGACCCGGTGTCAACAGTTTGGCTTCTCTGCAAACCACAGCCAACGCTGTTATCTGCTATTGATAGCAGGCCGAGGGTGGGGTGGGTGCAGGTGGTTTTAAGGCCTCCCTGTTCTCAGAAGTGCCAGCCTGTGTCAATGTGGGGTGGCTGGAAAGAAAATACCAGGTACACAAGGTCGGGCTACACAGCAGACCGCTGGCCTAATGTCACTTCATTCAAAGATTTTTTTTTTTTTTTTTTTTTTTTTTGGCCCAGTGCCTGAAGATCTTGATTAAAGGGCCTGGGATAGAGGACATCTGTGAAGTGTCCTAGAAGTGACCCAGGAAGGAGCCCTTACGGAGCCAGAGCTGAAGCTGAGAAGGAGCTGGATGAGCGAGACAGATCACTGGGTAAAGATGATGACTGCCAAGCCTGGTGGCCCGAGTTCTATACTTCTGGAATGCATAATGGAAAGAGAGAACCAACTCCTACAAGTTGTCCTTACAGCCTGGCATTCACCCCTCCCCCCAATAAATAAAAATATAGTAAAACATTTAAAAAAGAGATTATTACAATAGTGTCATGGTGACTGAGCCATGCGGACTTCGTTTTTTATTCCTTTAAATTATTTTATTATTTGGTGTGTGAGTGCTGTACGCAGGTGCGTCCATGGGCACACGCAGGGTTCCTGGCATCCCTCTACGCCACTGTCCACTGGATTCTCATGAAGCAGGAGAATTCTCACTGAACCCAGAGTTAGGCTGGTGACCAGCAAGCTGCAGCCACCTGCTGTCTCGGGCCTGGGCTAGCAGGCCTATGGCCACGAGTGGGGGCTGAACTCAAGTCCTCGTGCTTGCACCACAGCCAACGCTCTTACCCACCGAGCCATCTTTCTCGCCCTCAATTCTGTTTTGTTTTTGAGATAGGTTTATATGAACCTATGGGTGGGACAGAGTCTTGCAGAAGATGGTCCTTTCTGGAAAATTCTGGAACAATGCCCCCAAGAGGAGCTTCTGGAGCAAGGCCTTAGACTGCAGCAATTCTCCAGGTCCGGGTGCTTTGAGTTCAGATTTGTCCCTGGAAGACACACAGAGGGACCAATGGCAAGTCCAGGTTGTGTCCTGAGACCCCTTGTGGCCTGGTGGATCCAAAGAGAACCTTCCTGGGTGCCCTCCAGCAGCTGCCAACAAGAAAGCCGGGCAGGGGGCATGCCAGGTGTCAGGCTGGCAGACAGACAGAGAGACAGACAGGAAGTGGCTTCGAAGGTAGACAGGTATTGAATGCGGAAACCCCAGGAGGCCCTGTGCTGTGGGCGGGCAGGGGGCTCGGGTTGGATCCCACATCTAAGGGGCAGTTCCTAGCACCTGCCTGGCTGGCAGCCAGGGCTGTGGGAGTTCCCCTTGGGGTCACCTTGTCTCTAAGCTACCACAGTGCCCCTACCAGGGTGCCAGAGAGAGAATGAGAGAGAGACAGAGACAGAGAGAGACAAAGAGAGACAGAGTTAGAGAAGAGAATCTCCTCGTTTGCCTTAGTTTTGTTTGTTAAAATTTTTTCTTTCTTTTGTTGTTTTTGTTTGTTTTTCAAGACAGGATTTTTCCGTGTAGTCCTGGAACTCTCTTGGTAGACCAAGTTGGTCTCCAATTCAGGGATCCGCCTGCCTCTGCCTCCAAAGTGCTGGGATTAAAGGAGGGAATCACCCACCTGAGTTTATTCATTAAAAAACATTTTTTTAAAGATTTATTTATTTATTATATATAAGTACACTGTAGCTGTCTTCAGATAACTAGAAGAGGGCATCGGATCCCATTACAGATGGTTGTGAGCCACCATGTGGTTGCTGGGAATTGAACCCATGACCTCTGGAGGAGCAGTCGGGTGCTCTAACCACTGAGCCATCTCTCCAGCCCTAAAAACACTTTTTAACTAATGCATTACACAGTACGTTGTCTAAGTTGATGGGCTGTAAAATGTTTACAGCCAGCCCTACACTGCACCCTAGGACATCTTCCTTAGACCTTTAGTTTGTCTTTTGTGTTTTGAACAGACTCATACATCGCAGGCTGGCCTCCAACTTGGCTTGCAGCTCAGGATGATTTTGATCTGCTCTTCCCGCTTCCACATGCAAAGAGCTGGGGTGCACCATAATGCTTGTTTTGGGAAGTGCTAGGGCTGCACACAGGGTCTCATGCATGCTAGACAAGCGCTCTACCAGCCCAGGCCCCCACGACCTCATGCAGGCTAGGCAAGCACTCTACCAGCCCCAGTGTCCCTTTTCCCTTAAAGCATCACATTAATCTATTTGCTAGGTAGGAAGATGCTCACACAAGCCTCTCTTCTGCTCCCCCACCTGCCTCAGGTCAGGGCCACTGGGAAGCTCATCCTCTTTCTGCCCCAGGACCTTTGCATAGACAGCCCCCTCTGCTCAGATTCCCCATTCCCCCCACCAAAAGCTTCGCCTCAGTCCTGGGGAAACAGCTCAGTAGGTAAAGCAACTGCCACACGGTTGGGAATTGGATCCAATGCTTTGATTAATCAGGAATCTGCTTGTCCGAATGCTGAAGGTCCTTGCCCCCAATTTGTTTTTGATTGATCAATAAAAATGCCAGCAGCTAGTTGCTGGGCGAAGGGAGATGGGATGGGACCCTTAGATTTGAGTGGGCTAGGATTCGGGAGAGAGGAGGAAAGACAGAAAACCAACACGACTCAGGGGAGAAGCATGGGACGCAGGAGCTGCAGGAGAGAAAGCCAACCAGCCATGCGAGACTTCGGGTGGGCGGGAGGCCACTGGCCACTTTCACAATTAGGCCTGGAGTAGCAGGGGGAGGTTTAGGAGTGTCCAGCCTTTGAGGTAGCCAAGGCATTTTAAAATTAACTAGTGTGTGTTGTGAGTATGCGTGTTGTATGTATGTCTATGTATTGTACATGTGTATGTATTGTTAATGTGTGTGTGTGTGTGTGTGTGTGTGTGTGTGTGTGTGTGCTTGTTCATTCAACCCAGTGGGAGCCAAAGTATGGTGTAGCTAAAGTTACTGCTAATAATACAAATATGAAGATGTGACTTCAGATCCTTATCACCCACACAGGTGTTGGGCATTCAGTCTGCCATCCTTGTGCATGGGGAAAGAGACACCGAATCCCTGGAGCGAGCTGGCAGCAAGAGCCACCGAACCAGAGAGTTCTGTTCTGGGCTGGATACCCTGGCTCAATATATAAGGTAGAGAGCAGTTGAGGAAGATACCTGATGTCATCCTCTAGCTGCACATGTGCGACACACATGCACACACATGGCATCTATACACACTGGAACACACACACAGAAAACAATGCCCATTGGGGCTGGGAGACAGCTTGGTGGTCAAGAGCACTGGATGCTCTTTTAGAGGACACAGGTCCTCTTTCAATTCCTAGCACCAGAACAGTAGCTTACAACCATCTGTAACTTTAACTTCAGGGGATCTGATGCTCTCTACTAACCTCTGTAGGAACCAACCATGACTGGTCAAAACACATGAAATAATAAATTAAATGCAAAAGCCCTTTCTACAGAGGCCCTGTGGTCTCCCCATGGACTAGAGCAGCCTCAATGACCTCTCTCTGCCCTGGCTGCCCAGCTAATGTACAGAGACGTCACAGCAAAGGTCTCCTTCATTCACAGTGTGTCCTGTGAATATATGTGGTTCTGTGATGGAGAGGCCAGGGGGTCAGGGGATGGGGGACACAACCAGGAGTCTGGGAATGGAAACACAAACATTTCCTGTGCAAGTCTGAAGTTATTCTCCTGAGAACAGATTCAAGGGCTGTGGGCTCAGCAGGAGAGCCCCAGCCAAGCTGGCAAAGGTCCCAGGCTCAGCCCTCAGCCCTCAGGAAACAGAAGTGAGCTGGGGCCAGCACTCAGGAGGCAGAGGCAGGAGGATCCCCGGGAGTTCGAGACCACATGTGTGCACACACACAACAAACACGTGTGTACACATACACAACAAACACGTGTATACACACACCATATGTGCACACCCCCACATGTGCACACGTACATGTTGGGAATTTGTTCTAATGCTTTGTCTTATTTTGGCTCCCAAAAGCTGTGCTTCCAGATAATATTAATAATAGGCTTCTCTAGTCCAAGGGGAGACCATGGGGCTTCTATAGTAAAGGCTTTTACATTTAATTTATCATTTCATGGGTGTTTTGACCAGGCATGGCTGGTCCCCTACAGAAGTCAGGCTTTGGGCCACTTCCCTGATTGGGTCTGGGGTAGCTGAGATAAAATATAGATTTTTAAAAGATGTTAACTCGGGAATACCGGAGAGGAGTGTGCGCTAGCCTTGGGAGGTTTAGAAGTATGCCCAGACATTGAGCTACTCAAGGCATATCCAGATTAGCTGGTGTATGTGTGTCTTTCATTCACAAATCCAGAGAGCTCTTGGGCGGGTGCAATGCATGTGACTCACCAAGAACTAATTCACCACTACAACACACAACCCACATGTGCATACACACGTACACACCACATATGCACACACACCACATGTGCACACACCACATGTGCAGTGCACATACACATACCACATGTATGCACACATGTGTGTATATATACACCGCACATGTGCTTAAACACACACACCACATGTGCACATACACACCACATGTGTGTACACATCATGTGCATATGCACATCACATGTGCACACACATATGTGCACATATATACCACATATACATATACATGTACACACACACACACACACAACACTTGATGTTCAGAGAGCATCAGGAAGTGGGTAGCCTCCCCAGCTTCAGACACAGGTGCAGGTGCCCAGGTAAAACCCGGCAGGGCCCTTGCATGCCCTCTGTTTGCCATCTACTCACTGGCCCACACACCTCTTCTTCCTCAACTTCCCTCCGAACCCCTTCCCTCTTGGACTGTTCATGCTAGAAGGAGGCTCCCAGGTGCCCTTCTGAGGGGCCTTGCTTCACTCTGGACTCGCCCCAAGAATGGCCATGCAAAACATGGAAGATGCGGGACAGCCAGTAACTTGGAAATCTGAGTCCAGCAGGGATGTAAGAAAAGCCGTGTGTCAAACACAGAAAACGCACAGTAAATCTACAACTGAAAGTCACACCAAAACCAATCAGTGGCTACACAGAGATGACAGAGCCCAAGGCTGACATCGGGATGGGTCTACACTTACCCTCTACCTTCCTTTATTTGTTTGTTTGTTTGTTTATTTAAAAGATTTATTTATTAGAGCGCTTGCCTAGCAAGCGCAAGACCCTGGGTTCGGTCCTCAGCTCCAAAAAAAAAAAAAAAAAGAAAAAAGAAAAAAAAAAGATTCATTTATTATCTATAAGTACACTGTAGCTGTCTTCAGACACACCAGAAGAGGGCATCAGATCCCATTACAGATGGTTGTGAGCCACCATGTGGTTGCTGGGATTTGAACTCAGGACATCTGGGAGAGCAGTCAGTTCTCTTAACCACTGAGCCATCTCTCCAGCCCCAGTTTATTTTTCACTACATTCATTTATTTGTATGTGCGTGCATGTGCAGAAGCCCGAGGACAACATGTGGGAGTTGGTCTCTCCTTGCCCCGTGTGTTTTCCAAGCAGTGAACACAGACAGGTCTTTAGGAGTTAGTTATCTGGGTCCCATAAAGTCTTCCAGACAGAATTTACCTCTGTATTGCTTAATAAAAGGCAGTGAAATTGGGCTGGTAAGAAATATAAGCCTCAGTGGGTAAGAGTACTTGCCAAAAAGAACGAAGACCAGAGCTTGATCCCCAGAATTCACATAGTGGGTGGAGAGAACAGATTCTCACAAGTTGTCCCCTGATGTCCACATATACAGTGACCTATGCCTACCCCTCTATCCCAAAAACAGGTAGACGTGTGGTAAGTTTGTTTTGTTTTTAAGACAGTTGAATCTCAGCCAGGCCTAGAACACAAACAAAAACACCCCCTTTCTGAGAATTAAGCATCTCAAATCCAGAGCACTTCCCAAAGCACCTTGAGTCTGGGGTACAGAACTGTGCCACTCCTTTCATAGGAGAGAGCTCAGAGAGGTTTGGAGACTTGCCTGAGGTCACAGAGCAATGAGCAGCAGAGTTGGGACTGAATGGCAGGCATCTCTGCTCTGTAGGTTGGAAACAACTTTCAACAGAATTGGACAGGGGCCTCAGAAATATCTCCATCGGACAGTGCTGGTTGCACAAGCACAGGGTCCTGAGTTTGGAGCCCCAGAACCACATGAAAAAGACAGTTGTGATGGCCAGTGTCCCCAGTAGCAGAGCCACCCGGCCCTGACTCTGGAGAGAGGCTGGGGAAGCTAAGCAAAGTTGGCCCATGTGAACACACAGAAGACCTACAGGCCCCTCCCCCACCTCCCTTGGTTTGATTGATTTGTTTGTTGTTGTAGGAGTCTCATTATGTAACCCAGGCTAGCTCCACATTCCCAATCCTCCTGTCCCAGCCTCTGGAGTGCTGGAGTAACAGCCTTGTGTTACCCCGCCCCTGGCCAGGAGTATATTCAAACTTCTCTTCTGTGGTGTGGCCAGGATGAGCAGGACAGACATCATCTCCTTCATACCTGGACCCTGCACCTCTGTTGTTGTGGCAGAGAGTCTCCTGTCTGCCCCTCCCCACCTGCTGAGTCATACCAGGCCAACGGAATCCAGCCCTCTGTTCCTGGTACTGCGGATCCCTCGAAACCTCGCCCACCTGTGCCTGGACACTTCCTCCCTGAGGTGGGGGTGGCTGCTGTGCCTCCACATATGACAAGGTCTGTCCTGATAAACTGTATGAGTTGAAAATATAAGTGTGTTCAGTACCCGACAGTGAGACACCTGTCAATCAAGCCTAAGAACTTGCTTACATAGCACTTTGCACAGGGAACAGGTCACTCCCTCTGTTGATGGCTTACTGCCTAGGAACGGCTTTCCACACTGCTGTACAGCATCATAGAAGGCAATCTGAGTGCATTCCGGAAAAGACCCAAACTCCCATTCTGAAGAGCCGTTTAAAAGTGGAAACACGTAATCCAGCCAGTCTCAAGTCAGGAACCTTTATATCCTTGTGTAAAAGGTTGATATTCACAAATCCTCTGTACACACACACACACACACACACACACACACACACACACTGTCTGTGTGGGTCTGTGAGTCTGTGTGTGTCTGTGCCTGTGTGTTTGTGTGCGTGAGCGCTCTGTGCATGTATGTTGCATGTTTATACATATGTGTGCATTGCATGTATGTGTGCATTGTGCATGTATGTGTAAGCGTGTAGATGAATGAAAGTTGGAGGTAGACCTTGCTGTCTTCCTTGATTGCTCTTCACCTTTTGCTTTGAGGCGGGGTCTTGCCCTGTAGTCCTGGGTGGCCTGGAGCTCACAGGCTCAGCAAGCCTCAGGAATCCTGTCTCAGCTTCCATAGCACTGAGGTTGCCAACATCTGCTATCTCCTGATGGTCTCTGCATGGCTGCAGAAGTGTCGAACTCAGGTCCTCATGCTTGTAGATTCGAGGTGCAAGCTCCATCATATCTGGAACAAGCATCCCTCCCCAATCCTCCCAACCCCCTAACACAATAAATAAATGTAATCTTTCGTTTTATATTATCTTATGTTCATGGGTGTTCTGTCTGCATGTGTGTCTCTGCACTGTGTGCATTCCTGAGGCCCTTGGAAGCCAGAAGAGGATGTTGGACACCCTAGCACTACAATCAGAGCTGGCTCAGGACCATCCTGTGTAGCAGTGAATTAGTTAATCCACTCCCAGCAGGTCATGTGTATGCTGCACCTGCCCAAGAGCTATGGATTCACGAATGAAAGGCACGCACGCCAGCTAATTTTGATATGCCTCGACTAGCCCAATGGTTGGGCCCTTCTAAACCTCCCCATGGCCAGCACACACTCCCGAGTTAACATTTTCTAAATCTAACTGATATCTTTAGTTCCCCAGACCCAAGTGGAGGAGTGGCCCCTGTGCGGCTTCCTCTGGTTCTTACGGTGGCGGGCCTTTTAGTTTGATCTTTTTGCTTCCCCATCATGGTGATTCTCCTCTCTTCCCCTCTCTCCCTTGGTCCCTTGCCTGCACCTAAAAATCCCGCCTCCATCTCCCTGTCCAACC